>NC_092388.1:1608816-2245599 GCF_030028105.1 Mobula birostris | reverse complement strand
CAAGAAACCTGGAGATGGGGCTCAAGCCCACAATTGACTCCATTTCTCACCAATCTCACCAAGTAAAGCACTGTGAAAGATTAAAATCATTGAGGTGAGAGCGAAAGGCGAGCAGGTGTTCAGCACTGTCTTTCAGCCTCTCGCTCACTGCTGCCAGAAGGTGTCTGCATGTGACAGTGCCTCTCTCCCATCTGTTCTCTGCAGAGGAAGTTCTGCATTCGAATAGTCTCTCTCTCCCTCATGTTCTATGCTAACAGACGATTGTGCTGGAATCCTGGGTGTTGGAAATGGTTTCATCGACTTGGTTTGAAGATTGTACTCTGTAGTACATGTTATGATGTGTTTCTGGTGGCTCCTTTACTTGTTGCTGTTTTAGTTGGCTTTGATCGGGCAACCTGCAGATAACAAATGACACAACGCAAGACTGAACTGAATATGCCTGGATAATTGATTTTGTGTTTTATATTCTGTGATCTTCGTTCTTTTTTTTTACCTAGTTTGCCATTTGTGCAATTTGGCTTTGTTCTTGCACATTTGGTGTGGTGGGGGGGTGATATTTTTCTTTGAGCAGGACCCAGATTTTTCTTTGTTCCATGGCTGTCTATGGGAAGATGAATCTCAGGGCTGTACACTGCATACATAGTTTGATAATAAATGTCCTTTGAAACTTCAGTTTCACAGATACTAAATTCTAAATACATAAAGAAGCAAATAGTCCACTATCACATTTCAATTTCTCCCCCAAAGAGACTCACCAAAGGTTCACCAGCTTTCTTCTGAATTCCAATCATGCGAACCGCATCCCCTGATGCCGTCTGGTTACACAAGGAATCGTTTAGCAGACTGGGGCTTGAGGGTGGTGTTTCATAGCACTTTGATGCAACTAAATCATGGGCTTCCAAAAGTGACTGAAAACATTTACAAAAACCATTAATGTAACAAAATTTCTAAAACATTCATGCGTTTCACAAGAAGCTTTCAACATTATTCTGTGATCATTCCCACCTTTGCTGAACAACACTACATCAATTATTAAATAAGGCATGTTCATGTATTGGGCTCAGGATGCTGTACTAAATATATAACTCCTCCTCCCACCAATCACCTTCATCATGGCACTTCAAAACTCGGTGCACCACACCCTGAACTTTTTCACTTTGCAAAGAAGAACTGGTTATTATAGAACATTTGCTTAATGTTCAGCAAAGGACCCATGGATGACTTTGAATCTGGGCACAAACAGAACATCATCCTAGTTAAAGTTAGTCATGACTCAAATATGGGGATGAGGATGATTCAACATAGAAGGCGTATGGCGTATTGGCCTCCATTACGCCATGAGACATAGAAGCAGAATTAAGCCATCTGGCCCATCGAGTCTGCTGCACCATTCAATCATGGCTGATCTTTTTTGTTAAATCTTCTCCTCAACCCCAGTTCCCTGCCTTCTCCCTGTAACCTTTGATGCCATGTCCAATCAAGAACCTATTAATCTCTGCCTTAAGTACACCCAGTGACCTAGCCTCCACAGCAGCATGTGACAATAGATTCCACAAATTCACCACCCTTTGGCGAAAGAAATCTCTCCGTACAAACAGTAGCTTTAACTTCCTGTGTCAGCCACAGTTCTACAGTTTTCCCATTTGAGTATTTCTTCATTTTTGGAATACACTATGTCCTGCACCTTCCTCATTTTTCCTAGAAACGCATGCCATTGCTGCTCTGCTGTCATCCCTGCCAGCAGCTCCTTCCAATTTACTTTGGCCAGCTCCTCTCTCATACCACTGTAAATTCCCTTACTCCACGGAAATACTGCTACGTCAGACTTTACTTTCTCCCTGTCAAATTTCAAGTTGAACTCTATCATATTGTGATCACTAGTTCCCAAGGGTTCTTTTACCATAAGCTCCCTAATCGCCTCCAATTCATTTCATAACACCCAATCCAGTACAGCTGATGCCCTAATAGGCTCAATGACAAACTGCTCTCAATAGCTATCTCTTCGGCATTCAACAAATTCACTCTCTTGAGATCCATTACCAACCTGATTTTCCTAATTGACCTGCATTTTAAAATCTCCCATGACTATCATAACATTGCCCTTTTGCCTCGCCTTTTCTATTTCCTGTTGTAACCTGTGGTCCACCTCCCAGCCACTGTTGAGAGGCCTGCATATAACTGCCACCAACGTTCTTGTACCCTTGCAGTTTCTTAACTCAACCCACAAGGATTCAACATCTTCCAATCTTTCTATTGATTTGATGCCATTCTTTACCAGTAGAGCCACACCATCCCCACTGCCTACCTTCCTATCCCTCCGATATAACGTGTAATCTTGGACATTCAGCTCCCAACTACAACCATCCTTCCGCCACTATTCAGTGATGGCCACAACATAGTAGAGGCAGATACATTAGGGACATTTAAGAAACTCTTAGATGGGCACATAGGTGATAGAAAAACAGGGGGCTATGTGGGAGGGAAGGGTTTGATTGATCTTGGAGTAGGTTAAAACACTGGCATAAGATTGTGGACTGAAAGGCCTGCACTGTGCTGTACATTTCTATGTTCTTAATGAACAACACAGGACCAACCTTTACCGTGTATGGATGGCTTTGAAGATGGGCACAACTGGATCATCAACCTAACTGAAGTTAGTCCTGATCCAGGGATGTGGGGATGAAGATAATTTGAGATAGGACAACTGCCCTATGCATGGAGGAAATCAAAAACTGGATGGAGTGAGCTGACCAGTCACCCAAAGCCATCAAAGGACTTTGAAGGCATCTGAATTTTAAAACTGTGCCCTGCATACTGTAATTGGTTTACAGCTAAAGTGTTGGGCATTTTCCAGAGGGGCCTCGACTTAAAGTTATGGATAACGGGCAGGAATAAAGATCCCATTATAAGATCACCACTGCCTTCAAACTTGTGCTGAAATAAGCCAAAAATAACTTCACATAAGTATGTTTATTTTTCCAACACAGCAATTGTCTGTTCTTCAAACAACGGTAATGTAGAAACCATCCTTAGGTTCTTCAAAGAGAATAAACACCCAGACATTTGATCTGGAAAAAGCAGTTGATCGACCACAAGTTAGGCTTGTAACTGTAGTCAAAACACATGGAGACAGATAACAAACAATAGAATGGATAGCAAGACAGTTGTAAAAGATAGCAAAAGCAGGGGGTTAAAATATAATTGCTCAGATTGAAAGCTAGTTAAGTAGCGCCCCACAAGGTCCATTGTTGTAGTCATGGACGTTTACCAATTAATTAACAGTTTGTGGATAGTCAGAGTCTTTTTCCCCAGGGCTGGAATGGCCAGCACGAGAGGGCACAGTTTTAAGGTATTTGGAAGTAGATAGACAGGAGATGTCAGGGTTAAGTTTTTTTACGCAGAGAGTGGTGAGTACATGGAATGGGCTGCCGGCGACAGTGGTGGAGGCGGATACGATAGGGTCTTTTAAGAGACTCCTGGACAGGTACCTGGAGCTCAGAAAAATAGAGGGCTATGGGTAACTCTAGGTTATTTCTAAGGTTAGGGCATGTTTGGCACAGCTTTGTGGGCTGAAGGGCCTGTATTGTGCTGTAGGTTTTCTATGTTTCTATGAAAAAAAGATACTGATTGTATACTCAATTGATGCCTCTTAGTCTTATAAGCCTTTAAGACTGTAAAGTTTACAGACCTTCTGTCAGCCTCCGCTATGACAGAGGAAACAACCGTAATTAATCTAGCCTCCCCTTATAGCACATGTCCTCTAATACAGGCAACATCCTGGCAAACCCCTTCTGCATCCTCTCCAAAGCCTTGACATCCTTCCTCCGAAGGGAAGATGAGAAGTGAATGCAATACTCCAAATGCGGCCTAAGTAGAGTTTTACACAGCTGAAATACAACTTCCTAACTCTTGAACTCAATTAACAGCAAGCATGCTATATTCCTTCTATTCCATCCTATCAACCTGTGTAGCCACTTTCAAGGAGCTATAGATTTGGACTCTTGGATCCTTCTGTACATCAACACTATATTCAACAGCAGCCAGTGTGCACACAGCAAAACAGCTTGAGTAAAAGTTTAGGTGCCAAAATTCACTTATGATCTGTTGACAGGAGGATATAAATATTGGCCAGAACATGAACGATCACTTCCCTCTACTTTTTTGGAATAGTGTTATGAGTATTTCTATAACCAATTGAGACAGAAGGCTTCTTTCCACATTAATTCCTATTCAAAGAATAGCATTTCAGTGGCTGCTACCATGTATGAAGCATTGAGCAGTGTTATAACTCCTTATTTTTTAACTAGGGTCATAAATGTACCCTAATGTTATTTGTTAATTTACTAGTGGTAATATTATTTTACATGTTACGTGTGTGAGTTATATGTACTGTGTAGTACATTTTGGTCCAGAGAAACGTTGTTTTATTTGACAGTATACATTTGAAAGACAATAAACTGAAATTGAACTTGAACAAGATAAACATATAAGGGAGAATGGAACCAAAAGACCTATTCAAAGAGACTTGCATGGCATACAAATACTAGTGCAGACCCATTGGGCTAGATGGTCTACTCTGCAAATGCAATGGTAGCAACATTTGACAAATCAGACAAAAATACATGCAGAGACAAAAGAGGAAATATTAGGAATAGTGATCAAAAGATTGGTCATAGTGCTGGAAAGACAGAAAGGGACAAAGAGGTTGAGAATAGATGTGATCTGGTATGCAGAGCTGCCAAAAGTGGGACAAAGGTCAGAGAGAATGAAGGTGACAGTTTGGGGAGAAGGGATTGTGGTGCTGCAGTTATGAATTTCATGCTCCATCGCTACCACATTGACAAGTAGACAAGTAATCAAAAGGAATACATTCTTCCTTGCTACTTCTCACTGTTAATAGGAATATAGAGAAAAGTATCAGATGTACACTATTTGGCTGTGCATTCATTATCATGGTTGATCCTTTACCTCAAGCCCATCTTCCTATCCACTCTCACAATCCCAAGTGGCTACAAGCCTAATCCATGAATATACCTGAGGTACATCTAAGTGTTATATCCTATTTAAGCCACAAGGTCCAGGGGAAATCAAATTAAAAGTGAATACACAGACGATACACATCACACAAACCCCAACTGCGAAGGTTATTTAGTATTGCTCTTTCATAGAAAAGTACGTGGAACTTTTTAATCTATCGCACCAACACTGATCTCATCTTTTGCCTTATCATCCTGCAACTGCTCTTCCTCTTTTCAAATTCTGATGAAGCACTATTGACCTAAAAGATTAAATATTAAGCATTCCACCATTTTCTAGTGTCACTAATTTAAATAAAACAGATACCATCATCATCACCATCAGGTGCCATGCCCAGTTTGAGCTTTGACTGCCATGGCCCACACACTCCTGTTTCAGGTCAAGTGGATCAACTAATTGGTATTCATTTCCAGTTCTCTGGCTTCTGTCTCCATCATTATTTGTCTTTGTCTTCCTCTTGTTTTCTTCCCTTCAATCTTTCCCATAATTACCGTGCATTCTAACTCCTCTTTCCTAATCACATGTCCAATAAAGTTACGTTGCCTTTTCATGATCTCATACATTATTTCACTTTTTGTGTTTGCTCTGTTCATGACATCCTCGTTAGATATTCGCTTCGTCCATGATATTCTTTGCATCCTCCTCAAAAACCATTAATGTGTCAAAGTGCCTAAGGAAAAGTCAATTCTTTGCATATAAAAAGGAATACAAGCTAGTTTAATAAATTGCACTTAATGACAAGGAAAGTTTATACATTTCTTATTTTAGGATTGGAACAGTGCATATTGAAGACTTTAATTAAAGGGTATACCAAAATTATGCTTCCAGCTTGGATTATTGCCTGTCAAATATATGACTCAGAAATTTACATGTGCTCCCAATGGCTCTCACTCCTACTTCCTGACACTCACAGACCTCTGACACACTGTTAGCATCTTCCACAGTGAAGACTGATGCAAAGTATCCATGAAGTTCATTTACCATTTCTTTGTCCCCTATCACTACCTCACCAGCAACATTATCCAGTGGTCCAATATTAACTCTCACCTCCCTTTTACTCTTTATATAATTGAAAAAACTTTTGGTATCCTGCTTTATATTGCCTTTTTTCTGGCCACAGTTGCCCACCCCTACTATTTAAGAACTACTTTTTCCATGGGACATATCTATCCTGCACCTTGTGAACTATTCCCAGAAACTTCAGCAATCTCTGCTCTGCCATCATCCCTGCCAGTATCCTCCTCCAACCCACCTGGGCAAGCTCCTCTCTCATGCCTCTGTAACTCCCTTTATTCCATTGCAATACTGATGCATATGACTTAAGCTTCCGAATTGAATTGACTTCATTACTTACATCCTTCATATACTCGAGTAAAAATCCTTACATTATGTCTCCGTTTAAATGTGCAATTAATAAATAGGATCTACAACAATATAACAGAGAAATACAGTTGTGTCAGCATGAATTAATCATTCTGATGGCCTGATGGAAGAAGCTGTCTTGGAGCCTGTGGTCCTGGCTTTTATGCTGTGGTACCGTTTCCCGCATGGTCACAGCTGGAACAGTTTGTGGTTGGGGTGACTTGGGTCCCCAATGATCCTTCGGGCTCTTTTTACATCCCTGTCTGTAAGTATCCTGAATAGTGGGAAGTTCACAACTACAGACGCACTAGGCTATCTGCACCACTCTCTGCAGAGTCCTGCGATTGAGGGAAGTACAGTTCCCATATCAGCAGTGATGCAGCTAGTCAGGATGCTCTCAATTGTAACCCTGTAGAAAGTTCTTAGGATTTAGGGGCTCATACCAAGCTTCCTCAACATCTGAGGTGAAAGAGGTGTTGTTGTGCCTTTTTCACCACACAGCCGGTATGTACAGACCAAGGGAGATCCGCGGTGATGTTTATGCCAGGAACTTAAAGCTGTTCACCCTCTCAAATCCAGATCCATTGATGTCAATAGGGTTTAGCCTGTCTCCATTCATCCTGTAGTTGACAATCAGCTCCTTTGTTTTTGCGACACTGAGGGAGAGGTTGTTTTCTTGACAAGATTGTCAAATTGCAGAATGAATTCAATCATATTATAATCCTGCCTCCTAGGCATTCCTTTACATTAAGCTCCCTAATAAGATCTGGATTATTACACAACACCCAATCTAAGACAGCCCTTCCCCGAGAAGGTTCATATACAAGCTATTCTAAATAGCCATCTCGTAGACATTTAACAAATTCCCCCCTTGAAATCTGACATCAACCTGATTTTTCTAATACCCTTGCATATTGAAATTCCCCCATTACAATTGTATCATCCCCTTATTACATGCCTTTTCTAGCTCCCTTTGCAATCTCAACCCCACATCTTGGCTACTACTCAGAGGCCTATATATAATTCCCATAATGCTTTTTTAACCCTTGAAGTTTCTTAACTCCACGCACAAAGATTCAACATTCTCTGACCCCATGTCACTTCTTCCTAAAGATGCAATTCCATTCTTACTAACAAAGCTACACCACTGCCTGTGCCATCCTAGTCGTCCTTCTGATACAAAGTATACCCTTTGATGCTTACCTCCTAACTATGGCTTTCCTTCAGCCTCGACTCAGTGACGCCCACAACATCATACCGACCAATCTCGAATTACATCATGTGTTTGTCCACCTTAATCCGAATGATAGGCGCATTTAAATATGGCACCTTCGGTCCTGCATTCTTCGCTCTTTTGAATTTTGCCTCTGTGGTACAACTTAACTCTTTACTCTGTCTGCATTTCTATTCAGTCATTGGCTTGTCCAGCAGTGACACGCGGCGCATGTGGAAGGGCATTCAGGACATCACCAACAACAGGACAACACCACCTGCCTGTGCTGGTGATGCCTCCCTCCCAGAAGTGTTAAACAAACTCTCCGCTCGTTTCGAGGTGGAAAATGACATGGTGGCGAGGAAGGCCACTCCTCCTCCCTTCAATGACCAAGTTCTGTGTCTTACCGTGGCCAATGTGAGGAAAAGTCTATGCAGGGTTTACCCATGGAAAGCTGCTGGACCAGACAATATTCCTGGTAGTGTGCTCAGAGGATGTGCAGATTAGCTGGCAGATGTTCTCACTGATATCTTTAACATCTCCCTGAACAGCGCCATCGTTCCAACGTGCTTCAAGGCCGCCACCATTGTCCCCGTGCCGAAGTCTTCAGTGTCCTGCTTCAACGACTACCGTCCTGTTGCTCTCACATCCATCATCATGAAATGTTTCGAGAGGCTTGTCATGAGGCACATAAAGACCCTGCTACCCCCCTCACTGGACCCTCTGCAGTTTGCGTATCATCCCAACTGCTCAACAGACGATGCCATCGCCACCACCCTCCACCTGACCCTCACCCACCTGGACAAAAAAGACACGTACGTTCAAATGCTGTTCATAGACTTCAGTTCAGCATTCAACACAATCATTCCTCAGCACTTGATTGGAAAGCTGAAACCGCTGAGCCTGAACACCTCCCTCTGCAACTGGATCCTAGACTTCCTGACTGGGAGACCTCAGTCAATCCGGATCAGGAGCAGCATCTCCAACACCATCACACTGAGCAAGGGGGCCCCTCAGGGCTGTGTGCTCAGTCCACTGCTGTTCACTCTGCTGACCCACAACTGTGCTGCAACACACAGCTCGAATCACATCATCCAGTTCGCCGATGACACGACCCTGGTGGGTCTCATCAGCAAGAATGATGAGTCAGCATACAGAGAGGAGGTGCAGCGGCTAACAGACTGGTGCAGAGCCAACAACCTGTCTCTGAATGTGAACAAAACAGAAGAGATGATTGTTGACTTCAGAAGAGCACGGAGCGACCACTCTCCGCTGAACATTGACAGTTCCTCCGTTGAGATCATTAAGAGCACCAAATTTTTTGGTGTTCACCTGGCAGAGAATCTTACCTGGTCCCTCAACACCTGCTCCATAGCAAAGAAAGCCCAGCAGCATCACTACTTTCTGCAAAGGCTGAGAAAAGTCCATCCCCAACCCCCCATCCTCACCACCTTCTACAGAGGATATATCGAGAGCATTCTGAGCAGCTGCATCACTGCCTGGTTCGGGAATTGCACCGTCTCATTGAAGATCATTGGGGTCTCTCTTCCCGCCATCACAGACATTTATACTACACGCTGCACCCGCAAAACAAACAGTATTGTGAAGGACCCCACGCAGCCCTCACACAAACTTTTCTCCCTCCTGCCATCTGGCAAAAGGTACCGAAGCATTCAGGCTCTCACGACCAGACTGTGCAACAGTTTCTTCCCCCAAGCCATCAGACTTCTCAATACCCAGAGTCTAGACTGACATCTACATCATAGAACCATAGAACATTACAGCACTGAATCAGGCCTTTTGGCCCTTCTTGGCTGTGCCAAACCATTTTTCTGCCTAGTCCCACTGACCTGCACCTGGACCATATCCCTCCATACACCTCTCATCCATGTACCTAACCAAGTTTTTCTGAAATGTTAAAAGTGAGCCAGCATTTACCACTTCATCTGGCAGCTCATTCCACACTCCCACCACTCTCTGTGTGAAGAAGCCCCCCTAATGTTCCCTTTAAACTTTTCCCCCTTCACCCTTAACCCATGTCCTCTGTTTTTTTTTATCTCCCCTAGCCTCAGTGGAAAAAGCCTGCTTGCATTCACTCTATCTATACCCATCATAATTGTATATACCTCTATCAAATCTCCCCTCATTCTTCTACGCTCCAGGGAATAAAGTTCTAACCTATTCAACCTTTCTCTGTAACTCAGTTTCTCAAGTCCCGGCAATATCCTTGTAAACCTTCTCTGCAGTCTTTCAACCTTATTAATATCCTTCCTGTAATTTGGTGACCAAAACTGTACACAATACTCCAAATTCGGCCTCACCAATGCCTTATACAACCTCACAATAACATTCCAACTCTTATACACAATACTTTGATTTATAAAGGCCAATGTACCAAAAGCTCTCTTTACAACCCTATCTACCTGTGACGCCATTTTTAGGGAATTTTGTATCTGTATTCCCAGATCCCTCTGTGTTACTGCACTCCTCAGAGCCGACCACTCTGATCTTCAAGAGGACCAATTTTATCCCTTACAGTCCTTTTGCTCTTAACATACCTGTAAAAGCTCTTTGGATTATCCTTCACTTTGACTGCCAAGGCAACCTCATGTCTCCTTTTAGCCCTCCTGATTTTTTTCTTAAGTATTTTCTTGTACTTCTTATACTCCTCAAGCACCTTACTTACTCCATTTCCTATACATGTCATACAACTCCCTTTTCTTCTTTTTCAGAGTTGCAATATCCCTTGAGAACCAAGGTTCCTTATTCTTATTCACTTTGTCTTTAATCCTGACAGGAACATACAAACTCTGCACTCTCAAAATTTCTCCTTTGAAGGCTTCCCACCTACCGATCACATCTTTGCCAGAGAACAACCTGTCCCAATCCACGCTTTTTAGATTCTTTCTCATTTCTTCAAATTTGTCTTCTTCCAGTTCAGAACCTCAACCCTAAGACCAGATCTATCCTTGTCCATGATCAAGTTGAAACTAATGGTGTTATGATCACTGGAACCAAAGTGCTCTCCTACACAGACTTCCGTCACTTGTCCTAACTCATTTCCTAACAGGAGATCCAATATTGCATCCCCTCTAGTTGGTCCCTCTATATATTGATTTAGAAAACTTTCCTGAACACATTTTACAAACTCTAAACCATCTAGACCCCTAACAGTATGGGAGTCCCAATCAATATATGGAAAATTAAAATCCCCTACCACCACAACTTTATGTTTCCTGCAGTTGCCTGCTATCTCTCTGCAGATTTGCTCTTCTAATTCTCGTTAACTATTGGGTGGTCTGTAATACAATCCCACTAATGTGGCCATACCTTTCCTGTTTCTCAGCTCCACCCATAGGAATCAGTAGACAAGCCCTCTAATCTGTCCTGCCTAAGCACTGCTGTAATATTTTCCCTAACAAGCAATGCTACTCCCCCACTTTTCATTCCTCTGCCTCGATCACATCTGAAACATCGGAACCCTGGAATATTAAGCTGCCAGTCCTGCCCCTCCTGTAGCCAAGTTTCACTAACTGCTATAACGTCATAATTCCACGTGTCAATCCATGCCCTCAATTCATCCGCCTTCCCCGCAATACTCCTAGCATTGAAATATATACACCTCAGAAGATTTTTACCACCACTCACAACCTTTCTATTAGTGGATTTGCTTGAACTTTTAACATCATTTATTTTCACCCCAGCCACACTGTCAGCTCTGGCACTCTGGTTCCCATCCCCCTGCAAATCTAGTTTAAAGCCTCCCCAATAGCACTAACAAACCTCCCTGAAAGGATATTGGTCCCCCTGTAGTTCAAGTGTAACCCGTCTCTCTTGTACAGGTCCCACCTGCCCCAGAAGAGGTCCCAATGAACCTGAAAATCTGAAACCCTGCCCCCTACACCAGTTCCTCAGCCACTTATTCATCCTCCAGAGCATCCTATTCTTACCCTCACTGGCATGTAGCACAGGTAGCAATCCTGAAATTACCACCCTTGAGGTCCTGCTTTTCAACTTCCTACCAAGCTCTCTATACTCACTCTCCAGGACCTCCTCACTCTTCCTTGCTATGTCATTGGTACCGATGTGCACCACGACATCTGGCTGATCACCCTCCCACTTCAGAATGTCATGCAAGCGATCAGAGACATCCTTGACCCTGGCACACGGGAGGCAACAAACTATCCTGGATTCTCTGTCACGACCACAGAACCTCCAATCTGCACCTCTAACTATCGAGTCCCCTATCACTACCGCTCTCCTCTTTTTCCACCATCCCTTCTGCACTGCAGAGCCAGACTCAGTGCCAGAGATCCGGCTACTGCAGCTTGTCCCAGGTAAGTCATCCTCCCCAACAGTATCCAATGCGGTATACTTGTTGTTGAGGAGAATGGCCACAAGGGAACCCTGCTCTGCCTGCCCTTTCCTCTTCCCTCGCCTGACAGTGACCCAATTTCCTGTGCTCTGCTCCTTTGGCGTTACTACCTCCCTGTAGCTACTATCTATAATCTCCTCATTCTCCCGAATGATCCACAGGTCATCCAGCTCCTGCTCCAGTTCCCTAACGCAGTTTGTTAGGAGCTGCAGCTGGATGCACTTCTTGCAGGTGTCGTTGTCAGGGACACCAGAGGGCTCCCTCACTTCCCACATCCTGCAAGAGGAGCATTCCAACATCCTGCCTGGCATTCTCTCTACTCTAAACAATCTAAACAAAAAACTTACCGGAACCTACCCTGGCCTCTGCCTGTTCTCGCCGAAGCCTGTTGAGCCAAAGCCGTTCCACTCTGACTCAGTCCACTCCAACGATGGCCGCTACAACGATGGCCGCTGTATATGCTGGTCTGCTTTTAAACCTTGGCGCACTACGTCACGCGCCTGCGCAGTGCAGACTCTTCTCCCCGAGCAGTGTTTAAAAAAAAAACAACTTTTTCTACCCGATGTCTTCACTCCCTTCTTCTCAGCTGCTTGCTTCGACTGAAACAAGAACCGTTGAAAATTTCTTTTTTTAAAACCTTGGCACGTTATGTCACTCGCCTGCGCAGTGCAGACCCTTCTCCCCGAGCAGTGTTTTAAAAAAAAAAGACTTTTTCTACCCGATGTCTTCACTCTCTTCTAATAGATTGGTCAAACATGATCTACCACACACAAAGCCATATTGACTCTCCCTAATAAGTCCCTATCTATCCAAATACTTGTAGATCCTATCTCTTAGTACTCCTTCCAATAATTTACTTACTACCGACGTCAAACTTAGCGGCCTATAATTTCCCAGATTACTTTTAGAGTCTTTTTTAAATTATGGAACAACATGAGCTATCCTCCAACCCTCCGGCACCTCACCCATAGATACCGACATTTTAAATATATCTGCCAGGGCCCCTGCAATTTCAACACTAGTCTCCTTCAAGGTCTGAGGGAATACCCTGTCAGGTCCTGGGGATTTATCTACTCTGATTTGCCTCAAGATAGTAAGCACCTCCTCCTCCTCAATCTGTATAGGTTCCATGACCTCACTACTTGTTTGCCTTATTTCCATTGACTCCATGCCAGTTTCCGTAGTAAACACAGATGCAAAAAACTCATTTAAGATTTCCCCTATTTCTTTTGGCTCCATACATAGCTGACCACTCTGATCTTCAAGAGGACCAATTTTATCCTTTTGCTCTTAATATACCTGTAGAAGCTCTTTGGATTAGCCTTCACCTTAATTGCCAAAGCAACCTCGTGTCTTCTTTTAGCCCTACTGATTTCTTTCTTATGAGTTTTTTTTTTTGCATTTTTTATACTCCTCAAGCACCTTATTTGCTCCCTGTTTCCTATACATGTCATACATCTCTCTCTTCTTCTTTATCAGAGTTGCAATATCCCTTGAGAACCAAGGTTCCTTATTCTTATTCACTTTGCCTTTAATCCTGACAGGAACATACAAACTCTGCACTCTCAAAATTTCTCCTTTGAAGGCTTCCCACTTACTAATCACATCCTTGCCGGAGAACAACCTGTCCCAACCCACGCTTTTTAGATCCTTTCTCATTTCTTCAAATTTGGCCTCTTTCCAGTTTAGAACCTCAACCCGAGGACTCGATCTATCTTTATCCACGATCAAGTTGAAACTAATGGTGTTATGATCACTGGAACCAAAGTGTTCCCCTACACACACTTCCATCACCTGTCCTAACCGTTTCCTAACAGGAGATCTAATATTGCATCCTCTCTAGTTGGTACCTCTAAATATTGATTTAGAAAACTTTCCTGAACACCTTTTACAAACTCTAACCTGTCTAGACCTTTAACAGTATGGGAATCCCAATCAATATGTGGAAAAGTAAAATCCCCTACTATCACAACTTTTTGTTTCCTGCAGTTGCTCTGCTATCCCTCTGCAGATTTGCTCCTCCAATTCTCGCTGTCTATTGGGTGGTCTATAATACAACCCCATTAATGTGGTCATACCTTTCCTGTTTCTCAGCTCCACTCATATGGCCTTGGTAGACAAGCCCTCTAATCTGTCCTGCCTGAGCACTGCTGTAACATTTTCCCTGACGAGCAATGCCACCCCCCCCACCATCCCTTCATTCCTCTGCCTCTATCACGTCTAAAATATTGGAACCCTGGAACATTAAGCTGCTAGTCCTGCCCCTCCTGCAGCCAAGTTTCATTAATGGCGATAATGTTGTAATTTCATGTGTCAATCCATGCCCTCAGCTCGTCAGCCTTCCCCATAATACTCCTTGCATTGAAATAGACACACCTCAGAAGATTATTACCACCACATTATTTGTGACTTTGCATGAACTTTTACCGTCATTTATTTTCACCCCCACTCCACTATCTGCTCTGGCACTCTGGTTCCCACCCCCCTACAAATTTAGTTTAAATCCTCCTCAAAAGCACTAACAAACCTCCTTGCAAGGATATTGGTCCCCCTGTAGTTCAGGTGTAACCCGTCTCTCTTGTACAGGCCCACCTGCCCCAGAAGAGGACCCAGTGATCCGGAAATCTGAAACCCTGCCCCCTACACCAGTTCCTCAGCCAAGTGTTCATCCGCCAAAGCAGCCTATTCTTACCCTCACTGGCACGTGGCACAGGTAGCAATTCTGAGATTACCACCCTGCTTTTTAACTTCCTACCAAGCTCTCCATACTCAGTCTCTAGGACCTCCTCATTCTTTCTTCCTACATCATTGGTACCGATGTGTACCATGACATCTGGCTGATCACCCTCCCACTTCAGAATGTCATGCAAGCGATCAGAGACATTCCTGACCCTGGCACCCAGGAGGCAACAAACCATCCGGGAGTCTCTGTCACGACCACAGAACCTCCTTTCTGTAGCTCTAACTATTGAGTCCCCTATCACTACCACTCTCCTCCTCTTCCACCCTCCTTTCTGCACTGCAGAACCAGACTCAGTGCCAGAGATCTGGCTTGCTGCAGCTTGTCCCAGGTAAGTCATCCACCCCACCAGTATCCAAATCTGTATACTTGTTGTTGAGGGGAATGGCGACAGGGGAACCCTGCTCTGCCTGCCCTTTCTCTTTCCCTCGCCTGACGGTAACCCAATTACCCGCACTCTACTCCTTTGGTGTAACTAGCTCCCTGAAGCTACTATCTATAAACTCCCCATCCTCCCGAATGATCCGGAGGTCATCCAGCTCCTGCTCCAGTTCCCTAACATCATTTATTTTATTGTAATCTGTCCTCTACTGTGCCTTGTCTTGTTTATTAATTATTGTACTGCCCTGCACAGTTTTGTGCACTTTATGTAGTCCTGTGCAGGTCTGTAGTCTAGTGTAGTTTTTATGTTGTTTTACGTAGTCTAGTGTAGCCTTGTGCTGTCTCATATAGTCTAGTGTAGTTTTGTGTTGTTTCATGTAGTACCATGGTCCTGGAGGAACGTTGTTTCGTTTTTACTGTGTACAGTACCAGCAGCTTATGGTCAAAATGACAATAAACTTGACTTGACTTAACCTTACATTTATGTTACATCCATCTTCTACTTGTAAACCTACTGGCTCATCCTCAGCTGTATCATACTGGTACCTATCTCCCTGCCATAGTAGTTTAATCCACTCCCAACAGCTCTAGATTAGATGAGATTAGATTATGAGGATACTCAGTCTTCGTTTATTGTCATTTAGAAATGCATGCATTAAAAAATGATACACTGTTCCTCCAGTATGATATCACAAGAAACACAGGACAAACCAAGACTAAAACTGACAAAACCACATAATCATAACATATAGTTACAACAGTGCAAAACAATACTGTAATTTGGGCACGGTAAAAAAAGTCTCAAAGTCCCGATAGCCCCATCATCTCACACAGACGGTAGAAGGGAGAAACTCTCCCTGCCATGAACCTCCAGGCGCTGCAAACTTGTCGATGCAGCACCATTAGAAGCACCCGACCGCAGCGGACACTGAGTCTGTCCGAAAACTTCGAGCCTCCGACCAGCCCTCTGACACCGAGCACCAAGCACATCCTTTGCCAAGTGCTTTGACCCCACCCCGGCCGCCGAGCAAGAAGCAAAGCCGGGGACTCAGGGCCTTCCTCTCCGGAGATTCTGGATCACACAGTAGCAGCGGGAGCGAAGCAGGCGTTTCAGAAGTTTCACCAGATGTTCCTCCGTGCTCTCACACCTGTCTCCATCAAATCAGGATTGTGTATGGCACACTACTTGACAGATAACAGACATCACCACTGGAGTGGCCGCTGCGAGCTGTGTCGTGCCGCCTTCTTCTCTTCTCTTCAATAGTCAACCTGTGTGCAAGAATATTGGTCTCCCTCAGATTCAAATGCAACCCGTCCCTTTTGTACAGGTCCCACCTGCCCCAGAAGAGGTTCCAATTATCCAGAAACTGAATCCCTGCCCCCTGCTCTAATTCTGCAGCTATGCATTTATCTCCCACCTCATTCTATTCCTATCCTCATTGTCGTGTGGCACAGGCAGCAATTCCAAGATTACGACCCCTGAGGTCCTACTTCTCAGTTTCCTTCCTAATTCCCTGTATTAAGACTTCCTCCCTTTTTCTAAAATACACCTGAAACTCGGCAATCTCATCCAATCTTACCAACCAGACATTATTGGGAGTGCATAAATTAGCTACCAGGGTGTCCATTCAGTTTCCCCAACTCGCGACATGGAACAGATGATAAGCAATTTAACAGTTGGTAAGTAAAGTACTCTCAACTTTCTCTACAGATCTACGGAAAACAGGTCGTTCAACAATAGAGCTCTGGCTGGAATCAAGTGGTGAAATAGAACCAATCAGTGAACTTGCCGACCCCGAGAACTCGTTGACGTGTTCGATGCAACCTTGACTTTATATAATGCAGTCAAGAACCTTCTTTGGGGACTATAAGACCTTACACGATTAGGCAATCACGCTAACTGCAATAGTGTAAAGGTAACTTGCCAAACTCCAGCTCTATGCCAACATTCAAATTCCAATCTGAATCCTTGTCAATGTAATTTTTGCTGTTATGATCGTCCCCATCTTTGCTTTGCCATTCCTTTGTGAGCTGCGACCATCACTCCATCTGTGTCAACTTGTTGCCGACATCAACATCCAATAGGCGTTCCTGGTCGTGTTACTTTTTTATTTTAATTTAGCCCCATTAATGATGGATAAATACATTCGGCATGATCTCTATGAGTCAGAGGACGATGAAGATTTGAATTCTAAGCCCGCTAAGGAACAGAAACTACTGAAAGTCTGTCAATACAATGTTAGATACCTGGAGTGTGGTTTTATTCCGTTCCAGTCAGATCAGCGACACCCTTTGTGTCTTATTTGTAATACTGTACTGTCTAATGAAGCCATGAAACTATCAAGATTGCAGGAACACTTCCATAAAAGACACACTGAAAAGGCTACTTATGGTATTACCATAAAGCCATAAGACATGAGAGCAGAATTAGGCCATTTGGCCCATCAAATCTGCTCCACCATTCAATCATGGCTAATCCTTTTACCTCTCCTCAGCCCCACTCCCCAGCTTTCTCCCCATAACCTTTGATTCTGTATCAAATCAAGAACCTATCATGCTCTGTTTTAAATACATCCAATGACCTGACCTCCACAGCTGCCAGTGGTAACAAATTCCATAATTTCACCACCCTCTGGCTAAAGAAATTTCTCCGCATCTATTTTAAATGATACACCTATCCTGAAGCAGTGCCCTCTTGTCCTAGACTCTCCCACCATGGGAAACATCCTTTCTACATTTACTCTAAGCCTTTCAACATTTGAAAAGTTTCAATGTGATCACCCCACAGCCTTCTAAATTCCAGTGAATACACACCCAGAGCTATCAAATGTTCCTCGTATGATAAACATTTCATTCCTGGAATCATCCTTGTGAACCTCCTCTGAATCCTCTCCAATGGCAGCACATCTTTTCTTAGATGAGGAGCCCAAAATTGTTCACAATACTCAAGGGTGAGGCCTCACCAGTGCCTTATAAAACCTTAGCATCACATCCCTGCTCTTGTATTCTAGACCTCTTGAAAAAGAATTTGAAAGTTATACACTCAAGTCGTCTGCTAAGAAAGCTAAATGATCTTGATAGTGGTCTCATTGCTTTTTATAACATTTCCAAAATGACAGCAAAGTGTGGAAAATCTCATACAATTGGTGGAAGATTAATAATACCTGTGGTATCAGAAGTGCTCATCACTGTTCTCCAAAGGGATACCAGCATTTTAAAATCAATTCCTCTGAGTAATAGCTCTGTAGCTCATCGTATTGACAAAATTCTACGTGGAGATATTGCATACCTAGACATCCTGCGTGACAAAATGCACATTAGGAAACTACAGGGTGCAAATTTCAATTTAATCCAGGCAAAAAGTGGACTGTCCATTTTTAATCTGAAAATTCAAATATATAAGCAAAATATTGGGAGAAGAATGCTCTCACAGTTTCCCTGCATGGAAAGTACGGTACTCTCTTTCACAGACGGTGATTGGCAAGAGTACTGCTTACATCTGGAGTCACTGAAGAAGGGTTTTCAGAATCGATTGAAGGATTTGAACGATCAGGAAATTCCGGACTGGGTAATTAAACGATTTCTTTGTAAGGTGGAAGAGAACTTGCAAGAAGTTATCAAAATTCAGAATGAAGAAGAATCAAAAATGCTTTTCAAAAACATTGGCTTTTGTGGTATGTGACTACACTGTCATATGAAGTTTCCTGATCTTTGGAGAAGAGCCAAACTGCGCTTCATTGCATTTCCATCCTCCTACCTTGTTGAAAGAGGCTTCAGTGCAATGAACCACATACTCACAAACAACAGAAACTGCTTAGACATTGTTACATGTGGGGACTTAAAGGCATTTGCTGTCACAATTTGAACCAGATATTTCAACACTTGCTAAAAACCATCAAGCTCAAGGAGCACATCAAAGGAGATATCAAAGCTGTTGTACTGCACACAGGTACTGTGTAAGCTAGGTTTAAAGACAAATAAAAACTTAAAGTAGAATCATTTTTCTTATGTTAGCATATGGTAAACATGTTTTCACACTATGGAGGTGCCAGAAAGTATATTGTGCCCAAGAGGGGCGTTGGCAAGTATGAAGGTGCTTTGGGGATGTTGGGCTAAAAACAGATGGGAAACACTGTGTTAGACTTTGATTTATTATGCTCCGATTTCATCCAAACTTTTCCAAAGAGAAAATGTAAGAATTGATTTTATGAGAATTGGAACAGATACAAAGACCTCAAAACAAAGATGAAATCTCTATTCTTTGACTCATGTGCTCCTGACAGGTTTCTGATATTTGTCCTGTCTTCTAAATGATGGTGTTAATCTCAGAAATATATCCCATTACAAAGGCATTTATCAAAAGCTGCAAGCTCAGAACCAACCCTAGATCAAATGAAACAATCTCAATTACCTGGTAAACCTGATTTTCATCGGAAAAGATAAAGGATTATGCCTACTAGGGCACAGTGCTAGGGGCTGTAAAACCTTCAACATCATTGTAATTCATCTGGCAGAGATTCAGAAATGTTTACAGCACACACTGCAATGACAATTCAAAATGTGGAGCTAAGCTGTCATTTATTAAATGCACTTCCCAAAAAAAGAGGAGAACATTTGGTACAGCTACCACAGGGAAGTAATTTCAATCATCTGCAACTCCTAAAATTATGTACCAAATGAAAATATACAAACTGGGTAATTGAATATCTTGCAAATCATCAACAGAATAAAAATTTAGCAGGTGTATTGAGTTTGCTCATAAGCCTTAAAACATGAATTACTTGATGCAAATTAAAAACTAAGCTGCGACTTACAAAGCAGTTTTGTTTAAAGCTTTCCTGCCACTGCAGGGGTCACAGAAGAGGATCATGAAGATTACATTGATAAAAGCTCCAAGACAGATGTCTCATTAATTAGTGAATGAAAAGCAGAAATCTGACAAGAAAACAGAAAATTCTGGAAGGACTCAGCAGCTAAAGAGTTGTGATAAAAGGTCACAGGCTGAAATGTTAACTCCATTTCTCTCTCCACAGATGCTGTCAGCCCTGCACATATCCAGCATTTCACATTTCCATTTCAGAGGCTGGATATCTTGCAGCAACCGATCCAAAAACACAAGCGAGGAATGTAATCTCAGCTTGCCTGGATCAATGCAGCTTCAACATCACCAAGAAGCTCAACACCTCCAGGACAAAACATATCCTTTGACTGATTCTATCCAACCATTCATTCCCAGTGCAAATAACTACAGTGTATACTGTCGACAATATGCATTAGAGTTACCTCCCTATGGTATTCTGACAGGCATCCCAAAACCAAGGAAGAGAAAGGACGTGGACATACATAGTCTGAACTGTATTGGATTGACAGCAAGAACTGGCATCTGCAGCTGATTGATCGGACAATGCAATGATTGGGCTTCCCCAACTGATTGAGCACATAACTCCCTCTCTTTTTGAACAAACTTTCAAGTAAGCACGTTTTCATCTCGGTGAGCCCAGTTCGTAGCTCCCACAGTATATGTGTTCAGCGTGTACCATTACTAAAATAGCTCAATAAAAATGCTTACTCCATTGCACTTCTTGCTCTGCACATACATAACATGGACATCTACACCTGTGTGTCTCTCTGCAAGTCCCACACCATGCTGACATGGAAGTGGATTACTTTGCCTTCGAAAACTCTCAGAATTCCCAACAAAACAGCAATCTGTTGCTGTTACTTGTGTTGTTCTGCTGAACATTGTGGGCATGCTGTGTTGCCACCATACGACACTTGCAGGCTGCCCCAGGTTGTGTTGTTATTGCAAATGTAGTTCACTGCATGTTTTGATGCACATCTGATAAATAATTGAATGGTTCTGAAAGGACTGGAGCAGTTCACCACTACTTTATCAAGCTCAGTTTAGCACATGCACTCAATGTTGTCTTTGCCAGTGATACCCAGTTTCAAAACGATGTTTTTTTCCAAAAAAAACAATTATTTCAATCACCAACAATTACAGATTGACAATTGTTTAGACAGAAGTATCTAACCAAATCCTGCTTCTCCCCAACCATTCCTGATTGGAGTTAATTTGAAACTAAATAATTCAAATACATTTTTTCATTCAATTTTGCAAGCTCCAAACTTAAAGAACTCGACACAGAAAACAAAATGGGAAAGGCTATTCCCACACAAAACTGATGTGAATAAACAGACCTTAAAGGAGTTTCCTTTAAATATTAGATGTTCCAAAAATAAAATTCCTAAAATTACACAAGATCTTAACAGCAAATTTAAAGATATAAATTAGCATTATTTATCACATGTACATCAAAACATACAGTAAAATGCATCATGTGCCTCAAATCAAATCAATGAGGATTGTTCTAGGCAGCCTACAAATGTCACCAAGGTTCTGATGGTCCTAATCCTAATCATCGTTGCCGTGGCTACACCTTGAGGTCAAGGATGATGTTCTTCATTCCGTTGATCTATTTATGGGCTTTCAAGTGACTTATGGGTCCAATCTTGGCTTTGAAAGTTCTTCCACATTCAGGACAGGTAGTTCCAGATGGCAATCGGGCTTTGGTTGCTGATGCCTCTCTTTCCATTTTCTTCACTTTTCTTCTAATTCTGCACATCTGTTGGCTTCACAAGTTGCTGTTCCTTCTCAGATGATGGTTTTCCAGAGTTTCCTGTCCTTGGCATTGGCTTCCCAATTGTTGATGTCGATGTTACATTTCTTCATATTGGCTTTTAAGACATCTTTGAATCTCTTCTGTTGTCCACCTTTTTTACGCTTGCCTTCTTTAGGCTGGGTGTAGATGATTTGTTTCGGCAGACGTTCATCTGTCATCCGAACAACATGACTGCTCCAACTTAGTTGGTTCTTGATGACGTAGGCTATCCTAATCATACATCTCTAGAAAATGGGAGGAATCCGGAGCACCCAGAGAAAACCCACATTGTCACAGGGAGAACCTAAAACTCTCTTCAGACAGCAGCAGGAATCGAACTCCAATCTTACAGCTGGCACCATAATAGAGTTACACGAACCAGTATGCTACATGCCAGCCCATAAATCTAAAATATTCAAGTAAATATAATAATAATAGTAATAATAAGTACTTATTGATCCCGATTGGGAAATGCTTTCATTACAGCAGCAGTGTGCAGACTTAACTAATAATAAAGTACAGAATAAAAATAGAAACATAGAAAACCTACAACCCAATACAGGCCCTTTGGCCCACAAAGCTGTGCCGAACATGTCCTTACCTTAGAACTACCTAGGCTATACCCAGACCCTCTATTTTTCTAAGCTCCATGTATCCATCCAGGAGTCTCTTAAAAGACCCTATCGTTTCCGCCTACACCACTGCCACCAGCAGCCCATTCCACGCACTCACGACTCTCTGCATAAAAAACTTACTCCTGACATCTCTTCTGTACCTACTTCCAAGCACCTTAAAACTATGCCCTCTCGCGCTAGCCATTTCAGCCCTGGGAAAAAGCCTCTGACTACCCACACAATCAATGCCTCTCAATCTTGTACACCTCTATCAGGTCACCTCTCATCCTTCGTCACTCCAAGGAGAAAAGGCCAAGTTCACTCAATCTATTCTCATAAGGCATGCTCCCCAATCCAGGCAAAATCCTTGTAACCTCCTCTGCACCCTTTCTATGGTTTCCACATCCTTCTTGTAGTGAGGCAACCAGAATTGAGTACAGTACTCCAAGTGGGGTCTGACCAGGGTCCTACATAGCTGCAAAATTACCTCTCGGCTCTTAAACTCAATCCCACGAATGAAGGAGAATACACCCAATGCCTTCTTAACCACAGAGTCAACCTGCGTAGCAGCTTTGAGTGTCCTGTGGATGTGGACCCCAAGATCTCTCTGATCCTCCACACTGTCAAGAGTCTTACCATTAATACTGTATTCTGCCATCATATTTGACCTACCAAAATGAACCATCTCACACTTATCTGGGTTGAACTCCATCTGCCACTTCTCAGCTCAGTTTTGCATCCTATCAATGTCCCGCTGTAACCTCTGACAGCTCTCCACACTATCCACAACTCCTCCAACCTTTGTGTCAACGGCGAGTTTACCAACCCATCCCTCCACTTCCTTATCCAGGTCATTTATAAAAATCACACAGAGTAGAGGTCCCAGAACAGATCCCTGAGGCATACCACTGGTCACCGGCCTCCATGTAGAATATGACCAGTCTACAACCACTCTTTGCCTTCTGTGGATAAGCCAGTTCTGGATCCACAAAGCAATGTCCACTTGGATCCCATGCCTCCTTACTTTCTCAATAAGCATGGGGTACCGTATCAAATGCCTTGCTAAAATTAATATACACTACATCTACAGCTCTACCTTCATCAACATGTTCAGTCACATCCTCAAAAAATTCAACCAGGCTTGTAAGGCACAACTTTCCCTTCACAAAGCCATACTGACTATTCCTAATCATATTATGCCTGTCCAAATGTTCATAAATCCTGCCTTTCAGGATCTTCTCCATCAGCTTACCAACCACTGAAGTAAAACTCAGTGGTCTATAATTTCCTGGACTATCCCTACTCCCTTTCTTGAATAAAGGAACAACATCCGCAACACTCCAATCCTCTAGAACCTCTTCGTCCTCATTGATGATGCAAAGATCATCGCCAGAGGCTCAACAATCTCCTCCCTCACTTCCCATAGTAGCCTGGGATACATCCCGTCCATTCCCAGCGACTTATCCAACTTGATGCTTTCTAAAAGCTCCAGCATATCCTCTGCCTTAATACCTACATTCTCAAGCTTTTCAGTCCACTGCAAGTCATCCCTACAATCGCCAAGATCCTTTTCCGTAGTGAATACTGAAGCAAAGTATTCATTAAGTACCTCTGCCATCTCCTCCGATTCCATACACACTTTTCCACTGTCACACTGGATTGGTCCTATTCTTTCACGTCTTATTCTCTTGCTCTTCACATACTTGCAGATTGCATTGGAGTTTTCCTTAATCCTGTCCGCCAAGGCCTTCTCGTGGCCCCTTCTGGCTCTCCTAATTACATTCTTAAGCTCCTTCCTGCTTGCCTTATAATCTTCTGGATCTCTATCATTACCTAGTTTTTTGAACTTTTCTTTTCTTCTTGACTAGATTTGCAATAGCCTTTGTACACCACGGTTCCTGTACTCTACCATCTTTTCCCTGTTTCATTGGAACATTTCTACACAGAACCCCACGCAAATATCCCCTGAACATTTGCCACATTTCTTCCGTATGTTTCCCTGAGAACACTGTTTCCAATTTATGCTTCCAAGTTCCTGCCTGATAGCCTCATATTTCCCCTTACTCCAATTAAACGTTTCCCTAACTTGTCTGTTCTTATCCCTCTCCAATATGGGAGATAGAATTGTGATCACTATCTCCAAAATGCTCTTCCACTGAGAGTCCTGACACCTGACCAGGTTCATTTCCCAATACCAGATCAAGTACAGCCTCTCCTCTTGTAGGCTTATCTACATATTGTGTCATGAAACCTTCTTGAATACACCTAACAAACTCCATGTCATCTAAACCCCTTGCTCTAGGGAGATGCCAATCGATATTTGGGAAATTAAAATTTCCCACCACAACAACCCTATTATTATTACTCCTTTCCAGAATCTGTCTCCCTATCTGCTCCTCGATGTCCCTGTTACTATTGGGTGATCTATAAAAACACCCTACAAAGTTATTGACCCCTAACTATTCCAAACTTCCACCCATAGAGACTCCGTAGACAACCCCTCCATGATTTCCTCCTTTTCTGCAGCTGTGACACTATCTCTGATCAACAGTGCCACACCCCCACCTCTTTTGCCTCACTTTCTGAAACATCTAAAGCTGGCACTGGAAATAGCCATTCCTGCTCCTGCACCATCCAAGTCTCTGTAGTGGCCACAATAGCATAGCTCCAAGTGCTGATCCATGTCCTCAGCTCATCTGCTTTATTCATAATACTCCTCGCATTAAAATAGACACATCTCAAACCATCAGTCTGAGTGCGTCCCTTCTCTATCACCTGCCTATCCTCCCTTTCGCACTGTCTCCAAGCTTTCTCTATTCCTTTCCTCCGTCACTTCAGTTCGGTTCCCACTCCCCAGCAATTCTAGTTTAAACTCTCCCCAATAGCCTTTGCAGAACTCTCCACCAGGATATTGGTCCCCCCTCAGATTCAATTGCAACCCGTCCTTTTTGTACAGGTCACACCTGCCCCAGAAGAGGTCCCAATGATCCAGAAATCTGAATCCCTGCTCCCTGCTCTAATACCTCAGCCACGCATTTATCATTCTATTCCTCATTCTATTCATACCTCATTCTATTCCTATACTCACTGTCACGTGGCACAGGCAGTAATCCCGAGATTACTACCTTTGAGGTCCTGCTTCTCCAACTTCTTTCCTAACTCCCTATAGTCTACTTTCAGGACCTCCTCCCTTTTCCTACCTATGTCTTTGGTACCAATATGTACCACAACTTCTGGCTGTTCTCCTTCCCACTTCAAGATATCGGGGACACGATCAGAAACATCCCGGACCCTGGCACCTGGAAGGCAAATTACCATATGCATTTCTTTCCTGCGTCCACAGAATTGCCTGTCTGACCTCCTAACTATAGAGTTCCCTATCACTGCTGCCACCCTCTTCATCTCCCTAATCCCCTGAGCCACAGGGCCAGACTCTGTGCCAGAGGTGTTGAATATACACAATAATAACAGGTGGAAATTTGGCGTAGTAGTAATTACCACTGGATCAGTAACCCAAAGACCCAATTATAAGCTAGAGACATAAGCTCGAATCCCACCATAAATTCAATAAAAATATCTGATGACCATGAAACCATGTCAATTGTTTTAAAAACCCATTTGGTTCACTAATGCCCTTTAAGGGAAGAATCCTGCCATCCTTACCTGGTCTGGCCTATATGTAATTCCAGACCTACAGCAATGTGGTTGGCTCTAAAGTGCCCTCTGAAATGGCCCAGCATGCCATTCAGTTGTATCCGCTAAAAAGAAAGTAATAGGAAATAAACCCGGATAGATAACCCAGAGTCGACCTAGGCACTGGAAACGACAACAGCAAAACCAGCCCTGTCGACACTGCAAAGTCCTCCTTACTAACATCTGGGGATGTGCCAAAGTTGGGAGAGCTGTCTCACAGACGAGTCAAGTAACAGCCTGACATAGTAGCACTAACTGAATCATACCTTACAGTTAATATTCCAGACTCCGGTATCACCCTGGCAACTCTCAACATTGACTTTGAACCCCATGAAGTCTCATGGCACCAGGTTAAACATGGGCAAGGAAACCTCCTGCTGATTACCACGTACCGTCCTCCCTCAGCTGATCAATCAGTGCTTCTCCATGTTGAGCAGCACTTGGAGGAGGCACTGAGGGCGGCAAGGCACAGAACGTACTCTGGGTGGGGGACTTCAATGCCCATCACAAAGAGTGGCTCAATGGTACCACCACAGACCAACCTGGTCAAGTCCTACTGGACAGAGCTACTAGACTGGGACTACCGCAGGTGGTGAGGGAACCAACAAGAGAGAAAAACACACTTGACCTCATTCTCACCAACCTGCCTGCCGTGGAAGCATCTGTCCATGACAGCATTGATAGAAGTGACCACTGCATTTTTTGTGGAGACTAAAATCTCCTTATTGAAGAAACCTTCCACCGCGCTAGAAGGGATAGGCTTTGAACAGATCTAGTAGCCCAAGACTGGGTATCCATGGGGCGCTATGGGGCAACAGCAGCAGCAGAATTGTGCTCCACTACAATCTGTAACCTCACTCACTTTAATATTACCACCAGGCCAGGAGATCAACGAAGAGTGTAGGAGGGCATGCTGAGGACAACACCAGGCATACCTCAATATGAGACGTCACTCTGGTGAAGCCACTACACAGGACTACTTGCATGCCAATAGCAAAGCAATAGACAGAGCTAAATGGTCCCACAACCAACAGATCAGATCCAAGCTCTGTAGTTCAGCCACATCCAGCTGTGAATGGTGGTGAACAATCAAACAACTCACTAGAGGAGGCAGCTCCACAAATATTCCCCATCCTCAATGATAGAAGAGCCCAGCACACCTGTGCAAAAGATAAGGATGAGGCATTTGCAACAATCTTCAGTCAGAAGTGCCAAGTAGCTGATCCAGCTTGGTCTCCTCCAGAAGTCCCCAGTATCCCAGATGTCAGTATGTAGCCAATCCAATTCACTCTACATGATATCAATAAACGGCTGAAAACACTGAATACTGCAAAGGTTATGGGCCCAGACAAAATCCCGGCACTAGTCCTGAAGACTTGTGCTCCGGAACTTGCTGCACCACTAGCCAAGCTGTTCCAGTACAGCTGCAACACCGGCATCTACCCGGCAATGTGGAAAATTGCCCAGCTATGTCCTGTACACAAAAAACAGGACAAGTCCAATCCAACCAGCTACTGCCCCTACAGCCTACTCTCAATCATCAGCAAAGTAATGGAAGGGGTTATCAACAGTGCTATCACGCAGCACCTACTCGGCAATAACCTGATTACAGATGCCCAGTTTGGGTTCCGTCAAGGCCACTCAGCTCCAGACCTCATCACCTCCTTGGTCCAAACATGGACCAAAGAGCTAAATACCAGAGGTGAGGTGAGAGTGGTAGCTCTCAACATTAAGGAAGTAGTTGACCGAGTATGGCATCAAGGTGCCCTAGCTAAAACGGAGTCAATGGGTATTGGGGGGGAAACACTCTGCTGGTTGGAATCATACCTGACACAAAGGAAGATGGTTGTGGTGGTTGGAGGTCAATCATCTCATCCTCAGGACATTACTGCAGGAGTTCCTCAGGGAAGTGTCCTCGGACCAACCATCTTCAACTGCTTCAACAATAACCTTCCTTCCATCATAAGAAGTGGGGATGTTCGCAGATGAGTGCACAACGTTCTGCACTGTTGGTGACGACTCAGACAGTGAAGCAGTTCATACCCAAAGGCAGCAGGACCTGAACAATATCCAGGCTTGGGCTGACAAGTGGCAAGTAACATTCGCGCCATGCAAGTGCCAGGCAATGACCATCCAACAAGAGAGGATCTAACCATTGTCCCTTAACATTCAGTGGCATCACCATCATTGAATCCCCTATTATCAACATCCTGGGGTTACCATTGACAGGAAGCTGAACTGGTCTAGCCGTATAAGCACTGTGGCTACCAGAGCAGGTCAAAGGCTTGGAATCCTGCGGCTTGAAACTCACCTCCTGAATCCCCAGAGCTTGTCCACCATCTACAAGGCTCAGGTTAGGGGTGTAATGGAATACTCACCACTCGCCTGGATGAGTGTAGCCCCATCAACACTCAAGCAGCTTGATACCATCCAGTACCAGGCAGCTCACTTGATTGGCACCCATTCCACCCTCCACCACTGAAGAACAGTTGCAGCAATGTGTACTACCTACAAGATGCACTGCAACAACACACCGAAGTTCCTAAGGCAGACCCTCCCAGACCCATGATCATTACCATCAGAAGGACGAGAAGAGCAGATACTTAGAAACACTACTACTTGGAAATCTTCCTCAAGTCACTCACCATCCTGACTTGGAAACATAATGCTGTTCCCTCATTGTCGCTGGGTTAAAATCATGGAATTCCCTCCCCAATAGCACTGTGAATGTATCTACACCTCAGGGACTGTGGTGGTTCAAGAAGGCAGTTCATCACCATCTTCTCACGGGCAACGAGGGATGGGCAATAAGTGCTGGCTTAGCTGGCGACACCCACATCTCATAAATGAATAAAAAAAATAAATAATGTGTAATAACAACATACAAAATAATAAAGCAGAGACTATTGTATTATGATGCATGCTTTTCTGTAACACACAGAGATTAACTAATTTACTTTAATTAAATTAGACATTAAAGCAATTTCTTTTCCAAATATTTAGTACCTTTAGCAGGATCACAATATTATATACACTTTCAAGACATACACTGGAAGCAGCTTGTAAGCTTTCCTTCAGTCCTTTAGAAACAAGTCTTTCACCTAATGATTTGTCAAAATCATTAGTACACTGTATTATTGGTCTTTCATACACCTTATGTTCATAGAGAAAACCAAGAAAGAAAAACTACTCAATTGCGACACGCACCTGAAAGTGTGGCGCCTTGAGAATTGTAGCCAACTCTGCCGCATACTCATTCTGATGGACGACACAGCTGATCTCCTCAAGAATTTGCTTCACAAGGTCCACATTATTCTCTCTCACAGCTTCTAGCTTGGTGTCTTCAAGTCGTTCATGAGCCTGTAACAAACAAGGTAGTATACATATCACCCTAACACGTCCCCATCTCTACAGCTGCAGCCTGTGGGCCGAAGTACAAATAGTTAATTACTTAAAAGGCAATGAATAATGCACATCAGAATTGCAGAGAAGTGTAGTAGGGAGAGTGAAATAACCTGGGAAAGGGACTGGGGTCTGATGGGAATGTGAGGAGAATAAAATTAAGTTAGGATAAAGGTTTAAAAAAAGGGTGCTCATGAGACTAAATTCTTTTACGCTTCTATTCATCTTTGGAAATAACCAGTCCAGGAACTGAAAAACCCAATTCGCTTGGGATCAACGTATATTGGGAGACCGCTTCACCAAGCACAATGTATATTGGAAGTCCGCCAAATCAGGTGGAATCTCCCAGTGGCCACCCATTTTAATTCAACTTCCTATTCCCATTCTGATATGTCCATCCATGACCTCCTCCACTGTTGTGATAAGGACACACTTAGGCTGGAGGAACAACACCTTATATTCCATTTGGGTAGCCAACAAAAAGGCAGGCATAGCTCGGACCCATACGGGTGCCCATAGCTACACCTTTAGTTTGGAGGAAGTGGGAGGAGTCAAAGGAGAAATTATTAAGAGTAAGGACTAATTCCTATGCCTGCCTTTTTGTTGGCTTTGTGGAACAATCTATGTTCCGTGCCTATTCTGGTATCTGTCTCCCACTTTTCCTTCGCTACATCGACGACTGCATTGGCGCTGCTTCCTGCACGCATGCAGAGCTCATTGACTTTATTAACTTTGCCTCCAACTGTCACCCTGCCCTCAAGTTTACCTGGTCCATTTCCGACACCTCCCTCCCCTTTCTAGATCTTTCTGTCTCTGTCTCTGGAGACAGCTTATCCACTGATGTCTACTATAAGCCTACTGACTCTCACAGCTATCTGGACTATTCCTCTTCTCACCCTGTCTCTTGCAAAAACGCCATCCCCTTCTCGCAATTCCTCCGTCTCCGCTGCATCTGCTCTCAGGATGAGGCTTTTCATTCTAGGACGAGGGAGATGTCTTCCTTTTTTAAAGAAAGGGGCTTCCCTTCCTCCACTATCAACTCTGCTCTTAAACGCATCTCCCCCATTTCACGTACATCTGCTTTCACTCCATCCTCCCGCCACCTCACTAGGAATAGGGTTCCCCTGGTCCTCACCTACCACCCCACCAGCCTCCGGGTCCAACATATTATTCTCCGTAACTTCCGCCACCTCCAGTGGGATCCCACCACTAAGCACATCTTTCCCTCCACCCCCCCCCTGCATTCCACAGGGATCGCTCCCTACGCAACTCCCTTGTCCATTCATCACCCCCATCCCTTCCCACTGATCTCCCTCCTGGCACTTATCTGTGTAAGCTACACATGCCCTTACACTTCCTCCCTTACCACCATTCAGGGCCCCAAACAGTCCTTCCAGGTGAGGCAACACTTCACCTGTGAGTCGGCTGGGGTGATATACTGCGTCTGGTGCTCCCGATGTGGCCTTTTATATATTGGCGAGACCCGACGCAGACCGGGAGACCGCTTTGCTGAACACCTACGCTCTGTCCGCCAGAGAAAGCAGGATCTCCCAGTGGCCACACATTTTAATTCCACATCCCATTCCCATTCTGACATGTCTATCCACAGCCTCCTCTACTGTAAAAATGAAGCCACACTCAGGTTGGAGGAACAACACCTTATATTCCGTCTGGGTAGCCTCCAACCTGATGGCATGAACATCGACTTCTCTAACTTCCGCTAATGCCCCACCTCTCCCTCGTACCCCATCTGTTACTTATTTTTATACACACATTCTTTCTCTCACTCTCCTTTTTCTCCCTCTGTCCCTCTGAATATACTCCTTGCCCATCCTCTGGGTTCCCCCCCCCTTGTCTTTCTTCCTGGACCTCCTGTCCCATGATCCTCTCGTATCCCTTTTGCCTATCACCTGTCCAGCTCTTGGCTCCATCCCTCCCCCTCCTGTCTTCTCCTATCATTTTGGATCTCCCCCTCCCCCTCCAACTTTCAAATCCCTTACTCACTCTTCCTTCAGTTAGTCCTGACGAAGGGTCTCGTCCTGAAACGTCGACTGCACCTCTTCCTAGAGATGCTGCCTGGCCTGCTGCGTTCACCAGCAACTTTTATGTGTGTTGCTTGAATTTCCAGCATCTGCAGAATTCCTGTTGTTCACATACTGCCTGTCGTTTCTCTCTCCCCTCCCCCCACCTTTCAAATCTACTCCTTAGCTTTTTTTCTCCACCCTTGCCGAAGGGTTTCGGCCCAAAACATCCACTATGTTTTTTTCCATAGATGTGCCTGGCCTGCTGAGTTCCTCCAACATTTTGTGTGTGCTGCTCGGATTTGGGATTTATGCAGAAATTAATCTATTATAAACTGCTTCTCAACCACCTGATTATGACTGGTTTATAAGAACAACTGGAAATGGCTTTCTTATGGCTGGAGATACCCTGTAGCTGGCACTCATTGTGCACTAAGACTACTGCATTTACAGGGTTTCCAAATTCAACTGCAAGTAAATTAAAACCCCTCAACCACCAGACTCTTACTGTTCCCACAACCTTTGGACCCACTTTCAAGGACTCTTCATCTCATGTTCTCAATATTTGTTGCTTATTTACTTATTACCATTTCTTTCTTTTTGTATTTGCAGAATTTGTTGTCTTTTTCATACTGGATTGTCCATCCTGCTGGGGGTGGTCTTTTATTGATTCTATTGTGTTTCTTGTAGATACTGTGAATACCCACAAGAAAATGAAACTCAGGGTTTTACATGGTGATATGTATATACATTGATAATAAATTTACTTAGAACTTTGAAGTATTAGACTAATTTTAATAATATTTACTTGCGTTTTATTTAGAGATACAGCACAGAACAGGTCCTTCTGGACCAACGAGTCACATTGCCCAGGAACCTATCTATTTAACCCTAGTCTAATCACAGGACAATTTTCAATGACTAATTAACCTACGAAATGGTATGCTTTTGGATGGAGAGAGGAAAGCCACACAGTTACAGGGAGTATCATCACCAGCATATGTTGTAAAATTTGTTGTTTTGCAGCACCAGTACATTGCAATACATAATAATGAAAACAAAACCTATAAATCACAATAAAAACTATATATATATAAATATAAAAATTAAATTAAACAAGCAGTGCAAAAAGAGAGCAAAAGGGTGAGGGAATATTCATGGTTTCATTGTCTATTCAAAAAGCTGATGGCAGAGGGGAAGGAAGAAACTGCTCCTGAAATGCTGAATATGTGTCTTCAGGCCCCTGTACCTCCTCCTTGATAGTAGCAATGAGAAGAGGGTATGTCCTAGATGACGAGGGTCCTTAATGACAGATGTTGCCTTTTTGAAGCATTGCCTTTTTAAGGTCTCCTGGATGCTGGGGAGGTTAGTGCCCATAATGGAACTGGCTGAGTTTATAACTTTTTGCAGCTTTTTCTGATCCTACGCAGTGGCCCCTCCATACCAGATAGTGATTCAACCAGTTACAATGCTCTCCATGGTATTTCCACAGAAATCTGCAAGTGTTTGGTAACATACCAAGTCTCCTCAAAGTCATAATGAAATATAGTTGCTGCCATGCCTTCTTTGTAGTTGCATCAATATGTTGGGCCCAGGATAGATCTTCAGGATGTTGACACTAAGGAACTTGAAACAGTTCACCTTTTTCACTGCTGATCCCTGGATGAGGATGGGTGTGTGTTCACTTAGGTCCAATTCCTTGGTCTTGCTGATATTGAGTGCAAGGCAAGTTATTGCAACGCCACTCAACTAGCTCCGATATGCCTCTTCCTCAACATCTGAAATTCTGCCAGCAATAGTTGCGCCATTGGCAAATTTACAAATGGCATTTGAAATGTGCCATAGGTATAGAGAGAGTAGAGCAGCGGGCTAAGCATGCATCCTTGAAGTGCGCCAAAGTTGATTGTCAGCGGGGAGGAGATGCTATTTTGGATCGACACGAACTGAGGTCTCCCAGTGAGGAAGTTAAGGAGCCGGTTGCAGAAGGAGGTTCAGAGACCCAGGTTTTTGAGCTTGTTGATTAGAACTGAGGGTATAATCATGTTGAACGCTGAGCTGTAATCAATAATCAGCAGCTTAATGTGGGTGTTGTTGTTGTCCAGGTGATCCAAGGCCAAGTGGAGAGTCAACGAGATTACATTTGCTGTGGACCTATTGCGGCGATAGGCAAATTACAACAGACGTCAATCTCCTGCTCATGTCGTAGTTGGTTCTGGCAATGACCAACCTCTCAAAGCACTCCAGCAACGTTAGATGTGAGTGCCACTGGGCGATAGTTATTGAGGCAGCTCACTGGACTCTTCCTAGGCACTGGTGTGATTGTCACCTTCTTGAAGCAGAGGGATTGAAGATATCCTTGAGCACACCCTCCAATTGGTTGGCACAGGTTTTCACTGCCCTATCAGGTACACCATCAGGGCCTGACACCTTCCAAGGATTCACCCTCATGAAAGGTGTTCTGTCAGCATCTGAGATACAGATCACAAGGTCACCAGATGCAGCAGGAATGTGCACAAGTGTAGTTTTATTCTTCCTTTTAAAGCACATTTAAAAGGCATTTAGCTCATCTGGGATTGAAGCATCACAGCCTTTAACGATGAGGTTTCGCTTTGTAAGAAGTAATGGGCTGAGTTGACGGGCATCCGATTGCATCTCCAGCTTCAATCTGAATGGTTTCTCTGCTCTTAAAATAGCCTTCTGTAGTTTGTACCTCCTTACAGACAATGCTGGAATTGAACTCTGAATTTCAACACCCTGATCTGTAATAGTGTCACACAAACCGGTATACTACTGCGGCGTCCCACAAATGCTCAGGCTCACAATGTTGACATCCTGTAAGACAGTAGTCTGGCTTAGTCAATTGTCATAAATATTTCAGTCGATATTGATGCTCCTTGAATGAGCTGGGTCCTGCCAAACATTTTGGAAGTGCCTTCATTCAGGAAGTTACTTCTTGGAGATCCTCTGGTAACATGGGAGACAGTTCATTCCTGACTGAAAATTTGATGTCAATCTCTTTCACAAACCTTTCTGTTACCATCCTTAAATCTCTGCTTTTCTGATCCCTATCATTATTTCCTACAATTTCTGCAACATATCTTAACATTTGCAGTTCTTCATTAATAAATGATCATGCAGTTAACATGCTTTTATGATATAAAGGGAAGAGGGGACATTTAAAGAGCTACAATCACAGTACCTTGGCAAGAGATCTGACAATTGGGCTCTCCATTATTCCTTTGAGGAAGATCAGATCTATCTCCTTCGCTCCCGTTGAGGTGGGCAACTCATTGAGGTTGTCCAACACTTGCTGCATTGCTGCAGAAAACGTACAAAAGGGAACTTTAAACTGGGCACCATGTAGCAATAAAAATTAATTAGAAAGCAGAATTTTAAACTTGCTATTTATATTCACAGAAAATAATACAGTACAGCACAGCACAGGCCCTTTGGCCCTCGAAGTTGTGCTGACCTTCTAACTTACTCCAAGTTCAATCTAACTCTTCCCTCTTACATCATCCATGTGCCTAGCTAAGAGTTTATTAAATGCTCCCTAATGTATTTGCCTCCACCACCCCTTGCAGCACACCCATCACACAATATAAAAAACTTTGAAATCCCCCCTATATTTTCAACCAATCACCTTGTGACAGAACAGATCTGTTACATGTAATTCCTCCTCCTCCCCTCCCTCCGCAGTAGTGTTGTAATTCTCATTGTCCCGTCTGGCAGTGCTGAGGTCATGCTTATCAAGTGCACATGCTCCGGGCGGGCTCAGTGAGACAGTAAATTTTGGGGGATGGGAAAGAGTGCTGGCTCCTGGAAATGGTTAGTCAATTGATTGATTTTGTTGCGCAATGCCATTATGGACATTTGTAATTCTGAAGGATGTGAGTTCCTGTATTTTGGTTTTTGTGTAATTGTTCAGACTCATGGTAACAACTCCTCCTACCCTGCATTCCAAAGAATGGCCTACCCTTTTCTCCTAGAGGCAGATATTCCTACAGTCTTTTTTTGGTAAGTGAAGAGAGAGAGTGGGGTGAGGTTTATTACTTTCAGACAGAAGTGTTGGAGCTGTAGTCCTAAAGGTCTGATAGTATATATCTGTATTTTTCTCATGTCATTTTTGCTATTTTGCCATTATTTGCACTTTTTCAAAAAGTTTTCCCTTTTGGCACACAATAAACACCTTTCCACCGAATGTGCTTTTGCAGCCTGTCATCTGAAGTTTTAAAGTCCACACCCACATAAGGGCAGGAGACCCTCACCAGTGAAACCGCAAGACAAACAAGAAAAAAAATGGGTGAGAAAAATTATAATTTAAGGCCAGAGAGGCTCAAGTGAGATGCTGACAACGTAAAAAAAATCAAAAAATACAGAGCAGGAATTATTCTACTAAAGAATGAATTTTTCTGTGCACAAGATGCCTCCTGTGTCATCTTGTTTCAAGTACTTAACCAAAATGAATAGGTAATTTGATTTTTGAAGTGCAAAACTAATTAAGTTAAAAGTAATTATTCTGAGAGGTGGAGACCATGAGAAGTCTCCAATGCCATATGCAGAGAGCAGACTGGCAGCAAATAACCCCTTTTTATTTCAAGCATATCATTTTCTTTTGCTTACTTCAAAGACATGTTCATTGGATGCACTAAATCTCCTTGATTAGTAGCTTCACATCGTACTCCATTGAGTTGTGAATGAACAGCAACTCAAATATCACTTGGCATCCTTCACACATTCCATTATGTCATAGGCGGTGACCATTTAAGGCCATTATCTATGCCGACTTGTTCCCATCATCTATTAACCCTGACATCCCTATTAACTGCCCTCTAATTTGCTTGCCACCCACCCACATTTAAGGCAATTTATAGGAGCCATTTATCTTTCCAGGGTGTATGGGGTGTCCAGGAAGGGGGTAACACCTCTGGTGAAGGAATTAGTTGTGTCAATTCTGGGGCACTTCACTATCTATGGGCCCCACCCAACACTGTTCTCACCGTGGCTCCAAGTAGCTGTTTGCATGGAGAGGCCACACTATGGCACAAAATTTCATTGGTGGGGCTAAACCAGGTGAGGGTAGCTGGTGAGTTTCATACCCCCAGTGAGATAGGGACATGCCTGTCCTAGCATGTGAAGTCAGCTCCTGTGGACTGAGCAGATGAGATCAACAGTGGGATCCAACAGCCAGGAAGGCTGTTTTGCAATGCTTTCATGGAGAGTGAAGGGCTTTTCAAGGTACATAAGTAGACATGGTCATCTACTGCAACCAAAGAAGACCCCAGTTTGTGACGACTACTTAGAGCACTGGATCCAGACACTGAGGCTATTTATCTTACCAGGAAATCTTTGACACATGGGAGAACATAGAAACAGGAGCAAGAGTAGGCCATCCAGCCCATCGAGCCTGCTCCGCCAATCTGGCCATAGACTCATCTCCACTCGCCTGCCTTTTCCCCATAACCCTTAATTCCCTACTATGCAAAAATCTATCCAACCTTGTCTTAATTATATTTACTGAGGTAGCCTCCACTGCTTCATTGGGCAGAGAATTCCACAGATTCACCACTCTCTGGGAAAAGCAGTTCCTCCTCATCTCCGTCCTAAATTTACTCCCCCAAATCTCAAGGCTATGTCCTCAAGGAGACATTGAAGGAGGAGACAGGGATAATCCATGTGAACACAGGGAGAAGAGCATGTAGTGAACAGTGGTGATCAGGAGTCAGAGACTAACCAAATGCTGATTGTTGATTTCATGCAATCAGATTAAATTGGCAAGGTTGACACTTGTCCTGTGCTTATTGAAGATGGAGAAGCACAATAAATATGTGGGGGATAAACTTCCCCATGGAAATCGAAAAAAAAAACAAGTAGATCTGTATGACTGCCATCACCAATTGCCATTTAAAAACCATAGTCATAGAATACTACAGCACATAACAGGCCCATCCAGTCCATGCCAAACTATTTGCCTAGTCCCATCAATGTGCACACACACAATAGCCTCCCATCCATATGCCTATCCAAAATTTCTCTTAAGTGTTGAGATTGATCCTCATGCACCACTTGCGTTGGCAGCTCATTCCATTCTCTCACCGAGTGAAGAAGCTCCCCCTCATGTTCCCCTAAAACATTTCACCTTTTGCCCTTAACCCATGACCTCCAGTTCTGTTTCACCCAACCTCAGTGGAATAAACCTGCTGCACTTACCCTATCTATACCCCTCATAATTTTGTATAAATCTTTCAAATCACACAGGGAAATAGCACACTCGATCATTGCTACTCTCTCTTCCACAATGCTTACAAAGTGCTCTTCCGCCCGCACTTCAGAAAGTTGGATCACTCCTCCATCTTGCTTCTGTTGGTGTACAAGCAGAAGCTGAAACAAGAGGCGGCCACAGTTAAGATCGTCCATTGTTGGTCTGACCAATCGGTCTCCACGCTACAGGACTACTTTGATGACGTCAACTGGAATGTCTTTCATGATGAGAATGTCTCTGAGTTCACGGATGAGGTCACGAGCTTCATCTGGAAGTGCCTTGAAGATGTTATCCCCCAGAAATCGGTCAGTGTCTATCCAAACCAGAAACCCTGGGTCAACGGTTCCATGCGCGCAGCACTTAACGTGTGACATAGAGCGTACATTGCAGGGAATCAGCAGGAGCTCAAGAAATGCGGTTATGATCTATGCTAAAAGGCCTCCCAATCATAATGCCAGGAAACAACCTGTCTCACTCCACACTTGCCACATCCTTTCTGATCCCATCAAAGCTGGCCTTTCTCCAATTTAGAATCTCAACCCAAGGACAAGACCGATCCTCTTCGACAATTCTCTTGAAACTAATGGCATTATGATCACTAAATGCAAGGTGTTTCCCTATGTAAACTTCTGTCACTTGCCCTGACTCATTCCCTAATAGGAGATCTGGAATTGTGCTCTCTCTAGTTGGAACTTCTATGTACTGATTAAGGAAACTTTCCTGAACCCATTTGACAAACTCTTTCCCATCCATGGGAGTCCCAGTCAATATGTGGAAAGTTAAAATCGCCTACCATCACAACATTATGTTTCTCGCAGCAGTCTGCAATCTCTCAACGAATTTGCTCCCTGAATCCTACAGACAGTTGGGTGGTCTATAATATAATCCAATAATATAACTTTCTTATTCCTTATTTCTACTCATGAAGCCTCACCAGCCAAACTCTCCAGTCTGTCCTGATTGAGCACTACTGTGACATTTGACTTGACCAGTAATGCCTCCTGTCCTTTAATCCCTCCCACTCCATCACATCTAAAACAATGGAACCCCGTAAATTGAGCTGCCAGAGGCCTTCCTACACCAAGTTTGACTAATGGCTACAATATCATAATTCCACATGTTGATCCATGCCCTAAGCTCATCAGCCCTTCCTACAGTACTCACTGCATTGAAATCTATATAGACAGAGCATCAGCCCCACCATCCTCATCCTTTTGATTCCTGATTTGTATGTAGCCTTAACATCTTTCTCCACAACCGCTCCACTCTTTGCTTCAGCTCTCTGGTTCCCATCCCCATACAAGTCTACTTTAAATCTGCCATCCCATGCAGCACTAACAAACCTGGCTGCTAGGATTAGTCCCCCTACAGTTCAGGTGCAAACCATCCTTTCTGTACATGCCCAACCTTCCCTGGAAGAGAGCCCAATGATCCAAAAATCTGAAGCCCTGCCTCCTGCACCAACTCCTTAGCTACTTGTTAAACTGTATGATCTTCCTATTTCTGGCCTCACTAGCACGTGGCATGGGTAGCAATACTGAGATCACTATCCTGGATGCCTTGTCCTTTTAGTTAGTACTGAACTCCTTAAATTCACTTTGCAGACCTCGACAAATATCCGATCCATGTCATTGGTACTAACATGAACTACGACCTCTGACTGCTCACCTTCCTACTTAAGAATACTGAGGACTTGATCTGAGATGCTCCTGACCTTCGCACCCAGGAGGCAACAAACCATGTGGGAATCTCATTTTCGTCCAAAGAACCTCGTTTCTGTTCCCCTAACCAACAAATCCCCCATCACTACAATTAGTCTCTTCTTCCCCCCTCCACCCCTTCCCTTCTGAGTCACAGAGTCAGACTCTGTGGCACACTGCTGTGACTTTCCTCTGCTATGTCATTTCCTCCAACAGTATCCAAAGTGGTATATCTATTGTTGAGGGGAACAGTCACAGAGGTAGTCTGCACTGGCTACATATCCCCTTTCCCCCACCTAATGGTCACTCAACTTACCTGTGTCCTGCAGCTTAGGCATAAATACCTCCCTGTATGTTCTGTCTATCAACCCCTCAACCTCCCGAATGACCTGAAGTTCATTCAGTTCCACCTCCAACTCCAAAACATGGTCTGTTAGAAGCTGCAGCTAGATGCACTTCTTGCAGGTTAGGGACATTGGAGGTCTTCTTACCTTCCCACATCCTGGAAGAGGAGCATTCCACTATTCTGCCTGGCATCCCCACTGCTCTAAATGTGAAATAATGAAAAAAATATATACCTGCAGCCTAGCCTCTCCTCACTGAAGCCTCAGCTCCCCACTCCAACACTGGCTCACTCACACAATGACTGTTCCCACCACGGCCACTCCATTTAAACCCAACTTCTTTATATTGGATCTTGCTAATTACCTAATTAAGCACATTCCAATGTCTCCTCAGGAGTATGGCATGCAAAATGTGCTGACTCCCCTGCTCACTTCTTTTAACCTCTCTCCCTTCAAGCAATAAGGTGTCTCCTTGGGACTGTGGCACACAAAATAGGAGGGATATACTGAGGGGGTTTTAGACTACAAGCAGAGAACTCGCTGGAATTCAGAAGAATGAGAGGAGATCTTATAGAACAATATAAAATTATGAAAGGGATAGATAAGATCGAGGCATGAAAGTTGTTTCCATTGGTAGGTGAGACTTGAACTAGGGGATATAGCCTCAAGATTTGGGGGAGTAGATTTAGGATGGAGATGAGGAAGAACTGCTTTTTCCAGAGAGTGGTTAATCTGTGGAATTTCTCTGCCCATTGAAGCAGTGGAGGCTACCTCCGTAAATATATTTAAGACAAGGCTGGATAGATTTTTGCATTGCAGGGGAATTAAGGGTTATGGGGAAAAGGCAGGTAGGTGGAGATGAGTCCATGGTCAGATCAGCCATGATCTTATTGAATGGTGGACCAGATGGCTTACTCTTGCTCCTATTTATTATGTTCTTATGTCATGAAGTCTTACTGGACAATGAGAATCAGGTGGAATTTTGATTGCTATAACATTTAATTGCAATAGGGTCTTAATATCATCATATATTCTGGAATTAGGTTTGCATGTAGCAACTGGCTTCAGGTAAGCAAAAGAAAAAGGTGAAAGTAGTATTGGACTCCTGGAAAATTATGCTGGAGAGGTAGTAATGATGGTCAAGGAAATGCTGACTGAACTAAATTTTGTATCAGTCTTCACAGTGAAAGACACTAGCAGTATGCCAGATGTACAAGAGTGTCAGGGGATAGAAGTGAGTGCATTTGCTGTTACTAGGGAGAAGATGCTTGGGAAACCAAAAGGTCTGAAGGTAGATAAGTCACTGGGCCAGATGGACAATACCCCAGGGTTCTAAAAGAGATAGATGAAGGGATTGAGGACGCATTAGTAATAATTCTTTGAAGAAACAATTGATTTTGGCATGGTTCCAGAGGAATCACTCCACTCTTCAAAAGGTGAGGGAGGCAGAAGAAGGTAAATGATAGGGCAGTTAGCCTGACTTCAGTGGTAGGGAAGATGTTGAAGTCGATTGTTAAGGGTGTGGTTTTGGGTTACTTGAGGCATGTGATAACATAGGCCAAAGTCAGTATGGTTTCCTTAAAGGAAAATCTTGCCTGGCAAATCTGTTGGAATGATTTGAGAAAATAACAAGCAAGATAGATGAAGGAGAATCAGTAGATGTTGTGTACTTGGATTTTCAGAAGGTCTTTGACAAGGTGCCACACATGAGACTGCTTAGCAAGATAAGAGCCCATGGAATTACAATAAAGCTACTAGCATGGGTACAGCATTGGCTGATTGGCAGGAGGCAGCCAGCGGGAATAAAGGGAGCCTTTTCTGATTGGCTGCCAGTGACTACTGGTGTTCTACAGGAGTTGGGCACGGGCTGCTTCTTTTTACATTATATGTATGCCAATGATTTGGATGATTGAATTGATGGCCAAGTTTGCAGATGATATAAAGATAAGTGGAGTAGGTAGAGTTGAGGAAACGAAGCATGCAGGAGAACTTCAGACAGATTGGCAGAATGGGCAAAGAAGCAGCAGATGGAATAGTGTCAGAAAGTGTATGGTCATGCACTTCGGTAGTAGGAATAAAAGCACAGACCATTTTCTTAAAGGGAAGAAAATTCAAAAATCAGAGCTGCAAAAGGGAGTTGGGTAATATTCCTCGTGCAATATTCTGTAAAGTTTAACTTGTAGGTTGAGTCAGTGGTGTGGAAGGCAAATGCAATGTTGGCATTCATTTCAAGAGGTCTAGAATATAAAAGCAAGGAGGTAATGTCAAGGCTTTAAAAGACCTCATTTGGAGTACTATAGTTTTGGGCCCTTTATCTGACATTGGGGGGGGAGTTCAAAGGAGGTTCACAAAAATGATTCTGGGATTGAAAGGCTTATTATATGAGGTGCATTTGATGGCTCTAGGCCTATACTTGCTGGAATTTAGAGAATGGGGGCAGGGGGGCAGACCTCATTGACACTTATCGAATGTCGAAAAGCCTAGATTGAATGAATGTGGAGATGATGTTTCCTATATTGGCAGAGTCTAGGACCAGAGGACACAGCCTCAATATAGAGGACCTCCATTTAGAACAGAGATGAGCAGGAATTTCTTTAGCCAGAGGGTGATGAACCTGTTGAATTTGTTGTCACAAAATGGTGTGGAGGCCAGGCCACTGAGTATATGTAAAGCAGGGGTTGATAGATTCTTGATCAGTCAGAGCATGAAGCGTTCCAGGGAGAAGGCAGGAGAATGGAGTTGAGAGGGAAATGGATCAGCCATGACGAAATGGCAGAGCTGACTCGATGGGCTGAATGGCCCAATTCTGCTCCAGTGTCTTATGGTCTATAATGAAAGGCCTTCCTTATAATTAGATACCCTACATTAAACTAATTTTAAACCTTCAGCCTTGAAATGATGGAGTTAAACCAGCACACATAATGACGAAAATTATTTGGCAAAAGCTAAGCTATCTCTAATCTTAGTTTATTTAAACGCAAACAACAGGAATTCTGCAGATGCTGGAAATTCAAGCAACACACATCAAAGTTGCTGGTGAACGCAGCAGGCCATGCAGCATCTGTAGGAAGAGGTGCAGTCAACGTTTCAGGCCGAGACCCTTCGTCAGGACTAACTGAAGGAAGTTAGTCCTGACGAAGGGTCTCGGCCTGAAACGTCGACTGCACCTCTTCCTACAGATGCTGCTTGGCCTGCTGCATTCACCAGCAACTTTGATGTGTGTTGCTCTAATCTTAGTTGTTTCTTCTGTTACGTAACCTGCTTCACTATCAATGGCAACAGTTTTAAAACACACTGAACTCAAGTGAGTAATGTTGATGCTGGGGAATTGAATATTCCCATCTTGGGTACCCAGCGATTGTAGCAATTTTGAGTTAGATGCAGTACAGAGTGTCAACGTCCTCCGCTGTTCCTTCAGAAAATGATAATCCTCTGCACTGAGGAGATACTTCATTCAAACCCTAAATTGTTTCTGCTCCAACTGCTTAAATATTATTTCAGAATAATCTTGAATATAGCTGTAAACAGCAACTTTACTGAGTGTAGCCCTGAAAAGAAATGTTACAGCTTTTTCTAGCTATTTTTAAAATGTCAAAGTAAAATCTCCATTTTAATTGGTCTCATTTTTCAGATGAAAGCATTATGTATCAGCTTCCTGAGAACAATGAGCTTGAGCTTTATTTCCCTGTTGTAGCATTTTGTTCCAAATTCATAATATTTAAGTGCATCATGCTTATCCTTCTACCCCGCCCCCCCCCCCAAACAGCATTAAAATTCCAGGTTACCCCAGCAAACAATAAAGAGCATTGCAACAACCATTTGAAATAGTTAATATGCTGTTAGACTGTGACATGTTCTGCACACCTCATTTATTAAATATAGATGGAGTTCATTGTAAACCATCAGTACTGGTTATCCGACGGTTAAAGCTGCAGCTGTTATCTGAACTAGCGCTTTAAGTGTAGAATTATGATACACATTTATCAGTAAGCGGGAAGGGAAACAAACACTAGAGTGCATCATTCGGTCAAAGTGGAATTCTAATTACATTATGTGTTCTTGGACATTTCATTTTACCTTCATTCATTTGCTGATCCAAGCCCCTTTCAATCATCCAAAATTAACTGGACCGCTCATATTATGACCCAGTTATATTTTTCTTTAGGTAGTAGTTCCTTCCTACTGAAAGAAAAAAGCATGGGGAGAGGGGAAAAATAGATTAAAACATGAAGATGAAACAGATACAAAATGCTCACAACATGGTTCTTTGTAACTAGTATTTCAGTGGTTTTAGCATTTAAATAACATAAGCCCACAACTTCAAATAAATCCAGAACTAATGCCCCACATTCAACCAAATAGTGGTCCAAATGACTCCAAAATGGACCTAATATAATGTTTCACTTGGAAAGGGATAATCTAGTCTCTGGAAATATTTGCTTATTCCAGTTAATAAAATTCATTCGCCCACACACGCCTACATACCTTAAAGCTTCAGCCTAAAGACTACAAGTTATTTTAACTTCCAAATTTTCATTTAAGAATATTTTATCTCAAGAATTAAACAAAACAGATCCACTGACATGGAAAATAATTTAAATATAAAGCATAAGCAACAAAATTCGCATCTCAGTCCAAGGCTGTAAAATATTACTGTCTACACAGAAATCAAATCTCTCACATCACTGAGAGTGACCTCAGGTTCCTCCCTGGAATGTATATATGCTGATGTTACTCATGCTACACTGTATGCAATTCAAAGGACTCACAAATTTTATTGTACAATTTAGTTTACATTGCACATGGCTTCAGTGGAAGAAAATAAAAGACGCTAACTATATTTATTTGTCAAATCTACTGTATACATATTTTAAAAAGCCACAGTTAAAATGACAACGAAAGGAGATGGTGTTTTGACAAATAAAAGGAATTAGTTGGGCAGGATCAACAGCAGAATCTTACAACATCTCTGTCTTAAAATAATAAGATAGTGGTTATGTTTAATTTAGAGATACAGCATAGTAACAAGCCGGAACCACCCCATTTCACACCCATTACACTCCATTAACTTGTCTGTCTTTGGACTGTGGGAGGAAATTGGAGCATCCAAAGGAAACCCACCTGGTCATGGGGAGAATAGAAACTATGTCAGGATGCTGTTCATTTAACACCATCATTCATACAGTCTTGATCAAAAAGCAGCAGAACCTGGGCCTCTGTAATTGGATCCTCAGTTTCCTAGCTGGAAGATCACAACCTGTGCGGACTGGTAATAGTATCTCCTCCACGCTGACAATCAACACAAGCACCCCTCAGGGATGTGTGCTTAGCCCACTGCTGTACTCTCTCTTACCCATGATTGTATGGCTAGACACAGCTCAAATGCCATCTATAAATTTGCTGATGATAAATTTGCAGAATCTCAAATGGAAATGAGAGGGCGTACAGGAGTGAGATACACCAGCTAGTGGAGTGGAGTGGTGTTGGAGCAACAACCTTGCACTCAATGTCAGTAAGACCAGAGAGCAGATTGTGGACTTCAGGAAGGGTAAAATGAGGGAACACAAACCAATCCTCATAGAGGGATCAGAAGTAGAGAAAGCAAGCAATTTCATCTTCGTGGGAGTCAAGATCTCAGAAGACCTAACCTGGACCCAACATGTCAATGCAGCTATAAAGAAAGCAAGACAGCGGTTACATTTCATTAGGAGTTTGAGAAGATTAGGTTTTGTCACCTAAAACACTAAAACTTCTAGAGATCTACCATGAAGAACAAAGGTTCAAGGGTTCATTTATTACCAACTGTATACAACTCTGAACTTTGCCTTCTCCAGATAGCCACGAAACAATGAAAGAACATGAAAGTCATTCAGAGAGAAATATCAAACCAACCCCCGCACAAAAAACGAACTGCTTCTCTATCATCAACCCCTAATCCCCCTCTCCCACACAAAACAGAACAAGAACATTGACTCCCACACAAATAACTAACAAAACATTAATTCCACCCCCCCAAACAACCTCTCCTTCACACAAATAAATAACAGAGCACAAAAGAGCATCAACCCCTAAACTCAATCTGCCCAATCTGACAGGCTGCATTACTGCCTGTTAAGGGGGGGGGGGGGGGGGGGAACAGACTATTGCACAGCATGAAATAAACTACAGAAACGTTTAAAATTAGTCAGCTCCATCACAGGTTTTGGCCTCCTTAGTATCCAAGGCATCTTCAAAGAGCAGTGCCTCAGAGAGGCAGCATTCATTATTAAGGACCCCCATCACCCAGGGCATGCTCTCTTCTCACTGTTACCATCAGGAAGGAGGTACAGAAGCCCGAAGGCACACACTCAACAATCAGAAACAGCTTCTTCCCCACTGCCATCCGATTTCTAAGTGGACATTCAACCCATGAACATTATCTCACTTTTTTTTTATTATTTCTGTTTTTGCACTACTATTTTTAGTTTAACTATTTAATATGCATGTACAGTTGCAAGAAAAAGTTTGTGAACCCTTTACAATTACCTGGTTTTCAGCATTACTCATAAAATGTGACCTGATCTTCATCTAAGCCACAATAAGAGATTAACACAATCTGCCTAAACTATTAACACACAATTATATTTTTCTTGTATTTATTGAACATACTATTTAATCATTCACAGTCCAGGCTGGAGAGAGTATGTGAACCCCTGTATTTAATAACTGGTAGAACCTCCTTTAGCTGCAAAAGTTTCCTATAGCTGCTGATCAGACTTACACAATGGTGAGAAATTTTAGACCATTCTTCCATACAAAACTGTTTCAATTCATCAATATTTCTGGGGTGCTTTGCATGAACAACCTTCTTCAGGTCATGCCACAGCATCTCAATTGGGTTAAAGTCCGGACTCTGACTTGGCCATTCCAAAACACAAATTTTCTTCTTTTTAATCCATTCTGTTATTGAATTACTCTTCTGTTTCTCATCTTTATCTTGTTCCATCATTCAGCTTCTATTAAGCTTCAGGTGACGAACTGCTACCGTGACATTCTCCTGTAAAATGTCTTGATACCATTTTGAATTCATTGTTCTCTCAATGACTGCAAGCTGTCCAGGCCCTGACATTCCTTGCACCATGCTTCACAGCTGGGATGAGATTTTGGTATTGGTGTGCAATGCCCTTTTTCCACCAAGCATTCTGCCAAAAAATTCAACTTTTGTCTCATCTGTCCCCAGAACATTGTCCCAGAAACGCTGTAGAACATCCCGGTGAACTTTTGCAAACTTGAGACATGCAGCAATGTTTTTTTGGAGAGCAGTGGTTTCCTCTGAGGCGTCCTTCCATGAACACCATCTTTGTTCAGTGTTTTTCTTATACAGGGCACATGAACAGAGACTTTAACAAGTTCTAGAGATTTCTGCATGTGTTTTGCTGTTACCTTTGGGTTCTTTTTCACGTCCTTTAGCAGTGCACATTGTGTTCTGGATGTGATCTTTGCAAGACGCCCACCTCTAGGGAGAAGAGCAACAGTACTGAATTTCCTCCTTTTGTAGACAATTTCTCTTACTGTGGACTGATGAACACTTGGGTCTTTAGCAATGTTTTTTTCCCTTTTCTAGCTTCATGCATCTCTACAATTCTTCTTCTAAGGTTCTTGGAAAGTTGTTTTGATCGAGGCATGGTTCACAAACACAGATCTTTCTTGAGAACAGGAGGCGCTGTCAGTAACCTGACTTTGCGTGTCTTTTTTTTAAATATAGGGCAGGAGACTTCTACAACCCCCACCTCCAAACTCATCTCACTGATTGGAATACCTGATTCCAAATAGTTTTTGTAGAAGGCATTACCCCAGAGGTTCACATACATTTTTGACTGTGATTGTTTAAATGGTACGCTCTGTATTGACAAAAAGAAGTACAATTGTTTGTGTGTTATTAGTTTAGACAGATTGTGTTTGTCTATTATTGTGACTTGGATGAAAATCAGACCACATTTTAAGAATAATTAATGCAGAAAACTAGGTAATTGCAAAGGGTTCACAAACTTATTGTCTGGGTCACCTAGTCAGAGCTAAAAGGAACAAGGCTGGGAGGTGGGGGGGGGGGGGCAGAAACCATAGAACAATGTTGGTTTTAGCCCTGGAATAGAGCCGGTAAGAAGGTGATCCAGGTGACCTTGAGCCAATGGGATGGAGAATGAGTCAGGGGCTCGAAATACCTAACAGTAATGACCCTTCAGCAACCAGAGAACAGCCATCGCTGATGACGAGGATCCCATGGGCACCTGGAGATCGGGACCACAAGGAACACTTGGCCAATGTAGACTCCTTTTCCGGGTAATACATAACCTCTTCATTGACTGTTCATGAAGAGTCACGGAATTCTAGTGGAGGTGGAGGTGTACACAGGTAGCTAGTTTGTGAACCCATGTGCTTTTTAGTTGAGACAATAAAGGTTACTTGTTGGTAAATACATATTGTCACTATGCCTCTCTGATTACTGATACTAAGGGGTATCCTTATAACAATAGGGATAATGCAGAGAAGTGCAGTGAGAAAGGGAGGAGCTGAAAAATTGTGTGAGCATCAAATTTGTGTGTCGTGGTGCTGGGATATTGGGTATTAGAGGAGAACTATATGAAGCCCATCACCAGTTCATAATGTCACGGGATGGACAAGTTTGAGCTCTCTGTAGATAACAGTGAGAAGAATCCTCGGCTGATGTAAAAGAAAGTCAGACTGGAAGCAGTGGTGTGGAAGGTGGCGCAGCTGTCACAGGTCTAATAAAGAAAGTGCAATGGATTAGAACCTGGTTGTTGGGGAGAGAATACTGAAGGCTAATACCTAGTAAATAGGGATATGGATTGTGCTAATGTGGTAACAGAGAATCACAGAGAATGCCTAGAAGTATAGACACAGAATGCAGCAGCAACAACACCCAGGAGTTTCAGGGACGTGATAATTATGTTACAGCATGTGTAAATTGTTAAAATATAAAATTGGATTTACTGTTAAACCTGTGGACAATCATTTTATTCTGTAATCAGGACCTAGCCTGTTACTTAATTAAGTCTTCCTGTAGCCACCATTTTATTATTCAAATGTAGTTTTACTGGTAATCTCTTCAACTGAGAATGTAAAAGCCATACCAAATTCACACTCAGGTACATCAGCTTTCGCTGGTCTCTGGGTGCACACCAGATTTTAAATAAGTTGACAGTTACTTTGAACACCAACTCAGTGAAGCCTTTCAGTTGCTCTCATAAACCCTTTCAGAAATTAATACTGTGAATTATAGATATCGATTGAGACTCCATCCCCTGTGATAAAAGTGGAGAAAGTACAGAAGAGAAAAGCAGAGTTGGAGATAGAGTAATGTAAGATAAAGATAATGACAATAAAATTTATGGCAAGACCAAGTAAATTCAAGGAACACAGATGTGGTAAAGATGTGGTAAAACCAGTGCTACCATCTTCAGATCTTTTCAAACCAGAAAAATTAAGCACCCTGCCAAATGTTGATGCCTAAAATGAGCAGTCACCTCATTTGGCAAAACTGAATCAGATTTAATATAGGGTTTACTATTTCTAAAGTGCAAAGACAGAAGCATCAGATCAAATTTTACCAGACAGCCATAAACAATTTCACTGAGAGGACATGTAATTTTCACACACAGCAATGCAATGAAAGAGCAATCTAGAATTCCTTCAACCATCCCCTCCAATGGAGTTTGGGGGGGAGGGGGAGAGAAATCAGTAATGATCGAATGGTGGAGCAGGCTCAATGGGTTGAATGGCCCAATTCTGCTCCTATGTTATATGATTTGTATAAAACTAAAAAAGAAAAAATGCAATAACTGCACTAGTGCCAGATAAGGTACAATATCCTGTAAGTGGGTGCTGCAATTCCAATTACAGGCAACTCTGTGCAAATAAGCTATACAGCAACCATGTACAGTAGAGACTGATACTCCATGTTGATGAGTTAACTTATTCTGCAAAAACTCAGCGCCAAACATCTGATTCCCACAGCACACCATACTCCCAATTACTGATCACTCGCTTGTTGAAAATCAATTACAAACTGCAACACAACTATGAACAATTGATGTTTCAGGTCAAGACTGATCCATCCTAAAGAACAGTATTGCCCGAAATGCTGAAAAGAGTCTGATGAAGGGTCTCGGCTCAAAATGTCGACTGTTAATTCCTTTCCGTAGATGTGGCCTGACCTGCTGACCTTCAGTATCTTGTGTGTGTTGCTCTGCATTTCCAGCATCTGTAGAATCTCTTGTGTTTACTATGTGATCTTGGCTCTCACCTTGCTGAAGGGATCATGAACCAACAGAGCAGATACAGAGTAAGTACAGAGGGGGAGGAGAAGTACCAAGTGCTAGGTGGCATGTGAAACAAGGAGGGGAGGGAAGGGTGAAGTAAAGAGCTGGGAAGTAGATTGGAGAAAGACAAAGGTCTGGAGAAGGGGACATCTGATAGGAGAGGGTAGAAGACCATGGAAGAAAGAGAAGGGGGAGGAGCCCCAGAGGGAGGTGATAAGCAGGTGAGGAGATGAGCTGAGAGAGGGAAATGGGAATGGGGAATAAACATAGAACATAGAATAGTACAGCACAGTACAAGCCCTTCGGCCCACAATGTTGTGCTGACCCTCAAACCCTGCCTCCCATATAAGCCCCCACCTTAGATTCCTCCATATACCTGTCTAGTAGTCTCTTAAACTTCACTAGTGTATCTGCCCCCACCACTGACTCAGGCAGTGCATTCCACACACCAACCATTCTCTGAGTAAAAAACCTTCCTCTAATATCCCCCTTGAACTTCCCACCCCTTACCTTAAAGCCATGTCCCCTTGTATTGAGCAGTGGTGCCCTGGGGAAGAGGCGCTGGCTATCCACTCTATCTATTCCTCTTATTATCTTGTACACCTCTATCATGTCTCTTCTCATCCTCCTTCTCTCCAAAGAGTAAAGCCCTAAATCTCTGATCATAATCCATACTCTCTAAACCAGACAGTATCCTGGTAAATCTCCTCTGTACCCTTTCCAATGCTTCCACATCCTTCCTATAGTGAGGTGACCAGAACTGGACACAGTACTCCAAGTGTGGCCTAACCAGAGTTTTATAGAGCTGCATCGCTACACTGCGACTCTTAAACTCTATCCCTCGATTTATGAAAGCTAACACCCCATAAGCTTTCTTAACTACCCTATCCACCTGTGAGGCAACTTTCAGGGATCTGTGGACATGTACCCCAAGATCCCTCTGCTCCTCCACACTACCAAGTATCCTGCCATTTACTTTGTACTCTGCCTTGGAGTTTGTCCTTCCAAAATGTACCACCTCACACTTCCCCGGGTTGAACTCCATCTGCCACTTCTCAGCCCACTTCTGCACCCTATCAATGTCTCTCTGCAATCTTTGACAATCCTCTACACTATCTACAACACCACCAATCTTTGTGTCATCTGCAAACTTGCCAACCCACTCTTCTACCCCCACATCCAGGTCGTTAATAAAAATCACGAAAAGTAGAGGTCCCAGAACAGATCCTTGTGGGACACCACTCGTCACAATACTCCAATCTGAATGTACTCCTTCCACCACCACCCTCTGCCTTCTGCAGGCAAGCCAATTCTGAATCCAACTGGCCAAACTTTCCTGGATCCCATGCCTTCTAACTTTCTGAATAAGCCTACCGTGTGGAACCTTGTCAAATGCCTTACTAAAATCCATATAGATTACATCCACTGCACTACCCTCATCTATATGCCTGGTCACCTCCTCAACGAACTCTATCAGGCTTGTTAGACACGATCTGCCCTTCACAAAGCCACGCTGACTGTCCCTGATCAGACCATGATTCTGTAAATGGCCAAAGATCCTATCTCTAAGAAACTTTTCCAACAGCTTTCCCACCACAGACATAAGGCTCACTGGTCTATAATTACCCGGACTATCCCTACTACCTTTTTTGAACAAGGGAACATTCGCCTCCCTCCAATCTTCCGGTACCATTCCCATGGACAACGAGGACATAAAGATCCTAGCCAGAGGCTCAGCAATCTCTTCTCTCGCCTCGTGGAGCAGCCTGGGGAATATTCTGTCAGGCCCCGGGGACTTATCTGTCCTAATGTATTTTAACAACTCCAACACCTCCTCTCCCTTAATATCAACATGCTCCAGAACATCAACCTCACTCACATTGTCCTCACCATCATCAAGTTCCCTCTCATTGGTGAATACCGAAGAGAAGTATTCATTGAGGACCTCGATCACTTCCACAGCCTCCAGGCGCATCTTCCCACCTTTATCTCTAATCGGTCCTACCTTCACGCCTGTCATCCTTTTTTTCTTCACATAATTGAAGAATGCCTTGGGGTTTTCCTTTACCCTACTCACCAAGGCCTTCTCAGCCCCTTCTTAAGCTCCTTTCTTGCTTCCCTATATTCCTCAATAGACCCATCTGATCCTTGCTTCCTAAACCTCATGTATGCTGCCTTCTTCCACCTGACTAGAATTTCCACCTCACTTGTCACCCATGGTTCCTTCACCCTACCATTCTTTATCTTCCTCACCGGGACAAATTTATCCCTTACATCCTGCAAGAGATCTCTAAACATCAACCACATGTCCATAGTACATTTCCCTGCAAAAACATCATCCCAATTCACACCCACAAGTTCTAGCCTTATAGCCTCATAATTTGCCTTTCCCCAATTAAAAATGTTCCTGTCCTCTTTGATTCTATTCTTTTCCATGATAATTATAAAGGCCAGGGAGCAGTGGTCACTGTCCCCCAGATGCTCACCCACTGAGAGATCTGTGACCTGACCCGGTTCATTACCTAGTACTAGATCTAGTATGGCATTCCCCCTGGTCGGCCTGTCCACATACTGTGAAAGGAATCCTTCCTGGACACACTTAACTCTGCCCCATCTAAACCCTTGGAACTAATCAGGTGCCAATCAATATTAGGGAAGTTAAAGTCACCCATGATAACAACCCTGTTATTTTTGCAGCTTTCCAAAATCTGCCTCCAATCTGCTCCTCTGTATCTCTGCTGCTACCAGGGGGCCTATAGAATACCCCCAGTAGAGTAACTGCTCCCTTCCTGTTCCTGACTTCCACCTATAGTGACTCAAAAGAGGATCCTGCTACATTACTCACCCTTTCTGTAGCTGTAATAGTATCTCTGACCAGTAATGCCACCCCTCCTCCCCTTTTTCCACTCTCTCTATCCCTTTTAAAGCACTGAAATCCAGGAATATTGAGAATCCATTCCTGCCCTGGTGCCAGCCAAGTCTCTGTAATGGCCACTACATCATAATTCCATGTATGTATCCAAGCTCTCAGTTCATCACCTTTGTTCCCGATGCTTCTTGCATTGAGGTACACACATTTCAGCCCTTCTACCTTACTGTCTTTACACCGTTTATTCTGCTTCTCTTTCCTCAAAGCCTCTCTGTATGTTAGATCTGGCTTTACTCCATGCACTTCTTTTACTGCTCTATTGCTCTGGGTCCCATCCCCCTCGCAAATTAGTTTAAACCCTCCCGAACCATGCTAGCAAACCTACCTGCAAGGATATTGCTCCCCCTCGAGTTCAGGTTCAACCCATCCAATCTGTACAGGTCCCACCTTCCCCAGAAGAGATCCCAATGATCTAATGGTATGGAGGAAGCAATTACTAGAAATTAAAGAAACTGATGTTCATACAATTAGGTTGGAGGTGTGATGGCACCTCCAACCTAATTGTTTTTGGTTTCAACAGCCCTATGGCATTTTACATTTCCATTTCAGGCACATCTGTTCTCACCCCATCCTCCCGCCACGCTACCAGGGACAGGGTCCCTCTCGCCCTCGCCTACCACTCCGCCAGCCTCCGCATCCAGCACATAATTCTCCCAAAACTTCCGCCACCTCCAACTGGATCCCACCACCAAAACGCATCTTTCCCGCCTCCCCCCCCCACTTTCTGCAGGGATCGCTCCCTATATGAATCCCTTGTCTATTCGTCCCTCCCCACTGGCCTCCCTCTTGGCACTTATCCTTCTAAGCAGAACAAGTGCTACACCTGCCTCTACATCTCCTCCCTCACTACCAAAACAGTCCTTCCAGGTGAGGCAACACTTCACCTGTGAGTTGGTTGGAGTCATATACTGTATTCGGTGCTCCCAGTGTGGCCTCTTATATACCGGTGAGACCCGATGTAGATTGGGTGAACGCTTCACCAAGCATCTATACTCTGGCCGCCAGAACAAGCGGGATCTCCCAGTGGCCACCCATTTTAATTCCACTTCCCATTCTCATATGTCCATCCATGGCCTCCTCCACTGTCGGGATAAGGCCACACTTAGGTTGGAGGAGTAACACCTTATATTCTGTTTGGGTAGCCTCCAACTTGATGGCATGAACATTGACTTCTCTAACTTCCAGTAATGCCTCCACCCCCCCCTCACCAATTCTCATCCTCCTGTCCCTCTCTCACGTTATCTCCTTGCCTGCCCATCGCCTCCCTCTGGTGCTCCTCCCCCCTTTTTCTTTCTTCCATGGTCTTCTGTCTCTTTCACCAGTCAACTTCCTAGCTCTTTGCTTCATCTCTCTGCCTCCAAGTTTCACATATCGCCTGTCATTTCTCTCTCCCTTCCCCCCCACCTTTCAAATCTGCTCCTCGGTCTTTTTTTTCTCCACTGCTACCAAAGGGTTTTGGCCCAAAACACAGACTGTACTTTTTTCCATAGATGCTGCCTGGCCTGCTGAGTTCCTCCAGCATTTTGTGTGCATTTTGCAGAAGGGAGCTTTTGGAAAAGGCAGCTTCAGTGAAAAGCAATCAAGTCCCAACTCTGCTGGGCTAGCTAAACTAAACCCAATTTTTAAATACTTTTAATGAACTACCTGGCCTGCTCTGTTCTACTCACCTGATCAGATTCTCACATAATTTCCAGGAGGGAGTTGGGTGCTTAATCAGAGATCAAAATAATGACCCGTTGTATTTGTTAGTCACTGAGAATTCCAAAGTATGCTCACACCTTGGAAAATTTTTTAATTGCTTAGAAGTGTCAACACGTAAACACACTATTGTTTGCTTTGTGTGTCACAGAGTAGTCATTTTAATTGGTCTCTGAAGATTTGCCATCGCCCCAGTTTTATAATTAGTTGACTCCTACTCCAAATCATTAATTTTCATGTCTACACTTAAAAAGTCACAAGTATACTGCACTGAACAAATTATATCCAAAGCAGATTTACCCAAAGCAAAACAGTAATAATGACGTAGTGTGCCAATTAAGTTACTGAAACACTACTTTGATGCCTGTACTAACAATTTTATTTTTAGTTATTTAGAGATACAGTACGATAATAGGCCCTTCCAGCCCAACAAGCCCGCCTGTCCATTTAACCTACTGACCTGTACATCTTAGCAATGAGAGAGGAAACTGGAGTATCCGGAGTAAAACCATTTAGTCAGGGGAAGATTGTACAAACTCCATACAGACAGAGGTGGAATTCAATCCAGGTGGCTGGCACTGTAATAGAGTTATGCTAACCACTACACTACGGAATGCAGAATAATTCAAACCCCACCATGGAAGCAGCGGAATTTTAAAATACTAGATTCTAATGTTGGACCGTAAGACATACGAGCAGAATAAGGACATTTGGTCTTCATGGATCAATCATGGGTGATCTTTTTAATCCACTCCTCAGCCCCCCTCTCCAGCCTTCTCCCCATAATCTTTGATGCTGTGGCCAGTCGAGAACCTTTCAAGCGCTGCCTTAAATGACCCAACGACCTTCCCTCCACAGCTGCCTGTAGTAAGAAATTGCACAAGTTCACCACCATCTGGTGAAAAGTTTCTCCAGATCTCTGTTCTAAGTAGAATGGACACACCTCTATCCTGAGGCTGTGCCCCCACCATGGGAAACATGAACTCAAGAAATGTATTTACAATCTGCACAAAATCATCAAGGCAGCGAAACAACAATGCAGAGACAAGATTCAGACTTAACTTTCCACCAACAACACATGCAGCTTATAGCAAGTCTGCACATCATCGCAGACTTCAAAACTAAACACTATGGAGTTTCCAACATCAATGCCTCTGTCCCAGATGAGCTACATCTTTTTTACGCTCAATTTGATGTCACCAATACTGAGCCCGAGGATACCTGCAGATGATGCAACCAGCAGCTTGCTCATCTCTGAGGCCAAAGTACGCAAGTGTTTCCAATGGGTGGACTGTCGCAAGGCTGCGGGGCGGGACGGCATCCCATGGCAAGTACTCAGGATGTGTGCCACACAGATGGCAGGTGTGTTTACAGGCATTTTTAATCTCTGCCTCTCCCAGTGTAGAGTGCCCTCCTGCTTCAAATCATCCACCATTGTCCCTGTACCTAAAAAGACCAAGATAACATGTCTGAACGACTGGAGTCCTGTCATACTCACCTCAATAATAAGCAAATGCTTTGAGAGGCTGGTCAAGGACTACATCTGCAGCATGCTGCCACCCACACGGGATCCACTACAATTCGTCTACCGACACAACCGATCAACACACGACGCAAGAGCCACAACTCTACAATCCGTCCTTACACATCTGGAGAAGAGGGATGCTGATGTGAGACTGCTGTTTTTGGTCTGCAGTTCAGCGTTCAACACCATAATTCCCTCCAGGCTCGACAAGAAGCTCAGAAACCTTGGCCTTCACCCTGCCTTGTGTAGCTGGATCCTGACTTCTTGTCAGATCACCAGCAGGTGGTGAGAGTGGGCTCCCTCAGCTCTGCCCCTCTGACCTTCAACACAGGAGCCCCTCAGTGCTGTGTACTAAGCCCCCTCCTTAACTCTCTGTACACCCATGACTGTGTGGCCATCCACAGCTCCAATCTGCTAATCAAATTTGCTGATGACACTAAACTGATTGGCCTAATCTCAAATAATAATGAGCAAGTCACCACCCTGACACAGTAGTGTCAAGAAAACAACCTCTCCCTCAACGTCGCAAAAGCAAAGGAGCTGGTTGCGGGACTACCGGAGGAATGGAGATAGGCTAACCCCTAAAAATATAAATGGATCTGGGGTTGAGAAGGTAAACAGCTTTATGTTCTTTGGCATAAACATCACTGAGGATCTCACATGCTCTATACATACCAGCTGTGTGGTGAAAAATGCACAACAGCACATCTTTCACCTCAGACAGTTGAAGAAGTTTGGTATGGCCACCCAAATTCTAAGAACTTTTCTATAGGGGCACAACTGAGAGCATCCTGACTGGCTGCATCACTGCCTGGTATGGGAACTGTATTTCCCCCAATCGCAGGTCTCTCAGAGAGTGCTGCGGACAGCCCAGCACGTATGTAGATGTGACCTTCCCACTATTCAGGATATTCACAAAGACAGGTGTGTAAAAAGGGCCCGAAGGATCATTGGAGACCCGAGTCGCCCCAACCACAAACTGTTCCAGCTGCTACCATTCAGGGAACCGTACCGCAGCATAAAAGCCAGGACCAACAGGCTCTGGGACAGCTTCTGCCAGCAGGCCATCAGACTGCTTAATTCATGCTGACGCATCTGTATTTCTATGTTACATTGACTATCCTGTTGTACATAATATTATAAATTACTATAACTGCACATTGCACATTTGAACAGAGACATGACAAAGATTTTTACTCCTCATGTATTTGAAGGACGTAAGCAATGAAGTCAATTCATTCATATCCTTTCCATATCTATCATGTCTTGGCCTTTCAACATTTGAAAGGTTTCAATGAGATACCCTCTCATCCTTCTAAATTCCAGCGAGTACAGATACAGAGCTATTAAACGTTCCTCGTATGATAACCCTTTCATTCCTGGAGTCATCCTTGTGAACCTCCTCTGAACCCTCTCCAATGCCAGCACATCTCTTCTTAGGTGAGGAGCCCAAAACTGAAGGCGAGGCCTCACCAGTGCTTTATAAAGCCTCAGCATTACATCCCCAGTCTTGTATCCTAGAGCTCTTGAAACAAATGTGAACATTGCATTTGCCTTTCTCACCACTGACTCAACCTTTAAGTTAACCTTTAGGGTGTTCTGCACAAGGACACACAAGTCCCTTTGCATCTCAGATTTTTGTATTTTCTCCCCATTTAGAAAAGAGTCCATACATTTATTTCTACCAACAAGGTGCATGGCCATGCATTTTCCAATATTATATTTAATTTGCCACTTCCTCGTCCATTCTCCTAATCTGTCTAAGTCGTTCAGCAGTCTGCATGTTTCCTCAACACTTTCTCCACCAATTCTCATATCATCTGCAAACTTGGCAACAAAGCCTTCTATTCCACCATCTAATCATTGATACACAGCATAAAATGAAACAATCCTATCACCAACCTCTGCGGAACACCACTAGTCACTGGCAGTCAACCAGAAAAGGATTCTTTTCTTCCCACTCGCTGCCTCCTACCAATCAGCCAATGCTCTAACCATGTCAGTAAATTTACTGTAATACCATTGGCTCTTAAATTGATAAAAAGCCTCATATGTGGCACCTTGTCAAAGGTCTTCTGAAAAGTCCAAATATACAACATTCACTTTATCTATGCTATTTGTAATCTCCTCAAAGATCGGGCAAGGTTTTGCTTAAGCAAACCGTGCTGACTTTGTCCCATCTTGCCCTGTGTCACCAAGTATTCCATAACCTCATCCTTAACAATTGATTCCAACATTTTCCCAACCACTGAGGTCACGCTAATTGGTCTACAATTTCCTTTCTGCTACCTTCTTCCTTTCTTAAAGAGTGCAGCGACATTCGCAATTTTCCAATCCTCTAGCAACACGCCAGAGGCCAATGATTTTTGAAAGATCATTACTAATGCCTCCACATCTCTACTGCTACCTCTTACATAGTCATAGGGAGCAGTTCATCTGGTCCACGTGACCTATGTACCCTTAAGTCTTTCAGGTTTTTGAGCACCTGCTTCCATTTAATAATAACTGCACTCACTTCTCTTCCCTCACACCCTTCAACATCTGGCACACTGCTAGTGTCTTTCACAGTAAGTATTTATACAAAATACTCATTTAGTTCATCTGCCAGCTCTTGTTCCCATTATTATTTCTCCAGCCTTATCTGCTAGCGGTCCGATATCCACTGTCACCTCTTTCATTTTTTTTACATACTTGAAAAAGCTTTTACTATTCACTTTGATATTGTTTTCCACCATGCTTTCATCTTTCATCTTTTCCCTAATGATTCTTTCAGTTGCTCTCTGTAGATTTTTAAAAGCTTCCCAATCCTCCATATTCCTGCTAATTTTTGCTTTGTAGTATGCCCTCTCTTTTGCTTTCATGTTAACTTTGACTTCCCTTGTCAGCCACAGATGTACTATTTTGCCATTTGAGTTTTTCTTTGTTTTGGAATACATCTATCCTACACCTTCCTCATTTTTCCCAGAAACTCACACCATTGCTGCTCTGCTGTCATCCCTGCCAGCTTCTCCTTCCAATTACTTTGGCCAACTCCACTCTCATACCACTGTAATTTCCTTTACTTCACTGAAATACTGCTATGTCAGACTTTACTGTCTCCCTATCAAATTTCAAGTTGAACTCAATCATATTGTGGTCTCTGGTTCCTAATGGCTGTTTTTACCCTAAACTCCCTAATCACCTCTGGTTCATTACATAATCCCCGATCCAGTATAGCTGATCCCCTCGTAGGCTCAACGACAAAACTACTTTAAAAAGCCTTGTCATAGGCATTCAACAAACTCTCTCTCTTAGATTTTCCCAATTGATGTGCATGTTGAAATTTCCCATAACTATCATAACATTGCCCTTTTGACATGCCTTTGTAATCTGTAGTCCACAACCCAGCTACTGTTGGGAGGCCTACATATAACTATCATCCTTTTACCCTTGCTCTTAACTCAACCCACAAGGATTCAACGTCTTCTGATCCTATGTCACATCCTTCCACTGATTTGATGCCATTCTTTACCAGCCCAGCCACGCCACCCCCTCTGCCTACCTTCTTATCTCTCCAATACAACATGTAACCTTGTTCATTCAGCTCCCAATTACAACGATCCTTCAGCCATAATTCAGTGATGGCCACAACATCATACATGACAATCTGTAATAGTGCAATAAGATCATTCACCTTATTTCTTATACTTTGTGTATTGAGTACTGTATTTCCTACCCTTTTTGATTCTGTATCCTTAATGCATCGATACTCACCCTGATGGCTGCAATTTTGTCCTATCATCTGCATGCCCTTCCCGATAGTCTGACAGCATGCTATATTTGCCTTTTTACCATCTGTCCTATCCCAAGTCCCTCTACTCCAGTTCCCACCCACCTCCAAAATTAGCTTAAACCCTCCCCAATAGCTCTAACAAACCTGTCTGCAAGAATATTGGTCTCCCTTGAGTTCAGATGCAGCCCATCATCTTTGAATAGGTCATACCTCCCCCAGAAGAGATCCCAATGATCCAAGAATCTGACCCCTGCACCAGCTTCTCAGCCACACATCAATCTGCCAAATCATCCTGCCTCTACCCTCACTGGCATGTGGCACAGGACCTGGAGGTCCTGCTTCTCAGCTTTCTGAACTAGTTCTCTAAATTCTCTTTTCAGGACCTCTTTGCTTTTTCTTCCCATGTCATTGGTACCAATATGTACCAAAACATCTGGCTGCTCTCCCTCCCTCTCCAAAATGCTGTGGATGCGATCCGAGACACCCTGAACCTGGCAACAGGGAGGCAACACACCCTTAGGGTGTCCGGCTCACATCCACAGAATTTCCTGTCGCACCCCTGACTATTGACTCCCCCATCACTATTGCTCCCCTCTTTTTTTCCTTCTACACCTTGGACCAATGCTCAGTACCAGTAACCCAGTCTCCTTGGCATTCCCCTGGGAGATCATCCCCCCACAACAGTATCCAAAGCAGTATACTTATTGTTGAGGGGATAAGCAGCACTTTGTGGTAGGATAAAATTATAACAGGGTCTCTTCTGAAGGAGTTCAAGAACCAAAATCCCAATTGTCTCAACATAAATGTGCACAACCTGTTACCAGCTCCTGCATTGGAAGAGATTACAATGACTCAATGAGGATACAAAAGATTTGCTATAATTTTTTTTAAAAATGTACCATCTATTTAGCTGCCTGCTACTCTTTCACTACTATCACACTGAACTTTATTCTAGTTTCTTCCCTTCAGGCCCTTCCCAAGCTTATCTTGTCTGAATTCCACAACTTTAAAACTGCTCACCTTCTAGTTTACATTCGACTTTTGCTTGTTGATACTATAAATATTTTATTCTTATTCCCCACAGACCCATTTTTGCCAAAATGCCAAAAACAAACTCATGCCCTTTATAAACTAATAATCTCATTTCTGCCCACTTTCTCCTTTAGCGTTGCGCATACTTCTATAGCTCCCTGTAGGACTTTCACAAATGAAGTTTGTACTCCTGCAAAAGCACTGAAAACATGTTTTTTTTAAATATATAAAGTACATGTGATATTCTCCAGTCATGTTAAAAAAAAAGTCCTGCATATCCTACATTTGCTCCAGTCTACTCAGTAGATGCTCACACCATCTTTTCCCAAAAATTATCTCTATTCCTCATTTTGTGGAATACCCTCACTTGGCTACTCAGATCTACCCTGGCATCACACTTTCCTTCATTATCTCTTAGGAACCTTCCTTCAACACTTAACAGCTTCCTCTTGTGATTTTCACCACTGATCAACCAAACTAAAAACAATTAATCTACCAGTGTGTAGGTTTTGCCTGAGCTATGGTGACATTGTAACATTTCCCTTTATTGGCCACAGTGCTTGAGGATGGACTTAAACAACATTGACCATGGTCGTTAATCCATAATGAAAACGGCAGAACCAGACCAAACAAAAAAGTGTAAACAGTATAGTATGTAGTATCTCAAATATGGATTTATACCAGCACCAGGCAACCAACAACAGCCAGTATGTCTGTTGTGTGGAAGTTTTTTTTCCCCAAATGAAGCAATGAAACTTCCCAGGTTTCTTGAACATTTTAGGAGAATACACTCTGATAAAGCAAACAGGAACTTGGCTTATTTTCAGTCATTTCATGAAAACTCTCAGAAATGGAAAACACTTTAAAATATGTTTGCCAACACTTCAAAACATGTTTGCCAGCGCTTCAAAACTAAACAGTGATGCTTTGAGTGCTTCATACAACATTTCATTGCTCACGGCTGAGTGTGGAAAGCCCCATACAATGGAGAACTGATTCTGCCAGCAGTAAGGGAGGTCCGAGTATAGCTTTGCATAAGTCACCAGACCCAATAATTAAAGCGATTTTGCTCAGTGGCAACTCTGTTCAAAGATGAAATGTCTGAGAATCATGCAACATACTTGGGACAACAGAATTTGCCAGGCAACAACTCCTTGCTTCTTGGTTATGTTTGTGTCAAAAAAGATGAGAGGATGGTTCAAGCATTGTTATCTGCAAGGGGACTACAAACAAATACAAAGGAGGAGTCAATATTTCAGGTTGTTGAGCAATTTTTCCAAAGAGAAGGGCATTCCACTCAACACCACTTTTGCTCGTGCAGCAGATGGGGCACCATCAATGACAGGACTGTGGGGGTTATTATTTTCTTGAAAAAAAAGCTGTACCTAACATATTTACCATTCATTATGTAATTCACAGTCAACATCTTTCCACGAAAAACCCAAGTGATCGGCTGCACAATCATTAAATACTGTTACACAGCAGTAAATAAAATCAAGTTCCTTCAGCTATTTCAAGAGCCTTGTATTGAATATGTTGAATAGTTTTAATGTTTACTATTGCACAAAGAAGTCAGAAGCTCTCAAAAGCAAACTGCCTGAAACACTTCTATATGCCTTTTGGAACAGTGATAACATTCTTTGAAAACTATAAGGCTTCATTCAGTAGTCAACTCAGGAATATTAAGCACGACATTGTTTACTTGTCAGAATTATCCACAAAGTTTAATGAAATCAATCTTAAACTGCAAGAAAATGATGTGAGTTTTATCAAAGTCAAATCAGTCGTCTCCAACTTCTGTCCAAGTTAATCCTATTTAAGTGCAACATTGGTTGTTGCGACCTTTTCCAATTTCCAAGCCTCTTGGAGCTGCAGGAGAATGAAATAATACCAAGTCATCTTCCAGTGTACTGTGCCCACCTGGGTGAGCTGCATAAAGTCATGTCAGAGATTTCAGGATCTTCTCCAGATCCAAACTCCAGATTGCATAATAATGCCTGAACGCTTGTAATGAAGAATTAACAGGAAGGATGGAGGAAGAACTGATTTCGCCATAAAATGACTTTGATCTGAAGCCGAGGTTCAAAAGGTTATACCAAAACACTTGATTGCAGAAACCAATCTCTGAATGCTACCCTGCACTGTAGACAAAAATTCCAAGATGCTGTTTATTGCCTTTACAATAAAGAGCTTTATGCAACCACATAACAATATCAAATATCTGCAGCAATTAAAGTGGAAGTATTTCCTAAATGCATCTCTCCTCTCCTTTGAGATGAAAACCTGAACAAAACTTGTTTTCTATAGCTCCAAGCCAATTCATCTCATTGAAAGGTGAAAAAGCAATGAAGTAGTGAATTGTTGGACTACTAATGTATGCTCTAAAATTGATGAAAATTGTTTTTACTGTAATTAATTTTATTTGTAGCCTTAAATAGATTTGAATAATTTTTGCAATTATTTGTCACTGCTTTGAATTTGCAGCTTCTATTTTCTTTCACTGTGCATCATATATCAATATTCTTCATAGTTTTTAATGTAATGGCTAGAGAGGGAGTGTGCATGGGATGTTGCTGAGAACCAAGGGGTTAGTAACCCAAAAATGATGGGAAACGACTGCTCTAGACTCTTCACTTTACTTTATACTTTATTGTCACCAAACAATTGATACTAGAACGTACAATCATCACAGCGATATTTGATTCTGCGCTTCCTGCTCCCTGGATTACAAATCGATAGTAAATATAAAAATTTAAATTATAAATCATGAATAGAAAATAGAAAAACGGAAAGTAAGGTAGTGCAAAAAAACCGAGAGGCAGGTCCGGATATTTGGAGGGTATGGCCCAGATCCAGGTCAGGATCCATTCAGCAGTCTTATCAAAGTTGGAAAGAAGCTGTTCCCAAATCTGGCCATACAAGTCTTCAAGCTCCTGAGCCTTCTCCCAGAGGGAAGAGGGACGAAACGTGTGTTGGCTGGGTGGTCGTGTCCTTGATTATCCTGGCAGCACTGCTCCGACAGCGTGCGGTGTAAAGTGAGTCCAAGGACGGAAGATATGTTTGTGTGATGTGCTGCGCTGTGTTCAGGATCTTCTGCAGCTTCTTCCAGTCTTGGACAGGACAACTTCCATACCAGGTTGTGATGCACCCTAGAAAAATGCTTTCTACGGTGCATCTATAAAAATTAGTGAGGGTTTTAGGGGACAGGCCAAATTTCTTTAGTTTTCTCAGGAACTAAAGGTGCTGATGGGCTTTCTTGGCAGTGGACCCTGCTTAGTTGGACCAAGTCAGGTCATTTGTGATATTGACCTCAAGGAACTTAAAGCTTTTGACCTGTTCCACTTGCGCACCACCAATGTAAATTGGTTTGTGCAGTCCGCTACTCCTTCCAAAGTCAACAACCAATTCTTTTGTCTTGCTGATGTTGAGGGATAGGTTATTGTCTTCACACCATGCCACCAGGTTCTTAATTTCCTCTCTGTACTCAAACTCATCATTACCCAAGATACGGCCTACAATTGTTGTGTCATCAGCAAACTTATATATTGAGTTTGATGGAAACTTGGCTACACAATCATGGGTGTACAGTGAGTACAGCAGGGGGCTGAGTACACAGCCTTGTGGGGCACTGGTGCTCAGAGTGATTGTAGAGGAGAGTGTGTCTCCTATTTTTACAGCCTGGGTCCTCCACATGTCCTCCAAACTCATCACTCATGCCTACACCTGACAAAGCTGTCACTCACCTCCCATTCTATCTCCTTTAGCTTCATTCCATTTTTGGTTGATTGAAGTACCTCAAGCTGCTTCTCTACAAAAGGATGTTGAGCTGTGAACTGTTGTTTCAGAAATGATGCAAATGATCAATTTTATATGAAACTGTCCAGCAATGATGAATAAACACATTCAATTTGTATTATTCTAAAGGACATAGCAAGCAAGGAGAATAAATAAAACACAAAAAACTTCAGTGAACAAAATGTTGGGAAAATGTTATGAAAAAATTAATCTTACAAACTGTTTAAACTAGATAAAATCCATTGTAAAACTTAGTAATTTCTCTGCTGCTTCAGTTTTCATTTATTTCCACAATGCTCAGATCCAAGATTTACTAAAGCCAAGACTTTAGAATCAGAGTGTACCTTATACAATCTGCCAATTTATGCAAATGGACAAATTAGTTGGTGATCGTATACCTTGGTGGATATATGTCACTAGCCAATTTGTGATCTCCCAGACTTAATCAGGTAGGATGAAATTCAGCAGCTGCTGATCTATACAGGTCTACTGAAATTAAAAAGCACAACACTGCTAATTGATACTAAAAATAAACTGCACATAGTTTGGGTGGGGGTGGGGTGTCAATTAATCCAGATGCTTCACATCTAGACATTGCATTGTAAAAGCAGCAAAAAGCACACTGTCCAGATATAAATCTGTGACCTAAGGATATTTTAAGAGGCATTTGCAATGACATAACGATATCAAATATCTGCAGCAATTAAAGTGGAAGTATTTGCTAAATGATTGATATACATCTCTCATCTTCTTTGAGATGAAAAACTAAGAAACAGACAAATAAATTGTATTAAATTATTTCCTTCAGACCAAACAGCTGTCAAATTAAAACTTGCTGACAAACACTTCAAATTAACAGACTTCAGTCTATGTAATCTGTTTTGCAATACTTTTTCCAGCTTGGGGAAATACTGGACTAGTCATTATTTCTTTGATGTATAGAGCAAAAAAAAATGCTGTTAAGTGCTTAGCAGATGAAGCAGCACTTATAGAGTGTGAAAAAGACTTAATATGTCAGGTCTAATTTGGCTTCTGACATCACAGAAGTTACTTTTGATGATGTGTACTATTTTCCCATGCTTTTTTTCAGATTTTGAGGACTTGCAGTCTTTTGTTTTAACATGTAAAGATTGAACATAGTATTAATAACTCAAACTACATTATGTCATGAGCATGATCTCATATGCAGTTAGCTTTAAATAGAGTGCATTTAAGAGGAATTTTATGGAAGATACCTCATAAAATAATGCCCATTTATTCTGGGAAATACAGGTTGAGTACCCCTTATCCAAAACGCTTGGGGCTGGAAATGATTCAGATTTCTTCAAATTTTGGACTATATAATCAGATAGCTTATGATTGCCATTATTTCTGACTCTGAATTTATATGCCACTGGTAAGCAGTATTTGTCTTACACTTGTTCATCACACACATATACTTAACAGAAAAAAATTCCATACTATTAATATAATAATAATATAATGTATGCAGGGTAACAAAAGTAGCACAGCAGTATCAGAATACCTGAATCAGCTGTTGAACAATAACAAACAATGGCAGGCTTTCAGTCTCCACCTACAATGCCATGTTTTGATTAAAAGGTTACAGTACACTGTATTTATATTTTACTTTTTTTTGAGTTTTCATGTAAGGTATAAAAAATGCAGCATTGTACTTATTCTGGTGTTGATTTTCATCAGCGACAATGATCAGCAGGCACTTTATCTTTAATTTTTTTTAAAAGATCTTTAAAATGTAATGTCTTTTAAATTTCTGCAAACAGCCTGCTGAATATTCACAATTACTTTCAATTCTCAGATCGTTGTGATAAATCTTTGCTTATTTCATGATCAGCATATCTTTAAGTAGCATACGTTCATTCCAACACTGACGAATCCACACTTTCAATACACGATCAAGATCATCATTTTTTACTTTATGCGGCGTTTTAGAAATTTTAATTAATTTCTGTTCATTACATGGGTGAGATCACTTAGAACTGCCTGTGGTGTGTCTGTGCTTTGCCTGGAAACCTTCCCAATGCCTTGTGGAATTTTCCACTGTCAGTGCTCCAAAAAAAATTGGATTTTGGAGGTTTTCAGATTTTGGAATTTTGGATAATAGGTACTCAACCTTTTCCAGCAGATCCACACTGAATTGCCACCATTTCTCAACAAAAATTACTACAATACATTTTGGATATGGGCAAATAAAGAGAGTCACAAACATAACAACCAAGTGCTTCTAGCCATTCCAGACCATATTCTGCTGCTGGATTCCCCATGGAAGATGCAAACTTCTTTTCATTGTGATTATTGTGCTTAAATATGTCAATTATTTTAAAAAGCTTTAATCAATTTAAGAGACGTTTCTGAAAATTAGAGACATTCAGAGACACTGAAAAGTCATGACTATTTGAACAAGAGAATAGGGCTTTGCTGGCTATCAAAATCATTGAAATTTTGTTGGAGGGCCTTGGTTTGGGCCACACAAGTTTCATAACATGCTCAAATCCGGGACCTCTGGACAAACATGATGAGTTTTCCAGTTTCAGCTAAATCAATTCTGGACCAAGCGAACACCCACCTGAAACATTAATTCAGTTCCCTTTTCTACATATGATGTTTTGTCTTACAGTTCTATACTGGCATACAACGATTCTGATAAAACAATAATTACAGAGTTACACGTTTTAATTTTAATGAACTTAATTTAATTTCAATTTATTATATTTAGTGATACAGCATGGAATAGGCCTTTTTGGTCTTTCGAACCATGCAGCCCCAGCGATGCCCGGCAAACCTGATTCACCCTCAACTAATCACAGGACAATTGACATTGACCAATTAGCCTACCCGGTACACCTTTGGAATGTGGGAAGAAACCGGAGCACGCAGGGAAAACCCAAGCATTCCATAAGGAGGACTTACAGCTGACCTCAGAATTGAACTCTGAACTGCAGAACACCTTGAGCTGTAATAGCATCCTGCTAACCAATACGTTATTGTGGTGCCCATCAATTAAATATCAAGGGCTTGAATATCTTTGACTTGATACAGAGTCAAAGTAATACAACATGGAAACTGGCCCTTCAGCCCAATTATTGGTCCATGCCAACCACAGCATTCTCCCTTTCTAGCCCCAACTGTCCAAACCATCCCTTATGTACCTATTCTAATATCTCTTAAGTGGTGCAATTGTACTTGGCTCAACCACTTACTCTGGCAGCTTATTCCAGGTGCACACCACTTGTGAAAAGAAATTCTTTCTCTGGCCTCTTAAGTCTTATTCCTCTTATCCTGTATGTGCCCTTTGGCTCTAGGATACCCAACCCGGGAGAAAAGACAACCACTGTCTATCTTACCCACAAGATTTTATGAACTGCTATAAGGTCACCCATAATCCTCCTGTACGCCGAAAAATAAAAATCGAGCATGGCCAATCTCTCCTTTTAACTCAGGCCCTCTACACTAGACTACATCCTCACAAATTTCTTCTGCACTCTCTCCAGCTTGACAATGTCATTTCTATAAGAGGGTGATCAAAATTGTACATAACACTCCATATGCAATCTCACCAACAGCTTGCAGTACTATGTAAAAGTCTTAGTTACACTGAAAAAAATTCTGTAAAGCAAAGATGCTTTCAAAAACAATAAAATGGGAAGTTTCTAATATCAAATATAATATAAAGAGCAGTAAACAGTTAAAAAAAAAGCAAGTCAAAATTTGCTGTGACCACCCTTTGCCTTTAAAATAGCATTAATTCTCTTGTGTACACTGTCATGCAGTTTAAAAAGAGCTTAGGAGGATGATAGCACCTAACGGCAACTCCTTTGCTTGCAACTTCAGAAACAGCTCTATTTCTATCTTTGACATCTCTTTTTTTCCCTTTCAAGGTTCTTTTAAAGACCTTGACCTGGAGTTACATGCAGACTTTGGTTCTTTGCGGAAATGGGGCCTGCTGTCAGGGCCTCACGACTGGCTGCTTTTCAATATGACAAGGACGAAGCCTGTGCCGCTGCCTGTTGTGCCGTAGGAGTAAATATAGAAACATAGAAAACCTACAGCACAATTCAGGCCCTTCGGCCCACAAAGCTGTGCCGAACATGTCCTTACCTTAGAGATTACCTAGGGTTACCCATAGTTCTCTATCTTTCGAAGCTCCACGTACCTGTCCAGGAGTCTCTTAAAAGACCCTATCATATCTGCCTCCACCACCGTCGTCAGCAGCCCATTCCACACACTTACCACTCTGCGTAAAAAACTTACCCCTGACATCTCCTCTGTACCTTCCAATCACCTTAAAACTGTGCCCTCTCATGCTAGCCATTTCAGCCCTGGAAAAAAGCCTCTGACTATCCACACAATCAATGCCTCTCATCATCTTATACACCTCTATCAAATGTTGCATGCCATTTGACACTACATTACACATGTAGATGTCTCCATGTGGAATTGTGCCATATCTATGAAGGATCCTGAATAAATTTCCAAATCCATGAATACAATGTAGCAAGTAACCAAATGCATTTCGTTATGATAAAAAAATTGCACTAAATGAAAGAATTTTTAACCTATACTTAATTATCATCATTCATTCTATGTAGTGTAACATAAACACATCCAATAAAGTTCTACAATAATATAAGAGATATGACTGCAGTGAAAATGCTAGTTCCTAAGCAGGTCTCAGAGATAACAAATTACTTGTAAATTATTTGTTTTGTCCCACCTACATTATCTTCGTAGATTGGTAATATAACATTATGCTTGTCACTTTCCAGTGAAAAGGATTGTGCACCCTTAAACAAGATAACTTCTTTATCGATTATACTTAACACTGACTTTAAATTGCAATTTCCAAATGGCTTATTTAGCAGATTTGTCCCAACCATGGATTCGGCAGCACAACAGGTATGGCAACCGCTCCCGTGAATACACACGCGTCAGCCAATTACCATTCCAGTGTACAGACGACCAAAAGCAGTGAGCTAGCTTGCTGCTAGCTGTGAGCCCAGAGACCTGAGTTCTTTGGGCACAGAGCTCGGAAAAAGTGACACAACAGATTTAACACTATAAAACAGCGAGTTGTTTTGTTATGTCTCCCCTCTCACTGTGAAATGGGTACACTTCTTTTTCCCTTATCAGGGGGAGAGAGAGAGAGAGAGTCTGTGGTATGTCAAAATTACCGGGTGAACAAGAGGTCTTTGGGGTACTGCAAGTCTTTATCTTTATTGATGCTTTGCTGCATGCTTGAGTGCTTGGTGGGGGTGCTGATACTTTTTGCTGGTGGGGGAGTGGGGGTCGTCGCTTTGCTGCTGCTTATGCGTGGGAGGGGGGAGTTGGGGGGGCCGGGGTTTTGGGGTTCTAACATTTAACTGTCATTCATTTTTTGGGGCACTCCTCTGTTTTTGTGGATGTTTGCAAGGAAAAAGAATTTCAGGATGTATATTGTATACATTTCTCTGTCATTAAATGTACCTATTGAAACCAACTGAAAAAGATAATCAGCTGATAGGTTGTTACAAGCATCTTGGAGAACTTGCCACAATTCTTCTGTAGACTTTCGTTGTCTCACTAGCTTCTGTCTCTCCAGGTAATCCCAGACAGCCTCAATGACTTTGAGATCAGGCTCTGTGGAGGCCATACCATCTGATGCAGAATTCTTTATTCTCCTTTTCATTGAAGATAGTTCTTTTCGACCTTGGCCACATGTTTGGGGTCATTGTCCTGTTGCAGAATGAAGTTGGGAACAATCAGACACCACCCTGATGGTATTACGTATTGGATGAGAATCTGCTTGTAATTCTCAGCATTGAGGATTCCATTAACTCTAACCAGGTCACCAACTCCATTTGCAGAAATGCAGCCTCAAACCTGCAGAGAACCTCCACTCTGCTTCAATGTTGGTTGTAGACACTCATCCATATAGCACTCTCCAGCTCTATTCTGGCCAAACTGCCTCCTGTTTGAGTCATGATCAAAATTTGACTTGACAGTCCAGATCACTTGTTGGCATTGATCAGCACCCCAGTCCTTGCGTTTTTGTGCATCTCTTGGTTTTGTTTCCACTTCAGAGGAATGGCTTTTTGGCAGCAACTATTCCTTGAAGACCACTTCTGACAGGACTTCTCCGCACAGCGGGGTGTACTTGGGCTCCAGTGGTTTCTGAGAGTTCAGGGCTGATAACAGTGCTAGACTTCTTCTTCCAATTTAGAAGTGACACCAGCTTGATGTATCTCTAATCTGCTGCACTCAGTTTCTGTGGCGGACCACCGTGCCTCTGATTCTCAATCTTGCCTATTTTGTTGTGCTTCTTCAGAAGAGTTTGAACAGCACATCTTGAAACTCCTGTCAGCCACGAAATTTCTGCCTGGGAGAGACCTTGCTGATGCAGGATGACCACACCTTGTGTCTTGTTGCTATGCTCACTCCTGCCACGGTGTAAGAATTGACAATTTGAAGGTAAAACTGTCACATCTACCACACTGTCACCTTTTAGTTTGGTTGTCCTTCGCCCAGTTCGATTCCTTCTACACCTACTTCTGTTTCAGTTAATCAGTTTAGTTCATTCAACTCATTATGTCATTGATCATTGTTATCTTTGCTTAATCATCCACTGACTACATATCTACCAAGTAATTAAGTTTTCATTAAAAAAGTCATCTCTTAAAATATCTATTTCTTTAACAAAATACAAATATTTCTCTGATACATTCAATTTTTTGGAAAATGCATGTTTGGAAATCTAATATTTGCTCTTTTCTACTGACACAAAAATGCAGCAGACAAAAATATAAACATCTACATTAAAAGTGTGCCCAAGAATTTTGTACAGTACTGTATATAACAGGGAAATTATCTTCATCTTTCATCAAATGAGCTCTAGAAAAATCTGCTTTCTACTTTTGCTTTCTTCAAAATGCTATCTAGCTTGATAAGTATTTCCAGTACTTTCAGTTTTATATTTAGGCATACAAGGGCATTTTGAAAATCATAAATTATTGCAGGGTTTATTAATTAATTAAACTATTTAAATTTTAACAGTTCACATTTATGATCAATAAAGCGATGAAATGCCTGCTTTTAAATATAAAATTCTGCGTAATTGCATTTCATTTTATTCTAATATCTTTAACATGCTATAAATAAATCCACTGTTCTCAATCATGAAAATCCCTATTGCAGTCATTTGTTTAATTCCTTACATACACCTTCAGCACTGCAGTCAACCAGATAGTGACATCTGTCGTTCCTGTTGGGGTGCATGCATAATCCTGGGACAGCACGATTCCATCTAAAAGCTGATTAACACCAGAGTATTTTTGCTGAGAAGATTGTCATTAGCTTTTACTTCAGTTGCAATCTGTCATCTTTTTAATTCTCATAACAAGTTCAGATTCATCACATCTGTGACTATTTAGTTCTTTGTGTATAAACAACACATGTTATACATGCACCCAGTGTAAAATGCTTGTGAAAAGCCCAGCACAGATACAGAACTGAGCACTGCTATAATACAAAGACCAAAGTCCAAATGCTCATTCTATCAGCAAGGACAACTATCCAGTGCCAAATTTTCTGAAGGGAACATCCACTGTCATTAAATATGATGGGAACTTTGAATCCACCTGGCTTGACTCAGTCCAATTAAACTTTAAGAAAGTGATTGAAACTTTCTAAAAAGGTTGCATTAATTATAGCATACTTAGTTAAAAAAAAGTCAATGGATAACTAAATACTTACACATTTTAGTTGTCGACTGGACATGATTTAGGTACAGACCTCAGCCCCTGCTAAATATCTGTGACTTATAGTGATCCAACTGCACCGATTCTAACAGTACAGGTACAAGGCAGTATGTTTCTCCTAATGCGATCACAGCAAACTTCTATATTCTTCCACTATTATTTAGCAATTTTCTTGAGGTTTAGCACTTACCACAGCATTACTAATGAAGCAGAATCATCTTCACAAAATAGATAGATTTCTGAGCTCATGTTAAAAGACCCCTCCCAAAACTATCCACCCGATATGTAGGAAAATGCATTCTGAAACACAAAATTCATACTCCCAAAAACCACCCAAGGTGACTAGCAGAAAGGTAGACAGCACAAAGCAGAAAAATCCTTGAGGTGATTCAAAACACAGGTGGTCGTCAGTGGTGATAAGATATAAATAAAATCAAAACAGGCTCTTCAGCCATGCCAACTCTTTTGCCCATCAGCACTAATTCTATTTGCTTGCATTAGGGCTGTATGCTTCACATGCCTTGCCTCTCCAAGCATCTGTCCTAATGGCTCTTAAACGTAGTGATTATATCTCAGCATGCACAATCAGCTCCGGCAGACTAGGCAGATGAGATCTACAGTGAGATCCAACAGCCACGAAGGCCGTTCTGTAACATTCCATGGAAAGCAAAGGACATGACAAGACACAGAGGAAGTCATGATCATCTACTGCAACTAAGACCCCAGCTGTGAGGACCATGTACAACTGAACCCAGACCTGCGAGGTCGAGAGCGGACCTGCCCAGTGCAACAGCTTTCCCACTTTAAAAACTCTCCTGTACAGGTTTCCTCAGATATGACCAACATCCACCACTACAAGCAGTGAGGACCTACAGGTACCTAGAAGTACAACTGGGTAACAGACTTGAGCAGTGCACCAAAACAGAGGCTGTGTACAAGAGGGGCCAGATTCATCACTACTTCCTGAAGAGACTGAGGTTCTTTGCAGTATGCAGGCCTCTCTTTCACATGTTCTACCAATCTGTTGTCGCTAGTACAATCTTCTATGCAGTGATTTGCTGGGAGCAATCACCAACACAAGTGATGCCAACAGGCTCAATAAACTGATTAGAAAAGCTGGCTCTGTTATAGGAGCCAAACTGGACACACTGGAGGCTGTGATAGAACAAAGGACCCTACAGAAAATCCTGGCCATATCATTAGAAGTTGTTTCTGGCTTTCAAATAATGCCTCCCAAAATTTTTATAAACCCCAATCAAATCACCCCTCAGCTCATCTGCTCCAGGGAAAACATGCATAGCTGATCCAATCTCTAACACATAACTAAAGTCCTCCATTCATGCAACACCCTGTGAATCTCCTCTGCACTCTCTCCAGTGCAACAATATTCTTCCTACTGTGTGACAACCAGGAGCGCACAACAGCGTGAGCTAATCAGTGCATTGTAAGGTTGCAATGTAACCTTTATATTTCACACTGACCCAAAGCTGGATGCCTTATGACTTCTAATATCGCCCTATCTGTCTGTGTTGCCATTTTCAGGGAACTATGACCTCACAGGGGTATACAAAATTATGAGGGATATGGACAGGGTATATGCAAGCAGGCTTTTACCACTGAGGATGAATGAGACTAGAATTAGAAGTCATGGGTAAAGGATGAAAGGTGAAATGTTTAAGGAGGGGGCACAAGGAGGAACTCTTTCACTCAGAAGGTGATGCGAGCGTGGAATAAGCTGCCAGAAGTAGCAGTGGATGCAAGTTCAATTCCAACATTTAAGTTTGGATAAATACATGGATGGCAGGGGTACAGAGGGCAATGGTCCATGTGCACACCAATGGGAGTAGCCAGCTTAGTGGTTTTGCACAGACTAGATGGGCCAAAGAGCCTGCTTCAGTGCTGTAGCGTTCTATGACCGACTATTTAGAATAACACATTTATGACCTCCAAGCATTTATTGATACAACCTATCCCTATTTGACTTCTCAAAATACCTAATCTCACACTCAGTATGATAAATTCTATCCTCTGCAGTCTTAGACAAACTTCCTTGCTCAATGTATCACCAATTTTCATGTCTTCTAAAAACTTACTAATCATTCCTTCCACACTCACACCTAAGGGGACTTGCTCTCTTCCTAGCTACCCTCCTGCTCCTTACGTACATGTATAACGTCCTGGGATCCTCTTTTAACTGTATTGCCATGGATTTTTCTCTTGCAATCTCTGGATTCCTCAAAAGACTTAATCCCAGCTGCCTATACCTGCTTCTTTTCCTTTCCCAGCCAAGACCATTCGATACAGAAGAATTACGCCATTCAGCCACTGAGCACACTGCACACTTTACAACAGAGATGAGGAGGAATTTCATGGCCGATTTATTTTCCCTCTCAACCTCATAATCCTGCCTTCTCCCTATAACCTTTGACATTCTGACTAATCAAGTACCTGTCAATCTCTGCTTTAAATGTACCCAATGACTTGGCCTCCACAGCCAGCTGTGGCAATGAATTCTATAGATTCACCACCCTCTGGCTAAAGAAATTCCTCTTCATCTCTGTTCTAAAGGGACATCTTTTTATTCTGAGACTGTGCCCTCCGGTCCAAGACTTACCCACGACAGGAAACATCTTCTCCAGGTCCACTTTATCTAGGCCTTTCAATATTCATTAGCTTTCAATGAGAACCTCTGTCATTCGTCTAAACTCCAGCCAAGTACAGGCCCAAAAACAATTAAATGGATGAAAAGCATTGAGGTGGATATGTCACCAGGGCCTGATGGGATATAGACCAGGTTATTGAGGGAGGAAAGAGAAGAGATTGCTGGGGCCTTGACCGATATCTTTGTTTCTTCTCTAGCCAATGGCGAGGTCCCAGGGGATCACCGAGTAACTGATGTTGTTCCATTATTCAAGAAGGAAACTGAGGATAACCCTGGAAACTATTGACTGGTAGGGAAGTTGCTTTGGAGAATTCTTAGGTACAGGATTTATGAGCGTTTGGAAAACCACTAATTAGGAAGAGCCAGCATGGCTATGTGTGGGGCAAGTCATGTCTTACCAACTTGGTTTTTTTTTTGATCAGGTGATAAGGGAAATTGAAGGTAGAGCTGTAGATGTTGTCTACATGGATTTTTGAAAGACATCTAACAAGGTTTCTCATGGGAGGCACATCCAGAAGATTACAATGCATGGGATCCATGGCGAATTGGCTGTTCAGATTCAGAACTAGCTTGCCTATAGAAATCAGAAGGTAATGGTCGAAGGAACTGATTCTTGTTAGAGGTCTGAGATTAGCGGTGTTCCACAGGGATCTGTACTGGGACGTAAACACGAGGAATTCTGCAGATGCTGGAAATTCAAGCAACACACATCAAAGTTGCTGGTGAACGCAGCAGGCCAGGCAGCATCTCTAGGAAGAGGTACAGTCGACGTTTCGGGCCGAGACCCTTCGTCAGGACTAACTGAAGGAAGAGCAAGTGAGAGATTTGAAAGTGGGAGGGGGAGGGGGAGATCCAAAATGATAGGAGAAGACAGGAGGGGGAGGGATGGAGCCAAGAGCTGGACAGGTGATTGGCAAAAGGGATATGAGAGGATCATGGGACAGGAGGCCCAGGGAGAAGGAAAAGGGGGAGGGGGGGAAACCCCAGAGGATGGGCAAGGGGTATAGTCAGAGGGACAGAGGGAGAAAAAGGAGAGAGAGAGAGAAAAAGAATGTGTGTATATAAATAAATAACGGATGGGGTACGAGGGGGAGGTGGGGCATTAGCAGAAGTTAGAGAAGTCAACGTTCATGCCATCAGGTTGGAGGCTACCCAGACGGAATATAAGGTGTTGTTCCTCCAACCTGAGTGTGGCTTCATCTTTACAGTAGAGGAGGCCGTGGATAGACATATTGGAATGGGATGTGGAATTAAAATGTGTGGCCACTGGGAGATTCTGCTTTCTCTGGCGGACAGAGCATAGGTGTTCAGCAAAACGCTCTCCCAGTCTGCGTCGGGTCTCGCCAATATATGTCCAACATATTATTCTCCATAATTTCCGCCACCATCCAACATATTATTCTCCGTACAACTGTTGACGTGCTACTGCAAGGTGAATTATAAATATTGAGATAAGTTAATATACTGTTCACTGTTAAACATCAGTAGATACATCATAGCTCTGTGGCCACATTCCAAGTATGTGGAAAGTATTAGAAAGATAACATTGAACTTCAAGAGGCTTGTGAGTTCAATAGCAAGAAACTTTGCTACTTATGAATTCAATAGTTGTGAAGCGCCATCTTCATTAGAGGCTTTGAACACTGATCCTCAAGGTCAAAGTTTCTGATTTTGGCCAGTGCCAGCTTGCATAATTCAGATCCCAGAGTCTAGACTTCCCTGTAAATTAAGTTATGGGAAGTCAAAACTGTTTTCTCCATTAATGTTAACAATTATAGCATCAGAGTTTTGGAAATAAATGCAAATGGACCAGGTGTTCGAACAGAAGAATTACACTAATTTAACTCTTAAAAATGTTAATAACTTTCTTTCCCAAGAGCCGGAATGAACAAAACTACATTCCTTTGAATGGTTGCTTAGTAAGAAGGGAAGACAGCTATACTCCAGTAATTAGAAAGCACACTTTCTGATTTGCCAAGTAAGAAATACTTTCATTCATACAGAAATTGCTATAATTGAAGTAATTTACATCATGCAAACGGCCCATCCAAATAGGGTTCAGAAGGAAATCTGAATGGCTCCTCTATTCTGGCATAATTAAGCCAGGGCAGAACTCAGCAGTAGCTTAAATTATATTGAGTATAAATTCACAATATGAATAGAATCACAATGAAAACCAACTGTGAATCTTTGAAAGGGCCTTGCCCGAGCTTTCCTTAGCTCCCACGGCAGCTCAATAGGAAGGAACTCTCTGCTAACGACCATTAAAATGCAAACTTCTAGCCAGCAGTTTTTTTTAAATTACATAATCAGTTCCAATATATGTTTAAAGCTGTTTCATGTGGGGTGAAATGTGTATTCACTTCAACTCAAGTAATTATTTACCACTTGTACAGAATAAACTACAAATTACAGTGCGAGTGAGAGCATGAGATTGAACAAAAGTAAGACCATTAAAGTACAGAAACTGGAGTAGGCAATTCTGCCATTCAAAAAAACACCATGGCTAATCTTTTATCTTAGCAATATTTTCTTGCACTTATCCCTTCATTCCCTTTTGCATCCAAAATTGATTGACCTTGGCCTTCCACCTGAACATTTTATTTCAGATTTCAAGCACCAGAATCATTTAAAATTTGATCAGAATACTTGTGTATCAGATTGAAGGGTCATTTAACTGAAAGGCTAATTCTGTTGTCTGTTGCTTAACATTGTTAAGTATCTCCAGAATATTGTGCTGTTACTGCTTACAAATTACAAAACACGTGGAAGTGTGAGTGCGAGAGACACAGAGATAGAAAAACATGACCAAATAACATGCTTCAATGGGATCAGCCAAGGATGCAGTAACAGAGAATACTGGTAAAAAAAATTATCATCTGTGACCTATGCAGGCTGAAGAGCTTCTGCATTCCATTAGGACACAACATTAAACAACTGTCATAAACTACTTTAGTGTCCACCGACCAACAAAATAAATCTTTCACATCAAGGTATCATATCTTCTTTCAACATCTTGTGCAATGTAAAAAGCCAACATAATATCTGCAAAGACTTTGGCCAAAATGTAATATGATTCACCTGCCTTACAACATTCCACTGCGGAATGAAATCAGAGTCAACAAGATCTTATCAAACAAACCAAAACGTTTCCACTTGCAAAGCAATTTAGATATGATAGAGAAGATAGAACATTGCCCTTTGGCCAATGATGCTTGAGACAATCATGATGCTACTTTTAACTAATTCTATCTGCCTGCATGCACATGGTCTTTATCCCTCCAATCCCTGCCTGTTGATGTGTTTCTCTATATGCCTCTTAAATTTTGCCATTGTATCTGGCTGCACCATTTCTCCTGACAGAGACCTTCAGGAACCCAGCGTTCTGTGTAACAGAAATTTGCCTTGTAAATCTTTAAGCCTTCCCCATCACCTTAAATCTAGAGTTTGACATTTCCACCTCTCTTGGGGGTTGGGGGGGGGGGGAACTATCTGACTTGTGTATGTCTCTTGTGATGTCTATTAGGTCACCTCTCAACCTCTGCCACCACAGAAAACAATCTAAATTTGTCCAACACTCCCCCTTATAGCTAATACACTCTAATCTAGGGCATACCCTGGCAAAGATCTTCGCCGCCCTCTCCAAAGCTTCTATATACTTCCTGTAATGCAGCAACCAAAACTGTGCATATTACTCCAAATGTGGCCTAACCAACATGCCACACAACTGCAACATAACTTCCCAACTTTTATACACGACACCATGAACGCTAAAGGCAAACTTGCCGTACACCCACTTTACCACCCTTCCTACTTGGGTTGCCACTTTCTGGGAGCTGTGGACTTTCACCCAAGATTCATCTGTACATCAATGCTCCCAAGGTTCCCGCTGTATCCTCATGGGAGGGTCAGAGGCGGAGAGGGTTAGCAACTTTAAATTACTCTGTATTATCATTGCACGTATGTGCCATTATGTACCATTACAAAGAAAGCACAACACCTCTATTTTCTTAGAAGTTTGTGAAGATTTGGCATGACATCAAAAACTGATAAACTTCCATAGATGTGCAGTGAAGACGTATATTGACTGGTTCCATCACAGCCTGGTATAGAAACACCAATGCCGTTGAATGGAAAAGCCTTCATAAAGTAGTGGATATAACCCTGTCCATCACAGGCAAAACCCAGCCCACCATTGAGTACATTACAAGGAGCGTTGTCGCAGGAAAGCAGTATCCATCATCAGTGACCCCCACCACCCAGGTCATGCTCTTGTATCACTGCTGTCATCACTAAGGAGGTACATGGACCTCAGGACCCACACCACCAGGTTCAGGAACAGTTACTACCACTCAACCATCACACTTTTGAACCAAAGGGGATAATTTCACTCACTCCAACACTAACAGTTCCCATAATCTATAGACTCAATTTCAAGGACACTTCATCTCATGTTCTCAATATTTATTGCCCATTTTATATTTTTTTCATGTTCCCTTGAATTTATTGTGTATGTCTGCAAGAAAATGAATCTCAAGTTTGATAAAGTGACATGCATATAATAAATTTACTTTGAACTCTGAATTAGTTAAATTTTATATACTGCAATACTGCAAGGATAACGTTCCATTCTATTCGTGTTTTATTCACCTGAGTTTGAAGCTCTTGATAATATATACAAGGCAACTTTGTTTCTAAAGCAAGTCACCATTAAAGCAAAACTGATATCTAGTCATTGAAATGTAAAAAATTAGCACAATCGCTTGAAGCAGAAGGACAAATGTACAATTTAACAAACAGCACACTTCATGAATTTAATGTATCTAGCATTCTGAAACTAGGTTAACTTCTATCCCCCAACTGACATTAGCAAATATATTTTTGCTGATATATACCTGCAGCAGAAAGCTACTTACTTTTAAGGTTTTTCCCCTCACAGCCTCTTAACCCAGGGAACCTTAAGAATCCCATGAAGGGACAAAAAAAATTAAGAACCACAACTGTTAGAAAGCTATTCCTTGCTTCACTTCTCAGCACATTAATGTTCCCAAGAGTATTTTGTAGTCTTATACTTCAAGTAACATAAAGGAGATGGTTCAGGAAATCAGAATGAATGGGATTAGTTGACCTTATCGAGTACTGGACCATTAGAGGATAAAAAAGTAATAAGTTACAAGTCTTGGTTGGTTTTGAATTTATTTCTTTATGGTAAGTGATTACCCACATGTACACATTAGGGATAATTGCCAAGAATATCTAGATGACAACAGCTAATTTAAGATAAAAAAAAAGATAAGTGGCTTTCAAAAGCTTAAGTACTTGTCAGATCAAGAATAAGTGAACACAATATAAAAAGTCAAACAATTTAAACATGTCTAAAATAGCCAGTACCACAAATTAAAACAGAGTGATCTGTAATGTTTTACGAGAATGACACTTCAGAAAACCAATGCCTGCAAGGCATATTGCAATTAGCCAGAATTGTTACAGACACTACATGAAGACAAAATATTTTACGTTTATATACAAGTAGGCCTTAATCTAATGTAGAATCCCTGTCCCTAGTACCATGCATATGAGGCTGCTTCACAAGATAACAGCCCATGGTATTGCAGGAAAGATACTAGCATGGATAGAGTATTGGCTGATAGGAGGTAAAGAGTGGGAATTAAGGGAAGCTTTTCTAATTGGGTGCTGGTGACCAGTGGTGTACCAAAGGGGTTGGTCTAGGAACTGCTTCTTTTACAATGTATGTCAATGATTTGGATGACAGAATTGATGGCTTCGTGGCCAAATTTATGGACAATACGAAAAGAGGTGCAGATCGTGTTGATGAAGCAGGGAGGCTGCAGAAGGACTTGGACAGATTAAGAGAATGGGCAAAGAAGTGGCAGATGGAATAATATTGGGAAGTCAATGGTCACTGACTTTGGTCAAAGGAATAAAGCATAGACTATTTTCTAAATAGGAAGAAAATTCAAAAAATCAGAGCTGCAGAGGGACTTGCAAGTCCTCATGCAGGATTCCCTAAAGGTTAATTTGCAAAGTGAGTCAGTGGTGAGAAAGGCAAATACAATCTTAGTATTCATTGAGAGAACTAGAATATAAAAGCAAGGATGTAATGCTGAGGCTTTATAAGGCACTAGTGAGGCCTCACTTGAAAGTACTGTGAGCAATTTTAGGCCCCATATCTATGAAAGGATGTGCTGACATTGGAAAGGCTTGAAAGGCGGTTCATGAAAATAATCTGAGAATGAAAGGTGAGTATCATATGAAGAGTGTTCTGGGTCTGTACTTGCTGGAATTTTAAAAAAATGAGGGGGAATTTCATTGAAACCTATTGAATGTTGGAAGGCCTAGGTAGAATGGATGTGGAGAAGATGTTTCCTATAGTGGGGGAAGTCTAGTTTCAGAGGGCAACCTCGGAATACAATTTTACCCATTTAGAAGGAAGACTAGGCGGAATTTCTTTAGCCAAAGGGGTGGTAAATCTGTGGAATTCGTTACCACTGGTAGCTGCAGAGACCAGGTCATTGGGTGCATTTAAGGCGAAGGTTGATAGATTCCTGATAAGTCCGGGCATAAAAGTTTACGGGGAGAAGGCAGGAGAATGGGGTGGAGAGGGAAATGGATCAGCCATGATCAAATGGTGGAGCAGATTCGATAGACCGAATGGCTTGATTCTATTCCTATGTCTTGTGCCTTACTTTCAGACTGTATATAGACTTAACTATGCAACAGAAAATCTGACAGGTTAAAGTTCCAATGTAAAACATACACCATGTAGCTGCATAATACCTCCCCAAACTGAGCAGAAGCACTAATGAAAGGCAGAAACCAATAGCAGGAAATCAAAGTAAGATGATTAACAACTGAGTCACCTTGTTTATTTACAAATACAGGTTCAGTTGCTTGGTCAACACTTATTGTATACCTCAAATTGCCTTTAAACTGAGTGGTTTTCCTGGCCATTTCATAGGATATCCAGGACTTGCCCACATCATAAATGCAGACATCCCACCTCTCCTGGAAGTTCCGGGAGTCTCCCGCATGTTGATAGTGTCTCCCTGGCGCCCAGAAATTATATACAATATCCCAGAAATTGATTTTCTTGAGAGGGAGAGCGAGCATCCTGATTGGTCTCTCTTCGTGCTAAGAGTGGGCCCCAACCACCGGGCCGTGGGGAAACAATATGATTTGGCAATATGAGTCAGCTGCACCTTTCCTCATTCCCTGTCACGCCCACTGTTGAACTTGAACGCACGCGAGATCATTACGCACGTGTCATCCATGTCAGCGCAGGAAGAAGATCAACTCCTCGAGCTTGCAAATGACAACGGGCTGAAAAGTATGTTTGACATAACACCTCTGCCGGCATTTTGTATCAAAGTCAAGGCTGAAAATCCTGAGATAGCCGCGAAAGCACTGAAAACATTGCTTCCATTTCCAACATATCTCTGCGAAGCGGGGTTTTCTGCAATGAATGCAATGAAAACTAAATGGCGGAATAGACTGGACATAAGGAACCCCCTTCGAGTATCACTGTCTCCCATCGCCCCTCGATAGGGCCGTCTTGTTGCAGGATAACAAGCCCAGGGCTCCCACTGATTCAGCGATATTGGTGTGTTGCAATGATTTTATATGTTCATACGAGGAAAGTATGCGCTGTGTTTTTAATATCCAAACATTACTTAAAATGTTATGATGCTATTGACTTATAAGTGACTTATCACTATATTCATGCGAGGGAAATATTCGCTGTGTGTTTAACATTAAATTTGTTAGATAAACCCCTTTAGAAATGAAATTGAGTGTACTAGCCACTTATAAGTGACTTATCACCTACATTCCGGTTGTGATTAACACCCCCCCCCCGGTCCGCAAGAATATTGTCAATATTAAACTGGTCCGCGGTGCAAAAAAGGTTGGAGACCCCTGCTAAGTAGGCCTATCAGTTTTCTCTGTGGACGGGCTTTACAGTCCACCTCAAAAATGATGACAGTATTTTTTATAAATGACCTGGATGAGGAAGTAGAAGGGTGGGTTAATATGTTTGCTGGTGACACAAAAGTTGGGGGTGTTGTGGTTAGTCTGGAGGGTAGTCAGAGGTTATAGCGGGACATTGATAGGAAGCTGAATTGGGCTAAGAAGCGGCAGATGGAGCTCAACCCAGATAAGTGTGAAGTGGTTCATTTCGGTAGATCAAATTTGAAGACAGAATATTAATGGTAAGACTCTTGGCAGTATGGAAATCCAAGCAACACACACAAAATGCTGGAGGAACTCAGCAGGCTAGGCAGCATCTATGGAAAAAAGCACAGTCAACATTTCGGGCCAAAACCCTTCGGCAGGACTGGAGAAAAAAAGCATCCTGAACAAAAAGATATGGTGTTCAATTATTCACCACATTACCTGTTGACATGGAAGAAATAGCCCCTGAATCTTCAACTGAATTGCTCATCATACAATTAAGTTATACAGTATTAAATGTTTAAGCATTAATGAATACAACTGCGACAACCACTTCATTTAAAGAACCACTGCTTTATATCCAGTTATAATTTTCTGAACAGCTTTTAATTTCATCATAACAGTTCAATTTGAATAACAAAGAAAATACAGTTTCACACTAGTCAAACTTCCAGGATTGTAGTGCAGCCATTGGCGAGACTTGGTTGCAGGAGATGAAGGACTGGCAAGTCAATATTCCAGGGTTCTGTCATTTCAGATGCAACAGAGGAGAGATGGTATTAAAAGTCAGGAGAAATTGTCATGGCAGTGCTCCACTGGGACAGACCGGACAGCTCATCCAGTGAGGCATTATGGGTGGAATTCAGAAATGAGACAGGTATGACCACGTTAATGGGACTATATTACACGCCACTGAACAGTCCACAGGATTCAGAGGAACAAATCTGTAGAGATCGCAAATTGTTGCAAGAATAGCTCAAAAGGGTTAACACAAATATCATCTATAAATTTGCTGATGATACAGCCATTGTTGATAGAATCTCAGATGGAGATAACAGGGCATACAGGAGTGAGATATACCAGCTCGTTGAATGGTGTCACAGCAACAACCTTGCACCCATTGTCAGTAAGATGAAAGAGCTGATTGTGGTCTTCAGGAAAGGTAAGACAAGGGAACATGAACCAATCCTCAGTTGAGGGATCAGAAGTGGAGGGAATGAGCAATTTCAAGTTCCTGGGTGTCAAGATCTCTCAGGATTTCACCCGGTCCCAACATATCAATGCAGCTATAAGGGCAAGTAAGACAGCAGCTATATTTCATGAGGAGTTTAAAGAGATTTAGTTTGTCAACTAAAACACTCAAACTTACATAGGTCTATAGATGTATCACGGAGAGCATTCGGACAGGCTGCATATGGGGGCGCGAGGATGGATTTCTACTACACAGGACCAGAAGAAGCTACAGAAGGTCATAAAAGTAGTCAGCTCCATCTTGGATACTAGCCTCGGTAATACCAAAAGCATCTTCAAGGAGCAGTGCCTTGGAAAGCAACATCCATTATTAAGGACCCCCATCACCCAAGGTAAGACCTCTTCTCAGTGTTACCATCAGGAAGGAAGTACAGAAACCTGAAGGCACACATTCAGCGATTCAGGAACAGCATCTTCCCATCTTGCATATGATTCCTAAATTGACATTGAACCCATGAGCACTACCTCACTTCTTTTTAATATATATTATTTCTGTTTTAGCACTATTTTAGCACTATTACACTGAACTGCTGATGCTAAGTTAACAAATTTCACAACACATGCCGGTGATAATAAACCTGATTCTGATTCTGAAACAAAGCTGTTTTAATAGGCGATTTTTCTTACCACATATTGACTGGGACTCCCATACTGTAAAAGGACTGGATGGGGTAGAGTTTGTCAAATGTGTTCAAGAAATCAGTACACTGTAGTCTCAATGAGAGAGTGTCTATACTTGATCAACTATTAGGGAATGAATCAGGGCAAGTGACAGAAGTTCATGCAGGGGGACATTTTGCAATTAGTGATCATAATGTCATTAGTTTCAAGAGAATTCTGGCTGAGATTCCAAATTGGAAAAAGGTCAATTTGGATGGTATCAGAAAGGAACTGACAAGTGTGTGTTGGGACAGGCTATCTTCCAGCAAAGGTGTACTTGGAGAGACACAGACGCTAACCCTTGGGTTCTGAAGGAAGTAGCTGGAGAGATCATGGAGGCATTAACAATGATCTTTCAAGAATCAATAGATTCTGGCATTCTACCGGATGACTGGAAAATTACGAATGTTACTCCGCTACTTAAGAAGGTTGGGAGGCAGCAGAAAGGAAACTATAGACCTGTTAGCCTGACATCAATGGTTGGAAAGTTGTTGGAATCAATTGTCAGGGATGAGATTACGAAGTACCTGGAGGTACATGACAAAATAGGCCAAAGCCAGCATGGTTTCCTTAAAGGTAAATCCTGTCCGATTAACCTACTGCAATTTTTTGAGGAAATTACAAGCAGAGTGGACAAAGTAGATGCAGCGGTACTCGGACATTCAGAAGGCTTTTGACAGCGTGCTGCTCATGAGGCTGCTTAGCAAGGTAAGATCCCATGGAATTACAGGGGAGTTACGAGCATACGTGGAGCACTGGCTGATCGGCAGAAAACAGACAGTGGGAATAAAGGGATTCTGGCTGGCAGTTGGTTACCAGTGGAGATCCACAGGGGTCAGTGTTGGGACTGCTGCTTTTTTACGATGTATGTCAATTATTTGGACTATGGGATTAATGGATTTGTGGCTAAATTTGCCAATGATACAAAGATAGCTGGAGGAGCAGGTAGTGTTAAGGAAACAGAGAGCCTGCAGAGAGACTCAGATAGTTTAGGTGAATCAGCAAAGAAGCGGCAAATGAAATACAATGTTGGTAAGTGTATAGTCATGCACTTTGCTGGAAGAAATAAATGGGCAGACTATTATTTAGATGGGGAGAGAATTCAAAATGCAGAGATGCAAAGGGACTTGGGAGTCCTTGTGTAGGATACCCGAAAGGTTAACCTCCAGGTTGAGTCAGTGGGAAGAAGGCGAATGCAATGTTGGCATTCACTTCTAGAGGTATAAAATATAACAGCAGGGTTGTGATGTTGAGGCTCTATAAGACACTCGTGAGACCACACTTGGAGTGTTGCGTGCAGTTCTGAGCTCCTCATATACTGACATTGGAGAGGGTTCAGAGAAGATTCACAAGAATGATTCCAGGAATGAAAGGGTTACCGTATGAGGAATGACTGGCAGCTCTTGGGCTGTTTTCCCTGAAGTTCAGGAGGATGAGGGAGGATCTCATGGAAACATTCCGAATGTTAAAAGGCCTGAACAGATTAGATATGGCCAAGTCATTGGGTGCATTTAAGACAGAGATAGATAGGTTCTTGATTAACCAGGGCATCAAAGGGTATGGGGAGAAGGCAGAGGAGTGGGGATGACTGGAAGAATTGGATCAGCCCATAATTGAATGGCGGAGCCCTACTTCTGCTCCGATATCTTATGGTCTTATGGAAAGTGGGAAACCTTCGAAAAACAAGATTTTGAAAAGACAAAGCTTCTATGTGCCGGTCAGAATAAAAAGGTAAAGATATCAAGTGTAGGCCCTGGTGAAGAGAAAAAGAGAGATGCATAACAGGTACAGGCAGGTAGGAACAAATGTGGTGCTTATGGAGTGTAAGAAATGCCAGAAAACACAAGAAAGAAATCAGGAGGGCTAAAAGAAGGCATGAAGTTCCTCTAGCAGACAAGCTGATAGAGAATCTTAAGGCTTTCTACACATAAGTATGGAGCAAAAGGATTGCAAGGGATAAAATTGGTCCTCTGGAAGATTAGAATGGTGATCGAAATGTGGAACCAAATAAGATGGGAGAGAAATTAAATAAATTTTTTGTAGCTATATTCACTAAGGAGTAAACACAGTGTCTATATAAGTGAGGCAGAGCAGCGTCAACTTCATGGATCCTCTACAAATTACAGAGGTGGAGGTGTTTGCTACCTTGAGGCAAATCGGGGTGGATAAATCCCCAGGGCCTGATAAGGTTTTCCCTGAGACGTTACAGAAGGCAAGTGCAGAAATTGCCGGAACCCTAGCAGAGATACTTAAAACATCCTTAGCGACCGGAGAGGTACCAGAGGATTAGGTTGGTCAAGAAGGTTCAGTCACTCAGCATTTAGGATACAGTAATAAATTGGATTGGACATTGGTTTTGTGAGAGAAGCCAGATAGTGGTAGTAGAGAGTTGCCTCCCTGACTGGAGAACTGCGAGTCATGGAGTGCCACAGGGATTAGTGCTAGTCCGTTGTTTTTTGTCATCTACTGTATATCAGTGATCTGAATGATAATTAGCAATGATAATGCTAATTGCATCAGCAAACTTGCAGCTGACTCCAAGATTGGGGATGTGTGGACAGCGAGGAAGGTTATCATGGCTTCAGCTGAAAAAATGGCAGATGGAGTTTAATGCAAACAAGTGCGAGGTGCTGCATTTCGGTATGAAGGGTAGGCTGTACACAGTGAACAGTAGGGCACTGAGGAGTGGGGTAGAACAAAGGGATCTAGAAACACAGCTCCATAATTTGTCTAGTCACATGGCAACATAGGTAGATCAGTCGTAAAGAAAGCTTTTGGCACATCGGCCTTTATAAATCAATGTATTGAGTACAGGAAGTGGGATGTTATCTTGAAACTGTACAAAACATTGATGAGGCCTAATTTGGAGTACTGTGTGCAGTTTTGATCACCTACCTACAGGAAAAATGTAAATAAGGTTAAAAGAGTACAGAGAAAATTTGAAGACCTGAGTCATAGGAAAGAGTAAATAGGTTACAGCTTTATTCCTTAGAACATAAAAGACTGAGAGCAGATGTGATAGAGATACACAAAATTATAAAGGTGTAGATAGCGTAAATGCAAGCAGACTTTCTCCACTGGGGTTAGATGGGACTACAACCAGAGGCCATGGGGAAAGAGTGAAAGGTGAAAAGTTTAAGGGGGATATGAGGGGAAATTTCTTCACTCAGAGGATGGTGAGAGTGTGGAACTAGCTGCCAGTACAAGTTCAAGTTCAACTGCAACGATTAAGTTTGGATAGATACATGGAATAGGGGTATGAAGGGCTGTGGTCCCAGTGCAGGCCAATGGGAATAGGCAGCTTAAATGTTTTCAGCATGAACCTGATGGGCCAAAGAGCCTGTTTTGGTACTGTATTTCTCTATGACTCTGTGATGCCAAAGGGCAAAGAATAACTGTAGAGAGAGTAAGAGGAAAGAGGTTAATTGGATCAAGGCATAGAGGTCTTAGTCCATAAGCATTTTAAAGTTACCTGCAGTGGCATGCAAAAGTTTGGGCACCCCGGTCAAAATTTCTGTTACTGTGAATACTTACTTTATACTTTATTGTCGCCAAACAATTGATACTAGAACATACAATCATCATAGCGATATTTGATTCTGCGCTTCCCGCCCCTTGGATTACAAATCAATAGTAAATATTAAAAATTTAAATTATAAATCATAAATAGAAAATAGAAAAATGGTAAGTAAGGTAGTGCAAACAAAACCGAGATGCAGGTCCGGATATTTGGAGGGTACGGCTCAGATCCGGGTCAGGATCCGTTCAGCAGTCTTATCACAGTTGGAAAGAAGCTGTTCCCAAATCTGGCCGTACGAGTCTTTAAGCTCCTGAGCCTTCTCCCGGAGGGAAGCGGGACGAAAAGTAGCTAAGCGAGTAAAAGACGACCTGATTTCCAAAAGGCATAAAGTTAAAGATGACATATTTCTTTAATATTTTAAGCAAGATTACTTTTTTATTTCCATCTTTCACAGTTTCAAAATAACAAAAAAGGAAAAGGGCCCGAAGCAAAAGTTTGGGCACCCTGTATGGTCAGTACTTAGTAACACCCCCTTTGGCAAGTATCACAGCTTGTAAACGCTTCCTGTAGCCAGCTAAGAGTCTTTCAATTCTTGTTTGGGGGATTTTCGCCCATTCTTCCTTACAAAAGGCTTCTTGTATGCACTGCTCTTTTGAGGTCTATCCACAGGTTTTCGATGAGTTTAGGTCGGGGGACTCTGAGGGCCATGGCAAAACCTTCAGCTTCTGCCTCTTGAGGTAGTCCATTGGGATTTTGAGGTGTGTTTAGGATCATTATCCTGTTATAGAAGAAGCCATCCTCTTTTCATCTTCAGCTTTTGTTTTTACAGATGGTGTGAAGTTTGCTTCCAGAATTTGCTAGTATTTAATTGAATTCATTCTTCCCTCTACCAGTGAAATGTTCCCCATGCCACTGGCTACAACACAAGCCCAGAGCGTGATCGATCCATCCCCGTGTTTAACAATTGGAGAGGTTTTTTTCATGAAATTCTGCACCTTTTTTTCCTCCAAACATACCTTTGCTCATTGCGGCCAAAAAGTTCTATTTTAACTTCATCAGTCCACAGGACTTGTTTCCAAAATGCATCAGGCTTCTTTAGATGTTCCTTTGCAAACTTCTGACGCTGAATTTTGTGATGAGGACGCAGGAAAGGTTTTCTTCTGATGACCCTTCCATGAAAGTCATATTGTGAACAGTGCAACACCACTCCAGAGTCTGCTAAATCTTCCTGAAGGTCTTTTGCAGTCAAATGGGGGTTTTAATTTGTCTTTCTAGCAATCCTACGAGCAGTTCCCTCGGAAAGTTTTCTTGGTCTTCCAGACCTCAACTTGACCTCCACCATTCCTGTTAACTGCCATTTATTAATTACATTACGAACTGAGGAAACGGCTACCTGAAAACACTTTGCTATCTTCTTATAGCCTTCTCCTGCTTTGTGGGCATCATTTATTTTAATTTTCAGAGTGCTAGGCAGCTGCTTAGAGGAGCCCATGGCTGCTGATTGTTGGGACAAGGTTTGAGGAGTCAGGGTATTTATAAAGCTTTGAAATTTGCATCACCTGGCCTTTCCTAACGCTGACTGTGGACAAGCCATAGCCCTAACAAGCTAATTAAGGTCTGAGACCTTGGTAAAAGTGATCTGAGAGCTCAAATCTCTTGGGGTGCCCAAACTTTTGCATGGTGCTCCTTTCCTTTTTTTCTCACTCTAAAATTGTACAAAACAAAAATAATACACTAATCTTGCTTAAAATGTTGAAAAGAATGTTTCATCTTCAACTTTATGACTTTTGGAGATCAGTTCATCTTCTACTCACTTAACTATTCACAGTAACAGAAATTTTGACCAGTGGTTCCCGAACCTTTGCTTGCCACTGTATGTATCAGATTTATACCTCCATTATTAATATCTGCCCACACTCAAGCGCAATTTACTTTTCAGTGATCTGTCACACTATAATTACATTACTCCAAGAGCCAAAAGTTAAAGTAATGCATTTCTAGCGTGACATGTTTACGTAAAAGTTGGCGTTAAATACAAATAAGTAAAGAGATGGACAAAGGGAAAGAAGGATAAAAGAAAGAATTAATCTGAGTGAATAGTCAATGCCCAAAAATGCACAAGGAAGAGAGAACGGATACAAGGTGGAATGGTGAAATCAATGGGAACAGAAAGCTGGTTGAAACTCAGTTGGAATGAGTATTATGGAAAATAGAAATTAGAGATTTGGATTTACTTGGGAAGGCAAAGAAAAACAGTAAAGGAAACAGTGTAGGACAAGTGTACAGGGTATTGGGAAGTGACAGACTATACAAGCATACACAGTATACCAGAGTCAAAGTTAAGAGGATATCATTGAATTAGGTCAACATACAGATTTTACTAGGATTAGTGAAAATGGATATAACAACTAAATGTGTTTATCATACTTTTCTGTGGGTGCATGAGTATGGTATGCAAGATTGAAGAACTACAGGCACAGATTCCTATGTGAAATTATGACAGTGATGATTTAATAGAAATTTGGCTCAAAATGGGGCAGGACTCAGCAATAAATATTTCTGGATACAAGAAGCATTCAGAAAAATCAGGGAACAAAAGAAAAAGATGTAGTGTTGATTAAAGGGAATACTGTATTACAGTGCTACAAAGACCAGATACATGATAATCAAAGGCAGAATCTGAAGTTGGCCTTCATTAGTCAGGGGCCACAAGGTAATGTTGCATCTCTATAAAACTCTGGTTAGACCACACCTGGAGCATTGTGTCCTGTTCTGTTCACCTCAATTGTAGGAAGCTTTAGAGAGGGTGCAGAGGAGATTTACTAGGATTAGAGAACATGCCTTGTGAGGATAGGTTGAGCAAGCTAAGGCTGTTCCCTGTGCAGCAAAGGAGGATGAAAGGCAACTTGATAAAAGTGTACATGATTATGAGAATCACAGATCAAGTGGACAGCTGAGACATTTTTCCCCAGGAAAAAAGGGCCAATACCAGAGGATATCCACTTAAGGTGATTGGAGGAAAGTTTAGGGAAGATATCAGAGGCAGGTTTTTAAAAAAAACATGGAGAGTGGTAGGTACCTGGTATCATTGACAAGGGTAGTGGCTGACATAACAGGGAAATTTAAGAGACTACTAGCTCCAATACCATATTCAAGTTTGCTGATGACAACATTGTTGTGGGTGAATCAAGGTGGCGATTAATCAGCATACAGGAGGGAGATTGAAAATTTGGCTGAGTGGTGTCATAACAACAACCCCTCACTCAATGTCAGCAAGGCCAAGGAACTGATTATAGACTTCAGGAGAGGGAAACCAGAGATCCAGGACTCATACCACCAGGTTCAAGAACAGTTACTACCCCTCAACTATCAGGCTCCTGAACAAAAGGGGATAGGTACAATCATTTGCTCATCCATTGAGATGTTCCCACAAGCAATGATCTCACATAAAGGATTCTTTAAGCAACACACATCAAAGTTGCTGGTGAACGCTGCAGGCCAGGCAGCGTTTGTAGGAAGAGGTGCAGTCGACGTTTCAGGCCGAGACCCTTCGTCAGCACTAACTGAAGGAAGAGTGAGTAAGGGATTTGAAAGTTGGAGGGGGAGATCCAACTTTCAAATCCCTTACTCACTCTTCCTTCAGTTAGTCCTGACGAAGGGTCTCGGCCTGAAACGTCGACTGCACCTCTTCCTACAGATGCTGCCTGGCCTGCAGCGTTCACCAGCAACTTTGATGTGTGTTGCTTGAATTTCCAGCATCTGCAGAATTCCTGTTGTTTAAGGATTCTTTATCTTGTTTTCTCATGTTCTCGTTATTTATTGCTATTTGTTTATATTTTCTTTTGCACAGATTGTTGTCTTCTGCACTCTGGCTGATCTTTCATTGATACTGTTATATTTACTAGTCTACAGATTTGCTGAGTATGCCCACTGGAAAAAACAATCTCAGGGTTGTATATGGTAACATCTATGCACTACACTTTGATAATAAAATTTACTTTGAACTTCTAGATTGAAGAAAACTGAAGGGTTTTGGGAAGGGTTACACTGATTATGGAGGTCAGCACAACATCATGGACCAAAGGGCCCGTACTGTTCTGTCCTATCCTGTCCTATGTTTTATCACTTGACACTTCAATCAGCCACTTCCCTGTGATATTAGAAACAGCTATCTTCAGCAAAGATTATGGACTAGACAACATCTCAGCTGAAACAAAATACTATATGCTAAGATCAGCTGCAGCTCTAATCATACAGTTCTCGTAGAAATGCAGAGATTAATATTTTAAGAGTGAAATACTGCTGGTGGTAGAAATTGAAAAAAAAAACAGAACACTGGAAAATTGTCTAAGCATTTCCTGTCAAGCAAAGGAAGTTAAATTAATTACTCATCAATCAATTTACAATCATCATGAAGTGACAGAAGCAATATATCCTCTCCAATTACCTGCTCACCAATGGTCAGTTCTCCTGGACAGCTCTGCATACAATTGCCTGCTAACTAATGCTCAGTTCCCCTGGACAATCCTACACACAATTACAATCTCGATTCAAACAAAGACTAAAGACCTGAATTCTGGAAACAGTGTGACCCAAGAATGAATACCTTGACATCAAAGAAATGTGACAACAAATTTCGTAGGTAAAAATAAAGTCAACAGGCATCAAGGTGAAAAATCTAAAATGGCTGCAGTCATACCATGCATTATAAATGGATTTATTGACAAGAACGAGCAATCCAGTCTGGAGATATTACTGGGAGATTTCCTTTTTCACAATTCTGCGCCCAATTATTTTCAGTTGCTTCATGAATGATCTTCCCTTCATCAAAAAGTGAGATGGCTGCACAATGTTCAAGTCATGGTTTTTCCTGTGCCAAATGACTCACCTTCTAAAACTCCAAAACCTTTTCAGTGAACTCAATGCACATGCCAGAAGCATGATGGAAAAGTCTCCACTTACCTGCATTGTGCAGCTCTCACAACAGTAATATTCGATATCACCCCTAGTAAGGTGGCACCTCATCTTCAACCACAGCTACAATGTACATCTTTTCCAAAGTGTGTAAAATTACTTCGACGCTACATGCAACCTGTACCACATAGGGTAAAGGTACTTGAAAACTTTACCTCTTGCATATTCCCCTCCAAGCTACATATTATCCTAACCTGGAAATCTATCATTTATCTAAATATGGAACACCAAAAGCACTGTGGGAATTTTGTGCAAGTTAATAAAGGGTTGCAATGGCTGAAAAAGTGGTTCACCATCTTAAAAGCAAAGAGCCTCAAGCAATAAATGCTAGGCTTGTCAGGATCCTCCACTTTGCAAATATTGTCAATAACCAATTGTACTTTGCCAGAGTACCTTTCCTTTTAATTGCTGAACTTCACTTTCTCATGTCAGGCCATCTGATGCATCACTCAGCCCTTACAGAAGCTACTAATGTTTGCCAATCTACTTCCCAACCTTCAGGAACAAATACACCCATGCAGAAAAATAAAACGTTACAGCATAATTAGCAAGTCAATTACCTCAACAACCATGGGATTGAGGAGCCTTCACAAAATTTCACACGCCAAGTGTGCCCCAAATTCAGTTGAGGTACCTGAATAAAATGATTTTGTTCTCCTTCATATAGCCATGAATACTTTCTTTTTAATCATTCAAGGGGCCTTGGCTTTGCAAGCTGAGCCAGTATTTAATTGCTTCTCCATCACTGCCCTTGAGAAGATGGCGATGAGCAGCTGCAGTACAGTATGCTCAGAGTGCTGTCTCAGGAAACAGATCCTATATTTTACCCATTTACAGTACAGAAACAATAATATACCGTGGATTCCAGTTAACTGGGACACATGTGGACCAGTACATTTTGACCCAATTAAAAAACCGACTCAATTAGCCAAAAGTTTCATGGATATAGTTAAAAAGATATAAAAAGGCAAACTATTATTTAACTAAGTAACAAACTATGTATTAAATGAAATACAGAACAAATTAGAACACTACCAATACTACAACAGTACAAAAGCATGTGCTTCTGGGCCGCGAGGAAACGATATGATTTGGTGATATGAGTCAGCTGCACCTTTCCTCATTCCCTCTCACACCCACTGTTGAACTTGAACGCACACGAGGTCATTACGCACGCATCACCCATGTCAGCGCGGGAAGAAGATCAACTCGTGCTTGCAAATGACAGCGGGCTGAAAAATATGTTTGACATAACATCTCTGCTGGCATTCTGGATCAAAGTCAAGGCTAAATATCCTGAGATAGCCACGAAAGCACTGAAAACATTGCTTCCATTTCCAACATATCTCTGCGAAGCGGGGTTTTCTGCAATAAACGCAACGAAAACTAAATCGCGGAATAGACTGGACATAAGGAACCCCCTTTGAGTATCGCTGTCTCCCATCACCCCTCGATGTCTTGTTGCAGGGAAACAAGCCCAGGGCTCCCACTGATTCAGCAATATTGGTGTGTTGCAATGATTTTATATGTTCATACAGGGAAAACATGTGCTGTGTGTTTAATATCCAAACGTTACTTGAACTGTTATGATGCTATTGACTTATAAGTGACTTATAATCGACTTATCACTATATTCACGCGAGGAAAATATGCGCTGTGTGTTTAATATTAAATCTGTTAAATAAACCCTTTTAGAAACAAAATTGAGTGTATTAAGTCACTTATAAGTGGCTATAGTTGACTTATCACCTATATTCCAGTCGTGATTAACACCCCCCACCCCCCCAGGGTTGCCAACTGTCCTGTATTAGCCGGGACATCCCGTATATTGGGCTATATTGGTTTGTCCTATACGGGACCGCCCTGTGCCGTATTTCCCCCGCTAAGGTACAGCATTCCTATGAAACCTTTCATGCTGAAATGGCATAAAGCGAAGAAGCAATTACCATTAATTTATGGGGAAAATTTTTCAGCGTTCCCAGACCCAAAAAATAACCTACCAAATCATACCAAATAACACATAAAACCTAAAATAACACTAATATATAGTAAAAGCAGGAATGATATAAATACACAGCCTACATAAAGTAGAAATAATGTATGTACTGTGTAGTTTCACTGAACAGAATCACCAAAAACGATTTGTAGAGAGAAAAAAAATCAGCACATATACGCATGCGCATACAGGTGCCTGCACAAGGCTTCATGGTCACGGTAGTCTTTCTCAGGGTAAACACAAGTGTCCCGTATTTGACTGCTACTCTTGTCCGTTGGCAACCCTACCACCCCCAGGTTGGCCGGTCTGCAAGAATATTGTCAATATTAAACCGGTCTGCGGTGCAAAGAAGGTTGGGGACCCCTGCATTAGTTCATAATAGTTATCAACATGGGAATTCATCCACGTTCCTTTGATTGACTGTAAACAAACAAAATCAGCGCAGACACCAAGTGCAATTGACTGCCTTCATAAGCCGGATTTATACTTGTGCGTACGGGCTACGCCGTAGGCCTGATTTATACTCTTGTGTAGCCCTATGCCATAGCGAGCATGCGTAGTTGTGTCTGCAACGCTCTGCAATTCACCGCCAAAACGCTAGCTGATGGTAGGGTTTCTATGCCACTGTGTTGAGTTTCTTCGTGAGAGACATGGACGAGGAAATGCATTTCAAATACTTTCGGATGTCAGCAGGTAGATTTGACGATTTGGTTCATCATCTCCAACCATTTATCTCGCATCAGTGTATAGACATGGTGGGGAAAAGCAACCAGAAATGCATAGGAGGAAATGCGATGCTACCAAGCGGACCAGTCACAGTTGTTGCGGTCTGCGTCGCCACCGACACAGGGAGGCGCATGTCACCTTACAGGGTACGCGATATCTACAGCGTACAGTTGACGCAGAAGTATAAATTGGGCTATACAATGCTGTCAACAATTACATTCTCCAAATCTTCACTTTCATTGTAACATTCACAATGATTGTCAATACCTTCAAATTCTTCATTGTTCCTAACTTGCTGAAGTAGTGAAATTGTTACATTTTCACTCCCAGCTGTTTCTGGCATCACTAAACCTGAATGCTTGAAACCTCAGTGAGCAAAACAGTTCCAAAATGTCTTACTGCTTATTTCTTGTGAAGTATCAGTGACAAAATTCATTCTTTTTGAACAGAAGCACACACAACTAAAGCTATTTTAAAATTATTTACTCTAAGCATAGCGTAGTGTCCAATGACCACACAACTGTACACGTCTTAACACTAGTTAGAATCTGTTTGGCAACCGTCTCCTACCCAAATTAAGTGGCAATAAAAAAAAGAGAATCCTGGCTAATTTTTTCAATTAGTTTTTATTCCTTAAGAATTGTCCCAAATAAGCGGCTGCCCCGATTGACCAGAATCCACTGTATTTCCAAGTCAGGATGGTGTATGGCTTGGAGGACAACTTCCATAGTTGTGTTCCATCCTTTTGCTGATAGCTACAAGGACACAGACAGAAGTGGTGTGTGTGGAAGTTACTGTTGAAAGTATCTCGGTGAGTTGCTATCAGAAGTGGTAGGTCTAGAAGGTACTGTTGAAAGTGTCTCGGTGAATTGCTGCAATAGATCCTGTAGATAGTACACAATATTGCTACAGTATATTGGTGATGAAGTGAGTGAGCAGTTGTGGATGGGGTGCCCATCAAGAATGCTGCTGTTTTCCAAATGGTGCCAAGATTCATGAACTTAGTAATTTTCAATACCCAAACAAATTTACACAAAATAATAGGGCAGCCAGGCACACATACCTTGCCCATCTCATTCTTGACTTGCTCTTCCAGGCTTGTGCAAGCTAACAGTTTATTCATTCTCTGGGATATAGCGTTTTCATCATTATGGATTATTTATCAATTTAAATATAAACTGATTTCTTTAAAAAAGTTACATATTTTGCTGTGTACATACATCTATTGATGCTTCTGGACACACCTTCAGTGATGTTCCTGGAATCATCGGGTGTTTCGGGTCCTTCAACATCATACAACCTCCTCCAGGTGACCCAGCCGGGGCAGGTCAGACTCCAGCTTGTGTCCAGATGGCTTGCTATTTATGACTCCATGGCTCCGTTCTTTTGAGCCACAGCCATCTTTAACAGTTCAAAACTCATGAAAGCCTCCTATCTTTTTCAGTCTATTCCAGGGGTTCCCAACTTTTTTTTATGCCATGGACCAATACCACTAAGCAAGGGGTCCATGGACCACAGGTTGAAAACCCCTGGTCTACACTGATTTCTATAGCTGGTACTTCAAATCTAGAAAAAAAAAACAACCTTGTATTACAAGGAAAATACTGGCAGATTAACCTAGAATTAATATAGACCCCCCCCCCCCCCACCCCTGCCAATTCTTTTGTTTTGGAGAAGTTCTAGTTCTTCCCTATTGAACTGTGGCTTTCACCCAGTACCTAGTCTGTTTGTGAAATGCATTCCTCGCTGAGTTTCCTAATTTTCATATCCATGAACTAACGTATCCTCTGTGTGCAGAGATTTTCTGAGGAAGACATAAATTATAATTTACAAGACCTGATGGAATTCACTAAAAGAATTAGCCTTCTCCAATACAATGGATTGTGTCTAAATCGAAACCGTCCTTTTTTACCAAGTTATAAAACCGCACCATTATGCTTCATATTGTTACCAAAGGGGAAATTTTAATAACTTTGAATTGGATTCAAGGACATACACCACCCAGGCCACACTCCCTTCTCGCTGTGGCCATCAGGAAGGTGGTACAGGAGCCTCAAGACTCACACCACCAGGTTCCGGAACAGTTATTAGACCTCAACCATCAGGCTCTTGAATTAGAAGGGATAACTTATCACTGAACTGTTTTCATGACCTATGCGATCACTTTCGAGGGCTCTTCATCTCACATTCTTGATATTTATTGCCTATTTATTATTACTTTGTTATTTTCCTTCTGTATTTGCAGAGTTTGTTTTCTTTTGCACATTAATTATTTGTCAGTCCTGTTGCACATGGCCTTTCATTGATTCTACTGCGTTTGTTGTATTTATTGTGAATGCTCTCAAGAAAATGTATTTCAGGTTTAGATATCTAAGATGTGCTGGCATTGGAGAGGGTTCAGAGGAGGTTCACAAGGATGATTCTGGGAATGAAAGGGTTACTATACGAGGAACGTTTGATAGCTCTGGGTCTATACTCACTGGAATTTAGAAGGATGGGGAGAAATCTCATTGACACCTTTCGAATGTAGAAAGGCCTAGACAGAATAGATGTGGAAAGGAGGTTACCCATGGTGGGGGAGTCAAGAACAAGAGGGCAAAGCCTCAGGATAGAGGGGCGTACATTTAAAACAGGGATATGGAGGCATTTTTTTAGCCAGAGGGTGGTAATTTTGTGGAATTTGTTACCACAAGGAGCTATGGAGGCCAGGTCATTGGGTGTATCTAAGGCAGAGCTTGATAGGTTCTTGACTGGATGTGGCATCAAAGGTTACAGGGAAAAGACTGGTGAGCGGGCCTGAAGAGGAGAAATTGCCTAATTCTGCTCCTATGTCTCGTGGTTTTATATGGTGACACATACATACTTCAATAATAAATTTACTTTGAACCTTTCCAGATAATTTTTCACCCAAGGATTATCTGAAAGCAAAATACTACAGATACTGAAAGCTGAAATTAAACAAAAGGATCAAGCATCATCCACCAAGTGAGAAATGGAGCTCAAATATCCTTTCATCATCACTGGGAAAGTCTAAAAGTTGAAACATATTTTTACAAGCTAGGGAAGCAGAAAGGAGATCCATTTTTTTTTGTCAATTATTCTCTCCCGTAATCCACTTTCCTTTTTGACCCCCTTCTTTTTGCATTGTGCTCCCCTCTATCTTTTCATGTGATGGGAGGTGAGGACCTTGATAGAATAGCTATCACTAAAGAGGAAGTGCTAAGCAAACTTTTGAGCCTGAAGATAGACAAGTCTCCTGGTCCTGATGGAATGCATCCCAAAGTACTGAAGGAAATGGCAGAAATTATAGTAGAGGCTTTGTTGATGATTTACCAAAATTTTCTGGATTCTGGGCAGGTCCCAGCAGATTGTAAGATGGTGAATATCACGCCACTGTTCAAAAAAGGATTTAGGCAAAAGGCAGGTAACTATAGGCCAGGTAGTTTAACATCTATAGTTGGGAAAATGCTTGAAGCTATCATTAAAGAAGAAATAGCGAGGCATCTGGAAAGAAATGGATGCATCAGGCAGACGCAGCAGAGATTCAGCAAAGTCTGGTCCTGTTTGACAAACTTACTGGAGTTCTTTGAGGGTATAATGAGCGCAATGGATAGAGGGAAACAGATGGACGTTATTTAGTTGTATTTCCAGAAGGCGTTTGATAAGGTGCCACATAAAAGACTTATCCATAAGATAAGGATACATATAAAGTTGGAATAGCATGGTTAGAGAATCGGTTAACTAATAGAAAGCAGAGAGTTAGGATACATGGGTGTTACTCTGGTTGGGAATCAGTGATGAGTGGTGTACCACAGAGATTGGTGCTGGGCCCACAAATATTCACCATATACATTAACGATCTGGAAGAGAGGACCAAATGTAGTGTATCTAAGTTTGCTGATGATGCTAAGTTGAGTGGAAAAGCAAATTGTGCAGAAGATATGAGAGTCTGCAGAGAGATATAGATAGGTTAAGTGAATGGGCAAGGGTCTGGCAGATGGAGTACAATGTTGGTAAATGCAAGGCCATCCACTTTGGAAGGAAAACTGAAAGAGCAGATTATTATTTAAATGGTAAAAATTTGCAGCGTGCATGTTTGTGTTTGTGTTTGTGCATGAATTACAAAAGATTGGTTTGCAGGTGCAGCAGGCTATCAAGAATGCAAATGGAATGTTGGCTTTCAATGCCAGAGGGATTGAATTTAAGAGCTGGAAAGTTATGCTGCAATTGTACAGGGTACTGGTGAGACCACACCTGGAGTACTACAATGCAGTTCTGGTCTCCATACTTGAGGAAGGATATACTGACTTTGGAGGTGGTGCAGAGGAAGTTCAGCAGGTTGATTCCAGAGATGAGGAGGTTAGACTATGAGGGATTGACTGTACTCGATGGAATTCCAAACAATGAGAGATCTTACAGAAATATATAAAATTATGAAAGGGATAGATAAGATAGAGGCAAGAAAGTTGTTTCCACTGGTAGGTGAGACGACAACTAGGGGACAGCCTCAAGATTTGGGGGAGTAGATTTAGGATGGAGATGAGGAGGAACTGCTTTTCCCTGAGTATGGTAAATCTGTGGAATTCTCTGCCCACCGAAGCAGTGGAGGCTACCTCAATAAGTATATTTAAGACAAGGTTGGATAGATTTTTGTATTGTAGGGGAATTGGGGGTTATGGGGAAAAGGCAGGTAGATGGAGATAAGTCCATGGCCAGATCAGCCATATCATATTGAATGGTGGAGCAGGCTCGACAGGCAAGATGGCGTACTCCTGCTCCTATCTCTTATGTTCTTATGTATGTTCACAGTTCTGGTAAAAGGACATCATCTTGAAGCATTGACCAGTTCCTCTCGCCACAGGTGCCACCAGACCTGTTAAACATTCCCAGCTTTTTATTCTATTATAGTTGAGCATTATGTTGGCGTATCACTGAAAGACTATGTAATTGGTGGAATTAATGAAAAGGAGCAGATGGAGCACTATGTAAAATCATTTGTGAAGAGAGTGGACAAATTAATCTCAAGTGAAATTCTTCTCTAACTAAAAAAAAATGAAACAAAACATTTTCCTTTAGCATATCTAAGGCAGACACCATTTCCTGGCTCTAAACTCATCTCTGGAGCTTCTGAGTAGTAAATATACATACATCAGTCTATCATTTATTGACAACAGTTCTGCCTTCAGTACTATCATTCAAAGCAAACTTATCACCAAACTCTGGACCCTGGGAGTCAATACCTCCTGCAAATAAATCCTTGATTTCCTGACCAACGGACCATAATCAATAAGGATAGACAGTAACACCTCCACCATGAAACACTGATGCTTCACAAGCTGTGTCCTCAGCCCCCTACTCTACTCCCTGCACGTTCATGACTGCATGTTTAGATTCTGCCCTAGCTCTTATCTAAAAGTTTGTAGATGATACACTGTCGTGGGCCGTATCACAAATAACAATGAGTCAGAGTATAGGAATAAGATTGATAGTTTACTGACATGGTGTCATGACAACAACCATGTCAACAAAACAAAAAGTCGGTCATTGGCAACAGAAAGAGAGCTGATGGACATGGTGTTGAAGTTGAGTGAGTTAAGAGCTTCAAGTTCCAAGGAGTGAGCATCTCCAACAGCCTGTCCTGCTCCAACCACATTGATGTCATGACCAAGAAAGCTCACCAACACCTCTACTTCCTCAGGAGCCTAAAGAAATTTTTACATGTCCCCAACAACCCTCACCAACTTTTATTGATGTTTTTCTGTCTGGATGCATAATAGTTTGTTATGGTACCCACTCTGCATGCAAGAGCAAGAAACTGAAGAGAGTTGTGGACACAGCTCAGCACCAGTCTCCCCTCTATGGGCACTGTCTATACTTCTTACTGCCTAAGTAAAGCAGCTAGCATAATTAAAGGCCTACACCCATGCCACACATTCTATCTTCTGTATCAGGCAGAAGATACAGAAGTCTGAAGCACATACCACCAGGGTCAAGGACAGCTTCTATCTCACTGTTTTCAGACTTCTTGAATAGACTTCTTGTAAAATAAAATGGGTGTTTGGCCTCTCAATCCACCTTATGATCTTGCACTTTATTACTTACCTGCACTGTACCTTCTCTGCAGATTTTACACTTTATTCTGCATTGTTATTGTTTTACTTTGTTCCACTTCAACGCACTGTATAATGTCTGATCTGTATGAACAGTGCACAAGCTTTGCACTGTATTTCAGTACATGCAACAATAAAAATACCTTAGTATTTGGCAGCCTGCAGCTGCAGTTAGTAACTTCTAATTGACAACTGTCTCTAAACTCCAGGCCATCCATTTTATTAGCAGTTCTGAGCTCGAATTGTTTCCTCAGGGACTCGTCTCACTGAGATGAACATTGAAAATGTTTACCAGTTCTGGAAACCTGCAGGGAGCAAAACTAAGAATTTCAATTTATTACTGGAATTAGTAATTAATTGTAGAGATTTCAGGTTTCTTAAATCAGGAGACAAGATCCATCCACACGTATCGCTATATTGTAAATGCCTTGCACATTTGAATCTTCATAGTGCATCATATGCAGTACTTCATATATTTATGAAAATATTCAATATTGCTCAAACAGGCATATCCTCTGTACCTTGATCTCTGCTTCTGCAACTCATTATGCATTTTTTAGTCCTGTGCACCATCTATTGTTAGTGTTTACCTACCAATCTGATGATGTTTTGATCCTTGTAATTCAGCATTAAAATATGTGCCCTACCAACATTTCTTCCACTGTTGGGGGAATCAATATAGTGCTGATGTGTCCAGAACTAATCTGATACAATAGTAATAAGAGCACAAATCCTCAATCTAGTGACTGTTGCATCCTATTTATAACATCTATGGGTCAGATGCACTCAGTGGCCACTTTATTAAGTACACAGGCTCATTTATGCAAATATCTAATCAGCCAATCACGTGGCAGCAACTCAAAAGAATATAGACATGGTCAAGAGGTTCAGACAAAACATCAGAATAAGAAAGAATGTGACCTAAGTGACTTTGACCATGGAATAATTGTTGGTGATTTGAGTACCTCAAAACTGCTGATCTCCTGGGATTTTCACACACAAAAGTCTCTGGAGATTACAGAGAATGGTGCAATAAACAAAAAACATTCAGTGAATGGCAGTTATGTGGGCAAAAACATCTTGTTACTGAGAGAGGTCAGAGGAGAATGGCCAGATTGGTTCAAACTGACAGGAAGGAGACAGTGACCCAAATAACTAGGCATTACAATAGTGGTGTGCAGGACAGCTTTTCTGAACGCACAAGTTGAAACCTTGAAGTGGATACACTGCAGCAGAAGACCACACCGGGTCCCACTTCTGTACTTAATGTGAGTGAACATTCACAAGAGGCTTGGTTGAGGAAACTCTTTCATGGTACATAAATATGCTGAATGACACCTTGAATTACAAAAGGCCTGAGAAGTAACAAAGGTTCCTTGCACTGTCAGCTGGTTGAAGTTGGCAGAGCACAGTCAAGAGACTGTCAGCAGCACTGTGTCAGTAAACAACAGTGGAAGGGTGTAACCAGACTGCTGAATGTCAATGAGGCAGCATGAGTGCATCTACTCGGCCACTCAATAAATAAACCACAATGGAGATGATGAAAATGCTTTAATTAGATAGTTCTTTCAAACGAAAGTACCAATAATTTGTCCCTAGGCTTAGTGCTGTGCACAGATTAATCAGCAAAATTAACATTGCAAACTTGCAATGTAGCTGCCAGATTTTTGATAATGTCAACTCACCATAAACTTGATTTATTGAGATAACTATGCTGCTGGAAACTCATGAGTCACAAGAGATTCTGCAGATGCCAGAAATCCAGAGCAACACATTCAAAACACTGAAGGGTGAAGGAAATCAGCAGGTCAGGCAACAGCAAAGGAGAGATACGAACAGTCGGCATTTTGGGATAAAATATTTTAACATAAACTTGGAGACATTTTGGGCTGAGATTTTTCATAAGGAAATGTCAACTGGTTATTATTTTCCATCTATGCTGCCTGACCTGCTGAGTTCTTCCAGCATTTTGTGTGTGTTACTGGAAACTCATTCTTTCTTACTCAGAGAATAGCTGACTAAATTGAAAGGCTGGCAGTTTGAGATGATTTGCGGTGTAGCATGAACAGCTATTTAGAAACTGCATTAACACTGGAAGTTTCTTTATCAACCATCTATTATATTTTAAAAAGCAGATTTAACCACCCCTTAGATGGCTTTATCCCAACTATATGGATGGGACAAACACCTTTACATTTGCTCTTTGGGAATGCATACCAAACTTTTGGTGTGACAGTATAACAGGCCACGTTCACAACTACTGAACAACACAATATCTAAACACAAGAACCAATTTATAAAACATTTTATAAATGCTGGTACGTCCTCCCAAGAAAAAACAAATTATAGACACTTTGCACATACAAATGAACATCTGGAGACCAATGAGATGGACTGAGATAGATTTTTTTAGCTGTTCTGGGGCTGCAGGCATCTTCTGCCAAGTGAACTCAAAAGTATTTATGTGTGTCTTCTCTTTTCATCCCCTTGCCCACCCCAAGCAGCAATAACGGGCTAGGCAGAGCAAAGCAGAGTTGAGAGTGCTAGGAAGAATTCACTCATTTACCATGTCATTTCTATGACAACAAGGCTTAGGCTACTAAAGTGTTACATCATCTGGTCAATCTTGCTGTATACTTGCAAAACATGGACTATAACACCAGAACTCCAAATAAACTTAGAAGCAACAGAAATGTGGTTTCTTAGAAGAACGCTGAAAATATCATATAGAGATGGGTAACTAATGAGACAGTACTCTAACGTGCCCATACAAAAAGATCTTTAATGAGAACATTAAATGAGAGGAAACTTAAATTCCTGGGCCATGTCATCAGAAAGGGAGAAATAGAATGCCTTACATTACAAGGGTGTATGCCTGGGAAACGCGGAAGAGGAAGGCAAAGAAGACAATATATGGACACTGTGAAAGAACTAACAGATCTAAGTGTGCGAGATATCATTGACACTGTGAGGGATCATTTGATGTGGAGAGCCATGATTGCCCAAGTGTGTAACGCGCAAGGCACATGAAGACGACGACCATGTCATTGAGGCAGGCCAGCAGCTGTTCTTCCCCAGCCTGTTCCCCTTCCTGTCACAGTTGTGTCTGTGACCATCTCTTGTGCACTGTTTTTATACCATAAGACAATAACATAGAGGAACAGAATTAGGCCATTTGGCCCATCAAGTCTGCTCCGCCATTTCATCACGGCTGATCCAATATTCCTCTCAGCCCCAATCTCCTGCCTTCACCCCAAATCCCTTCATGCCCTGACCAATCAAGAATCTATCAACCTCTCCCTTAAATATATTGAATTGAATTGAATTGACTTTATTTCTTACATCCTGCACTTACATGACTAAAAAACTTTATGTCTCCGTCTAAATGTGCAACATGCAATCATAGTAATTTATAATAATTTATAATAAATAGAACAGTCAATGTAACATAAAAATACACTCAAATCAGTGTGAGCTAATCTGTCTGATGGCTTGGATGAAGAAGCTGTCCCGGAGCCTGTTGTTCCTGGCTTTTAGCTGTGATACTGTTTCCCGATGGTAGCAGCAGAAATAGATTGTGGTTGGGGTGACTCGGGTACCCAATGACCCTACGGACCCTTTTTACATACCTGACCTTGTAAATATCCTGAATCATGGGAAGTTCACAACTACAGACGCGCTGGGCTGTCTGCACCACTCTCAGCAGAATCCTGCGATTACGGGAGGTAGAGTTCCTGTACCAAGCAGTGAAGTAGCCAGTCAGGATGCTCTCAACTGTGCCCCTGTAGAAAGTCCTTAGGATTTGGGGGCCTATACCAAACTTCCTCAACCGTCTGAGGTGAAAGAGGTACTGTTGTGCCTTTTTCATCACACATCAGGTGTGTACAGACCACGTGAGGTCCTCGGTGATGTGGATGCCAAGGAACTTGAAGCTGTTTACCCTCTCAACCCCAGATCCATTGATTTCAATAGGGGTTAGCCTGTCTCCATTCCTCCTATAATCCACAACCAGCTCCTTTGTTTTTGTGACATTGAGGGAGAGGGTGTTTTCTTGACACCACTGTGTCAGAGAAATGACTTCTTCCCTGTAGGCCACCTCATAATCGTTTGAGATTAGGCCAACCAATGTAGTGTCGTTGGCAAATTTAATTAGCAGATTAGAGCTGTGGGTGGCGACACTGTCATGGGTATACAGGGAGTAAAGGAGGGGATTTAGAACACAGCCCTGAGGGGCTCCTGTATTGAGAGTTAGAGGGGTGGAGGTGAGGGAGCCCACTCTTACCACCTGCCAGCAATCTGACACTGCTTGGTCCAAGATCCAGCTTCACAAGGCAGGGTCAAGCCCAAGGTCTTTATATATATATATACATAAAGTTTTGGCCTCCACGACTGCATGTGGCAAAGAATTCCACATATTCACCACTCTCTGACTAAAGAAATTATTCATCTCCATTCTAAAATGATGCCCCTCTATCCTGAGGCTGTCTCCTCTGGTCTTAGACCCTCCTATCATAGGAATCATCCTCTCTACGTTCATTCTATGAAGGCCTTTCATTATTCATTGGTTTTCAATGAGGTTACCCTTCATTCTTCCGAATTCTAGCAAATACAGGCCCAGAGCCAGCAAATCTTCTTCATATGTCAAGCCATTCAATCCTGGAATCATTTTCATGAACTTCTTTTGAAACATCTCCAGTTTCAGTACATCCTTTTTAAGATAAGGAGCCCAAAACTATACACAATACTCTAAGTGAGGCCACATCAGTGCTTTATAAAGTTTCAACATTACATCCTTGCTTTTATACTCTAGTGCTTTGGCAATGAATTGGCAATGAAACATCACATTTGCTTTCCTCACCGCAGACTCAACCTGCAAACTAACCTTCAGAGAATCCTGTACAAGAACTTCCAAGTCTCCTTCCACCTCAGTTTGTTGTATTTTCCCTCCAGTTAGAAAACAGTCAACCCTTCCATTTTCTCTACCAAAGTGCATGATCATACACTTCCCAACACTATATTATTCCATCTGCCATTTCTTTGCCCATTCTCCTAATCTACCTAAAGTCCTTCTGTAGCCTCTCTACTTCCTTAAAACTACCTGCCCTCCACCTAACTTCATAGCATCTGCGAACTTTATAACAAAGCCATCAATTCCATCATCCAAGCAACACACACAAAATGCTTCAGGAACTCAGTAGGCCAAGTAACATGTATGGAAAAGAATAAACAGTTGATGTTTCAGGCTGAGATCCTGTGTCAGAAATGAAGAAAAAAGATGAAAAGTCAGCTGGAGAAGGGAAGAGTCCAATAAGAGAGGGCAGAAGGCCATGGAAGAAATGAGTTGAGCACTAGACAGAGGTGATGGGCAGGTAAGGAGATATGGTGGGAAAGGGAAATGGGAATGGCTGGTGGGGGCGAGAGTGGCATTACCTTAAGTTCAAGAAATCAATGTTCATGTCATCAGGTTGGAGGCTACCCAGACAGGATATAAAGTGTTACTCCTCCAATCTGGGTGTGGCTTCATTGGGAAAGTAGAGAAGGCCATGGACTGACATGATGGAACGAGAATATGAAGTGGAATTAAAATTGATGGCCACAGGGAGATCCCGCTTTTTCTGAGCATAACGCTCGGCGAAGCGGTCTCCCAATCTACGTCGGATCCCCCTATACAGGAGGTCATACTGGGAGCACCGGACACACTAGATGATCCCAAAAGACTCACAGGTTAATTGTCACCTCACCTGGAAGGACTGGTTGGGGCCCTGAATGTTAGGGAGAGAGGAGATCTAGGGGCAGGTGTAGCACTTGTTCCACTTGCAAGGATGATTGCCAGGAGGAAGATCAGTGGGAGGTACGAATGGACAAGGGAATCCTGAAGGGAGTGATCCCTGCAGAAAGGAGAAAGTGGTGGAGGGGGGGGCGAGGGAAGAAGGGGAAAGATGTGCTTGGTGGTAGGATCCCATTGGGGATGATGGACGTTATGGAGAATCATGTGCTGGACACGGAGGTTGGTGGGATAGTAGGTGAGGACAAGAGAAGCCCCCTGGTGGGGTGGCAGAAGGACAGGGTGAGGGGTAATGTGCACGAAATGGAAGAGATGCTGTTGGGGACAGGATTGTTGGTGGAGGAATGGAAATCTCTTTCTTTGAAGGAAGAGGGCATCTCCTTCGTTCTAGAATGAAAAGCCTCATCCTGAGAGCAGATACAGTGAAGATGGAGGAATTGTGAGAAGGGGATGGTATTTTTACAAGTAACATGGCGGGAAGAAGTATAGTCCAGGTAGCAGTGAGAATAAGAGGTTTTATAACAGGCATCGGTAGATAAGACGTCTCCAGAGATAGAGGCACAGAGATCGAGAAAGGGAAGGGATATGTCTGAAATGGATCAGGTAAATTTGAGGGCAGGGTAGAAGTTGCAGACAAAGTTGACGAAGTCGACAAGCTCCGCATGGATGCAGAAAGCATCACCAATGCAGTTGTCCATGTAGTGCAAGAAAAGTTGTGGAAAAAGTTCATAGCTTGTCACACCAGACAGCCAGCCACTCTAGTGCTGTTTGGTTGATGTTGAGCAGGTCAGTGTTAGCTAAATCAGGTGAGAGTGGGCAGTTGTGCAGAACATGTTCAATGTTCTGCACCCTTTCGCCACACTCACAGGATTTGCTGGTCTTTAAATCCCACTTCACCATATTGTCTTCCGTCCTACAAACACCCGCTCTCGCTCTGTTGAGAGTGCACCACTTCCATCTGTCAAGCAGTGCCCCGTCTGGCAACATTTCTGTGGGATCTTGCACTGTATTGTTTGGTGGGGTTCTGGCTTCTGTTTGTTGCCAGAGGTCAATCCTGTATGTTTGGGGGGATGTTCCGTGCGGTAGTTCCTCCACTGAAGCAAAGTTTTTCCTCTATTTTAGGTGGTTGGAAACTGGCACATGATGGTGTAGCAGGTGCTGTGGATCCGAGTTCTGTTTACCTTTTTCAATTTTTGTTGTAGAGTGTCTTCGGATCTCTGGGGGAGCAATGCCTGCAAGTCTGTAAATGATGTTAGTGGGTGTCAGGCGCAGTGTGTCCGTGATTATTCAGCAGGCTTCGTTAAGCAACGGGTCTATTTTCTTTGCATGGGCTGATCTGCCCCACATAGGTGCACAGTATTCTGCAGGTGCATAGCAGAGTGCTAGGGCAGTTGATCTAAGTGTGCGAGCATTAGCTCACCCTTTCGTGCCTGCTAATTTTTTCAAGAGAGAATTGCGAGAGCCAACTTTCCCTCGGAGTTTTTGGATATGGGTGGCAAATGAGAGCATCCTATCCAGTGTCACACCCAGGTAAATTGGAGTCAGATGATGTTCGAGCTCCTTCCGACACCAGAAGATCTTGAGTTTCCAAGCTGCTTCTCGATTCCTCAGGTGGAATGCACACACTTGAGTTTTTGATAGATTTGGGTTCAGAGACCATTTTTCAAAATACTGCTTCATTGTTTCGAGGACTGCTGTAAGTCGTACTTCAACTTCTTGGAAGGAGTTACCTTGTGTTGCTACGCATAGGTCGTCTGCATAGATAAAGCTGCGTGTTAGGAAAGGTTGGTTGGTTGGTCATTTGTGTAAACGTTAAATAGTAGAGGTGCCAGGACTGATCCCTGTGGTAGTCCGTTCTTTCGTGGACGCCACCTACTCTTAATTCCATTCATTTCTACATAAAATCTGTGATTTTCTAGGAGGCTTCTTATTACCTTGACTGTGGTTTCATTCTTTAACATTTTAGATAATTTCAGTAGAAGGCCTCTGTGATTCACAGTGTCGTATGCTGCTGTTAAGTCAACGAATACTGCCCCTGTAATTTGTTGCATTTCAAAGCCATCCTCAATATAAATTCAGGACCTGACTGCAGCAAGAGCAGCCTGGCCTGAACCCAGCTTGGTCTGGTGTTAGAATATCTTTGACTAAGGGGGATATTCTTTTCAGTATGAGTCCCTCGTAGAGTTTATAGAGGGTGCAAAGCAAGGAAATCGGTCTATAATTTTTAGAAATGTTGGAGTCTTAATTGGGTTTTAGGAGAGGAACAACTTTGGCTCTTCTCCACTTTTTAGGTATTTTTAATGATCTTAGGCACAGTTAAAAAGGGACAGAAGCCAGTTGAGTGCTTTAGGTCCAAGATGTTTAAGGAATTCATTAAGAATCCCATCTATGCCAGCAGCCTTGTTGGATTTTAGCTGTGATACTTCATCCTTTAATTCTTCTAGGGTGAGATCTGGGAAGTTGTTATTCCCGTTTGAGAGAGCTGACCCCATCTCCTGATGTTGCTTTTTCTTTTGCCTCCGTTCCTTGTTATTTGGTCGACCATTTATTATTAGTTGGTGGGCAACCTGATTGGGTGTTACGGCAGCAATTCTCTGTGGTGGTCTATTGTCTGAGTTGAGTTTCCGAACAGCTGCCCATGCCTTCTTACTGTTCTTGGTCATGCCTGTGTTTTCTATCAGTTCCTGCCAACGCTGTTGCCTCTCTTGGCTCAGTAGGGACAGAAATGACTCTCCCATTTCAATTGCGTCTTGACCAAATGGGTCTTGGTCGCATAAGTTGACATACTCATCATAACTTTGCTTGATATCACTAGTCAATACCTGAATATATTTGATTCTGCAGCTTCTAGGTATGTTCTGCTGCGCTACTTTCCACATTAGTCGGACAAATTCATCATAATGATCAGGTTCTGGTGGTATGGTATCGATACGTTGATCAAGGGATTCTGCGAAAGATGTCCAATGCACTTTTCTCAGGTTAAATCTTGGTAGGTACTTTGATGGTACAGGTCTCAGAACTGGAAGGGATTCTACCTGGACTGGACGATGTTGGGATTTGGGTATATGTTGGAGGACTGTTCCTGTGAAGAGGTTGGAGCTTACCACGGTAACAAACGCAAGGTCTGGGTTGTATCCTTTTCCCCATCTGGCACTTGTGAAGGTAGGGGTGTCCTTTGACTCGTATAATAGCTCAAAGCTATCGTTTAGAGTACATGATACAACTTCTTCTCCATTTGCATCGTCATCTTCATATCCCCAGTTGGTGCTATGGCTATTAAAGTCACCAATAATGAGGTACATTTTGTCCTGGAGATCTAAGTTAGGTGGCCACATGAATGGTAGACCAAGATGATATTTATGTGTTTTATCTCAACTTTCAGAAATTCCATTGAGCCAGCTTGGATGTTTGCTGTGCTCATTACTATTGATTTATCTTTAACAAGGATTGCACTTCCGTAGGTTTGGCCAGGGGTGTCAATAGCCAAGTGTATTCCTGGCACATAGGGTTGGTTGTTCAGTCTATGAGTTTCTTGTATGCACAAGATGTCCGTTTTAAGTTTGCCAGGATTTCTGTTTTACTGTGGCTGAAGCTTTCGACGTTGCGGCTAACGATCTTCATGATTTCCAGTGGGCTGAGGGTTTATCCTTTTACCACCCACTGGATCATTTGGTCTGGTTGGGGAGTGATACCAGTGTAGACTTGGAACATAGACTGCTCCATGTAGCCAACAAAAAGGCAGGCATAGTTAGGAACTATGTGAGTGCCCATAGCTACACCTTGTATTTGAAGGATGTGGCAGGAACTATAGGAGAAATTATTAGGAGGGATACCCACACTGTTACTTGTAAAATTGCCATCTCCTTCTCTCAGTTCCTCTTCCTCTGCTGCATCTGCTCTCTGGATGGGGCTATTGATTCCAGAACTAAGGAGATGCCCTCCTCCTTCAAAGAAAAGGGCTTCCCTTCCTCCACCATCAACACTGCCCTCAACTGCATCTCTTCCATTTCATGCACGTCTGCCCTCACCCCATCCAGGATAGGGTTTCTCATGTCCTAACCTCCACCACACCAGCCTCCGGGTCCAGCATGTAATTCTCTGTAACTTACACCATCTCCAATAGGATCCAACGACTAAGCTCAGTTTCCCCGCCAGTTTCTATTTTCTGCAGAGAGCGCTGCCTTCATGACTCCATAAAACATAGAAGCAGTATTAGGCCATCTGGTCCATTGAGTCTGCTGCATCATTCAGTTATGTCTGATGCTTTCTCCCCCTCCTCAGCCCCTCTCCCCAACCTTTTCTCTGTAACCTTTGATACCATGACCAAGAAGCCATCAATCCCTGCCTAAAATAGACCAAAGGACGTGGCCTCTGCAGCTGCCTGCAATAACAAATTCCTCAAATTCACCATCCTCTAGCGAAAGAAATTTCTCTGCATCTCTGTTTAAATGAACGCCCCTCTATCCTGAGGCTGTACCCTTTTGTCCTAACCTCTCACACCATGGGAAACATCCTTTCAACATCCACTCAGTCTAGGCCTTTGAACATTCAAAAGGCTTCAATGAGATCCCCTTCATCCTTCTAAATTCCAGTGAGTAAAGGTCTAAAGCCATCAAATGCTCCTCATTTGATAACACTTCCATCCCGGAATCATCCTTGTGAACCTTCTCAGAACCCTCTCCAATGCTGACATATGTTTTCTTAGATAAGGAGTCCAAAATTGTACACAATACTCAAAGTGAGGCCTCACCAACGCCTTATAAAGCCTCCACATCACATCTGTGCTCTTATATTCTAAACAGCTTGAAATGAATGCTAACATTGCATTTGCCTTCTTTACAACCAACTCAACCTGCATTTAACCTTGAGGGTGTTCTGGACAAGGACCCCCAAGACCCTTTGCATCACAGGTTTTTGGATTTTCTCCCCATTTAGAAAATAGTTTGCACATCCATTTCTTCTACCAATGCATTTTCCAACATTGTACTTCATTTGCCACTTACTTGCCCATTCTCCTAATCTGTCGAAGTCCTTCTGCAGCCTTCCTGTTTCCTCAAAACTACCTGCCCCTCCACCAATCTTCATATCATCTGCAAACTTGGCAACAAAGCCACTTATTCTATCATCTAAATCAATGATATACAGTATAAAAAGAAGTGGTCCCAACATCGACCCCTGGTAGCCAGCCAGACATGGATCCTTTTATTCCCACTCACTGTCTCCTACTAATCAGCCAGTGCTCCAAACATGCCAGTAACTCTCCCGTACTACCATGGGCTCTTAACTTGGTAAGCAGCCTCATGACTGGCAACTTGTCAAACACCTTCTGAAAATCCAAATATACAACATCCACTACATTCCCTTTATCTATCCTACTTGTAATCTCAAAGAATTCCAACAGGTTCATCAGCAAAATTTTCTCTTAAGGAAACCATGCTGATATTGTCCATCTTGCCCTGTGTCACCAAGTACTTCATAACCTCACCCTTAACAATTGACTCCAGCATCTTCGCAACCACTGAGGTCAGGCTAACTGGTCTATAATTTCCTTACTGCAGCCTCCCTCCTTTCTTAAAGAGTGGAGTGACACTTGCAGTATTCCAGTCCTCTGGAACCATGCCAGAGTCCAATGATTTTTGAAAGACCATTACTGAAGTCTCCACAATCTCTACAACTACCTGTTTCAGAATCCTAGGGTGCAGTTCATCCAATCCAAGTGACTTGTATACCTTTTGATCTTTGTCTTTTTGAGCACCTTCTCCCTTATAATTGTAACTGTACTCACTTTTCTTCCATCATACCCTTCAACACCTAGCACATTGCTAGTGTCTTCAACAGTGAAGAATAATCAAAATGCTTATTTAGTTCATCTGCCAACTCCTCGTCCTCTGTTATTACTTCTGCGGCCCCATTTTTTAGCTGTCCTACATCCACTCTCATCTCTCTTTTTTTATTTTTTTAACATACTTGAAAAAGCTTTCTCAAACCATCTTGATATTTTTTGCTAGCTTGATTTCATGTTTCATCTTTACCCTCCTAATAATTCTTTGAATTGCTTTCTGTAGGTTTTTAAGTGCTTCCCAATCCTCTATTTTCCTGTTAATTTTTTCTCTGTTGTAAGGCCTCTTTGGCTTTTACATTAGCTTTGATTTTCCTTGTCAGCCACAGTTGTACGATTTTGCCACTTGAGTATTTCTTTGTTTTGGGAATACATCTATCCTGCACCTTCCTCATTTTTCCTAGAAATTCAAGCCATTGCTGCTCTGCTGTCATCCCTGCCAGAATAACCTTCCAATTTACTTTAGCCAACTCCTCTTTCATACCACTGTAATTTCCTTTACTCCACTGAAATACTGCTACATCAGACTTTACTTTCTCTACATCAAATTTCCAGTTGAATTCAATCATATTGTCATCACTGACATCACTGACCTCTAAAGGTTCCTACACCTTAAGATCCCAAATCACCAATAGCTCGTTACATAACACTCAATCCAGTATAGCTGAACCACTAGTAGACTCAACGACAAGCTGCTCTAAAAAGCCATCTCACAGGCATTCAACAAATTCATTTTCTTCAGCTCCATTACCAAACTGATTTTCCCAATCTACCTACATGTTAAGATCTCCCAATACTATCATAACATTGCCCTTTTGACATGCCTTTTCTATTTCCCATTGTATTCTGCAGTCCATATCCCAGCTACTGTTTGGAGGCCAGTTTTTAAACTGCCATCAACGTCCTTTTACCTTTCAAGTTTCTTAACTCAACCGAATCCGATCCTATGTCATATCTTTCTACTGATTTGATGCCATTCTTTACCAGCAGAGCCACACCACCTCCTCTGCCGACCTTCCTATCCCTTTGATACAACGAGTAACTTTGGACATTCAGCTCCCAACTACAATGATCCTTCAGCCACGATTCAGTGATGGCTACAACATCATACGTGACAATCTGTAAAAGTGCAACAAGATCATCCACCTTATTTCTGACGAAGGGTTCCGGCCCGAAACATCGACTGATCGTTTCCACGGATGCTGCCCGACCTGCTGAGTTCCTCCAGCGTGTTGTGAGTGTTGCTTATTCCTTATACTCCCTGTATTGAGATATAACAATGAGTACTGTATTTGCTACCCTTTTTTGATTCTGCATCCCTAATGCACTGATACTCATCCTGCTGGATACAACTTATCCTACCATCTGCCTACTCTTCCTAACAGCCTGACTGAAAGCCATCTTTGCTTTTTTTTTACCATTCGTTCCATCCTGAGTCCCTTCACTCCAATTCCCATCCTCTGCCAAATTAGTTTAAAATTAGTTTAAACCTTTCTCAACAGCTCTAACAAGCCTGCCCGTGAGAATATTGGTCTCCCTCAAGTTCAGGTGCAACTCGTCACTTTTATACAGGTCATACCTCCCAATGATCCAAGAAGCCAAAGCCTTGCCCCTGTACCAGCTTCTCAGCCACACATTTATCTGCCAAATCATCCTGTTTCTACCCTCACATGTGGCAAAGGTAGCAATCCAAAAGTTACTACCTTGGAAGTCCTACTTCTCAGCTTTCTGTCTGGCTCTCTAAATTCTCTCTTAAGGACCTCATTGGTACCACAGACAGGAAAAGCAATATGTATCAAAACTCTCCCATGTGCTCTCCTTCCCCATGCAAAATGCTGTAGACACAATCTGAGACATCCCTGACCCTGGCACCATGGGTATCCCATTCACAACCACAGAAGCTCCTGTCTGTTCCTCTGACTATTGAATCCCCTATCACTACCACTCCCCTCTTCTGCTGCTTTCCTTTCTACTCCACAGACCCATGCTCAGTGCCAGCAACCTCATCTCCATGGCATTCTCCTGGGAGGTCATCTCCCTTAACGTTACCCAAAACTGTCTATTTACTATTGAGGGGTATGGCCACAGAGGTGCTCTGCGCTAACTCGCTATTCACCATTCTATTCCTTCTCCAGTCACCCAACTACCTGTCTGCTGCAACTTGCGACTACTTCCCTGTAATTCTGATCGATCATCCGTATACTGTATAGAAATCCAATCAGGAAGCATATGATACTGGATCTGCTATTAGGGAATGAAACAGCACAGGTGTCAGAAGTTAGGGAAGGGGGACACTTTGTATCCAGTGATGACAATGCCACTAATTTCAAAGTAAATGCGCAAAAATTAGGTCTGGTCTGTGAGTTGAGATTCTAAATTGGAGAAAGGCTAATTTTGATGGTATCAGAAATGATCTGGCAAGTGTGGATTGGGACAGGCTGTGTTCTGGCAAAGGTGCACTTGTAAGTGGAAGACCTTCAAAATCAAAATTTTTGAGTGTACACAGCTGATACATGCCTTTCGGAGTAAAAGGTAAAGATAACAAGTGCAGGGAACCTTGGTTTTCAAGAGATATTGAGGCCCTGATGAAGAGGGAAAAAAAGGAGGTGCATAGCAGGTACAAGCAAACAGGAACAAGTGGAGTATGGGAAATGTACAAAATCAGGAAGGCTAAAATAAAGCATTAAATTGCTCTAGCAAACAAGGTGAAGAGAATCCCAAGGGATTCTACAGATATGTTAAGAGCAAAACGATTGCAAGGGACAAAATTGGTCACCTGTAAGATCAGAATGGAATCCATGTGTGGAGCCAAAACAGATGGGGAGAGATCTTAAATGAATGTTTTTCATCTGTACTGAGACAAAGCAGCATCAACTTCATGGACCCTGTACAGATTACAGAGGAGGAACTTGCTACCCCGAGGCAAATCAGGGTGGTTAAATCCCCAGAGCCTGACAAGGTGTACCCAAAAATCCTACGGGAGGCAGCACAGAAATTGCTGGGGCCCTAGCACAGATATTTATATCATCCTTAGTAACAGAAGAGATACCAGAAGACTGAAGGATAGCCAACGTTGTTTTGCTATTTTAAAAAGGCTGTAAACATAAACCAGGAAGGTATAGGCAAGTGAGTCTGACATCAGTTGTAGCAAAGTTATTGGAAGGTATTCTAAGGAACCGGATACATAAGTATTTGGATAGAAATGAACTGATTAATGACAGTCAGTATGGTTCATGTATGGTAGGTCAAACCAATCTTATAGAGGTTTCTGAGAAAGTTAGCAGGAAAGTGGATGAAAGCAAGGTAGTGAATGCTGTCTATGTGAACTTTATTAAGGCATTTGACAAGGCTAGGGCCCCATATGGGAGTCTGGTCAAGAAGGTTCAGTGGCTTGACATTCAGGAGGAGATAATAAATTGGATTAGACATTGGCTTTATGGGAGAAGCCAGAGAGCAGTAGTAGAGGGTATCTTCTCTGACCGGAGGCCTGTGACTAGTGGTGTGAAGGGATCCTTTGTTGTTTGTCATCCAAGTCAATGATCTGGATGATATTATGGTTAACAGGATGAGCAAATTTGTAGATGGCACCAAGCTTGGGGATGTAATGGGCAGCAAGGAAAGCTATCATGGCTTGCAGAGGGATCTGCATCAGCTGGAAAAATGGGCTGATAATGCTGATGGAACTTAAAGCAGACAAGTGCGGGGTTCTGAACTTTGGTAGAACCAACAAAGATAGGCCACTGAGGAGTGTGGTAGAACAAAGGGATCTGGGAATACAGGTCCATAATTTATTCACAGGTAGTGAAAAAAAAAGCTTTTGGCACATTGGATCAAAAAATCAATGTACTGAGTACATGAGATAGGATGTTAAACTGAAGTTATATAAGATGTTAGTGAGACCCAATTTGGAGTAATGTGTGCAGTTTTGGTCACCTACCTACAGTAAAGACGTAAATAAGATTGAAAGAGCGCAGAGAAAATTTATAAGAATGTTGCCAGGTCTGGAGGAGCTGAGTAATAAGGAAAGATTGAATAGAAACCATAGAAACTACAGCACAGAAACAGGCCTTTTGGCCCTTCTTGGCTGTGCCGAACCACTTTCTCCCTAGTCCCACTGACCTGCACACGGACCATATCCCTCCATACACCTCCCATCCATGTATCTGTCCAATTTATTCTTAAATGTTAAAAAAGAACCCGCATTTACCACCCCGTCTGGCAGCTCATTCCATACTCCCACCACTCTCTGTGTGAAGAAGCCCCCCCTAATGTTCCCTTTAAACTTTTCCCCCCTCACCCTTAACCCATGTCCTCTGGTTTTTTTCTCCCCTTGCCTCAGTGGAAAAAGCCTGCTTGCATTCACTCTATCTATACCCATCATAATTTTATATACCTCTATCAAATCTCCCCTCATTCTTCTACGCTCCAGGGAATAAAGTCCCAACCTATACAACCTTTCTGTGTAACTGGGTTTCTCAAGTCCCGGCAACATCCTTGTAAGCCTTCTCTGCACTCTTTCAACCTTATTTATATCCTTCCTGTAATTTGGTGACCAAAACTGAACACAATACTCCAGATTCGGCCTCACCAATGCCTTATACAACCTCATCATAACATTCCAGCTCTTATACTCAATACTTTGATTAATATAGGCCAATGTACCAAAAGCTCTCTTTACGACCCTATCTACCTGTGACACCACTTTTAGGGAATTTTGTATCTGTATTCCCAGATCCCTCTGTTCCACTGCACTCCTCAGTGCCTTACCATTAACCCTGTATGTTCTACCTTGGTTTGTCCTTCCAACGTGCAATACCTCACATTAAACTCCATCTGCCATTTGCAGCCCATTTTTCCAGCTGGTCCAAGTCCCTCTGCAGGCTCTGAAAACCTTCCTCACTGTCTACTACACCTCCAATCTTTGTATCATCAGCAAATTTGCTGATCCAATTTACCACATTATCATCCAGATCATTGATATAGATGACAAATAACAATGGACCCAGCACTGATCCCTGTGGCACACCACTAGGCACAGGCCTCCACTCGGAGAAGCAATTCTCTACTACCGCTCTTTGGCTTCTTCCATTGAGCCAATGTCTAATCCAATTTACCACCCGTCCATGTATACCTAGCGACTGAATTTTCCTAACTAACCTCCCATGCGGGATCTTGTCAAAGGCCTTACTGAAGTCCATGTAGACAATATCCACTGCCTTCCCTTCATCCACTTTCCTGGTAACCTCCTCGAAAAACTCCAATAGATTGGTCAAACATGACCTACCACGCACAAAGCCATGTTGACTCTCCCTAATAAGTCCCTGTCTATCCAAATGCTTGTAGATTCTGTCTCTTAGTACTCCCTCCAATAACTTATCTACTACCCACGTTAAACTTACTGGCCTATAATTTCCCGGATTACTTTTCGATCCTTTTTTAAACAACGGAACAACATGAGCCACTCTCCAATCCTCCGGCACCTCACCTGTAGACAGCGACATTTTAAATATTTCTGCCAGGGCCCCGGCAATTTCAACACTAGTCTCCTTCAAGGTCCGAGGGAACACTCTGTCAGGTCCCGGGGATTTATCCACTTTAATTTTCCTCAAGACAGCAAGCACCTCCTCCTTTTCAATCTGTACGGTTTCCATGATCTCACCTACTTGTTTCCCTTAACTCCACAGACTTCATGCCAGTTTCCTTAGTAAATACAGATGCAAAAAACCTATTTAAGATCTCCCCCATTTCCTTTGGTTCCACATATAGCCGACCATTCTGATCTTCGAGTGGGCCAATTTTATCCCTTACAATCCTTTTGCTCTTAATATACCCGTAAAAGCTCTTTGGATTATCTTTCACTTTGACTGCCAAGGCAACCTCATGTCTTCTTTTAGCCCTCCTGATTTCTTTCTTAAGTATTTTCTTGCACTTCTTATACTCCTCAAGCACCTTATTTACTCGTTGCTTCCTATACATGTCATACAACTCCCTCTTCTTCTTTATCAGAGTTGCAATATCCCCTGAGAACCAAGGTTCCTTATTCCTATTCACTTTGCCTTTAATCCTGACAGGAACATACAAATTCTGCACTCTCAAAATTTCTCCTTTGAAGGCGTCCCACCTACTGATCACATCCTTGCCAGAGAACAACCTGTCCCAATCCACGCTTTTTAGACCCTTTCTCATTTCTTCAAATTTGGCCTTCTTCCAGTTCAGAACCTCAACCCTAGGACCAGATCTATCCTTGTCCATGATCAAGTTGAAACTAATGGTGTTATGATCACTGGAACCAAAGTGCTCTCCTACACAGACTTCTGTCACTTGTCCTAACTTGTTTCCTAACAGGAGATCCAATATTGCATCTCCTCTAGTTGGTTCCTCTATATATTGATTTAGAAAACTTTCCTGAGCACATTTTACAAACTCTAAACCATCCAGACCCCTAACAGTATGGGAGTCCCAATCAATATATGGAAAATTAAAATCCCCTATCACCAGAACTTTGTTTCCTGCAGTTGCCTGCTATCTCTCTGCAGATTTGCTCTTCCAATTCTCGTTGACTATTGGGTGGTCTGTAATACAATCCCACTAATGTGGCCATACCTTTCCTGTTTCTCAGCTCCACCCACAAGGACTCAGTAGACAAGCCCTCTAATCTGTTCTGCCTGAGCACTGCTGTAATATTTTCCCTAACAAGCAATGCTACTCCCCCACCTTTCACTCCTCTGCCTCGATCACATCTGAAACATCGGAACCCTGGAATATTAAGCTGCCAGTCCTGCCCCTCCTGTAGCCAAGTTTCACTAATTGCTATGATGTCATAATAGGTTAGGACTGTATTCTTTCGACCGTAAAAGACTGAGAGGAGATTTGATAGAAGTATACTAAATTATGAGGATTATAGACATAGTAAATGTAAGGTGGCTTTTTAAATGCAAGCTAGCTTTTCCCACTAAGGTTGGGTGGGGCTACAACCAGAGATGATGGATTAAGGGAGAAAGGTGACATGCGAGGCTCATTCAGAAAGTAAGGAGGCATAGGATCCAAAGAGACCTTGCTTTGTGAATCTAGATTTGGCTTGCTCACAGAAGGCAAAGGGTGGTTGTAAATGGTACATATTCTGCATGGAGGTTGGTAACCCGTGGTGTTCCACAGGGATCTGGTCTGGGATCCCTCCTCTTTGTGATGTTTTATAAAGGATCTGGATAAAGAAGTAGAAGAGTGGGTTAGTAAGTTTGCTGAAGACACAAAGGTTGGGGGTGTTGTGGATAGTCTGAAGGGTTATCAGAGGCTGGAGCGGAACATCGATAAGATGCAGAACTGGGCTGAAATGGCTAACACGGTTTTAAGGTGCTTGGAAGTAGGTACAGAGGGGATGTCAGGGGTAAGTCTTTCCACACACAATGTGGTGGTTGCATGGAATGCACTGCCTGCAACGGTGGTAGAGGCAGCTACAATAGGGTCTTTTAAGAGACTCGTAGATAGTTAAATGGAGCTGAGAAAAATAGATAGCTATGCAGTAGGGTAATTCTAGACAGTTTCTAGAGTAGGTTACATGGTCAGTGCAACATTGGGGGTCGAAGTGCCTGTAATGTGCTGTAGATTTCTTTGTTCAATGTTCAAAGGGAACATGAGGAGAAACTTCTTCACTCTGAGGGTCGTGAGAGTGTGGAATGAGCTGTCAGCACAAATGGTGGATGGGAGTTCGATTACAATGTTTAAGAGAAGTTTGGAAAGGTACATAGGTAGTAGCAGTATGGAGGGTTATATTCCCTGTGCAGGTCGATGGAAGCAGGTAGTTTAAATGGTTTCAATATGGACTAGATGGGCTGTACAACCTGCTTCAGGCTGTACTTCTATGACATTTCCTATCCATTTCCATTCTTAGATAGACATCTTTAATCCCTTTTTAAAAAAATAATTGATTCATATTAATTGACTTTCCTTCAAGTATTATAGCTGAAACTGTCATAACAGTTATAACAATAGAATGAAACTGAAACGATCAATCAGGTGCTGACAAATCCATTATATTCTCTGGTGCTAGAATGAATACTGTAAAATATTTCATATGGCCTCAAAAAAATTTTAAAAATGCAGTAAACTTCTGCAAAATTAGGGACATAGGTTTCAAAATCATATGAGCATAAGACACAGGAGCAGAATTAGGCTATTTGGCTCAGCGAGTCCGCTCTATCATTCCATCGTATTTGATTTATTGTCCCTCTCAACCCCATTCTCCAGCCTCTTCCCTGTAACATTGGACACCTTTGTTAATCAAGAATCTATCAACTTTCACATCCATCTGCAGCAAAGAATTCCACGGATTCACCGCTCGCTGGCTAAACAATAGAAGGGATGTCCTTCTATTCTGAGGTTGTCCAAGTACTTCCGCGGATTCCCTACTTCCTCAATACTACCTGACCCTAACTTTGTATCATCTGCAAATCTGGTAACAAAGCCATCAGTTTTGTTCTAAGTATCCTCTGCAGTTTTTATGCCCTACAAAGATCAGTGAGGTGAACTCAGGAATCCCCAGGTTATTTGCAACACAGCACAGAAACAGGACTGAGTCCAGCAAGTCCACATCAAGTATCAAGCATCTATTTTTTGTAATCCTCCACGAGAACTGTTTCATTCTTCACACAATACAATCAATTTCATTTATTCTGTCACTAATCTACACACTAGCACAATTTACAATGGCCAATGAACTCGCACACTTTTGTGATGTGGGAAGAAACTGGAGCACCCAGACAAAACCCACATAGTCACAGAGGGAACAGAAAATTCCACAATGACACTGCTTGAGACCATGAATCTGAGTCAGTGGAGGTAATGGTGATGTTAGACAGCAACTCTACTAACCACATCACTGAACCAGCCCAGTTATTTGTCTCATTAGCATGTTTTTTTATGTACACTTTTGTGGATGACCTACAGGGCAATTTTTTCCTGGTTACCCACATCAATCTGGTCTGGATGCAGAGCTGGTTTTGCTGATCTCTGCACTTTGGAAGATTTCAGACAGTGATGTTCTGAGGACCCATCCCCAAATACTCATGACAGACTTCGCAGAAGGTAAAACTAAAGATGAAACCTTAGCTTTGTCAAAGCACTGGAGCATTTTTACAATTTTTTAAGTGTCACTAAATATCAAAGACATTTTAAAAAGCTATTAAAGGTGATAAACAAGTAACAGTTAATTAAAAGTTATTCAAGGCATGAATGTATTTTAAAGTAAAACAGTTAACAAAATGGAAGGCTATGTCGGAGGGGAAGGTTAGATTAACCTTAGAGTAGGTTAAAAGGTCAGCACAACCTCCTGGGCTGAAGGGCCTATACTGTGCTCTCATGTTCTACGTTCTATATTTTAAAAAAGAAACTTACTTTATTCTTTTCCTTCCTAATCAGTGGGCTTGGAAATGCCCCTGAAATGAATGAGGTCCCTGAATCTTTGTCAGGTTAAACTGATGTACAGTCCAAGGGTTCATTTTTCCTGCATAATACTGCAGTTTCCCCAAGCAAGACTAGGCTTCACTGCTGATACCCAGGGATAAATGCAGTGCCCTCCGCCTCCTGAAGCCTCCAATCTGCAGTGTGTCTGTGGCAAACCAAAGGAATGGTGCAGTTGGAAGAGCAGAATGTAGACAACTATAGCCAGGATTCGTCCCAGTACCCTGAGAGAGCTCTTGATACACAGAAGCTTGAGATGCCAGTTGTCGGCTTGAGATTGCTAAGCGCCAGATGAAAAGAAGATAGGACATAGAAAACTGTGTACAGAGAATTTAAGTACTGCAGGAGGATAGAATCTTACTGTTAAACCAATTCTCTCTTCAGGAGGAAATTTACCTCAATCTTGTGCTGTATTAATTATTGGAAAACCCCTTTTGGGCAACATTTAATCAATAAATAATTCCACTTTAGTTCGTCCCGGTGGGCAGAGTAGATATTACAATTCATTGTGATCACTGACAGAACAGTCTACCAAAACTCCAGCTGACCTTTCACATGATGTGAATTCAGCTCAGATTGCCGCTGTACTATTGCTCTGAAGACACTTACTATTCCAAATGCAGACTTGTCTAAAAAAAAGTTCCACTTTCTATTATGGATTGCACAGCTTAGAGTTCTGAATAATTCACCAATGTCTCATGAAAATTGTACTAAATTTTCATTACAGCAAAAAATAAGCAGATAATTAATACTATAGACTCACTTTCAACGACTCTTTATAACTGTTGTTCTCAGTACTTTTAACTTATTTTTTAAATTTGCATCAGTATCTTTTTTTTAGTATATTTCTTATTTGCACAGTCTCTTCTTTTCCACATTGGTTTTTCTCAGTCTTTGTCTGTTTACATAATTTTTTGTGAAATTCTACTGTACTTTTTTCCTGTAAATCCCTGCAAAAAAAATGAACCAAGGTAGTATAGGTAACATATACTGCTGCTCAAGTCAATAGGGTTGTTAAAGAAGGCGTATGGTGTGTCAGCTTTCATTAGTCGGGGGATTGAGTTCAAGAGCCACGAGGTATTGTTGTAGCTCTATAAAAGCCTGGCAAAACCACACTTGGAGTATTGTGTTCAGTTCTGATCACCTCATTATAGGAAGGATGTGGAAGCTTTAGAGAAGATGCAGAGGAGATTTACCAGGATGCTGCCTGGATTAAAAAGCATGTCTTATGAGGATTTCTCTTTGGAGTGAAGGAGGATAAGAGTTCACTTGACAGAGATGCTTAAGATGAAAAAAGGCATAAATTGAGTGGAAAGCCAGATACTTTTTTCAGGATGGAAATGGCTAATATGAGGCAGCATATTTTTAAGGTAATTGGAGGACGTATGGGGGTGGGGGGGTAATGTCAGAGGTAGGTTTTTTTTATATACACAGAATGGTGGGTGCGTGAAATACTCTACCATGGGTGGTGGTACAGGCAGGTACATTAGGAACATTTAGGAGACTCTTAAAGGACACATAGATGATTGAAAAATAGAAGGCTGTGTGGAAGAGAAGGGTTAGAGTTCCCAATCTGGGGGCCACAGACTCCTTGGTAGGGGCTCATGGCATAAAAAAGTTTGGGAACCCCTGGATTAGACTGATTTTATAGTAGGTTAAAAGGTCAGTACAATATCGTGGGCTGAAGAGCCCAATAATTCTATAGCCACAGCACTACACACCATCCTCACTCACTCACCTGAAGAGGGATGAATACATTAGAATGCTGTTCCTGGACTACAGTTCAACAGTCAACACCATAATTCCTTCCAGACTGACAGGAAGCTCAGACACCTCTGCCTGCACTCCGCCTTGAGCAGCTGGATCCTAGACTTCCTAATGGATCGCCAACAGGTAGTAAGGATATGCTCCCTCACCTCTGACCTCAACACAGCTGCCCCCCACGGTTGTGTTCAGAGTCCCAAGAGCCCTTCTCTACTCACTTTACATCCAAGACTGTATTACCGCAAATAGCTCCAATCTGCTGATCAAATTCCCAGACGACACGACTTTGATCGGCCTTCTTTCTAGCAGTGATGAGACAGCTGTAACTCTCAGTTCAGCTAGCAGCTTAATCTAGGGGATGACAGCCCCCGGACCAGCCAAACTTCAGAAATCTTGTTTGGGTGGATGCTGCGCGATATGTCCCCTGTTATAAATCAGTACCACAAAATAACAAGCAGTACACAATATGAGATTAAATGATTAAGCTTTATAATTGTTAATTTGACTACATGGTTAATAAAGAAACAAAAAAAAAGAAAAGGGCCCGTTCATATGAAACAGTCTAATGTGCAAACTGATAAGGCCGATTGTCCACCATTGACCTCTTCCGATCATCGCTGACCTTCGGATCCTTGCTCCAAGTCCACCCCGCCCAGCAGACTACCAACTTTCTCCATTCGTGTCTTCTCTCCTCATCTCTCCCCAGCAAAAGACCTTGAAATCCCTGCTCCCAGACCCGTAAGAAAAAAACAACATGCCTCTCATTGGATAGCCCCAAGTTCCAAAGCCCCGTTATCTCTAGTCATAACCCAAACATTGCTGCTACAGAGAAACCATTACATTAGCAGTGAAACCCTACAGTGCGTTCCACTGCCTTCAGAGGAGAGGTTGACACCCTGACACAGCGGTGCCAGGATAACAACCACACCCTCAATGTCCCAAAAAAACAAGAGCTGATTGTGGATAACAGGAGGAACAGAGACAGACCCGCCCCAATCAACATCAATGGGTCTGCAGTTCAGAGGGTGAGCAGTTTCAGACTCCTCGGTGTACACATCACCAATGATCTCACCTGGACTGTGCACACAGGCTTTGTTGCAAAAAAAGCACAACAGCATCTCTTCCACACCTTAGGCAACTGAAGTAGTTCAGCACGAGCCCCCAAATCCTCAAGACCTTCTACAGGGGCACCACTGAGAACACACTGACTGGCTGTACAGGAACTGCACCAACCTTGATTTCTGGGCACTGCAGAGAGTGGTATAGACAGCCCAGCGTATCTGTGGATGTGAACTTCCCTCCATTGACGACATTTATAGCAGCAGGAGCAAAAAGGATGGTTGGAAGATTATTGGGGACACCAGTCATAAACTGTTTCAGCTGCTTCTGTCTAGCAAACGGTACCACAGCATTAAAGCCAGGACCAAAAGGCTATGGGACAGCTTCTTTCTACAAGCCATCAGTCTTATAAATTCACACATCTTTACATTACGATGGAGTCATAATGCAAAGATTTTTATTCACTCACATTGTGGGATGGATTGAACTTTGAAATTTCTGGCCATGAGTTTCTGCTCAAAGTGACAAAACTCATAGAATTTTTTGAGGAAGTAACTAGTAGAGTGGATAGGGAAGAACCAATGGATGTGGTATATTTGGATTTTCAAAAAGCTCTTGACAAGGTCCCACACAGGAGATTAGTGTGCAAACTTAAAGCACACAGTATTGGGGGAATGGTATTGATCTGGATAGAGAATTGGTTGGCAGACAGGAAGCAAAGAGTGGGAATAAACAGGACCTTTTCAGAATGGCAGGCAGTGACTAGTAGGGTACCGCAAGGCTCAGTGCTGGGACCCCAGTTGTTTACAATATATATTAATGACTTAGACAAGGGAATTAAATGCAGCATCCCCAAGTTTGCGGATGACACGAAGCTGGGTGGCAGTGTTAGCTGTGAGGAGGGTACTAAGAGGATGCAGGGTGACTTGGATAGGTTAGGTGAGTGGGCAAATTCATGGCAGATGCAATTTAATGTGGATAAATGTGAGGTTATCCACTTTGGTGGCAAGAACAGGAAAACAGATTATTATCTGAATGGTGGCCGATTAGGAAAAGGGGAGGTGCAATGAGACCTGGGTGTCATTGTACACCAGTCATTGAAAGTGGACATGCAGGTACAGCAGGCGGTGAAAAAGGCAAATGGTATGCTGGCATTCATAGCAAGAGGATTCGAGTACAGGAGCAGGGAGGTACTACTGCAGTTGTACAAGGCCTTGGTGAGACCACACCTGGAGTATTGTGTGCAGTTTTGGTCCCTTAATCTGAGGAAAGACATTCTTGCCATAGGGGGAGTACAAAGAAGGCTCACCAGATTGATTCCTGGGATGGCAGGACTTTCATATGATAAAAGACTGGATCGACTAGGCTTAAACTCTCTGGAATTTAGAAGATTGAGGGGTGATCTGATTGAAACGTATAAAATTCTAAAGGGATTGGACAGGCTAGATGCAGGGAGATTGTTCCCGATGTTGGGGAAGTCCAGAACAAGGGGTCACAGTTTGAGGATAAAGGGGAAGCCTTTTAGGACCGAGATGAGGAAAAACTTCTTTACACAGAGAGTGGTAAATCTGTGGAATTCTCTGCCACAGGAAACAGTTGAGGCCAGTTCATTAGCTATATTTAAGAGGGAGTTAGATACGGCTCTTGTGGCTAAAGGGATCAGGGGGTATAGAGAGAAGGCAGGTACAGGGTTCTGAGTTGGATGATCAGCCATGATCGTACTGAATGGCGGTGCAGGCTCGAAGGGCCGAATGGCCTACTCCTGCACCTATTTTCTATGTTTCTATGTGACATTTCTTCTGATCTCTGGAAATACACAGCATTGGCAAGACTAAACTTATTGTCCATTTTCTCTTTTAAAAATTATTGGTGACTTTAACCCATGGCTTTTGTGATATTGCTGCCTTGCAGTGGCAGTGATTGTCATAAACTCTGCTCCTCCAGGAAACATCTTTGTGAATGTATTCTACACTCTCTCTAATTTACTCATTCTTCTATTAGCCTGAATTAAACATGATAGTCAAGTGTGGTCTAACGTGCCAACTCTTGTACTTAGTGTCACAGCTAATGAAGGCAAGATGCCATATCCCACCTTTGCCACCCAAGGTACCCGTGTTGACGCTTTCAGGGAAGCAGGTTGCTGGGCTGCTAGTATATTACTGGAGCAGCTCCTATCTACATACGTGACATTTTATAGACAGTGAATATCCAAGGAAAAAGTGATGTAGTGTGTGCTCGGACACCTTTCCAGCCTCTGTTGTGATCCCACTGACAGGTGTTGATGTGACCAGTCCAATTAAGCTTCTGAGTGACTTATTGTCTCATTAAACACACCACAGTTATACTGAGAAAGTTAAACACACCACAGTTATACCAAGGAAGTACTGCATAAAGTTAAAGAGAATATTTTAAGAAACCTGTCAATTTTACAAATTTGGTTCTGCAAATCAAAAATAAGTATTACTTCAGTAATTCTAATCACTGTCATCTCTTGCATTTAAATATTTCAGTAACTGCAGTGCTGTTCGTAGATGCTAAACACTGCAATATCACCAGGAAATGATATTCATACAGACACATCGCTAAAACAAACTCTGATCTGTTTTACTAGATAAATACATAAAACCACTATATTTTTAAAATACTAGCCCTTTCTATTAACAATGATGAAAAGAGGATAATTGGCGAAATCACTGTCAAAAGCATTTCTCTTTGAAAACTTCAAGCCATTTCTACTTTACTATTTTCATTTAAATGTGATGTAGTCATTCTGATGTTAAGCTTGCACAGATTTATTTGGAAAATCTGTCTGCCCCAATGCTTAATAGAGTAACAGTAACTCCCTTAGTGGTGAACCATTTGTTATTTAGTCTCATTTCTAAAAAGTCCATTATAATATGCCTAAACAATAAGTATTTCTTCATAAATACTGTTTTAAGTTAGATAGACTAGGATTTCAAATATTCCAATCAACATGAGCTGATGTCATAAACAGTATCCTCTAATATGGACCTCTGTACACTTTCCTACTTGCCCTCTCATGTTCGCCAGGATTTGATTTTTTGGGACTGTACAATGTTTCCTGATCACCCACCATCAATCACCCAAAGTATATGTTGCATTATAATGCCTTTCTCTATCAATACTGCAATGCCAGTAGTAAGGTCATTTCAAACTTCCAAGATTTCATGTCTTCTACAAGTGCTTCCTTATGTTTGTTGGTGCTCAAAATCATCATCAGTCAGTCAGTCAGCAGGTGCTGTCCCGAATCCGGGGTTGGCAGCTATGCACCTCCATCTTCTTTGATCTTGCGCTTTCTTTCTAGCCTCAGCATAACTCAACCCAGTCCATTGCCTCACATTATCATACCAAGTGGTTCGCTGCCTTCCTCTTTCCCTCTTTCCTTCTATCGTCCCTCCCAATAACAATTTCTGTAGTCCACCACCTCTTAACAAGTGCCCGGCATATTCCAGCTTCCTTTTCTGTACATTCTTCAGCAACTCCTTTTCTCTCCTCGCTCTCTTCAACACTTCCATGTTACTGACCTTCATCACCCATCTAATTTTCTGCATTCTCCTTAAACACCACATTTCAAATGCCTCCAGTCGTCGTTGCACTTCCTTGCATAAGGTCTACGATTCGACTCCATACAACAGACTGCTCCAGACGTAGCATTTCCAAGTTCTACAACGCAGCCCAGAGTCCAACCTCTTGCCACACAGCACGTCACTCAGGCTCTAGAACATTGATCTTGCAATCTCAATTCTTCGTCTAATTTCTGTATCACATTTCCCACCCTCTGTGACCATCTGTCCCAAGTACACAAACTTCTTGACTTGCTCTATGCCTACGCCGTTAATTTTGATTCTGATTTTGGGGACTTCTTTCTTCCGTGATACTACCATCATCTTCATCTTTGCAGCATTTATTTTCATTCCAAATCGTTCACCTTCAGCATTTATCTTATCTACTATTCTGAGTAACTCGTCCTCAGTCTCGGCTAACAACACTGAATCATCTGCGTACCTGAAGTTGTTCACCGTCACTCCACCAATTTGGACACCAGCTTCATTGTTCAACATCCTGAAGATTACCTCTGAGTAAATGTTAAATAATAAAGGGGAGATAATGCAGCCCTGGCGAACCCCTTTTTGGATCTCAACTTCCAGTGAATTCCCACCACTAGTTCTTATTACTGCCTTCTGATGCCAGTACAGATTCGCAATCAGTCGAACATCTTTCCCATCCAGCCCCAATGAGTTCAGGCAATTGACCAGCTGTTCATGATTGACTCGGTCAAAAGCTTTTTCATAATCCAAGAAATACATGTAAATGTCTTTTTTTTCTAGACTTCATTCCACAATCATTCGCAAATTGAAAATCCCTTCATGGGTACCCTTACCCAGTATAAATCCGCTCTGGCACTCATTAATTTCATTAAGAACTGTCCTTTTTATTCTGCTTAGAAGTATTAATAACAACATCTTGGAGGCATGACTTATAAGACTTATAGTTCTAAAGTCTGAGCATTTCGTGCTCTTACTTTTCTTTGGGATCATGCGGGCAACACACCACGCGAGTATCTCTATCAAGCTGACAGAATTTCCCATCTGTTCTCCTCACTATGCAATCTCTTATGACTACCGCATTCCTCATATTCTCTCCCCTCTGCACCATGGAATCAGGCTCAGTGCCAGAGGCTCAATTGCCTTGGTCATCCTCTGTCAGGTCATCCCCCTCAACAGCATCCAAAACAAGATAACGATTACTGAAGGGGATGGCCACAGGGGTGTTTTCTACTATCTGAGCTCTTCTCTTCCCTTCCCTGACAGTCACCCACTTGTCTAACTCCTGCAGCCTCAGGGTGACTATCTCCCTGTAACTCCTCTCTATCTCCTACTCACTTTCCCTAATAAGCTGTAGGTCGTCAAGCCACAGCTCCAGATCCCTAACACGGTCTCTCAGGAGCTGTATCTCGGTGCACCTGGTGCAAATGTGGCCATCTGGGAGACTGGAAGATTCCCAGGGTTCCCACACCCAACACCCAGAACAAAATACTAACCCTACAGACATGCTGTCTATTCCTCAAAAAAAAAATGCAAGGAAGAAATGAAATCCACTTATCTCGCCGAAGCCTGAATGAGCCAAAGCCCTACCACTCCTTTGATGACTGTTCCACTAGGCAGTCTCTTCCTTTTATGTCTGAATCTTCCCTGCTCTCCAACTCACGATTGGTACACCGGTTATATCAGCACCACAGCTGATGGATTTCTTGATTGCAACTCATTTATTTCCTGCATTTCTGCTCTCATCCATCCATTCTTTTCCCAGGTTTCCATCCCACCTACCTCTGCATTCAACTGTTCAACCTTCACAATTCCTGCTGCCTTCAGTGAGATTGCATCATCAGACACACCTTCCCCTCGTCTTTCCTTTCAGTATTCCAGGTCATCCCTCATGACTTCCTGATTCATTCTTCCATCCCTACTAAATACATCACCTCTCATGGCATTTTAAAACTGATGGTGGAGGGGAAGAAGCTGCTCTTAAAATGATGAGAGTGCGTCTTCAGGGTCCTGTATCTCCTCTCTGAAGATAGTAATGAGAAACAGGCATGAACTGGATGATAAGAGTCCTTAATAATACATGCGGCCTTTTTGAGGCATTGCTTTTTGAGGATATCTCCAATGTTGGGGATGCCTATGATGGAGATGACTAAGTTTGCAACCTTCAGCAGCTTTTTCCAATCCTGACAGTGGCCCCTCCATATCAGACAGTGATGCAAGTTAGAGTGTTCTTCATTGTACAGCGGTACATCTGTAGAAATTCCTGTGACAACTGACAACCTGTAGGATGCTTTGTTGATGTTGTTCACAAGCTATGTATACACACACATACATTTATCTATCTACACATATACACACACACCCATACACATCAACCCATAGATTCTGTTTAACTGGGCCATTGATTAATCAGGACAGCCACAACTCAGAGAATACTAATCGAGAAAATAACCAGGAATCCCTATGTTAATTTGGGACATTATGCCACTTAATTGGGACAGGAGGTAATTACTAATGTTGGCAAGGGAATTTGAATATATTACCTACCTCCAAGAGAGTGTCGAACAGTCAGAGAAGTCAACTTGCAATTTAGATGATTGACAGCTTGCCTATTCCAGGTGGATACAAAAGAATCCATACCGTTATTTCAAGAGGAGTCTGTCTACTACCTTGACCAAACTTTTACCCATTAACAAAGCATCCAAGCATGATCATTCCTTTAAGCAAAATTCTTTGTGTTTGGCTACAAATAGTTGGTTTTCAAGTGTACTCTATTGGCTGTCAAATACTCAGTGAAATCTGAATGACCTCAATAGCAGAAAATATCCAGGCTCCAATTCATTTATTTTGGAGAGAAATAGACACTTAGGGTTGAGATCTTTCAGTCCTGAAACATCAACTGTTTATTCCCTTCCATACATGCTGTTTAGCTTGCTGAGTTCCTCCAGCATTGTGTGTATTTGCTCAAAATTTCTCACATTAACAGAATCTCATGTTTAATTAATTCACTTTTACTTGATGGATTTTCTATCATTAGTACAGATGGATAAAATAACTTCATTTCCCAATTCCTGTTGCAAGACAAACATGTAATAAAGTCTGCCCGGATATGGTGTTAATATCGGAGACTATAAAGCAAGTGGTCCTGCTGGAACTTACTGTCCCCTGGGAAGACCGGATTGAAGAGGTCAATGAGCGCAAGAGGGCTAGACAGACAGATCTTGTTGCAGAATGCTGGAGCAATGGCTGGAGAGCTTGCTGTGAACCAGTTGAAGTTGGGATGCTGGGGCTTTGCTGGCCATTCATTACAGCGGACTCTAATACTCCTTGGAGTTAAAGGACTGCAGTGCAGAAGAGCCACCAAGAGGCTGCTGAAAAGGCTTCACGGCGGCTGTGGATCCGGAAGGGGGGGATCCGTGGATTAGTGCGCCACTTGGACACAAGTCAGGGGCGGATCACCCCCGGCTGGGTCGCCCCGTCAAGGTTGTCTGATGATTAAAGACCCGAAACACCCTATGACCCCGGGTTCATCACTGAAGACGGGTCCAAGTAGCACCAGAAGGTGTATTCTACAACTATTAGTTATCATGGTGCTAATCTGCTTCCTAGCATGCTTGCACTCCATAAAAACTGATTCAGGTCTTCAACAGTATTTTTGTTCTGTAGAATTCATAGAACTGTACAGTACAGCATAATACAGGCCCTTCAACCTACATAATCCTACTCCATGATCAACCTGACTCTCCCCTCTATCATCCATTCATCTGTTAACAGAAGGATCAAAGGAGTTTTGATGTTTTATCTTTGTTTCCTGGTGAATTTTTTAAAAAAAATCTAGAGGCAGTTTATAACTAGAATATCCAGCTGTCTGAGACCTGGCTTTCAATATGATTTATGTAAGTCAGTGAATTTAGTTTTTGTTGTAAAGAGCACTCACAGGAATGAATTTAGTTTTGGAGGAGGTCGTCCACATAGCAAAGCTCGACCATATTTCCCATTTCAAATAGAAGGATCCATATTGTGATTTTTTTTCCCCCTTATATCCAGTTTTTCAGCTTTTTTTGGGAAGACAAACTAAAATAAGCAATTTATTGGATTTCAAGACAGACCTAATGCGAACAAGGAAATTTCAGAAAATGACTCACTGTCACTCTTTAAAAATATTTTCTCCAGTTCTACATTTATGAAAAAATACATTGATGAAGAAATCCATTTTGCCATTGCTATAGAACATAACGATACAATTCTTAATTAGATACTGTGCAGATCAGCAGACAATGTGCAATGACAGTAAGATGGGCCTCCGTGCCTCCGACTGCAACTAGATCCTCAACTTCCTCAAAGGAAAGCCACAATCTGTGCAAAGTAGAACTATGTCCAGGTCGCTGACAATCAAAAATGGTGCACCTCAGGGATGTGTGGTTAGCCCACAGCTCTACTCTCTCTACACCCACGACTACATAGCTAAGCACAACTCAAATGCCATCTATAAATTTAATGATGATACAACTGTTGGCAGAATTTCAGATGATGACAGGGCACACAGGAGTGAGATATATCAACTAATAAAGTAGTGTTGCAACAAGAACCTTGCACTCAAAGACCAAAGAACTGACAGTGGACTTCATTCAGAAAGGGTAAGACAAGGGAACACACACCAGTGCTCAGAGGGTTCAGAATTGGAAAGAGTGAGCAATTTCAAATTTCTGGGTGTGAATATCTGAGAATCTAAACTGAGACCAACATATTGATGCAGTTTCAAAGAAGGCATAACAGCGGCTACATTTCATTAGGAGTTTGAGGAGATTTGGTATGTCAGCAAAGACACACTCAAATTTCTACAGATGTACCATGGAGAGCATTCTAACTGGTTAAGGCGTTCGTCTAGTGATTTGAAGGTCGCTAGTTCGAGCCTTGGCTGAGGCAGCGTGTGTGTCCTTGAGCAAGGCACTTAACCACACATTGCGTTGCGACGACACCGGTGCCAAGCTGTATGGGTCCTAATGCCCTTCCCTTGGACAACATCGGTGGCATGGAGAGGGGAAACTTGCAGCATGGGCAACTGCTGGTCTTCCATACAACCTTGCCCAGGCCTGCACTCTGGAAACCTTCCAAGGCTCAAATCCACGGTCTCATGAGGCTAACGGATGCCTATATATATTATTAAGGACCCCCACCACTCAGTACATGCTTCCTTCACGTTGCTACCATCAGGAAGGAGGTATAGGAGCCTGAAGGCACATACTCAATGATTCAGGAACAGCTTCTCCCGTCTGCCATCCAACTTCTGAACGGACATTGAATCCATGAACACTACCTCACTATTTTGCTTATTTAACACTACAATATATACTATATCAAAAACTGAATTGAGGTAAATAAATTAAAAAAAAAAAAAATATATATATATATATATATATACACACACACTTACTTACTGCAATTCACAGTCATTTTTCTATTATTATGTATTGTATTTTGCTGTTGCCACAAAGGTGACAAATTTCACAACATATGCCAGTGATATTAAACCTGATTCTGGCACACAATGCACCTTCAAAGAGATGCAACATCTGCCCTTTTACCTTTCCTTTTTTCACTCTCCAGGAACCCAAACAATCTATTCAGTTGAACTAGTGAATTATTAAAACTTCTTACTGTAAAGGGTGTTAAATAGTCTCCTCCACCCTGGAGAAAACAGAAAACAGCTTGGGTGACTGCAAAACATTTGTCTTCCATCTTCAAGAATGAACACAAGCTTCTAGTCACTCTAGTTCTCCATCCTACTCTGATTTCTGTGCCGTTCGCTTCTAGTTCTATTTGTGACATCATGTCAGCCCCAAAAAAAATACAGATTTCAGAGGTTTACAGATTTTGGAATTTCGAATAAGGGGTACTCAACCTGTACTAATTTTTATTTCCTCCCTCTTCACAGATGTAAATGTACATAATGTACTCGCACAGATTTTCAACACCTGCAGTAGCTTGTATCACTATCCACATCCCCCCAACCCATCCGCATTCTACTTGAATTCTCTAAAATCAGTTGGATTAACTAATTTTCACTACTCTCCCTCAACCAACACCAGCGCCATTTGCATCATTTAGTCTCTCTTGGCATCTCATATACTTTCCTCACCTTTTTAGAGTCATAGAAAAGTACAACACAGAAACAGGTCTTTCAGCATATCTAGTCCAAGCCAAACCATTTAAACCAGTTCTCCCATCAATCTGCACCCAGACTTTAGCCCATCAGGCAATACAATCCACATACCTATCCAAACTTAAAAGTTGAAATCGAGGTTGCACACATCACTTGTGCAGACAGCTCGTTTCACACTCCCACAACCTTGAGTGAAGACATTTCCCCTCATGTTCCCCTTAAACATTTCACCTTGTCCTCTGCAGCGAGACCCAGATCGGTCATTCTAAGTTTTCATGAATTTCATATTAAGGACCTTTTAATTCACCATACCCGTCGACAAGGAATGATCGATTTCCATGGTTACAAGATCAGATTTGTGAAAGACTATTCGCCTGAAGTTATGGCTGATCATATGAAATATAAAGAAGTTATATTGGAACTTTACAATAAAGAATTTAAACTATCTCTTTGGTTTCCCGCCTGAGTATCATTTTGAAGAATGGATTGCAAAAAAGAATAAAGTCAGTTGAAGACACAAAAGAGTTTCTGAAGGCTGAAGTCCAAGTCTAAAACTGTTATATTTCTTATTATTTGACCAATTTTTTCTTCTGTTAATATGAATTTGAAATAAGGTTTCAGTAAGCTCACGTTTTGGCTGTTCATATATTGTTTTCTGTTACATTTTTTTGGATTTTTTTTATTATATCCCTTTTTGAGGCTTTATTTTAATATATCTTTCTTTGAATTTGTTTAAATTGATCCTTTTATATTTTCGAATACGGAGTTATTTTTCTTTTTATGTTGTGTCTTGGTAGGGACATAATTGACCTTGAAGGACCGGAGTTTCTGTCAACAGGATTTTTTGAGGAGGGAACTTTTTAATTGTTAGCTCGTTGACTGTCTATTGGCCAGACTTCTGGCTTTGGGTGGGGGAGGAATTTGGGCCTATTTCTCTCTAGGAGCTGTGTTGGGTTTATTATATGATTGTCTGTTTGACTACCTTACCTTACGGTTTGCTTTCTAGTTTTAATAACTTATGGCCATATCTTTATTTAAAATGGTTCGAAATATTAACTTAAGCAACACACATAAAAGTTGCTGGTGAACGCAGCAGGCCAGGCAGCATCTCTAGGAAGAGGTGCAGTCGACATTTCAGGCCGAGACCCTTCGTCAGGACTATTTGCGAAATATTAACTTATTTAGTTTGAATGTGAAAGGGCTGAATCACCCCATTAAACAGAACAAAGTGCTTGCTTATATTAAAAAATTAAAAGCACCCATTATTTTCTTACAAGAAACGCATATACGCAGCTGTGATAGCTTACGTTTTTTTACTCGGTGGAAGGGCATGCAATTCCATTCTTCGCTTAATGTGAAATCACGTGGGGTTTCAATTTCTGTAGATAATACACTTTCCTTTGTTCAGCATAAAGTTGTTTCGGATCCTAATGGTCGACTTGTTATTGTATCAGGGAGTTTAGACAGTAAATTGATTGTTTTTGCCAATGCACATGCCCCTAACGTAGACGATCCAGGATTTTTTGAACGTCTATTTTCGTTTTTGCCAGATTTGTGTACTTACTCTCTTGTGATGGGAGAGATTTTAACTGCTGGTTAGATCCAGTATTAGATCACTCGTCTGTCAAACCAACCACACTTAATAAATCAGCTTTGTTTATCCAATCCTTTCTAACTAAATGTGGCATAGTTGATGCTTGGCGTTTTCTTCATCCAACGGACAGGGAGGATTCTTTTCTCTCTCATGTCCATCATTCTTATACCAGGATTGATTATTTTTTTATTGACAGTCAAATGATTCCATTGGTTCGATCGATCGAATATAAAGAGATTACTATTTCTGACCACTCTCCTGTACTTCTATCTTTAAATCTTCCTGGTCCTATCCCTATGAGTAGGTTTTGGCGATTTAATTTAACTCTGTTATCCAATGAGGACTTTTTAAAATTTATGGAGAATCAAATTACTCTTTTTTTTGAAGAAAATACATTGGAAGAGACGTCTAGTCTTATTATATGGGATACTTTTAAAGCATGTACCCAGAGTCAAATTATTTCTTATACTGCAAACGTTATTAAAAAAGTTAACAAAGAGAGAAACGAACTAACTAATCAGTTAAAACAACTGGACCATATATATACTTCCGTATCCGATCCTGAAACATATAAGAGACGTATTGAAACCAAAACTAAATATGATCTTCTTTCAACATGTCCAATTGAAAGCCAGCTTTTAAAAGATAGAAGTCAATTTTATATTCACGGAGATAAAACCGATAAACTATTGGTTAATCAATTGAAGCCATTTATAGCCAAGTGGCAAATTAAAGAAATATGTTAAATTAATGGGGACATGACAACTGATCACTTTGAAATTAATGACACTTTTAGGGAATTCTATTCCAAATTGTATAGTTCTGACTCTGTTAATGATAATATTGCAATGAATAATTTTTTATATCAATTAAATACTCCTAATCTTTCGATAGATGATCGTAGGCAATTGGATCAACCTATTTCCCAGGAGGAAATTGCTCAGGCTATTCAAGAATTGCATTCTGGGAAATCCCCAGGACCCGATGGATTCTCTGGAGAATTTTATAAGGCTTTTTCCTCCTTGCTTATACCATATTTATGTTCTACCCATACAGATTCCTTTAAGGTAGGAAGGTTACCGCAGTCTTTTTATAAGCGCAATCTCGCTTATTCTAAAAAAGAATAAGAATCCTACTGAATGTTCTTCATATAGACCTATCTCTTTACTCAATTTTGATACTAAAATTTTATCTAAAGTGTTGGCTCGCAGACTTGAAAATCTTCTATAGTTTTGGATGATCAGACGGGATTTATCAAAAATCGATATTCCCATTTTAATATACGGCGTATGTTAAATGTTATGCATTCTCCAACTAGAAGGAAATATCGGAATGTATGATATCTTTGGAATGTGGAGAAGGCCTTTGACAGAGTTGAATGGAATTATCTTTTTACATCCTTAGAAAAATTTAATTTTGGACCTAATTTTATTCATTGGATTAAGCTACTTTATTTATTTCCCTCCGCTCGGGTTCTTACTAATCTTCAGAATTCTAAACCCTTTAAACTTCAATGTGGGACTAGACAAGGTTATCCTCTGAGCCCTCTGCTTTTTGATTTGGTGTTAGAACCCTTAGGATTTGCTTTTCGAGAGTCTAAAGAGATTACTGGTATTTTAAGGAGAGGTACTATTCATAAAGTGTCACTCTATGCTGATGACTTATTGTTTTTTATATCTAACGTTACAACCTCTTTACCATTTACGTTCCGTTTACTGACTAATTTTAATCAGTTCTCAGGATATAAATTAAATTTACATAAGAGTGAACTGTTTCCTTTAAACAATTTAATACCAACTTGATATTAACCTTCCTTTTAAAATTAAAAAAAAACAATTTACGTACTTGGGATTAACAATTACTAAGAATTATAAAGATTTATGTAAGGACAATTTTTTAACTATAATGGATTATGTTAAAAAAAAACACTTTCTAATTGGTCGCCTCTCTCTTCATCATAGATTGGCCGAATTAATTCTATTAAAATGAATATCTTACCTAAATTTATATACCTTTTTCAAGCTGTGCCTGTTTTTCATCCTAAATTTTTTTTGACTCTTTGCATTCAATTCTTTCTTCCTATATATGGAAGAATAAAAAACCTCAACTAGATAAAGCTCACCTTCAAAAATCCAAATAGAATGGAGGCTTTGCCTTACCCAATTTTAGGTTATATTATTGGGCAGTTGATGTACGAAATATTACATTCTGGATATATTACATTAACCATGAGAATTGTCTTATCTGGGTCTCTTTGGAAGTCAACTCTGTTATGAAATTTTCCATTATTTCTTTACTTGGATCTTCACTTCCTTTATCTTTAAATAAACTATCTGACAATGTGGTGGTCAAACATACTTTGAAGATCTGGTTACAGTTTAGAAAACATTTTGGTTTATTGAGATTCTCCCTCTCGAGTCCCATCTTTTCTAATTGTTCTTTCAAACCATCTATAATTGACTTATCTTTTAAAGAATGGGATAGATTGAGTGTTAAGTGATTTCAGGACTTGTTTGATGGAGGGAATCTCTCTTCTTTTGTGCAACTTTCAACAAAATTTAACCTTTCCAATACCCATTTTTTTTTAAGAGATTTACAGATTAGAGATTTTTTTTAAGATCTCAACTAAATACATTTCCGACAAGTTCAGATAAGAATAGAAACAATTTTTAATCTGAAACCCTTTGACAACGGTTCAGTATCTTATATTTACGGTCTGCTGTTGGGACTGAAAAAGGCCACTTCAGATAAAATTAAAGGAGACTGGGAAAAGGATTTACAGATTTTCATTTCAGAGCAGAGCTGGAACACTATTTTAAAATTGATTAATTCTTCATCATTATGTGCTCGTCGTTCTTTATTACAATTCAAAGTGGTACATAGAGTTCATCTGTCTAAAGACAAGCTCTTTCATTTCTATGCAGATATTTCCCCGACTGTGATAGATGTACTAATGGACTGGCCACACTAATTCATATGTTTTGGACATGTCCGAGCCTTGAAAAATTTTGGAAAGATGTATTCCAAACTTTTTCTGTACTTTTCTATATTAGTTTTAAGCCCAATCCCTTGACTGCCATGTTTGGTATTGTTGAGGATAGTGCTACAAAGCTGAAGCCATCTAATTTGCAGGTATTGGCCTTTATGTCTCTTACAGCCAGGAGGGCGATCTTGCTCAAGTGGAAGGAGGCCACCCCGCCCACTCATGTTCAATGGCTATCTGATGTTATGTTATGCCTTGATCTAGAGAAGATTCGTTGTTCAATTTCTGATTCTAAACATGATTTTCTGATGCTATGGGGACCTTTTCTGAGTTACTTTCATAATCTTTGAACTGTTATTAAAGTATGGACCTGAGCCATTATTATATGGTAAGGTTTCTTTTTCTTCTCTTTTTTTTTTACCAACCAGCTCATTTTGGTAGTGGGGGTAGATTTTTTTTAATAAAATAAAATCATTTCATTTTATTTCATTTCATAATTCAATCTTTTTTTCTACATGATTGATTTGGAATATGGGATACTGTGATCATATTACTGTGATTTAAATGTAATTCCTATTACTTGCTTGTATCCTTATGAATTTTGTATTTGTATTCATGCAATTTATTTAATATTAATAAAAATATTGAAAGGAAATATTTCACCTTTTACCCATAATCACTAGTTCTAGTTCCACCCAACCTCAGTTGAAAAAGCCTGCTTTTATCCCATCTACACCCCTCATAATTTTGTATACCTCTAACAAATCTCCTCTCAACCTTCTATGTTCCAAGGAATAAAGTCCGAACTTATTCAATCTTTCCTTATAACTTATGTCCTAAAGTCCCGACAACATCCTTTTAATTTTTCTCTGCACTCTTTCAACATTATTTATATCTTTCCTGCAGGTAGTTGACCAAAACTGCACACTATACTCCAAATTAGGCCCCGCCAATGTCTTATAGAACTTCAAAATAACATCCCAACCCCTGTACTCAGTATTTTGATTTAGAAGGCCAATGTGCCAAAAGCTTTCATTATAACTCTATGCTTTCAATGAATTCTAGGCCTGTATTCCCAGATCCCTTTGTTCCCCTACACTCCTCAGTGCCTTACCATTCACTGTGTAAGACCTACCCTGGGTGGTCCCACCAAAGTGCAATACCTCCTCATATTTGTCTGCATTAAATTCCATCTGCTACATTTCCAGTTGCTCGATCGCTCTGCAAGTTCTGATAATCTTTCTTGAAGTTTGCTACACCCTCAATCGTGGTGTCATCCACAAATTTGAAGATCCAGTTAACCACATTATTATCCTGATCATTGATATAGATGACAAACAACAATGGACCCAGCACCAATCCCTGTGGCACTCCACTAATCACAGGTCTCCAGTTAGCGAAGCAACCATCTACTACCACTCTCTGGCTTTTCCCACAGAGGTGATGTCTAATCCAATCTACTACCTCATCTTGAATGCCAAGCTTCTGCACCTTCTCACAAACAAGAGAAAATCTGCAGATGCTGGTAATACAAGTAACACTCACAAAATGCTGGAGGAATGCAGCAGGCCAGGCAACATCTGTACAGTCTATGTTTCAGCTCAAAACAATATCCACAGCTCTGCCTTCATCAACTTTCCTGGTAACTTGCTTCAAAAAGGCAACAATTATACCAGTGCCTAAGAAGACTAATGTGAGTTGCCTTAATGACTATCGCCCAGTAGCACTCATATCTACGGTGATGAAGTGCTTTGAGAGGTTGGTCATGGCTAGAATGTCCTCCTGACTCCGTAAGTGCCTGGACCGACTGCAATTTGCTTATCGCCACAATAGGTCTATGGCAGGTACAATCGCATTGGCTCTTCACACAGCCTTAGGTCACCTGGACAATACAAACATCTATGTCAGAATGCTGTTAGTTGACTTTAGCTCAGCATTTAACACCACCATTCCCACGGTCCTGATCAATAAGTTACAGAACCTAGGCCTCTGTACCTCTCTCTGCAATTGGATTCTTGTCTTCCTAACCGGAAGACCACAAACTCTGCAGATTGGTGATAACATCTCATCCTCACTGACAGTCAACACTGGCACACCCCAGGGGTGTGTGCTTAGCCCACTGCTCTACTCTTTTTATACCCATAACTGTGGCTAGGTATCACTCAAATGCCATTTATAAGTTTACTGATGATATACCCATTGTTGGCAGAATCTCAGATGGAGATAAGAGGGTGTTCAGGAGTGAGATACACCAACTAGTTGAGTGGTGTCGCAGCAACAACCTTGCTTTCAACATCAGCAAGACCAAAGAGATGATTGTGGACTTCAGGAAGGGTAAGTCGAGGGAACACAAGCCAATCCTCAGAGGGATCAGAAGTGGAGTGAGCAATTACAAGCTCTTGGGTGTCAAGATCTCTGAGGATCTGACCTGGTCCCAACATATCAACGCAGCTATAAAGAAGGGAAAATAGGAGCTATATTTCATTGGGAGTTTGAAGAAATTTGGTTTGTCACCTAAAACACTCAAACTTCTATAGATGTACTGTGGAAAGCATTCTGACAGACTGTACCACTGCCTGGTATGGGAGTGGGGAGGGTTCTGCACAGGACTGAAAGCAGCTGCAGAAAGTTGTAAAATTTGTCAGCTCCATTTTGGGTACTGGCCTCCGTAGTATCCAAGGCATCTTCAAGGAGCGGTGCCTCAGAAAGACAACATCCGTTATTAAGGACCCCCATCACCCAGGCCTCTCTATTACCAAGTACACCCTTGCCAGAAAACAGCCCATCCCAACCCACAGCTGCCAGATCCTTTATAATTGGCCGTCCTCCAATTTAGAATCTCAACCTGCAGACCAGACCTACCTTTTTCCATATTTACTCTGAAACTAGATCACGAGATGCAAAATGCTCCCCGACACAAACTTCTGGCATTTGCCCTGTCTCATTCCTTAATAGGTATTGCACCCTCTCATTGGGACTTCAATGTACCGATGGGACAACGCAGAACAGTTCAGCACAGACGGATGGACCAAGGAGCTAATTTCGGTGCTGTAGTGCTCTATAACTCTTAATTAAAGCAAAATATAGTACAAAAGGTTTTGTTCTATTTTGGCACCACCTGTTAATATCCAATTTAATTAACAGCTATGAAAATTACCACTGCTCCAAGTTTCTCAGTTCTCCCTGGATTCAGGCTTGAATACTGCTATATTGTTGCAAGTGGCGACTTTCTGATGCATCACTAAACCACATTTACAGTCCACATGTTCAGGTGGATGTAATGTTAGAGAGAGCACCAGAAACACAGCATGCAGGCATATATTTTATGTGCCCAACACATAGCTTCCATTACATTGACCAGTTTAAAATACAAGAATGGAGACAGTTCTATTATTTCTGAGGCAGAATGTCATTTTTAATAAGCAATTCTACTTGTAAAGATTCTAAAAATAAACATTATAAAGCAATTCATACAAATTCTTAAGAACACATCAAACCATATATAGTGCTGATCCATACACTATCACAGACACAATTGCTGAAATGACTTGCATTTCATTTTTTTAATATGCTAATTAAAGTGGTACAACAACAACAGCCATTACGCATTATTCCATTTAATCAGCAAAAGAACAAGAGAATTGAGCTGGTCGGTATTTTTGCTCCCACACTCCTCCCTCTTTTTCCCTCTTTATCTGGCATCTCTCTCCCACTACCGTTATTACAAATGGAAAAATGGAGGTGGTGAAACAGCTCTACATGGCCTGCCTAACAAAATTGCTAAACAATTTGCTTCATCAGCATTCTTACTTCTCCATCCATCTCTCGGGATTGATGATTTATTCCACTCCAATCCTATGGTCTGAGTTAAATGATGAGGCATTTTGAGACCTGCTGACTAAAGTAATGGGGAAGGAGTTATTTGACAGACAGATGGATAGTTTGGATGAAGATGCCCTCCAACCCCACCTGTACAAGACTTAACTGAGGCTGCATCTGGAGTGCTGTACACAGCTCTGGTTGCCAAACTTTAGGAAGGATGTGCTTAAGCTGAAGAGGATACAGAATGGATTCACAAGGATGTTGTCAGGATTGGAGGTGAGTTATAGGGACACTAGATAGTCAAAAAATCAGAGTACGACAGCACAGAAATATTCCCTTTGGCCCACCTGGTCTGTGCTCACCTAGTCTGCCTAGTTCTAGCTACCTGCACCCAGACCATAGAGTTCCATACTCCTCTCATTCATGATTGGGCTGGCTTTCCCTGGGGCAAAATACACTGAGGGGTGACTGTGTAGAGCATTATGAAATCAGGAGGGGTGTAGTTCAGATGCTTTGTCACTCTTTGTTCCCAGGCTACAGGAATGAGTCAAAAACAATAGGGTACAGATTTGAATGGAGGAGGAAAAATGTAAAAGGGACTCAAGACAAATGTTTTACACACAGGGTGGTGGGCATGTAAAATGAGCTCCCAGAGGGGGTGGCATAGGCATATACAATCACAGTGCATGAAAGAATTTGGACTTGTATATGGATAGGAAAGATGCAGGGGTTCCCAACCTGGGATTCACAGAGCCCTTGGTTAATGGTAAGGCTCCATGGCATAAAAAAGGTTGGGAACCCCTGATTTAGAGGGACATAGAGCAAATACAGGCAAATACAGGAAGACTGGTCAGTATAGGGAATTGTGCTGCAGGGCCTGTTTCCATGCTGCACAACTTTGTAACACTAATTAACCCTGGGCTAGCACCTCTGCTGGGGGCTTGTCGTGTCCATTCTGGAACAGCTCACTCACATTTGATCTCCACCAGACACTCAGCTCTCACCTGGGTTCCAAGTAGTTGTTTGCACGCTCCAGTGGCTGCATCCTGGTACACAACTTTAACAGGCAGGCTAAGCCAGGTGAGGTTAGCTGCCGGACCTCATACCCCAGTGAGATAGGGACATGCCTGTCCTAGCATGTGAAGTCAGCTGCAGCAGACCAGGTGGATGAGATCTACAGTGAGATCCAACAGCCAGAAAGGTGGTACTGCAATGCCTGTGAAGAGCGAAGGGCATGACAAGATACAGAAGATGTCATAGTCATCCACTGCAACCAAGACCCCAGTTTGTGATGCTTGTTCGTGCAACTGGACCTGGACTTCTGAGGTCAAGATTGTGGAAATGACCCAGAGCAATGGTTTAAATAAACTCCCACTTTTAAAAACTCCCCCGCACAGGTCTCCTGTCATCATTGTACACAATGTACAATCACTGTGCGCTTCAAATATGCCTTAAGTTTCTCAGTGTCATTCCAAATGCTCCTCCTCTGACTGAACAAACATGGCCAGGGATTCACAAGGCTGGGTGAGAATGCTGCATTTTTCCCTTCTTTCCATCTAATGATCTGATATAGGAGGAGAGCTTCGACAAGGGTAATCTGAGAAGTTTTCAGATGAGTTCTTAGGGTACTTGGAGACACATGATAAAATAGGTCAAAATCAGCATGGTTTCCTTAAGAGAAAGTCATGCCTGACAAATCTGGTGGAATTCTTTGAGGAAATAACAAGCAGGATAGAGAAAGGAAAAACAGTGGATGTTGTACACTTGGATTTTCAGAAGGCCTTTGACAAGGTGCTGCACATGAGGCTGCTTAACAAGGTAAGAGCCCATGGTATTACAGGAAAGATATTAACATTGATTGAGAGGGTTAGCTGATTGACAGGGCACAGAGAGCGGGAATAAAGACAGCCTTTTCTGGTTGGCTCCTTAGTGATGTTTTGAAGGGGTCAGTGTTGGGACTGCTTTTTTTTTTAAATGTTATATACGATTTGGATGATGGAATTATGGCTTTGTGGCCAAGTTTGCAGATGATACCAAGATAGGTGGAGGGGCAGGTAGCATTGAGGAAGCAGAAAGGGTGCAGAAGGACTTAAGACAGATTAGGAGAATGGGGAAAAAAATGGCAGATGGAATACAGTGTCAGGAAGTGTATGGCCATGTGCTTCAGTAGAAGAAATAAAAGCATAGACTAATAAACTCTTCTTGGGCTTCCAGTCGGGTACAGGTATCGATTTTAACTAACGTTTTGGTGGTAAACTCTGCCTATTCATCAGGAATGATGCCTGGGCATGCCTAGTCCACTGGTATTTATACCCCCATCATCTGCCCCTCCTGGTTGGTTAGTCCTCATCCAATCAGGTTTCTCCTGTCCCACCTTATTTATAATCGAATTTCAGTTCTTACTTAGAGCGAGATCTCCATCTTTGTTAAAATTCTTTTCTCTAGTTTTATATCAATGGCTTCCTTCACCGGGTGGTCCCAAAATTCATTGGCGCAGCACAGTAGTTTTGTGCCATCAAAGTTAATCCTATGGCCATCTGGTTAACAACGGATGGTGCAATCCGGGTCATATTACGATCGAGGAACGTGTTTGTAGACTGGATATTGAACTTCTTGCTGTTGGACTCCGGCCATATTCCACTGAGATACAACACTGGGCGTCACGGGAGGTTGTTCCTGCCTGTGGCCATCAAACTTTGCAGCTCCCCCAGTGGATACCCTGAGCCAATAGGCTGGTCCTGGACTTATTTCCATCTGGCATAGTTTGCATTTTGTTGTTTGATTGTTTGTGGTTTTTGTATTGCTATATTTATGCTCCATTCTTGGTTGGTGCTGCTGTAACGAAACCCAATTTCCCTCGGGATCAATGAAGTATATCTATCTATCTATTGCAATGTTCTGCTGCTGCCAATTTCTCTGGGTAAACCAAACGGATACACCTCCTGTGTTTGTTGCCTCCCAGGAGGGTCTGATGTACGCTGCTCTGCACCAGAGAACCTGTAATAAATGCCATTCGTTTCAAGAGGACTTGAATACAAAAGCAAAGATGTAATGCTGAGACTTTATAAAGCACTGGCGAGGCCTCTCTTGGAGTATTTGTGAGCAGTTTTGGGCCCCTTATCTAAGAAAGGATATGCTGACATCGGAGAGGGTTCAGGGGAGGTTCACGAAAATGATTCCAGAAACGAAAAGGTTAATGTACGAGAAGTGTTTTATGGCTCTGGGACTGTTCTTGTTGGAATTTAGAAGAATGGGGGGGGGGGGGGGAGAGAATCTCATTGAAACCTATCAGATGTTGAAAGATGTTCAAAGACCTAGATAGTGCGTATGTGGAGAGGATGTCTCCTACGGGGGGGGGGGGGGGGGAACAGAGAGAGAGAGAGTCTAGAACCAGAGGACACAGCATCAGAGTAAAGGGATGACCATTTAGAACAGAACTGAGGAGAAATTTCTTTAGGCAGAGAATTTATGGAATTAGTTGCTACATGCGGCTGGGGAGGCCAGGTCATTGGATGTATTTAAAGCAGAAGTTGATGGATTCTTGATCAGTCAGGGTATGAAAGGAATGTTCCGGCCTTGCCTGCGGGGGTCTGCACCAAGAATCAGTCCCATCCAACTGGTGGCCAATCATTTTGGCAAGGTTTAAAAGGGCCACAAATAGTGGTTGTACTCCTCCATGCACATCTCTTAGCACTGCTCAAACAATGAAGATCATGTCCATTGTGCATTCAGTAAATTCAGGGAGCAGCTCTTCAGCCACTGGGTGGAAACACTGATGGCTTTCCATGCAACAGACAGCAGGGTATCACTCTAATTACTGTGATCAAAGGGATTCTGTATCTTAATATGGTCTCTTTGGTCCTTTGCCTATCCACTTCTCAGTTGTAGATGAAATTGCAAATATGGAACTGATGTTAGTCTTTGCCGAGTTTAAAACTTCAGCACAACAGGATAAAGTTCAGAAGATGAGTACCTAGGAGCTTTGTGAGCTGTCTGCAACGTTGCCATTGGTTGCTGGCGCCATCTTGCAGACTTGAGGAGGCCATGCTAACTCAACTGCTAAAATTAATAAGTCCCTATATGCTATACAGTGATAAACAAGTTCAAGTTCATCGTCATCAACTGTATACATGCATACTGCCAAAGGAAACAACATTCCTCTGGAACAAGGTGCACAACAAAGTACATACAACTTACACACAACACAGAAAGTATGATTACCACACATAAGCTAACAAATAAGGTGCCTTTACAACCCAGGTTACCCAGGTCTCATCATGTATGAAGCACCAGTAACGTACACAAAACACTACTGTGTTTTTTTATACATGAAGAGGCCTGGGTGATGGCAGGGAGTGCACGAGTCTAGATATATAGTCAAGAGTGATTCCCAACAAAGACAGTTATGTCCCCCAAGGTGGGAGGGTTAATGAGAAATAGCAGCACCCTAACTTCTTTTTTCAATATTTTTATTAATTACTTGCATAGATGAATACAAAATACATTATGGTATTATGGAAACAGAAACAAGATTGAATTTCCCCATAACTATGTATTGTAAATTAAATTATGAGAACACTCAGTTTTCTTCTGTTGTCATTTAGAAATGCAACCATAATATTGAAAAGGTATATTTTATTCTAATCTAAAATCAAAACTCCATAACAAGTAGAAAAAAAAGAGAAAAAACAGGGGAAAAAAGCTGTTTGATTAAAAGAAAAAAAATCTGACCTATAGTCGTAAATTTAAACATATAATAGCCATCATCATTGCTGACCAAATTGAAAATTGAGAAAGCAGTTCCAAAAAGGTCCCCATAATGTGAAAATATCTTGTTTAGGTATAGAAACAGAACACCTTATCTTCTCTAGATTTAAACATGACATAACATCAATCAACCAATGGGCATGAGTAGGTGGAGCAGCTTCTTTCCATTTAAGCAACAAAACTCTTCTGGCTGAAAGAGAAATAAAAGCCAAAATATGCAAATCATTCGGCTTAGGAGTAAAATTATTTCCTCCAACAATGCCAAACAAGGCAGTCAGAGGGTTGGGTTTAAAGTTTACTTTAAAAAGCTCCAAGAAAGTTTGAAATACTTCCAAAATTTATCAAGCTGCGGGCAGGACCACAACATATGGATTAGAGAGGCCTCTTCGACATTGTACATTTTACAGTAAGGAGAAAAATCTGAGTAAAAACGAGAGAGCTTATCTTTAGTCATATAGGAGCTATGAACCACTTTAAATTGTAAAAGAGAGTGACGCGCACATAACGTAGAGGTGTGAACAAGTTTAAAAATTTTATTCCAAGTATCCTCATCAATTGAAATCTGTAGGTCATGTTCCCAGAGGTTTTAAATTTTTGTCTAACTTCAGACATGACACCTGACCAATCATTAGTAGAGCAGGCACTTCCACAAAAAAACAACCAGGGTGAGGCACTGGAATGCAGGAAGAACCATAGCTCTGCAGGCAGTGAGCACTTGTCATCACAACGTGCCTGAAACTTGGCACTCCCATACGACCTTTACCAACGAAACAGACATTATTAGGGACGCATAAATTAGCAACCAGGGTGCCCAACAGTTTCTCTCGGCTCACAGCACAAAAAAAGCTCATGCAATTTACACTTGGCAAGTCTACGGAAAACAGGTCACGTAACGATACAGCACTGGCAGGAACCAAGCAGTGAAACAGAGCCAATCGGTGAACCTGCAGACTTGAGGCAGCCATGCTAACTCAAATGCTAGAATCTTCAAGTGTTTAAAGCAACCTCAGCTTTATATGTGCAGTCGAGAACCATATTTGGGCACTAAGAGACCTTACGTGATTGGTCAATTACACCCATTAGGCTCTAACCTATAGCCAGGGAAGTAATGACTCCCTCCTGTTAGACTGTTTGAGGTAATTTGTTTTATTATTCTTTCTTACTTCTCTTCTAATATTTGTATATTTGTAATGCTGCTATGAAATGTCATATGTTGAAAGATTGGAGTGTGACTGGGCTTGTATACACTGGAATTTAGAAGGATGAGAGGAGATCTGATTGAAACATATAAGATTATTAAGGGATTGGACACGCTAGAGGCAGGAAACATGTTCCCGATGTTGGGCGAACCCAGAACCAGAGGCCACAGTTTAAGAATAAGGGGTAGGCCATTTAGAACAGAGTTGAGGAAAAACTTTTTCACACAGAGGGTTTTGGATCTGTAGAATGCTCTGTTTCAGAAGGCAGTGGAGGTCAATTCTCTGGATTCTTTCAAGAAAGAGATGGATAGAGCTCTTAAAGATAGTGGAGTCGAGAGATATGGGGAGAAGGCAAGAAAAGGGTACTGATTGTGGATGATCAGCCATGATCACAGTGAAAGGCGGTGCTGGCTCGAAGGGCTGAATGGCCTACTCCTGCAGCTAATGTCTATTGTCTATTGAAACTGTAATTTCCTTTGGGATCAAACGTGTCTATCTAGCTCTATCTATCTAACTAGAATAGTATAAAGGTAGCTTGCTAAACACCAGCTCTTTCCCAACTAACATTCAATTCCAATCTGAATCCTTCTCAACGTAACTTTCACTGCTGTAATTCTCTTTATCTTCGCCTCGCCGTTCCTTTGCGTGCCACTACCATCAGTCCATCCATGTCAACTCGCTGCCGTCATCAACATCCAATAGGCATTCCCAGTTTGTATTCATTTTTTATTTTAACTTATTACCATTAATGATGGTGAAATACATACAGCAGATCTCTATGAGTCTGAAGGTGGCGAAGCCTTGAATTCTATTGCTGCTAAGAAACAGAAACCACAGAAAGTGTGTCAATACAATGTTACGTACCTGGAGCGTGTTTTTATTCCATTCTCGTCACATCAGCGACACCCCTTGTGTCTTACTTGTAATAACGTACTGTCTAATGAAGCCATGAAACCATCAAGATTAGAGGAACACTTCTGTAAGACACCCTGAAAAGGCTACTTAAAGTATTACTCAGTATACTTATGGTATTTACTCAAATGAAAGAAGCATTTGAAGTGTTGTATACTCGAGTTATTTGCCAAAAAAGCTAAATGACCTTAATAGTGGTCTCATTGCTTCTTATAACATTTCCAAAATGACAGCAAAATATGGAAAATCTCATACAACTGGTGAAAAATTAATAATGCCTGCTATATCAGAAGTGCTCACCACTGTTCTCTAAAAGGATATTTCAAAATCAATTCCTCTGAGTAATAACTCTGTAGCTCGTCGTATTGACGAAATGACTGAAGACATTGAGTATCAACTACACACAGAGTTACATAAAACAGAAATTGGGATACAACTGGACGAGTCAACTGTGCAAGACAAGGCACTGCTAATGGCATATGTATGGTTTATCAAAAATGGAAAAAAAGCTTATGAAGAGATTCTATTTTCTAAAAGGTTGGAAACAATACATGGAACTATGATGTTGTGGCCATTTACAGAGACTCAGATGTCTCAGGGGCAGGAATGGCTGCTGAGTTTGCTAGGCTTTAGATATTTCAAAAAGGACAGGGAGGGAGGCAAAAGAGGTGGGGGTATGGCATTGCTAAGCAGGGACAGTATCACGGCTGCAGAAAAGGAGGAGGTCATGGAGGGAGTCAGTGTAGGTAGAAGTCAGAAACAGGAAGGAGGCAATAACTTTTCTGGGTAGACCCCCCCCCCCAGTAGTGACAGAGACATCAAAAAGCAGATAGGGAGGCAGATTGTGGAATGGTGCAATTATAATAGGGTTGTTGTGATGGGTGATTTTAACTTCCCTAATATTGACTGGCATCTCCTTAGAGCAAGGGGTTTGGATGGGGTGGAGTTAAGTGTGTTGAGGAAGGTTTCCTGACACAACATGTCAAACTGTCAGGAAGGGCAGGCAGGTGATAGAACTTAGTTGCAGCCACCAGGTTAAGTATCAAAACATTAGGGACGCAGAATCAGAAAGGATAGCAAATACAGTACATGATCTTGTTACATAATTACAGATTGCCAGGTATGATGTTAGGGCCACCACTGAATCGTGGCTGAAGGATGGCTGTAGTTGGGAGCTGAATGTTCAAGGTTACACATTGTATCAGAGGGATAGGTAGGTAGGCAGACAGAAGGGTTGGTGTGGCTCTACAGGTAAAGATTGGCATCAAATCAGTAGAAAGATGTGACATAGGATCAGAAGGAGTTGAATCCTTGTGGGTTGAGTTAAGAAACTGCAACAGTAAAAGTACACTGATAGAAGTTATATACAGGCCTCCCAACAGTGGTTGGGAGGTGAACCACAAATTACAACAGGAAATAGAAAAGGCAAGCCAAAAGAGCAACGCTATGGTAGTCATGGGAGATGTTAAAATGCAGGTCAATTGGGAAAATCAGGATGGTAATGGAAAACAAGAGTGAGTTTGTTGAATACTGATGAGAAGGCTTAAGAACAATTTGTCACTGAGCCTACTAGGGGATCAGCTATACTGGATTGGGTGTTATGTAATCAACTGGAGGCGATTAGGAAGCTTAAGGTAAAAGAACCCTTAGGAACCAGTGATCACAATATGATTGCGTTCAACTTGAAATTTGATAGAAAATAAATCTGATGTAGCAGTATTTCAGTGGAGTAAGTGAAATTACAGTGGTACAAGAGAGGAGTTGGCCAAAGTAAACTGGAAGGAGCTGCTGGCAGGGATGTCAGCAGAGCAGCAATGGCATGAATTTCTGGGAAAAATGAGGAAGGTGCAGGACATGTGTATTCCAAAAATGAAGAAATACTCAAATGGTAAAATAGTACAACCGTGGCTGACAAGTCAAAGCTTTTGTAAAAGCAAAATAAAGAGCATACAACAAAGCAAAAATTAGTGGGAAGATAGAGGATTGGGAAGTTTTTAAAAACCTACAGAGAGCAACTAAAAAAAAAGTACTGGAAGGGAAAAGGTGAAATAGGAAAGCAAGCTAGCAAATGATATCAAAGTAGATAGTGAAAGTTTTTTCAAGTATGTTAAAAGAGAAATGAGAGTGAATATATGACTGTTAGAAAATGAGGCAGGAGAAATAATAATGGGGAACAAGGAGATGACTGATGAACTAAATGAGTATTTTGCAACAGTCTTCACTGTGGAAGACACTAGCAGTATGCCTGATGTTGTAGTGTGTGAAGGAAGAGAACTGGATGCAGTTACTGTTACAAGAGAGAAGGTGCTCAAAAAGCTGAAGGACCTAAAGGTACACAAATCACCCGCACCAGGAAATGCACCCTCGGGTTCTGAAAGAGGTAGTGTTAAAGATTGTGGTGGCATTAGAAATGATCTTTCAAAAATCATTGGCATGGTGCCAGAGGACCGGAAAAATGCAAATGTCACTCCACTCTTTCAGAAAGGAGGAAGGCAGCAGAAAGGAAAGACCAGTTAACCTGACCTTATTGGTTGGGAAGATGTGTTAGTCAATTGTTAAGGATGAGGTAATGAAGTACTTCGTGACACAGGACAAGATAGGACAAGGTCAGCATGGTTTCCTTCAGGGAAAATCCTACCTGACGAATCTGTTGGAATTCTTTGAGAAGATTACAAGTAGGATAGGTAACAGGGATGCAATGGATGTTGAATATTTGGACTTTCAGAAGGCCTTTGACAGGGTGCCACACATGAGGCTGTTTACCAAGTTATGAACCCATGGTATTACGGGAAAGTTACTAACATGGTTAGAGCATTAGCTGATTGGTAGGAGGCAGTGAATGGGAATTAAAGGATGCTTTTCTGGTTGGCTGCCAGTGACTAGTGGTGTTCCTTAGGGGTCGGTGTTGGGACCACTTAATTTATGCTGTATATAAATGATTTAGATGATGGACTAGATGGCTTTGTTGCCAAGTTCACAGATGATATGGCGATTGGGGGAGGGACAGGTAGTGTTGCGGAAACACCTAGGATGCAGAAGGACTTAGACAGATTAGGAGAATGGGCAAGAAGGTGACAAGTGAAATACTATGTTAGAAAATGCATGGTCATGCACTTTGGTAGTAGAAATAAATGTGCAGACTATTTTCTAAACAGGGAGAAAATTTTAAAAATCTGAATTGCAAAGGGACTTGGGAGCCCTTGTGCAGAACACCCTGAAGGCTATCTTGCAGTTTGAGTTGGTGGTGAGGAAGGCAAATGCCAAGTTAGCATTCATTTCAAGAGGTCTAGAATACAAGAGCAAGGATGTGATGCTGAGGCTTTGTAAGGCACTGGTGAGGCCTCACCTTGAGTATTGTGAACAGTTTTGGGCCCCTCATCTTAGAAAAGATATGCTGGCATTGGAGAAGGTCCAGAGGAGGTTCACAAGGATAATTCCAGGAACAAAAGGGTTATCATACGAGGAACGTTTGATGGCTCTGTACTTGCTGGAATTCAGGAGGATTGGGGGGGGGGGTAATCTCATTGAAACCTCTCAAATATTGAAAGGCTTTGACAGAGTAGATGTGGAAAGGATGCTTCCCATGGTGGGAGAGTCTATGACAAGAGGGCACAGCCTCAGGATAGAGGGGCACCCTTTCAAAACAGAGATGCGGAAAAATTTCTTTAGCCAAAGGGTGGTGAATTTGTGGAATTTGTTGCCACATGCAGCTGTGGAGGTCAGGTCGTTGGGTGTCTTTAAGACAGAGATTGATAGGTTCTTGATTGGACATGGCATCAAAGGTTAGCGGGAGAAGGCTGGGAAGTGCGGTTGAGGAGGAGGGAAAAAAAATGATCAGCCAAGATTGAATGGCACAGCAGACTCGATGGGCCAGATGGCCTAATTCTGCTCCTATGTCTTATGGTCTAACACGTAGATAAGCCAGTTAGAGGAGAGATTGGACTTGACTTGCTACTGGGAAATGAACCTGGTCACATGTCAGATCTCTCAGTGGGAGAGCATTTTGGGGATAGTGATCACAACTCTCTCTCCTCTACCGTAGCACTGGAGAGGGATAGGAGCAGACAACTTAGGAAAACATTTAACTGGGGTAGGGGAAATATGGTGCTATTAGGCAGGAACTTAGCAGCAGATGTTCTCAGGGAAATGCACAGCAGAAATGTGGCATATGTTCTGGGAAAATTTGCATGGTGTTCTGCATAGATACAGGGAAAGGATGGTAGGGTAAAAGAACCACAATGTATAAAGTATCTAGAAAATCTCGTTAAGAAAAAAAAAGCTTACGAAAGGTTCAAGAAACTAAGTACTGTTAGAGCTCTAGAAAATTACAAGGTTGCCAGGAAGGAGGTTAAGAATGAAGTTAGGAGAGCTAAAAGGTGCCATGAGAAGGTTTAGTTAATGGGATTAAAGAACACCCCCAAGGCATTCTACAAGTACGTGAAGAGAGGATGAGCCGTGTGAGAATAGGATCAAACTGGTGTGATAATGGAAATGTGTGCATGGCGTTGGAGGAGGACTTAATGAATGCTTTGCTTCAGTATTCACCAGGGAAAAGGACCATGGCAATTGTGGGGATGATTTACAGCTCACTGAAACAGTTGAGCATATAGACATTAAGAAAGAGATGTGCTGGAGCTTTTGAAAAGTGTTAAGTTAGATAAGTCGCCGGGTCCGCATGAGATATATCCCAGGCTACTGTGAGAAGCGAGGGAGGAGATCGCTGAGCCTTTGGCAATGATCTTTGCATCATCAAAAGGAACAAGAGAAGTACCAGAGGATTGGAGGGTTGCAAATGTTGTTCCCTTGTTCAAGAAGGGGAGTAGAGATAACCCAGGAAATTATAGATCAGTGAGTCTTACTTCAGTGGTGGGCAAGTTGTTGGAGAAGATCCTGAGAGGCAGGATTTATGAGCATTTGGCGAGACATCATCTGATTAGGGATAGTCAGCATGGCTTTGTCAAGGGCAGGTCGTGCCTTACGAGCCTGATTGAATTCTTTGAGGATGTAACAAAACACAGAGATGAAGGTAGAGCAGTAGATGTAGTGTATATGGATTCTGTAAGGCATTTAGTAAGGATCCCCATGTGAGGCTCTTTCAGAAACAATGAGACATGGGATCCAAGGAGACCTTGCTTTGTGGATCCAGAATTGGCTTGCCCACAGAAGGCAAAGGGTGGCTGTAGATGGTTCATATTCTGCATGAAGGTCGTTGACCAATGGTCTTCCGCAGGATCTGTTCTGCTTCCCCTCTTTGTGATTTTTATAAAAGACCTGGATGAGGAAGTAGAAGGGTGGGTTAGTATGTTTGCCAGTGACACAAATGTTGGGGGTGTTGTGGATAGTCTGGAGGGTTGACAGAGGTTACAGCACGACATCGATAGGATGCAGAACTGGGGTGAGAAGTGGCAGATGGAGTTTAACCCACATATGTGTGAAATGGTTCATTTTGGTAGGTCAAATTTGAAGGCAGAATATAATATTAAACACTCTTGGCAGTGTGAAGGATCAGCGAGGTCTTTGGTCCATGTCCACAGGACACTCAAAGCTGCTGCGCAGGTTGACGGTGTTGTTAAGAAGGCATATCGCATATCGGCCTTCATCAACCATGGGATTGAGTTCAAGAACTGTGAGATAATGCTACAACTATACAAGACCTTGGTTAGGCCCCACGTGGAGTACTGTGTTCATTTCTGGTGACCTCACTACAGGAAGGATGTAGGTACTATAGAGAGAGTGCAGAAGAGATTTACAAGGCATGGAGAGTGTGCCTTATGAAAATAGGTTGAGTGAACTTGGCTTTTTCTCCTTGGCCATGAGATCCACGGAGGATCAGAGGTGACTTGATACAGGTGTATAAGATGAAGAGAGGCATTGATCGTGTGGATAGCCAGAGGCTTCTTCCCAGGGCTGAAATGGCTAACATGAGGGAGCATGGTTTTAGAGTACTTGGAAGCAGGTACAGAGGGTTGTCAGAGGCAAGTTTATCCACATAGAGAGCGGTGGGTGTGTGGAATACACTGTCAGCAATGGCAGAAGTGGATACAATAGAGTCTTTTAAGAACTCTTAGGTAGGTACATGGAGCTTAGAAAAATAGAGGGCTATGTGTAGGGGAATTCTCGGCAATTTCTAGAGTAGGTTACATGGTGGCACAACATTGTGAGCCAAAGGGCCTGTAATGTGCTGAAGATTTTTATGTTCTATATTCTATGTTGAATATCAATGGAGAATCAGTCTACAACAAGCTCAGAACATATACAGGATAAAAGTATTCCGACTTCCAACAACAGATGGAGCACCATATATGACAGGTTGCCATATTGGTTTAGTGGCATCTACGCAAAAAGAAATTCCAAGTCTGTTTGTAATCCATTGTGTACTTCATCAACACCTCACAGCCAAAAACCCAGGCCAGCGATTTTTTTCAAGCACAACTCTTATAATATCCGCTATCAACAAAATCAAAGCTCAACCATTAAATAGCAGAATATTTCACCAGTTATGCCAAAATAACGATGAAGAGTTTGAACGCTTGGTTCTTCACACTGAAGTGCGCTGGCTGTCAAAAGACTGATACTTAAAATGTTTCTTTGATCTTTTTGACATCATGGCTGATTGCTGCTCAAAGTTGACAAGAGTTTGGAAAAAAAGATTGAACTTCTATGTGAAGATGTGGCATACCTAGCCAATCTGAGAGACAAAATGAATATTCTAAATATGAAACTGCAGGGTGAGAGTTTCAATTTAATCCATGCAAAGAGTGCAGTGTCCACTTTTCTCAGAAAATTGGAAACGTAGAAGCAAAACATTGGGAGAAGAATGTTCTGTTTTCCTGAATGGAAAGTATGGCACTCTCTTCCACAGATGATGATTTGCAAGAGTACCTGCAGTCACTGAAGAAGGATTTTCAGAATCGACTCAAGGATTTGAACGATCAGGAAATTCTGGACTGGGTAATTAGCCAATTTTTTTTTTGTAAAGTAGAAGAACAGGAAAAGAGCTTGCAAGAAATCATCAAAATTCAGAATGATGAAGAAGCAAAACGTGCTTTTTCAAGAATGTTGGCTTTGTGGTATGTGGCTACACTGTCACATGAAGTTTCCTGGTCTTTGGAGAAGAGACAAACTGCTCTTCCTTGTACTTCCATCTTCCTATCTTGTTGAAAAGGGCTTCAGTGCAGTCAACCACATGCTCACAGAAAGCAGAAACTATTTGGACATTGTTACACGTGGGGACGAGGCTTTTGCTATCACAACTTAAACCAGATATTTCAACTCCTGTTAAAAACTACCAAGCTCAAGGATCACATTGATATCAAAGCTGCTGTTCAGCACACAAGTCTGTGTAAGTTAGGTTTAAAGGCTAATGAAAATTTAAAGCAGAACTATTTTTCTCATGTTAGTATATGGTAGACATGTTTTTTTTACACTATGCAGGGGCCAGAAAGTATATTATGCTTAAGAGGAGCGTTGGGCTAAAAAAGGTTGTGGAAAACTGGTCTACAACAACAGCCAAGATAATTTTGTGCAGCATAAATCTGTCAGCATGTTCATGTTGACCAGACATTTGGTTAATACTTTTGAGTATGTACTTCACATTCCGATTCAAAGAGGAAAATGGTGTCAATATTTTTCTACCATCTGTTGGCACATTAGGTTTGTTATGGTTGTGCATATGCTGGAGAACACCTACTTTGTACTCAACTGTATAAATTGCTTCAGCTACCAAGCTGTGAAATGCAAATGCTCACAGAAAACCAAGTATTATTATTCCTAATTGACTGGAGTGCTGGTGTACTCCCAATTTTTTAAAAAATGTGGAATTATAAATCTTACTGGAAATACCACATAACGTGCATTAGACATTGTTAGCTGCCTGAACCCTTTCACTAGCATTTTACATTCACTTTTTCCAATAAGCATCCTGGAGGGATATTCTTCTATATTTGAACATTTATTGTTTCCAGCCATGATCACATTACAGGAACAGTGTGAAAGCTTTGGAGAGGATGCCAAAGAGACTCACCAGAAATTATAAAATTATAAGATAAGCTGGACCAGGGGTTCGCAATCTTTTTTATGCCATGGACCAACATCATTAAGCAAGGAGTCCATTGACCCCAGGTTGGAAACCCCTGGGCTAAAATGCCAGTCTTTTTCTCAGGGTGGAAATGCTAAATATTAGACGGCATTGATTTAAGGTGAGAGAGGAAAGCTTATACAGCAAGACTTGGCAGTTGTCAGTGAAGTGGTAGAAACAGATTCAATGTCCAACAGGCATTTAGGTATATATGTAAAAAGGCAAGGGACACAGGGACGTGAACCATTCCAGTTCCACGCTCCGGCCGGGGGGCCCACTCCCGTCCCACGCTCCGACCGGGGGGCCCACTCCCGTTCAGTATTGTTCTATGTTCTGTATTGCAAAAAAAAATCCTGAAGATATTTGCAACTTATCCACATACTTTTCATTCAGATCTTCTATTAGTACTAATAAATATACACAGTAAAAGAACAATATTCCTTTTAACTTCCTCTTTGGTACAGATTACAGGTGCCAACTTTAATTTTTGGTATTGATAAAATTTTGCCAATAGTTCCCTAGTCAACAGACGGCTCTCTACTTCAAAAGGAGCAGTTAACTTGAAGTTAAAATGCACCTTATATACCTCTATTTTTTCCCAAAGCAAACAACACACTAGGCAAAAAGAAAAAAAATGCAAAGCTTAACAAATATCTAAATATTATTGACATCCATTTTAAACAGGATTGAAAATTTACCTGCAATCTCAAACACCTGGTCATAAAGATAAAAGTTATGACCATTGTTTACATTTATATGAGACACTTCCTTAATTACTAGAATAATTCCAAGATGGGTATTTTTTCAGAATCAAATTTATTATCAGCCTTATACGACATGAAATTTGTCATTTTGCAGCAGCCTTGCCTTAATGAAAATTCCTTCAGTGCTTTCAATTTTTAATCCAAACTTTGAAACTATAAATCCATACTGAAAGCAATCATATGCCGTCTAGTACTATAGATGTACCAAGACACTATGACAATAGGCAACCTAAATGGAGACGTTCAAGACTAGTCCTTCTTTACAATGGACTCTGCTTTAAATACAGGTCCAATCAAACACTGCACACGACAACTAACTTCACGTGAAACCTCAACTTGTAGCTTCTGGAGAGACAAAGCTGCTTTTTCAACCACAAAAATAGCAATATAGTCCTTATAAAAATCTGGTAATCTCATGTTGTAAAAAGAGAATATGGCTTGCCATAGACCAAATACCTTATTTTAGAAAGGATGTGCTGAAACTGGAGAGGGTTCAAAGGAGGTTCACGAAACTGATTCCAGGTTTGAAAGGCATGAGAGGGCACAGTTTTAAGGTGCTTGGAAGTAGGTACAGAGGAGATATTAGGGGTAAGTTTTTTTTATATATACGCAGAGAGTGGTAAGTGTGTGGAATGGGCTACCAGCGATGGTGGTGGAGGCAGATACAATAGGGTCTTTTAAGAGACTCCTGGATAGGCACATGGAGCTTAGAAAAATAGGGGGCTATGGGTAACCCTAGGTAATTTCTAAAGTAAGTACATGTTCGGCACAGCATTGTGGGCCGAAGGGCCTGTATTGTGCTGTAGGTTTTCTATGTTTCTATGTTAGTCAAATAAAGAGCATCTGATGGCTCTGGGTCTCTACTCCTTGGAATTCAGAAGAATGAGGAGTGACCTCATGAGGAGTGAAATCTATCGAAAGGTGAAAACCTTAATCGAGTGGATGTGGAGAGGATGTTCCCTATGGTGGGAGAGTCCAAGACCAGAGAGCACAGCCTCAGAATAAAGCAGCATCCTTTTAGAATGGAGATGAAGAGGAATAGACAGAAAGAGGTGAATCTGTGGAATTCTTTGCTACAGGCAGCTATGGAGGCCAAGTTTTTATGTATATTTAAGGCAGAGGTTGATAGATTCTTGACTGGCCAAATCATGAAGGAATATAGGGAGAAGGCAGAAGAATGGAGCTGAGAGTAATATTAAATCAGCCATGATAAAATGGCAGAGCAGACCCGATGGGTAAAATGGCCTAATTCTACTCCTATATCTTATTGCGTAAACACAGTAAATCTGGTATACAGATACCATATACACTAAACCATACAAAGTAACTCTGGCAATCTTATGTTGTAAAATCAGAACTTGGCTTGCTATAAACCATATACAGTAAATACTGTAAGAATCCAAAACACTGCTTAAAATCCACCTACAAACTGAGAAAAGCAGATGGCATTACTTAAAAATATAGACTTACCAAACTTCTGATCTATAATAAAATTTGCTAGCACCAATTTCAGGAGTCAAAACATTGCAATTGTGAAGAAGGATGTCATTTTAAGAATCAATAAAAAGTGTAAACTATTACTTTGCTATACAATTGCAAAGGTCAAAATCACATACATCAAGTGCATACTGTACATTCACTACAAAAATCTCAGTAATCTTTAAAAGATAAACTCCAAAACTGACACTCTCACAATGCTGTTCAGACACCAGGAAAACAAATCTGTACCCCTCAGTATGCTGAAAACTACCATACCAATAGCAAACAATATCAGTTCTACTTGCCATATTTTTGGTATCCCTTTCAATTTTCTCCTCTTAAATACCAAACAATCAGTCCTCACACAGGCCTCAGCTTCCTCCTCTGCAGCCCAAAGAAATTCCACCACTAAATACTATTTTATTGTTTCTCTTTAGAAAATATTATGAACCATTAAAATGCTGAGTTGTATATTGTACTCTTGGATGATCAATCCTTTAAGAGATTATTTCTTAAACCATACTGTTTTCTCTGGCAGAAGGTACATGTACTGTACTATACAGGCATTAGACTATGAATTGCAAAGGGTTCTGCTGAAATTCTTGTCAGTTAACATTCTTCTTTCAATAATCACTTATCCCATATCTGATTACAGAGCCTGAGTTATTGAGCATGGAAACAGGCTTTTTGGCCAACCACATTTGCCGACCACTGCTGCATGACTGTGAGAAACTGGCAACTCAGTTTACACCTGGTCTAGCTGTAGAAAATAAAATGAAGCACAGTATAAAACAACAGCTAATTGCTTACTGACCATTTTGCAAAAATGAGACCATAGAAGCTACAAAGTGTTTACCAGGTATGTCAACATAACCCAAGTCTTCCAGATTATTTAGTGCATGTGCTGGTAATACATAATTAAGCAAGCAGGTAAAATGAGTGACAGATATACACAGCTGTGATGGATTTATACAAGTCTTGATCCTATGACACAAGATTATTCTGCAAAATAGGCTGAAATAGTACTGCAGACAAGCTGTGGTGAAATCCAAAAATTTGAGGTGCATAGGGACTTGGGAGTCCCTGTGCAGGATTCCCTGTAGCAGGGGGTCCCAACCTGGGGTCCACGGACCCTTTGCTTAATGGTATTGGTCCATAGCATAAAAAATATTGGGAACCCCTGCCATAAAGGTTAATTTGCAGGTTGGTGGTGAGGAAGGTAAATGCAATGTTCGCATTCATTTCAAGAGGACTAGAATATAAATGCAAGGACATACTGCTGAGGCTGTATAAGATACGCAAGGCCTCACTTGAAGTAATATGAGCAGAAAGGACGTGATGACATCGGAGAGGTTTCAGAGACCATAAGATGTATAGGAGCAGAATTAGGTCATTTGGCCCATCAAGTTTTCTTCGCCATTTCATCACGGCTGATCCATTTTCCTCTCAGCCCCAATATCCAGCCCTCCTCCCATAACCATTCATGCCCTGACTAATCAAAATTCTATCAATTTCTGCCTTAAATATACTCAATGACTTGGCCTCCATGAATTCCACAAATTCACCACTCTCTGGCTAAAGAAATTCCTCCTTATCTCTGTTCTAAATGGATTCCCCCTCTATTCAGAGGCTGTGCCCTCTGGTCATGGACTCTCTCACCATAGGAAACATCCTCTCCACATCCATTCAATCGAGGGCTTTGAATATTCACAAACAAGAGAAAACCTGTAGATCCTGAAAATAGATGAGTACAGATGAAATGAATCCATTTAGTAAATAGTCTACACTTTTATTTTCTTCTACCATGCATTTTCTATCTCCCATTGTAATTTGTAGATCACATCTTTGCCTCTACATAATTCCCATCAGGGTCTCATTACCCTTGCAGTTTCTTAACTCTACCCAAAATAATTCTACACCTTCCGATCCTATGTCACCTCTTTCGAATGATTTCATTTCATTTTTCAACAACAGAGCCACCTCATCCCCTCTGCCTACCTGCCCATCCTTTCGATACAATATGTATCCTTGGATGTTAAACTCCCAACTATAATCTTCTTTCAGCCACAATTCATGGATGTGGGAAATTAAGGGGAGGTTCACGAGAATCATTCCAGTCTTATCGTATGAGGAGTGATTAATGGCTCTTGCTGGAATTTAGAAGAATGGGGTGGGCGAATCTCATTGAAACCTATTGAATATTGAAAGGCCTAGAAAGAGTGGATGAGGAGAGGATATTTCCTATAACAGGAGTCGAGGATCAGCGGACACAGCCTCAGAATAGAGTGTGTTCATTTAGAAAAGAGATGAGGAGAAATTTCTGTAGCTAAAGTGTGGTGAGTCTGTGGAAGTTGTTGCCACGTAGCTGCAGAGACTGGGTCACTGGGTGTATTTAAGGCAGAGGGTGATAGGTCAGGGCATGAAAGGTTATGCAGAGTTATGGAGAATGGGGTTGAGGGGGAAATGGAGTAGTCATGGTGAAATGGCAGAGACGACTTGATGGGCTGAATGGCCTAATTCTGCCCCTATGGCTTATGGAAAGGCCTGCTTTGAATGGGATTATGGCAAAAAAAATGCATATAAAAACCATCCACTCATAAAAACCATTTACAGCCAATATGTGGGGACACAATTTTGGAGTGATTGCAGAAGGAATGTCAGAGGCAAGTTCTTTACACAGAGAGCAGTGAGTGCTTTGTAAACACTACCAGGGTGGTGGCAGAGACAAATACATTGGGGCATTTAAGAAACTCTTAGATAAGCACATGGATGGTATCAAATGCAGCACTATGTAGGATGGAGAATTAATTGATCTTAGGGTAGGTTAGATATTCAGCACTAGGGCCTGTACTATGTTGTAGTGTTTAATCACCAAAGTAAAACCTTTGTTAATAATGAATTTTAAAATATTTCAAATAGTAGATGTTTGGAGTATCTTGGGAAGGTGCCCTGGAATGCAAGCAGCAGTTAATGTGGGTATAATGAGACTAGGGAGGAAAACTAAGAGCTGGACTCTAAACTAACTGGTCAGGTTTCAGGGCAACACCCAAAACCACAGTGTAGCTCACAGGCCAACAGAATAACAAGCAGAAGTAAGGAGATGAGCATGATTGTGGAAGCTCCTAAAGATGATGACAATACATGAATTCCTGTTGCCATATTAATGCAAATGAGCCCTGGATCAGAAAGCTGTACTGAAAAGCAATGGCATTTTAAGATATCTGTGATGAGTAGCTGGAAAGATGAATGGCAACACACATCAAAGTTGCTGGTGAACGCAGCAGGCCAGGCAGCATCTCTAGGAAGAGGTACAGTCGATGTTTCGGGCCGAGACCCTTCGTCAGGACTAACTGAAGGAAGAGCTAGTAAGAGATTTGAAAGTGGGAGGGGGAGGGCGAGATCCAAAATGACAGGAGAAGACAGGAGGGGGAGGGATAGAGCTAAGAGCTGGACAGGTGATTGGCAAAAGGGATATAAAAGGATCATGGGACAGGAGGCCCAGGGAGAAGGAAAAGGGGGAGGGGGGAAAAAACCCCAGAGGATGGGCAAGAGATATAGTCAGAGGGACAGAGGGGGAGGTGGGGCATTAGCAGAAGTTAGAGAAGTCAATGTTCATGCCATCAGGTTGGAGGCTACCCAGACAGAATATAAGGTGTTGTTCCTCCAACCTGAGTGTGGCTTCATCTTTACAGTAGAGGAGGCCGTGGATAGACATATCAGAATGGGAATGGGATGTGGAATTAAAATGTGTGGCCACTGGGAGACCCTGCTTTCTCTGGCGGACAGAGCGTAGGTGTTCAGCAAAACGATCTCCCAGTCTGCGTCGGGTCTCGCCAATATATAGAAGGCCACATCTGGAGCACCGGACACAGTATATGACCCCAGCCGACTCACAGGTGAAGTGTCGCCTCACCTGGAAGGAATGTCTGGGGCCCTGAATGGTGCTAAGGGAGGAAGTGTAAGGGCATCTGTAGCACTTATCCTTGTAAGCGAAACAAGTGCTATACGTGTTTACATGGAAAGATGAATGGTTCACTCTGATGAGGACTCAGAAGATATTCAACTTTTCAAGCTTCTCAAAAGAAATTAACAGAACCATAAATAAAAGCTAACACTTTAAGAACTGACTCAAAGCATGAGAAGCAAAATAAAACTATTTTATGTAAAGTGTGAAGATGGTATGAGCAGTTAACTTGGGGTGGGAAAAATAGGAAATGGTAAGTTATTAGGCCTAGCCAATTAGACTGCATAATCTTTTCAAGTCTACACTTTTCAACATAACCAAGTAGTAAGAGTCTTAGAGATGGGATACAAAAGAAAATATCAAGCATATCAAACTTGTTTGACAAATCTTTGTTAATAATTACACAGTATTGTTGATGATGATTAAAAATAAGATTGTCAACCTCATTAAAAAGGAACCTAAATTAAGGAATATCAGATTTCTAACCCAAATTGAACATGCAACAGTTCGTAACAAAATATTTTAAGTCTTTAATGAAAAACATAGAATTCTACAAACTGTTTATAAATGGACTACAATTCATTTATTTTAAATACTAACTTATTAACAGTTTCAGGAGAAATTAGTTCTTGAAACTTTGTTCTAAACAGAGGCTAGTTTCAGAGAATATTCTTTTTTTGCATATAGAACAATACAATACAGTATCAGTCAAGATGCCAATCCCACTGATCCCATCTGTCTGCACATGGTCTATATTCCCTGCTTGTACACATGCCTGTCTAAATACCACTTTAATACTTAGTGTATCTGCCTGTGCCACTTGCTGGCAGAGCATTCCAGGCACCTACCAACTTTGATGAAGTGTCTCAGCTAGAAAGGTCAACTGGAAAAAAAGTTTACTCTCCCCATTAATGCCAACTGACCTGCTGAGGTGTGTGTGTGTGTGTGTGTGTGTGTGTGTGTGTGTGTGTGTGTGTGTGTGTGTGTGTGTGTGTGTGTGTGTGTGTGTGTGTGTGTGTGTGTGTGTGTGTGTGTGTGTGTGTGTGTGTGTGTGTGTGTGTTGCTCAACAGTTCCAGCACCTGCATCATATCTTGTGTTTATGACCTACCAAATACAACCAACAGTATTCAACATATCCACTCTGGGAGAATAACTCTAACTCACTCTGTAGCCCATTTATGCCTCTCATCATTTTATACACTTCCTGAAGGTTACACTTCAGCCCCCAAAACTCCAGGGAAAACAGTCCAAGCATTTTTTTTTATATTTAGAGATACGGCCCTTCTGGCTCAACAAGCCTGCACCACCGAATTACACCTATGTGACCAATTAATGTAAGTCTTTTGAATGTGGGCTGAAACCAGAGCACCCGGAGGAAAGGAGGAAACTCACACACAGTCATGGAGAGAACATATAAATTCCATATAGACAGTAGCAGGAATTAAACTCGGGTCACCAGAGCTGTAATAATGTTACACTAAATGCTAGGCTACCGTGCCAGCACCCCCACGTTTGTCCAACCTCTCCTAAAACTTCTGAATCCAAACAACATCCTGGTCAACCTCCTCGGCATGAAAGGCAATTAGCAAGAGTGGAAAAGAATGCTTAAAAGATGCTAAACGGTATAGATCTTCAAAATCAAAACATGTTGTAAATGGAGGAAATTAGGCTTCCAACAGCATGAAATTGAATATCAAAAGACATGCCAGTATTGTCATATTCAATCAAGGAGAAAGACATTAAATTTATTACAGATAATGCCCCTTAGTCTAAAACCACATGATGCCACCCCATTTTTGTGTTTAATATGTACACGATTGTCAACCAGATTGCAAAATGAAAGTATAAAGAGCATTGAAAATAAACAAGAAAGATGTTGAAAGACTTTGGACTACATGGGGATATAGGCACTGAGTGAGCATGAAATGATTGTAATCAGAATAAAAAGCAAAACTATTTTTAAATTATCTGTTGTATACTTATTTCAAATTCATCTAATTATTTTAATATATTGCAAGTCTAAATTTTGAAAATCACACTATTAATCCAGAACGCAGAAATGACCTTCCATTAAAACTGAATAACAAAAGGTCATCAACCTGAAATATTAACTGTCTGGCAGATTCTACATGTCCTGTTGAGTACTTCAGTTATTTTCTTTATTATTTCATTATATATAGTATTTCGCATATAATATTTTAATTTTAAGGCTACAAAATGCCAGACCCATAAATTAAAGTACAAATTATTGCTTCACCTTCGATGAAACACATGCGGGAAAGAAAGAGGGCAGCATTCAACAAAGCACAGCCATCAACACTAATTATCCGCCACCGTCAACACCCACATGTGTCCACATTTATCCACCAAGAAAACAATGCCGGTAACAATTTCGTCAACATTATTTGAATACACATTAAAGGAAAACGCGCAAATATACCTAAAAATACCTGGATTTATAAAGGATGAGAACGCCCACTTTTAGGAGCAATGCCGTGTACAATTCGTATTAACCAACTGCTGATTAAAGCGATTGAGTTAAATTGGTATTTAATCACTAAAGCGATTTTTCTGCTCGACACCGAAGGTGAATACAACAGGGCAAGAACACCCAGAAGGCAACATCATGTATTACAAACAAACCGCTGTTGAGAATTGTAGTGTTTCTCCCAATAGTTGTAAAACCGGACGCATCCACAGAAAATGTGTAACCTGGAGATAATTTATAGTAAGTTACCATGAAGTCATTCGAACACACCAAGAACAACCTCATCGCTTCAGGTAACACATCCATGTAAAGGCTATACAAGATTAATCCCAGTTTTAATTGTACACGTGGATTAATTTCCAGGATTTTATTTAGTGACCTGGCGTACTCTATTTCCTGAATGAGGAAGCACGCACACACACACACCCCCTAGACTGCCCTAGTGACGGGTGCCAGTATTACTAACTGCACTCCATACAACATTATTTAACACTGTTACCATCAACGGGACGGGAGTTAAAACACATCGGAGCGGGTCACCCTTCACACCGCTCTCCCCAACCCCAAAAGTAGCTGCACACTTCCACATCGGAAAATACCGGCTTAGTCCCTTTACACGGATATAAAAATGATCACACGCACAACCACGAGTCAAAGGGGGATGACTGGAAAGGAACTGAATTGAGATCGGGATGGAAGGGGGAGATGAAGCCACGAGTATAAATACAACAGCAGGACTGACCTGTCTCTTCCCGGGTGTGAGAGCGTGCGCTCGGTCCGGTCCGACAAATGGGGCAAAGCTGCCGCCTTCCGCAGAGCCGGGCAGGCGGGATGAACGATCGGGCTCCTCTGACAGAAGATGGCGAGGAGGGGACAGTGGCGGCGGCGGCAACGGCACCGTGACGGAACGCGGCGTCACGTGGTGCTGCCTCCGCTCCGGCCTCGCGCGGGAGGCGGGAAGGGTGAAGCCCGGGCAGTCACAGTGCGCATGCGCTCGGAGTGCGGGGCCGCGCTCCTGAAGCGACGGCGGTGTAGTGAGTGTGTTCTATTGACCGGCCGGATTTTAATTATATCATAAATATAGCTGCTGCTATAGGTGTTTGTGCATGAGCGTACAACCTGTTTTCGTTCTGAGAGCGGTGGCCATATTTCACTCGTGCCGGAGGGTCAGTGGGCAATAGGGCTGAAAGTGGTCGGGGCTGCTTGTTGTGGGTTCTCTTCAGTCAAACGGTTCTTCGATTGAATGAAGTAAAGGGGAAAAAAGCCCCCACGAATGTTACCCCGAAAGCTGGTAACTGTTTCACCTCGCACTCTCTCAATGCAGTGCAGTAATGAATTTTTTTTCCTGTGTAAAAATTGTCAAGTTTTACACTGGACCATAATAAACTAATACATCAATTTACTAAATGGTGGAAATAATACTCGTTGCCCTGTAAATCGCCCAGGGCGGTTTGAAGAGAAAAGCGGGTCGGACCACCCAATTATTGTATACTGTATTGTACCCTAGCCTGGTAAAGTCACTGAATAAAGCAACAAAGGCCTTCACCATCTAACCCTCTGATTAATTCGCGGTAGAGCACTGAAGCTGTAAACTGATCAATAGCAAGCAATGTTTTATCATTCTTTAACACGGTGGGAAGTAACTCCCCAGCTGTGAAAACGAGGTCCAAAGTCACCTGCTCATTCCAAAATTCCCTTCCTACCATATGTCCTATTTCAAATTACATGTACTGCATCTTAAAATGTTTTGTGAAAGGAACAAAATTGAAATCGAAGAAATCAAAATTATGTTTGATTCCATTATCTCTCCGGTGTGCTTTTCTATAGATTTACCACTGGCCCACCTGAAATAAGGATTAGCTTTGTCAAGGACCCCCCACCACCCAGGACGTGCCCTCTTCTCATTGTTACCGTCAAGAAGGAGATATAGAAGCCCGAAGGCACACACTCAGCGATTTAGCGCTTCTTCTCCTCTGCTTTCCGATTCCTAAATGGACATTAAACTCATGAATATTACGTCAATACTTTTAAAAAAATTTTGCACTACGTATTTTAACTTAACTATATACTATACACATATATAATTATCGTAATCCAGATGTCTTTCTATATTGATCATTGTACTGCTGCCGCAAAGTTAACAAATTTTATTGCAAATGCCGAAGAGATTAAACCTGATTCTAATTCTTCAAGTGCATACTGCCACCTCTTTTTACTGTTTCACTATGTGAAATCCATTTTCATTGTCAGATTTCTTTTAAAACCCTATGTATGTTTACGTATTTTGAAAGGGGAAAAATAACAATTCATATGAAATAACTGATCTGGAGCTACCTGAAATAAGCAAAGAGTCGTCGTCGTCGTGGCTATCCCTCGAGGTCGAGGATGATGGTCTTCGTTCTGAAGAAGTGGCCCACAGTGAAGAAGCCTGTGCCTGTATTTGTTTAACGTGTACTTGATGTTGCACTCCAAGAAGCACACAATACTTCACAAATCAACCAACTGATTCCAATGGCAAGGAAACCACGACAACTGGAGCTGATGGATTTGTTGCAGCCTTTATCCGCCTTCACGGCAGTTGAGTTCGAAGTAACTTCGTCCGCCTGTTCCACCGTTGAGGTCTTGGTTGGATTGTTCTTTGTCAGGGACCTCACTCTCGACCTTACCGCCATGGGTGACCCTACCAGGAGCATAGCTCCAGACGGCATTGCTCTGGGGATCTCGGGTTCACAGGACCACACAAGCTTCTCCACCAGGAGTTATATATAAGCAAAGAGTTATATATTACAGCCAGGGTGCATTGGTTGTGGAAGGAATACAGGTTGAGAATGGTGGATGAGATGCTGATGTTTTAGGTGTTCAGTATTGTTGGAGATGATTTCATCCAGGCAAGAGCAAATTATATTCTCCTATGTTTCTTTGTATTTACTGTGAATGCCCACATGGAAATGAATTACAGGGTAGTATATGGTGACATATATGTCCTGTGATAATTTTACTTTGAACTTTGATAACATAAGTATGAAATGAACTGAAACACAAAATTCAGCAAAAAGGGTATAATCATAAGACCGTAAAATATAGGAACAGAATTAGTCCATTTGACCAATCAACTCTGCTCTGCCGTTTCATCATGGCTGATCCAATTTCCCTCTCAGCCCCAATCTCCTGCCTTCTCCCTGTATCCCTTCATGGCCTGACCAATCAAGAATATCAACCTCTGCCTTAAATATACATAAAGACCTGGCCTCCACAGATTCACCACTCTCTGGCTAAAGAAATTCTTCCTCATCTCCATTCTAAAAGGACACCCTTCTATTCTGAGGCTGTGTCCTCTGGTCTTAGACTCTCCCACCATAGGAAACATCCTCTCCACATCCACTCTATCAAGCCCTTTCACCATTTGATAGGGTTCAATGAGGTCACCCCTCATTCTTCTGAATTCCAGTGAATACAGACCCAGAGCCATCAGCCATTCAATCCTGGAATCATTTTCGTGAACCTCTTTTGAATCATCTCCAGTATCAGCACATCCTTTCTAAGATAGGGGGCCCAGACTTGCTCACAATACTCCAAGTGAGGTCTCACCAGTGAGGTTTCAATATTACATCCTTGCTTTTATATTCTAGTCCTCTTAATATGAATGCTAATGTTGCATTTGTCTTCCTCACTATAGACTCAACCTTCAAATTAACCTTTAGGATGTTCTGCACAAGGACTTCTAAGTCCCTTTGTGCCTCAGATTTTGTAGTTTCTCTCCTTTTAGAAAACAGTTAACCGTTTCATTTCTTCTACCAAAGTGCATGACCATACATTTCCTGACACTATATTCCATCTGCCATTTATTCGCCCATTCTCCTGATCTGTCTTAAGCCCTTCTGAAGCATCTCTACTTCCTCAAAACTACCTTCCCCTCCACCTATCTACATATCATCTGCAAACCTTGCAACAAAGCCATCAATTCCATCATCTAAATCATTGGCACATAACATAAAAAGAATCGGTCACAACACATACTCCTGTGGAACACCATTAGGTACTGGCAGCCTGTCACAAAAGTCTCCCTTTATTCCCACTCTTTGCCTCCTGCCAATCAGCCACTGCTTTATCCATGCTAGAATCTTTCCTATAATACCATGTATCGTAGCTTGTGAAGCAGCCTTCTGAAAATCCAAGTACACAACATCAATCGATTCTACTTTGACTATCCTGCTTGTTATTTCTTAAAAGAATTCCGACAGATTTGTAGGCAAGATTTTCCCTTGTGGAAACCATGCTAACTAGGGCCTATTTTATCATGTGCTTTCAAGTACCCTGAGACCTCATCCTTAATAATTGACTCCAACATCTTATCAACCACTGAGGTCAGACTAACTGGCCTATAGTTTCCTTTCTTCTGCCTCTCTCCCTTCTTGAAGAGTAGAATAACATTTGCAATTTTCCAGTCTTCCAAAACCATTCCAGAATCTAGTGATTCTTGAAAGATCAAATCCCTCCACGATCTCTTCAGCCACCTCTTTCGGAACTCTAAGGTGTACACCATCTGGTCCAGATGACTTATCTACCCTCATACCTTTCAGTTTCCCAAGAACCTTTTCTCTAGTTCTGGTAATTTCACACACTTCATGCCCCTGACAGCTGGAACTTCCACCATACTGCTAATGTGTTCCACAGTGAAAACTGATACAAAATACTTAATTAGTTCATCTGCTGTTTCATTGTTCCCCCATTACTACCTCTCCAGCATTGTTTTCCAGTGGTTCGATATCCACTCTCGCCCCTTTTTTACACTTAATGTATCTGAAGAAATTTTTGGTACCCCCTTTAATACTATTGGCTTGCTTACTTTCATATTTCCATCCTTACCTTCTTAATGACTTTTTAGTTGCATTCTGTTGGTTTTTAAAAGCTTCCCAATCCTCTAACTTTCCACTAATCTTTGCTCTATTCTAATCCCTCTCTTTGGCTTTTATATTGACTTTGACTTCTCTTGTTAGCCATGGTTGTACCATATTTCCTTTAGACTACTTCTTCCTCTTTGGGATGAATACATCTTGTGCCTTCCAAATTGCTTCCAGAAACTCCAGCCATTACTGCTCTGTTGTCATTATTACCAGTGTTGTTTTCCAATCTATTCTGGCCAGCTCCTCGCCACTGTAATACCCTTTACTCCACTGTAATACTGATACATCTGACTTTAACTTCTCCTTCTGAAATTTCAGGGTGAATTTGATCGTATTATGACTACTTTCCCATTAGGGTCCTTTTACCTTATTCTCACTAATCGATTCTGCTTCATTGATCAATGGTGATAATCACTGGGACCTGACCAGTGGATGCACAATGCAGGTTAGAAGATCTTCAGATAGGACAGAGACAGTGGAATAGATGTAGTGTTGATGATAAAAGACACTTTTAAGCATGGGAAGGAAGGAAAATTAGTAAGCTTAAGCAGGCTGAGGGTAAAATTGAAGAACTAAAAGAGGTTTTGCTGAAAATTGCTTGTTGCCTTGCAGAATGTCAGAAGTAAAGAAGCAGGGCACATGGGCACTGAGATCAAAAATGGAAAATAATTCTGGTAAGTAGCTTTAATTTTTTTTGCATTGGAGGAAGCATATAGCATCAGTCTAAAAAGAAGAGAACCTTTTGTGAATTTTTGATAGTCGCCCAGGGCAATATCTACTTTTAAAGCAAAAGAAAAAGAAATAACCAATGTTGAGTTAAAATTAACGATGAACCTGAACAAATCAATAGCATAACCATGAATAGATGGTCTAACAGGGCAGCTCAAATTGGGAGAGATCAATCAAAATTGATACCATGGTTAAAATTGTTTACAAGTAAAAATACAGATCAACGATAAAAGATATTCAAAATATATCTGGTATATTACAAGAAGCATATATACCCTAAAAGTCAAGAGCTCGATGTTCTAATTGTTGCTCTGAAAGTGCGGAGTATTAACATAAACTAGAATAACAAACTTAAAATGGGAGAGAAAAAGCGGTCTATAAGGAATTTTAAAAATATATTAAAAGATAATTTTTTCCTAAAAGTAATGATAACTTCAATTGATATTTGTAATTTGAAATAAGAAAATGGCAGATTTGCTGAATGGCTACTTTATTTCAGTCCTCACTTATGAATTCAGAAATCATAAGGGAAATTTAATGAGATTTATAGGTTTAAAATATATTGATAATAAAACTAGTGAGATGAGGTGAAAATACAGATTTCCAGGAATTGATCATTTCTACCTATGGTTATTAAAATAAATTTGAGGAAATTGCTGTTGTATTGGTCATGATCTTCCAAATCAAAACTTCATTTCGGATTGTTCTCTTAGAATGGAAACAAATTAATGTCACCGCCGCTTAAAAAATTAAAAGAAACAAGTTCTCAATATAACCATTTGTGGAATACCTGTTACAGGGAAATTGCAATATGTTTTATTAGGGAATTTTACTATTTGCACAAATATGTGCTGATCAGAGAGAGCCATAATAAATTTCTAAACTTTGCAAATGAGTCATGTTTTTTTCTGTTGAGTTAACTAACATGGGAATGACAGTAAATGTTATTTAATGCAAATTTGGAAAGAGATCAACAAAGTTCCACAAAAGCAATTAATGAAAATGTGAAGGCATGGAATTGAAGACAAACTCCTGACATGGACAATCAAAGGTAAGGATAATGAGCATGCACTCCATTTGGCAGAGTGTGATATGGTATGCTTAAGAAATCTCCATTGTGAATGCAACTAACAGCCATAAAATTGACAATGGAAGAACAGCTAGAAAGATTAAAGATTGCTGATGATATTTAAGCTAATTAACTTTGACAAAGTGAAAGCTGGTAAAGAAAGTTACAAAAATTTCATGATGAAGTGAGTGGGTAAAAGAGTATTAATCAGAGTTCTGTGCAGGGACGTGTGAGATCACTTACATTGGTTCCAAGGTCAGATAATTTCTGATTCTCGTAAATTATCAATAAGGATGTCATAGATATTATATGGCACAGTAGTGTTGCAGTTAGCATAATGCTATTACAATGCCAGTGACCCAGGTTCAATTCCTGCTGGTGGCTGTGAGGAGTTTGTATGTTCTCTTAATGACCACATGGGTTTCCTCCTGGTGCTCTGGTTTCCTCCCACAGTCCGAAGACTTAAGAGTTAATGGTTTAATTGGTCACATGGGTGTAACTGGGTGATATGAGCTCATTGGACTAGATGGGCCTGTTACCGTGCTGTACCTCTAAATAAAATTAGAAAGGAAGAATTGAAAGAAGTAACAAAACTGCTTCCTTTTTAATACATTTGTATTATTTGAAGCAAAAGGAAATATCAAATTAAAGTATGATGTTGCTCTGAGTGTTAAATATATGTCTTGGAATTTGTGATCATGGGTAGGAACATCTCAAACATACTTGGAAAAACAGTGCTCCCACTCTGTTGACCCAGAGGAGACTAAAAGGAGTGAGATAGGTCAACTGGTTGAGTGATGTTGAAATAACAACCCCACAATCAACGTCACTAAGACCAAGGAATTGATTGTGGAGTTCAGGAAAGGGAAGTCGGGAGAACAAGCACCATCCTCATTGAGGAGTTATTGGTGGAAAGGGTGCACATCTTTAAGCTTCTGGGTGACAACAACTCTGAGGATTTGTCCTGGGCCCAACATATTGATGTAACGGCTCTGCTTCATTAAGAGTTTTAAGAGATTTTGTTTGTCACAAAATTCCCTTGCAAATTTCTTGTATGGTGGAGAACATCCTGACTGGTTGCATCACAGCCTGGTATGGAAGCTCCACTGCACAAGACTGCAAAAGTTTGTAAGCTCAGCCAGCTCCATCTCAAGAAGGCAGCATCCATCATTAAAGACCCTCACCATCCAGGACATGTTCTCTTCTCCCTTCTACCATCAGGAAGCTGAAGACCCACACTCAACAATTCAGGCACAGCTTCTTCCTTTCTATCAGAATCCAAATCAAGTTTATTATCACCAGCATGTGATAATCATTATATTTATGAACAGTCCATGAAACCATGGACACTACCTCATTATTCCATTTTTACATTATCTATTTTGTAACTTGTAGTAATTTTACATCCTTACACTGTGCTGCTTCCATAAGACAATGAATTTTACTTCTACTAAGACAGTGATAATAGACCTGATTCTGATTCTGACCCTTTTGATATTAACAATGTCTCATGAAAGAGGCAAGCAATTGTGCCATAAAGACTTATTATACTCTGTAGACATGTGGCCAACCACCTTGGCAAGGCATAGAAGTTCAATGATGAGGCCACTGGAACTTTGTTCAATGTATCCATTTTTCAGGTCTGAGAATTGTTGCTGAGGCCAATGTTCATTGGTGAACTCTAATGGTTTTGAGAATGTGTGGCTTACCAGCTTTTTGAGCGATGGTCATCCCTCTACAAAAAGTGCTGTCTACAATGCTGTTGAGACTTTGACCATATGATGATGAAGTGGTGGGTTGTCTACCCCTGTATATTGCGTGGCCAAACATCGGATGCTTGGGACTAAAACTCAGAAGCATCCATTTTAATCAGTGAAGAGATGCTGCAGACAGCCTAGAAGTTCAAGCAATACTGTCCAATTCAGAGTTCTCAACCTATATCAACATCTCTGCCAGGCAGTAAATATAATGCCTGGGCTTGTCAAATTGTTTTCTAGTTGGGCAGAATTTATGAGCAGAAAGGTTGAGGTGGTAATTCAGAAGAGGAGACCATAATGCATGACTAATTGCACCCATTGATTGCAGTGTAACCAACATGTTACCTTCATGCTACCAGTTAGTTCCAATTATAATTAAGCTCTGCATTTAACCAGAGTTAACCTTGCAGTTAATTGACAGTGTGCAGTGTGCAGGGTAAGGGCGATAGAAGAAGTGCAATCTTGTCTGGCTTCAAAAAGAAATGGATTGTAGTGTAAAGCCAGTCTATATCTCTTGAAGCAGAGATGCCTGGTAGTTGGAAGATGCAGTGGGATCATTAAGCAAGTGAGTCTGTTGTAGGAAACATTGAAAACTAGCTCAAAGGTTTCAGGCTGTAAACTGGATACATTAGTGGAGGAACTGCTATATAAAAGTTGGTAGGATAAAGGTCCTTCCTGACACATGTTTCCAAAGCAGTTGGATGAGATAGCTATAGGGTACTCATCATTGTCATCAGAACTTTTCTAGACAATAGTGTGACACTTTTTCTGTTGGTCCCTGGGGTTGCAGACTTGGGGCTTTTTGCATTTTCTAGAGTGACTGTACAGCCCCAGTCTAGAGCGACAGTCTCTTTCACAGCAGCTGCAGATGAAGGAGGAAGGCTCTCTGGGTAATGCAGCTCTGGATTTTCTTCTCGCTCTCTAATTGATGAACATGTTGGTCCTTGCTATCTCAGCATGTTATACACCGTTTTTGTCTGTGGCCCTCCATGCTGTCTGGTTTTCAATTGTTTCCTCCCATGTGTTGAGGTCAATGCCTGCCAGCTTCATATCACACTTGCAAACATCCCCATAGCAGAGGCATGGTCTTCCTCCTGGACGATACCCTCACTCACCTCACATACAGCATGTCCTTGGAAATGTGTCCCTGGTCCATCCATTTGAAATGATGGATCTGAGGCGTCTGTGGCTGAGTAGTGTGTGGATGCTGGAGGTGTCAGCCCACTGCAGAACCTCTGTGATGGTGATTCTGTCCTACCAGATGTGAAAAATGCATCTGAGACAGCATAGGTGGAACAAGCTTAGCCTATTCTCTAGGCTGATGTATGGCATCCAAGCCTTGCTGACGTAGAGGAGTGTGCTGAGTTCATATGCCTGGTACACCCACAGCTTGGTCTTCTTTGTTAGCTGTCTATGGTTCCACACTCTCTTGTTCAGTCTGACCATGACAGCTGCAGCTTTGGCAGTCCTGCTGTTCACCTCTCCTTTGAGGGACAGAGAACTGGTGATGGTTGATCCAAGATAGTTGAAGGAGTCGACTATTCAAGAGAGGAACCATCAATGATGATGTTTGGGGGAGATTCTTCAAACTGGGCCATGACATTTGTCTTCTTCAGACTGATGGTTAACCCAAACTCCTTGCAGTCATGGGTGAAGCAGTTAATCAGTTGTTGGAGTCACCATTCAGTGTGTGATGTCAATGCTGCATCATCTGCAAACAACATCTCATGGAAGAGGGCTGTCTTAACTTTGTTCTTGGAGCACAAGCAAGCAATGTTGAACAGCTTGCCATCAACTCTTTCATGAAGGTAGATACCTTCAGTGCAGTCTGCGAAAGCATAGTGAAGGAGCATTGAGAAGAAGATTCCAAAGAGAGTCAGTGCCAGGACACAACTTTGTTTCACTCCACTGCTCACTAGAAAGGCATCAGTTACTTCATTGAAGCAGACAGTGCTGTGCATATCCTTATGGAAGGATGATGTGATGCTGCGCAGTCTTAAGGAGCAGCCAATCTTCAGCAGGAGTTTGAAGAGTCTGCTTCTGCTGACGAGGTTGAATGCCTCGGTCAGATCAATGAAGGCTGTGAACAGTGGTTTCTGCTGCTCTCGACACTTCTCCTGCAGCTGGCACAGTGAGACATCATGTCCACAGTTGACCTGCTTGCTCCGAACCCACACTGGGACTCCAGATGCAGGACTCTGGTCCATGATGACTACCCCATTTTTTGACTGTAATGAAGCTACTTTAGTGGCTGAAGGGCCTGTTGCTGACTTGATGCCATCAAACATCCCTCTTGCATTCGCCCTTTTAGCCGCTGATTGCAAAACTGCTGCACAAATTCAGCCAGTAGTTGTTTGCACAAGATTGCGCAGTTTGCTGTGCCTTGTTTCTAGCAGCTCAGAGGGTGTCATGTGTCTCATGCAGGGGTTTTGCTTGTAGGCTAGCAGGGCTTTTCTCTTGGCCTTAGTCACTTGCTCCATTTCTTCCCAGTGTGCTTCATACCACTCTGCGTTCTTGTGCTCCTTTTTTCCAAATGCTGTTATGGCTGAGTTATGGATGGCATCACGGAGTTGTGACCACTTGGAGTCAATAGGAGTACTGTCACCAGAACTGGTCTTCATTATAGCTTCGAAGGCAGCTGCGAACTGCTGCACAGCAGGTGTTGATGCAAGATCAGCCTTTGTCTTAGAATGATGGAGACTGTGGTGGAGGCCAAGTCCATAGGTATATTCAAAGCAGAAGTTGATAGTTCCTGATTGGTCAGGGCATCAAAAGATATGGTGAGAGGGCAGGTATATGGAGTTGAATGGGATCTGGGATCAGCCATGATGAAATGGCAGAGCGGGTTCAATGGGCTGAATGGCCTAATTCTGCTCCTAGGTCTTATGGCCTAAGGCCATGCTTCGTTGCCAGCTCCAACTCTAGCACTGAAGTCTCTCAGTGGGTACAATCCTTCACTGCTTGGGATTCTGGATATTGCCTCATCCAGGGCTTCATAGAACTGGTCTTTGGCATCTAGTGAAGAACAAACTGTTGGAGCATAGATGCTCGAGAGGTTTACAGGGCCAGAAAGCAACAATAAGCGGAGAGCAAGGATCCTTTCTGTTCTGCCTGTTGCTGGTTCCATGGTAAAATTCTTCAATGCAAAACCAACCCCATACTGCCTTGGGTCTTCATGAGGGAGACGCAAAAGAAGGTATAATTGGACTCTCTGATGGAACCATTATCTGGAGGTAGGCAATGTCAATGTTCAGCCGAGTGAGCTCCCTGTCAATGACTGCTGTTTTGCATGCATCATCATTCTGTTGGAGGTCATCAGTCAGTCTGGGACACGGGTCCAGATGTTCCAACTTGTGAGGTGAAGAGGTGGTGGCATCTCTAGTTTTCATCCTTCTACTTGATGCAGACTCGCATCTTGCTTGTTGAGGTGAACTCTGAGCCCCACACACCCAGTGAGACAGGCAAGCAGTGACGGGACAGCACCTTACTGGCTGGAGCTGCCCAAATTTAGGCAGGTGGTAGCTGTCCAGTGAGATGTGATGATCTCTCCTACCATCAGAAGTGGCCCCGGCACTCATTTTCTATGCCAATCGGGTGAGTTTATAACTGGTAACTGCCACTTCCCGTGTTGTGCCGATATCTTGTGACGTCGATGGAGTGTCCTCTCCATAGTGTCGCAGGCTTGGGCGAGGGGATATGGAGGTCTTGGGCTGCCCTGACATCAAGACCCCCCCTCTTGGTGTTGCTGGCAGAGTCCAATGAAAAGCAAGAACCAATACAGTTGGTGCCAGCGTAGCTACTGGAGTTGCCTGAAGGTGACGTAGTAAGCCATCCATCTGCCTTAGGATTCTACTCTAGATTTTCTATAGGGGTTTATTCCCTTAGCCTTTACCTTTCCCAAGGCACACACGAGGCAGTGCACCTAAATACCCATGGCTTTGATGGTGCCGCTGGCGATGATTCCCTCAGCTGTTCCTCTGTAACCTCCGGAAATGATACTAGTCTCAATGAGATTTGGTCCAGAAATCATCAACTGCTGGAGCGATGATGCTGTTGGAGGTGCAGCTGCTGTGCACTGGCTCCACCTCCCCACACCTGCAGCCGAGACCTGAGTTCAGGCCAGCCCCACCACAATGTCTCCACACCCTCCTGCTTGCCGGTCAGCGCCACACCCTCCGCCTGGGCCACCTGGTCTGCCAGGCTGTCTTGACCGACCCATGCCCAGGCCGGGCCGATGAACTCATCTTGTGGGTGCACACCAAGCTGCCTCCAGTAACTGGCTCCCACCGAAATAAGTCCCCTCTCCACCTTTACCAATCCCTCTGTAGTTATTGGATTCTTCCCTCATTACCAACCCCACATCTATTGGGCTTTTCGCCATTCTTTGCTCAGTAGAGACCATTCGCCCTCAGAACCGACTTGCTGACTGATATCCTCCCCACATCCCAGTACTCCTCCCTTCTCCCCCCACCCTCCATTACAGTACTGAGCTTTCTCCTGATCCTAGAACTGAACTTTGTACATCATATACTTCACGCTTGGCGTGGGCACCACCGACTGGGCACAAGTCGGTTGGTTTGGCCTGGCAACCCAGGTAGAGGGTGCAGCACTGAATAGCCATTGGGAAGGTGTGGAGACCTCTCGGCGGGGTCGGCCTGCACTGGAAAGCTGGTTCATCGGTCAGCCATCGGTGACCCGGTGGGAAAGGGCATCAGTATCAGGGGATGGGGGATCAGGGGGATAGTGACTGTGGTGGGGGAATGTAATGGGGGAAGTGGTTCAGCACTGGGTGATCAGTTTTGGGGGAGAGGAGTTACCTGGGGTAGAAGAGTACTCGGGGCTTGTACCAGGCAGAGTGACCAGTAATGGGAGAAGGGTTCGGTCCTACTATGTACTACCATCATATTAAATGAGATGTGTTCCAAGTCAATATGGAAGCTCAATCCATGGCATCCATAGGACTGTGGGCTATCTGGAGCAAGATTGTCTTACATCAGTTTATGATTGCTATCAACCCCACACCAATTGGCAAATGAAAGACGTGATATACTAAATGCATATTAAACAGTAGGGATAACATGCAACAGACAGAAGTCAGAAACCTCACAACAGATAGATCAGGTCAAAGCATTGTATTTGTGCTGCATTTATTGTCATTCAATACCAAGCAATACAATGTTCCTCCGGACCAAGATGCACAACACAAAGGTTGGTGGATATATGGAACAAATTGTCAGAGGAATTGGAAGAAACAGCATTTAAATAAAACATTTAGACAGGTACACAGATAGGAAAAGAGAAGAATGATATGAGTCATATGCAGGGAAATAGAATTAGCATAAATATCCATCTCAGTTCATTTGAATGTTGTTGTTTGAATCAAAGGCGGTGATGAATCAGCATTTAGGAGAGAGATTGAAAATCTGGATGAATGATGCCACAACAACAACCTTTTACGCAACATCAGCAAATCGAAAGAACTGATTATTGATTACGGGAAAAGGAAACCATCTTCATCAGAGGATCGAAAGTGAAGAGAGACAGCAACTTCAAATTCATCGGTATTAGTATTTCAGAGGATCCGTTCTGGGTGCAGCACATAAGTACCATTACAAAGAAAGCACAACATTGCCTCTACTTTCTTAGAAGTTGACAAAGATTCAGCATGTCATCTGAAACTTTGTCAAACTCCAATAGATGCATGGTGGAGAATAAACTGTCTGGTTGCATCATGGCCTAGTTTGGGAGCACCAATCTCCTTGAATGGAAACACCTACAAAAAGTAGTGGATTCAGCCCAGTCTATTACAGGTAAAGCCCTCTCAATCATTAGCAAAATCTACAAAGAGTGCTGTCACACAAAAACAGCAACCATCATCAAGCACCCCCACCATCTAGGCCGTGCTCTCATTTTGCTGCTGCCATCTGGAAGGAGGTACATGAGCCTCAGGTCCCACAGCACCAGATTCAGGAACAGTTACACTAGTCAGTAATTTTTTTCGAATGTGTTGCTTCCTTAGAATTTTTTTTTGTAATGATAGACCACTTGAAGCTGAACACAAATATAATTTCAGACTACTTGAATCACGTAGGAATTTGGAGAAACAAGAAATCAACTTTTATTGTGAATGTAATACATTTAATTGCATAACAGTGCTGACACTTTGCAACAGTTCAACTGAGCTAAAAATGTTTTGTTGATGATTTTCATTTGTATTCAGTGTTTGAGGCCTCTCGCTTAAGTGTCCGACAATAATCAGCCAGCATTGATGGATTCCAGTTGCCCTGATACCATTTCTCCATGATCATAATGTCCTGGTGCAACCTTTGACCATGCTCATCACTGATAGTGCCAAGACTAGCAGAGAAGAAGTCTAAATGGGAATGCAGAAAATGAATTTTTAGTGACATATTGCACCTCGTGGTTTTGCATGTTTGAAGCGTGTTGTCAACCAGTTGCATGTAGCTTGGTGCTCTGTAGCTGCCAAGAACTTTTTTAACAAAATCCTTGAATTCCTTCCAGCGATTATCTCTGGTTCCACTAGAAGTTCTTTGAATTGCCTGTCATTGATGACCTGTTTGACTTGTGGACCAACAAAAATGCCTTCCTTAATCTTGGCATCAATTATTCTGGGAAACATCTGTCTCAAATATTGAAATTCTTTGCAGAATTGTTTCTGCCTGGTAACAGCAGATTCCACCCTTGCAGTCTTGAACCCGGTAATTCTGCTTTTACTCTTTCTAAACTCAAGTCTCTGACCAGATCATTTAACTAAGTTTGAGTTATCAGGTGAAGCTCACTCGACATCAAGAGTTTAAAATCTGTATCAGTATCAGTGTCATTTTCCATTCCTGGCTTGTGCAGCTTGGCCTCTATGTCAGCCTCCTTTAGACTCCATGTCTCTGGTGGCTTCAGTACAGGAAGACTACCATCAAGCAGCACGGGTCTCATGGCTGATTGGAGATTGGGTAGTCAACGAATTTCTTGTTTTTAGCAGAGAAACTAGACACTGTTCTCGCCATATCATTGGGACAGCGACAGCATTGACTTCCGAGTACCTCTGAGGCAAGCTCTAAGATCAACAGCGCATGTTGCGCAACAAATGTGAGGAGCCCAGGCTTTGCCTTGGTCACCAATTTTATACCCAAAGTAGAGCTTGTGGACTTTCTTAATAAGTGGAGTCATGCTCTGTCTTTGAGATTTAAGTGTATACTCACCACAAATATAACAGAAAGTTTTGTGGCTGTTGCAACACTTGTGAGACATTTTGCTATCACAAATACTCCCGAAAGTACAATTACTTTATGTTATACAATATGTTATGCACGTAGAACAAGCGCATCAACGTGATCACAAACCAATATACATGTAAATTCAATGCATGGAACAGTGTGTGCATGATGTTTTTATAGCCTTTCTAAAACTTGCTCCCCCATGCAGCAGTCACTCTACCTTAGCATGCCCAGGTACGCCTGGACAAGATAGAAAACTTTTCAGCTTACATTGTGGTCAACAATTCAATTGACTTGAATTATGAATTGAAATATAAAATATAGGTGATTTCAAAAACATGGTGTATAATAGGGAAATTTCATGGTGATTTTCATGATCAGCAGCCCAAAATCCATTAGGTACACCCAAAAGTATTCAGGAACCAAAATCTTTGTTGACGAGTGTCATTATCCCTCTACCATCAGGCTCTTGAACCACAGTGGATAATATCACGCACCCTAACACTGAACTGATTCCACAACCTATGGACTCACTTTCATTGACTCCACAACTCATGTTCTAGATATTTATTACTTATGTGTTTGTCTTTTGTTTTGTTTTTTCGTATTTGCACAATCTGTTGTCTTTTGCACATTTGTTGTTTGTTTCTTTGCTGTGTGCAGTTTTTACTTGATTCTATTGTGTTTGCTTCGTATTTATTTTGAATGCCCACATGAAAATGAATCTCAGAGTTGTAGGGTTTTATATGGTGACATATATGTACTTCATAATAAATTTACTTCCACTTTGACTTTGTATTACTTGTCAGAAGAGCTTGTTTTTGTGCTGAACAAATCTATGACTCTATGATGACTTTTAAGTAATTGGGCTGAATTAAATAGGTAACAAGAGAAGCTCCATAAACTTCCCTTCTTCACTGCCTGATCATGCCTGACCTTGTCACGCTCCATAAACCTCCGTCTTCGCTGCTTGACCCTGTTGCGTTTTAAAAGGAGAAAGCCACGAGGACTGTAATACAGAGAAAGGGGTGGGTGTGCAGTGAAAGTGAGAGATGCTTGCTTCCAACATCTGCTACTAATAAATCAGAAAAGTGTGTGTGTTGCGAGAGAAGTGGGACATGAGCAAGAGGATTAGGGATGACACACTGATATCTTTGACAGCTTCAGCTCTGCTGCTGCTGACCAGAACCTCAGCAACAGCTGCCTCAATAATGGCCAGTACTATTTTCTTTAGGAATTATATTTTGGGCCACGCAGCTGTGTCCGTCCCTTTCCAATTCATCCCTGCTCTCTCAGTTTGTGCATCAGTTCATCCCACGAGACATGTGGGCATGCTACATTGGTGCCAGAACTGTGATGATACTTGCAGGCTGCCCAGCACAATCCTCATTAATTTGATATGATGCAAACGGCACATTTTGCTGTATATTCTGATGCACATGTGTCAAATAAAGCTAATCTTTATTCTCTTATCTTTAAGATTGACGAAAGTTTGCTAGTGAAAATTATGCAATCTTTCAAACAGGTACATTTTAAAATTTCATATTATCAACATTAACAAATTAAAACTTGATAATTAATGATGTAGTGCAAAACTGGTGAGGCATCAGAAGCAAAGAATTTTCTTTTCTTAGCGGTAAATTAGAGAATACTTGTTTCTCAAACTGAATGGGTGATATAGTGATGGTCTCTATAGATCAGTGCTATTACCATAGCTTTTTTCTTGCACATAAATACAAAGGACATAATTTTAAACTCTGCAGATATTTTGAAACCTAGAAGTGTAATAAACAGTAAGGGTATATAGACATACTGGAAAATGGGTAGATTCATGACAGATGTACAATACATGCATAGCAATTTACTGGATGACAAATGACACAACAAATGTTAACTAAATGGTATGATATTATTGGTGTTGCATGAACACAGAAATGCTCTTTTAATTCATATACAGGATGCAGGTATTGCCATTGCTGAATACCCTTGTGGAGGCTTCATTCTGTGGTGCATCATTCTATGCATTCTGAGCTAGGTTAGAATCATCTGAACATATGGTCATTGAGGGAAAATCATCTTATGTTATTATTTAATCTAATACAATTCATGCTCAGTCATGCACAGAAGAATCAACTTGCATATTTTTATGTTTATTAATCTATATAGTGAATAATTTTCTATATACAAAGTGCTGATAAAATTCTATTTCATTACAAGTTGTCAGTCAGACCAATACAAGTGAAGAAAGGTTATTTGTCCCTATGAATTTCAATTAGGATTGTTCAGAAACATTTCATCTTGGAGAACTTTGATATGGTTCTATACTAAACTTATAATTGATCTGTTATTATGGTGGAGATTTTTTATTGCAATTTGTGCAAAATTTATCACAATGAAACATTTCAAATGGTTCACTGTGACTGAAGAACTAAGTTTCAACCCTTTACCAGATAAACCTCATCATAAAAATGCTTTAAGATTATTTATGATGTTTGAATAATTACATTATCATCCTAACTCTACCACATCTAATTCATAATATTTTCCATGAACTTATCTTGAATAATCAAAACACAAAAATCAAAAGCAATATTATAAGTTGCACTGAGTATTAAATGTTCTTCTCAAATTTATGTACTGATTTATACCAGTAAGAGCAAGATAATAGAAAAACAAAATAGACAGGGATCTGTGCTGAGAGATTTATAGTAGCTTAAAGTGCTAATGATTTTCTCTACAGTGTCTCACCAATAAAAATCTGTTTTGCTGAAATCAAATCATTGTTAGAAATCACTTCAAAGTTTGTAAAAGTGTAAAAGAAATCATAAAAAGGAGTAACTGACAATAAACTGACAATAAACTGGACTGGTCAAAGAACACTGAGGCTGGCTACAAGAAGGGTCAGAGCCGTCTCTATTTCCTGAGGAGACTGAGGTTCTTTAACATCTGCCGGACGATGCTGAAGATGTTCTGCAAGTCTGTGGTGGCCAGTGCAATCATGTTTGCTGTTGTGTGCAGGGGCAGCAGGCTGAGGATAGCAGACACCAACAGAATCAACAAACTCATTCGTAAGGCCAGTGAAGTTGGGATGGAACTGGACTCTCTGACGGTGGTGTCTGAAAAGAGGATGCTGTCCAAGTTGCATGCCTACTTGAACAATGTCTCGCATCCACTACATAATGCACTGGTTGGGCACAGGAGTACATTCAGCCAGAGACTCATTCCACCGAGATGCAACACAGAGCGTCATAGGAAGTCATTCCTGCCTGTGGCCATCAAACTTTACAACTCAAGCACGAGGAATTCTTCAGATGCTGGAAATTTAAGCAACACACATCAAAGTTGCTGGTGAACGTAGCAGGCCAGGCAGCATCTCTAGGAAGACCTCTTCCTAGAGATGCTGCCTGGCCTGCTGTGTTCACCAGCAACTTTGATGTGTGAAACTTTACAACTCCTCCCTTGAAGGGTCAGACACCCTGAGCCAATAGGCTGGTCCTAGACTTATTTCCTGGCATAATTTACATATTACTATTTAATTATTTATGGTTTTATTACTATTTAATTATTTATGGTACAACTGTAGCGAAAACCAATATCCCCCGGGATCAATAAAGTATGACAATGACTATGACTAACTCACAGGAGAGGGTTATGTAGTTTATTCCTCTCTTATAGATGCTGCCTAACCTGCGGAGTTCCTCAGTGTTTTGTGTGTGTCGAGTCCAAAGTGATTCGTCAGAAATCACTGTGATTATGATACTGAATGCTTGAGAGTTATAAATACAAATTCTCAAATGGCTGTCAGAATGTCATGTGTTTTTTTTGCCTAAGAGGTAGGAGGTATGCCATCGGATTGTGCTGTCTTGTATAGCAGTCCGACAATTAATTGATGTACACATGTATTAACACTGGCAAAAGAATCATATTTCAAAGCATAGAAGGAAAATGCTTGAAAAAACGATTGTATATCATATACATTGTTAGCAATTTTCTTTTTTTCGGGTAATATGATCCATTTGAGATTGAGTTTCAATCAGTAAGTCAACAAAACATTTCCCATGGTATCAAAATAAATGTTAAAAACAATACAGCTATAGCATTTTTTCAGCAATTTAATTTAATTTTAACACATTTGCAAAAACTTTTCATGATTACAGAACAGAGGATTTGTGTTTGTCTACAGAGATGTTAGTACCAAATTGTTAGTCTTGCAATTCATGTCTTCCCTGCATCATGCACTACTGTTTTTGTTTTTATTTTATCATCTACCTTTAATTGGTGTACAGACTCTGAATCTTGGCCTTCTGCCAGTTTTTCTCTGCCCTATCACGACCAGATGGTCATGAGTTCAATCTTGTACAAACCAAGCAATGCACAGTACCCTGTAGTTAGAACATTTATCTGAAATTTGAGGATTTTATTTCAAATTTGAAATCAATCATTTAAGTTAAGTACGTACTTGTTATAAAACATTCATCAAAAATTACAATATTAATGTGTAATAATTTTGATAAATTTATTTTCACATTTTAAATTTATTGGCAATTCCTCTCAGAAATGTGGAAGATATGTCATAAAAGAAGGATATATTAGACATAAATATGGAAGATATGTTATGAAGGAAGCTACATACATATTGTATAGCAACTGTGAAAACTAAATAAACTCACATAAAGAGAAAAACAATTTAGAAGACCAAATGGACTGATATACAGTACTTTATTTATGTATGCATGAAGCAAGCACAGATTTCTAGTCTTGACAGTAATAAAGGTTTAAAACTGAGAGAGCAATACATTTTATATTGAATTGCTTGGTCATTTTAAAAAGCTGCGACAAACAGCTTTGCGGCACTGTAAATGAAAACTAGGTCAAAATTTAATGAGATTAAAGGACACATGCATGGCTTTATGCATGTCAATTGTGTTTACGCAGCTGTAGAAAAAGAGATTGTCACAAAAATGTAAAGAGAAACACATCTTAATGGTTTTCAATATTATTATCAAGCATTGTATATTGCAAATCAACATCCAGTAGCGGGTAAATGCAATTAATGGTTGTTCCTTGCAAATTTACTCAGAATTTCTAAAATTCTCTTTAGTAAAAATGAAATGTTGATATTGCATGTTTAAATTCCAGGAAATCTGGTATGTAAGCCAGCTCATCAGATTACAGTAGTAACTCTCTGATACTATGATTACATTGAATATGATGATTAACATGTGTACGTGCTCCTATGCAATAATCAATTTTTCTATGCCCTAAATAACACACGCACACACACACACACACACACGCACACACACAATGCCAGAGAAACTCAGCAGATTAGGCAGTATCAATGGAGAGGAATAGTCAATGTTTCAGGCCAAAACCCTTCATCAGGACTGGAAAGGAAGGATGAAGAAGTTGGAAGAAGAAGGGGGATGTGGGTAAGGAAGGAGTACAAATTAACCACTGGGCTACCATGCCGCCCAAAATATTTTTCGCTAATCCTCATTTCTTTGATCTCCTCACTCATTCTAGATCTCTCAATTCCTCACCATTTTCGGGGTGACTTTCAGGGTTTTCTTCCATGAAGACAGACACAAGAGTATTGGTTTAATTTTCTGTCATTTCCTTATTCTACAGTATGATTTCTTCTGCTTCAGTCTGTAGATCACAAGTTTCTTGTAGGCAACTTTAATTAGGTTTAGCTGAGGTGGCTATGATTTCCCATTCCAATATATCTATCCACGGCCTTCTCCACTGTTGTGATGAGTCCACGCTTAGGATGGAAGAATAACACCATTTTCCATCTGGGTAACTTCCAACTTGATGGCATGAACATTGATTTCTCAAACTTCCAGTAATGCCCCTACCTCCCCTCTCTTTCATCATTTCCCATCCCCTTTTCCCTCTCTCAACTTATCTCCTTGCCCTCCCATCGCCTCCCTCTGGTGCTCCTTCCCACTTTTCTTTCTTCCATGGCCTTCTGTCTCTTTCACCAATCAACTTCCCAGCACTTTACTTCATCCCTTCCCCTTCAGGTTTCACCTATTGCCTGATGTTTCTCTCTCCCCTCCGCCTTCCTTTTGAATCTACTCCTCAGCTTTTTTTTCTCCCGTCCTGCCAAAGGGATTCGGCCCGAAACGTTGACTGTACTTTTTCTATAGATACCGCCTGGCCTGCTGAGTTCCTCCAGTTATTTGTGTTTGTTGCTATAATTTCATCACTGATCATAAATTTGAGTTTCTTTTATAGTTTTGTAGAAATGTATGGTACAGTGGAGGTATTTGTTTACAAACCATCCATTAAGAAGCTATCCTGTCTAATCTCATTTCCTTTTTAATTATCTGTAACCTTTTAGATTAGAAGTATTCATCCATATAGTTTTTCTAGATGTGCTGAGTGTTTCATTCACTACCACCCTTTAATACAGTAAAGTTTAGACTCTTATTACCCCCTGGTCAAAAATCATGCTCTTCAACTCCCCTCAAATCCTTTTAACAACTAATTTACTTCGACCTCCTGGTTATTGATTTCACCTAAGGAAAAAGAAAGGCCTTTTATCCATTCTGCCCAGATCCTTCATAATTTTACCAAAGTCAGTTACATCTTACATCAGCTTTTTCTATTCTGAAGTAAACAGTTCCCCTCCACCTAATATTCACTCATAGCTAAATGCTCCAGATATACTGTGCATTCCAGTTAATTGGGCCATCAGTTAATTGAGACAGTCTTTTATTTAAGACAACTCTATTGAACAAAAAACTATTTTGAGAAAATGGCTGGATTCCCTTCATTTATTTGGGACACTATGCTGCTTAATTGGGGCAGAAGACTGTTGATGAATAGTTTCTAATCAGTGTCAGCTGAGGCCATTTGTGTGACTTAAATACTACAACATGTTTAGAACAATCAGTTTTTAGATAGGTCAATTGTGTGTGATTGTGTTCAAAAAGCAGTGATTTTTGTCATTGATAGTTAGTAAGACAGTTCAAAACTGTTTTGCTCACTGCGGTTTCAAGCATTCAGGCTTGGAAATGCCAGATGCCTCAGCCAATACAGTAAATGACCTGTCTGATACATTCTCCGTTTGTAATGGGAATAAAATGACACATAAAAGTGGTGAACAAAACAGGTTGGTCAGATACTGATTGCAGATCCATGATCATTACTGTGACAATGTGCAGCTGGCAGAACAATAGTGCTGAAAGAAGAATGCTCACCTTTCCTGTTAAGAAGATCACCTTTATTGCAGATGGCAATGTCATGCTGGCAGACAATGGTGCTGAGATAAGAAAGTTTATCTACCCTGTTAAGAAGACCACCATTATTGCAGGTGTCTGATCCCATTTTCCTCTCTAAGTGAGGAGATTTGAAGCTAGGTGAAGGCACAACGATAATTTCAGGAATTTAACTATTAAAATAGAATGGAATAAAAGCAGTTATTTGGTTAAAGTAGGGAATGCATTTTATTATACGTTAATAAGCACAAATATACTGTAAAGTTCTACTTGTAAGTATGTAGTGTATGTGATCACTATGGGCAGCACAGGTATACAACAGGCCAGTACAGTGATGCTGAAAGGAGAGCCTCTGTTTAACAGGTGCCACAGGTCCACAACAGGCTGGTACATAGAACATAGAACATCGAATAGTACAGCACATTACAGGCCCTTTGGCCCACAATGTTGTGTCAACCCTCAAACCCTGCCTCCCATATAACCCCCACCCCCCACCTTAAATTCCTCCATATACCTATCTAGTAGTCTCTTAAACTTCATGAGTGTATCTGCTTCCACCACTGACTCAGGCAGCGCATTCCACACACCAACCACTCTCTGAGTAAAAAACCTCCCTCTAATATTCCCCTTGAACTTCCCACCCCTTACCTTAAAGCCATGTCCTCTTGTAATGAACAGTGGTGCCCTGGGGAAGAGGCACTGGCTAGCCACTCTATCTATTCCTCTTATTATCTTGTACACCTCTATCATGTCTCTTCTCATCCTCCTTCTCTCCAAAGAGTAAAGCCCCAGCTCCCTTAATGTCTGATCATAATGCATACTCTCTAAGCAAGGCAGCATCCTGGTAAATCTCCTCTGTACCCTTTCCAATGCTTCCACATCCTTCCTATAGTGAGGTGACCAGAACTGGACACAGTACTCCAAGTGTGGCCAAACCAGAGTTTTATAGAGCTGCATCGTTACATCGCGACTCTTAAACTCTATCCCTCGTCTTATGAAAGCTAACACCCCATAAGCTTTCTTAACTACCCTATCTACCTGTGAGGCAACTTTCAGGGATCTGTGGACATGTACCCCCAGATCCCTCTGCTCCTCCACACTACCAAGTATCCTGCCATTTACTTTGTACTCTGCCTTGGAGTTTGTCCTTCCAAAGTGTACCACCTCACACTTCTCTGGGTTGAACTCCATCTGCCACTTCTCAGCCCACTTCTGCATCCTATCAATGTCTCTCTGCAATCTTTGACAATCCTCTACACTATCTACAACACCACCAACCTTTGTGTTATCTGCAAATTTGCCAACCCACCCTTCTACCCCCACATACAGGTCGTTAATAAAAATCACGGAAAGTAGGAGAACAGATCCTTGTGGGACACCACTAGTCACAATCCTCCAATCTGAATGTACTCCCTCCACCACGACCCTCTGCCTTCTGCAGGGAAGCCAATTCTGAATCCACCTGGTCAAACTTCCCTGGATCCCATGCCTCCTGACTTTCTAAATAAGCCTACCATGTGGAACCTTGTCAAATGCCTTACTAAAATCCATATAGATCACATCCACTGCACTACCCTCATCTATATGCCTGGTCACCTCCTCAAAGAACTCTATCAGGCTTGTTAGACACGATCTGCCCTTCACAAAGCCACGCTGACTGTCCCTGATCAGACCATTATTCTCTAAATGCCCATAGATCCTATCTTGAAGAATCTTTTCCAACAGCTTTCCCACCACAGACATAAGGCTCACTGGTCTATAATTACCTGGACTATCCCTACTACCTTTTTTGAACAAGGGAACAACATTCGCCTCCCTCCAATCCTCCGGTACCATTCCCATGGACAGCGAGGACATAAAGATCCTAGCCAGAGACTCAGCAATCTCTTCCCTCACCTCATAGAGCAGCCTGGGGAATATTCCGTCAGGCCCCGGGGACTTATCCGTCCTAATGTTTTTTAACAACTCCAACACCTCCTCTCCCTTAATATCAAAATGCTCCAGAACATCAACCTCACTCATATTGTCCTCACCATCATCAAGTTCCCTCTCATTGGTGAATACCAAAGAGAAGTATTCATTGAAGACCTTGCTCACTTCCACAGCCTCCAGGCACATCTTCCCACCTTTATCTCTAATCGGTCCTCCCTTCACTCCTGTCATCCTTTTTTTTCTTCATATAATTGAAGAATGCCTTGGGGTTTTCCTTTACCCTACTCGCCAAGGCCTTCTCATGCACCCTCCTTGCTCTTCTCAGCCCCTTCTTAAGCTCCTTTCTTGCTTCCCTATATTCCTCAGTAGACCCATCTGATCCTTGCTTCCTAAACCTCATGTATGCTGCCTTCTTCCACCTGACTAGATTTTCCACCTCACTTGTCACCCATGGTTCCTTTACTGTACCATTCTTTATCTTCCTCACCAGGACAAATTTATCCCTAACATCCTGCAAGAGATCTCTAAACATCGACCACATGTCCAAAGTACATTTCTCTGCAAAAACATAATCCCAATTCACACCTGTGAGTTCTAGCCTTATAGCCTCATAATTTACCCTTCCCCAATTAAAAATTTTCCTGTCCTCTCTGATTCTATCCTTTTCCATGATAATGCTAAAGACCAGGGAGCGGTGGTCACTGTCCCCCAGATGCTCACCCACTGCGAGATCTGTGACCTGACCCGGTTCATTACCTAGTACTAGATCTAGTATGGCATTCCCCCTGGTCGGCCTGTCCACATACTGTGACAGGAATCCGTCCTGGACACACTTAACAAACCCTGCCCCATCTAAACCATTGGAACTAATCAGGTACAGTGATGCTGAATGGAGAGCCTCTGTTTAACAGGTGCCACAGGTACACAACAGGCTGGTACAGTGATGCAGCCAGATGAGCTTCTACCTCACAGCTCCAGCAACCTGGGTTTAATTCCTACTTCAAATGCTATCAGAGAGAATCTGCACATTCTCCCTGTGACTGAAACCAATTGAAAATTGAAAGCCTTGACCAGAGTGGATGTGGAGAGGATGTTTCCAATAGTGGGTGAGCCTTGGACCAGGGGGTACAGCCTCAGAACAAATAGAAGGACGTCTCTTTAGAATAGAAATGAGGAGGAATTTCTTTAGCCAGACTGTGGTGAATCCATGGAATTCATTGCCAAGTCATTGGGTGTATCAGAGTTAAATCCAATATCACTGGCATATGTTGTGAAATTTGTTTTTAAGGTTGTTTAAAATGAAGATTGACAGATTCTTAATCAAGGTTATGGGAAGAAGGCAAAAGAATGTGGTTGAGAGGGATAATAAATCAGCCTTGATGGAATGTAGAGTAGACTTCATAGGCCAAATGGATTAATTATGTTCCTCAAACGTGAGAAAATCTGCAGATGCTGGAAATTCAAGCAACACAGAGAAAATGCTAGTGGAACGCAGCGGGCCAGGCAGCATCTATAGTGTCACGTACCCCGTGATGGGTTAAAGATCCAGCAGAAATGGAAAACACTTTGGAGTCCAGTATTGCTATTAACTAATGGTATTTATTAGTAACTACGCAATACAGTAATATAAATGTAGATATATCAAACAGGTTAGCAATGATTATATCTAAGTAAGTGTGGGTGGGAATATATGAAAACCAAGCTTCTTCAAGTCTAGGGGGTAAATAGATAGTCATACGATGATGAGTAAAGTTCAGTTCAGTTCGTGGTATCTAGTTGGGTAGTGATAGAGAGGGAGAGATTTGAGTCTTCAGGTGAGCTGACGCCGTTGATCTTTCCGTTGTCCTCCGAAATCCTTTAGAAGTCACCGACTGTGACTACAACAAAGGGGACCGTTCTTCTGTGGTGGAATTATCAACCCAGGCGAGGGTTGGAAACACGAATAACTCCCCACCAGTGACACCCTTTTCACACTGCGAGAGCCACTGATCGATCTGCCTGATCGATCCTCCAAAACCCACCTTTTTCTGTGGGCACAACAAAGCTCATTCAGTGTCCAAAACCATGTGTCTCTAGTTCTAACAGCTGACCTTCTCACTGTGCTTAATACTAGCTGTCCATCAAGTAGCACCTCCCTTCTCTCTCTGTAAGAACTTGGAAGCTGCCAGTGTCCTTGTAGGAAGTATAAACAAACTGTGAGCAGTCTTTGCCTCTCTCTCTCTTTTTAACAAGGTGTCTGGTGCTGAACAACTCTCTCTCTCTTTTCAAAAGCACAGTTCATAGCGTAATTCAGGACCCTGTCACAATAGGAAGAAGTACAGTCGACGTTTCGGGTCAAGACCCTTCGTCAGGACTAACGGAAAAAAGAGAAAGTAAGAGATTTGAAAGTGAGAGAGGAGGAGACCCGAAATGATAGGAGGAGACAGGAGGGAGAGAGATGAAGCTGAGAGCTGGGAAGTTGATTGGCAAAAGGGATACAATGCTGGAGAAGGGGGAGTATCATAGGATGGAAGGCCTTGGAAGAAAGAAGGGGGGAGGGGAGCACCAGAGGAAGATAGAGAACAGGCAAGGAGTTATTGTGAGAGGGAAATAGAGAAAAAATTAACAATAATAATTAGGGATGGGGTAAGAAGGGTAGGAGGGGCATTAACGGAAGTTAGAGAAATCAATGTTCATGCCATCAGGTTGGAGGCTACCCAAACGGAATATAAGGTGTTGTTCCTCCAACCTGAGTGTGGCTTCATCTCAACAGTAGAGGAGACCGCGGATTGACATATCAGAATGAGAATGGGACGTGGAATTAAAATGTGTGGCCACTGGGAGATCCTGCTTCGTCTGGCGGAGAGAGTGTAGGTGTTCAGCAAAGCGGTCTCCCAGTCTGCGTCGGGCCTCGCCAATATATAGAAGGCCACACTGCGAGCACCGGACGCTGTATATCACACTAGCAGACTCAAAGGTGAAGTGTTGCCTCACCTGGAAGGACTGTCTGGGGCCCTGAATGGTGGTGAGGGAGGAAGTGTAAGGGCAAATGTAGCATTTGTTCCACTTACAAAGATAAGTGCCGGGAGGGAGATTGGTGGGAAGGGATGGGGGGGGGGGACGACGAATGGACAAGGGAGTCGTGGAGGGAGCGATCCCTGCGGAAAGCAGAAAGTGGGGTGGAGGGGAAGATATGCTTGGTGGTGGGATCCCGTTGAAGATGGCGGAAGTTATGGAGAATTATATGTTGGACACGGAGGCTGGTGGGGTGGTAGGTGAGGACAAGAGGAAACCTATCCCTAGTGGGGTGGCTGGAGGATAGGGTGAGAGCAGATGTGAGTGAAATGGGAGAGATGCGTTTGAGGGCAGAGTTGATGGTGGAGGAAGGGAAGCCCCTTTCTTTTAAAAAGGAAGACATCTCCTTTGTCCTGGAATGAAAAGCATCATTCTGAGAGCAGATGCGGCGGAGACGGAGGAATTGAGAGAAGGGGATAGCATTTTTACAAGTAACAGGTTGGGAAGAGGAATAGTCCAGGTAGCTGTGAGAGTCCATGGGCTTATAGTAGACATCAGAAGATAAGCTGTCTCCAGAGATAGAGACAGACAGATCAAGGAAGGGGAGGGAGGTGTCGGAAATGGACCAGGTAAATTTGAGGGCAGGGTGGAAGTTGGAGGCAAAGTTGATGAAGTCAACAAGCTCAGCATGCGTGCAGGAAGCAGCGCCAATGCAGTCGTCGATGTAGCGAAGGAAAATGGGGGACGGATACCAGTATAGGCTTGGAACATGGGCTGTTCCACATAGCCAACAAAAGGGCAGGCATAGCTGGGGTCCATACGGGTGCCCATGACTACACCTTTAGTTTGAAGGAAGTAGGAGGAGTCAAAGGAAAAATTATTAAGAGTAAGGACCAATTCCGCTAGACGGAGCAGAGAAGTGGTCGGGGGGAGCTGGTTGGGTCTGGAATTCAAAAAGAAACGAAGAGCTTTGAGGACTTCCTGGTGGGGAATTGAGGTACATAGGGACTGGACATCCATGGTAAAAATAAGATGATAGGGGCCAGGGAACTTGAAGTCATTGAAAAAATCCAGAGCATGAGAAGTGTCACGAACATAGGTAGGAAGGGATTGAACAAGGGGGGGATAAAACCGTGTCGAGGTATGCAGAAATGTGTTATCGGTGGGGCAGGAGCAAACTGAAACATTGAGTCTACCTGGACAGGCGTTCCGTCCTATGATACTCCCCCTTCTCCAGCCTTGTATCCCTTTTGCCAATCAACCTCCCAGCTCTTAGCTTCATCCCTCCCCCTCCTGTCTTCTCCTATCATTTCGGGTCTCCCCCTCCCCCTCCCACTTTCAAATCTCTTACTATCTCTTTTTTCCGTTAGTCCTGACAAAGGGTCTCGACCTGAAACGTTGACTGTACTTCTTCCTATAGATGCTGCCTGGCCTGCTGCATTCCACCAGCATTTTGTGTGTAATTATGTTCCTATGTGTTATGGTTTTCTAGATAGTGGTAGTCAAAAACAACAAACAAGGACTGGGATAAATAAAGGTGTGGAAGCAGAAAAGTAGTTGTCAGCTAGACATTTTGGATTGGAACCTTCAGAGTAAGAGGGAGGGCAATAACGAAGTTACCCAGGTCCAGTGTTAGCTGCAACTCGATAGATTAGCAAAGTGATCATTATTTAGGGGATGGCCTTAGCCAAATGTAAATACAGATCATAAAGAAGTGTAAAGAACAGAAATACTGTACAAAAAACTGAAAGTGAGACATGTAACAAAATATATTTAATCTCTCTGAACATTGAAAAAAATAATGAGAAATATAAAGCTTTTAATGGGGAAGAATATGTCTTTGAACAGATTCCACAAACTATGGACTTATTTTTAAGGACTTTACAACTCATGATCTCAGTATTATTTGCTTTTCTATTTTTTTTTGTATTTGCATAGATTGTCTTCTTTTACACATTGGTTGCTTGTCAGTCTTTGTGTGTAGTTTTTCATTGATTCTCTTGTATTTCTTTGTTCTACCATGAATGTCTGCAAGAAAATGAATCTCAAGGAAGTATACGGTGACATACGTACGTACCTTGATAATAAATTTTCTTTGACTTTGACTTTTATAAAGCAATATAGCACAGCTACAGACTCTTTGGCCCAACCAGCTCATGCTGACCAAGGTTGCCACCCAGTTAGTCCCATTTTCCTGCTTTTAGCCCATATCCCTCTCAGCCCTGCTCCTCCATGCTTCTTAAATGATATTGTTGTACCTAACTCAACCATTTCCTCTGGCAGCTCATTTCATATATTCACCATCTTCTGTGTAAAAAATGTTACCCATCAGGCCTCTCTTAAATCCTTCCCTCTTCCACTAAACTTATGCCCCCTAGTTCTGCATTCCACCACCCTGGGGAAAATAATATCACCATCCCGTGATGGAAGAAAAATTGGCAGATCTGATATATAATAACAGGCTTTAATGTTAATAGAATCAGGTTTATTATCACTGGCATGTTGTAAAAATTGTTGTTTTGCAGCAGTAAAACATAGAAACATAGAAAACCTACAGCACAATACAGGCCCTTTGACCCACAATGCTGTGCCGAACATGTATTTACTTAAGAAATTACCTAGGGTTACCGATAGCCCTCTATTTTTCTAAGCTCCATGTACCTATCCAGGAGTCTCTTAAAAGACCCTATCATATTCACCTCCACCACCATTGCCAGCAGCCCATTCCATGCACTCACCACTCTCTGCATAAAAACTTACCCTTGACATCTCCTCTGTACCTACTTCCAAGCACCTTAAAACTATGCCCTCTGGTGTTAGCCATTTCAGCCCTGGGAAAAAGCCTCTGACTATCCACATGATCAATGCCTCTCATCACCTTATACACCTCTATCAGGTCACCTCTCATCCTCCGTCGCTCCAAGGAGAAAAGGCCAAGTTCACTCAACCTATTCTCATAAGGCATGCTCCCCAATCCAGGCAACATCCTTGTAAATCTGCTCTGCACCATTTCTATAGTTTCCACATCCTTCCTGTAGTGACGTGACCAGAACTGAGCACAGTACTCCAAGTGGGGTCTGACCAAGGTCCTATATAGCTGTAACATTACCTCTCGGCTCTTAAGCTCAATCCCATGGTTGATGAAGGCCAATGCACCGTATGCCTTCTTAACCACAGAGTCAACCTGCTCAGCAGCTCTGAGTGTCCTATGGACTTGGACCCCACAATCTCTCTGATCCTCCACACTGCCATGAGTCTTACCATTAATACTATATTCTGCCATCATATTTGATGTTGAACTCCATCTGCCACTTCTCAGCCCAGTTTTGCATCCCTAATGTCCCGCTGTAACCTCTGACAGCCCTCCACACTATCTACAACATCCCCAACCTTTGTGTCATCAGCAAATTAACTAACCCATCCCTCCACTTCCTCATCTAGGTTATTTATAAAAATCATGAAGAGAAGGGGTCACAGAACAGATCCATGCAGAACACCACTGGTCACTGACCTCCATGCAGAATATGACCCGTCTACAACGACTCTTTGCCTTTTATGGGCAAGCCAGTTCTGGATCCACAAAGCAAGGTCCCTTTGGATCCCATGCCGCCTCCTTTTCTCAATAAGCCTTACTTGAGGTACCTTATCAAATGCCTTGCTGAAATCCATATACACTCCATCTACTGCTCTACCCTCATCAACGTGTTTAGTCACATCCTCAAAAAATTCAATCAGGCTCGTAAGGCAGAACCTGCCTTTGAGAAAGCCATGCTGACTATTCCTAATCATATTATGCCTCTCCAAAAGTTCATAAATCCTGCCTCTCAGGTTCTTTTCCATCAACTTACCAACCACTGAAGTAAGACTCACTGGTCTATAATTTCCTGGGCTATCTCTACTCCCTTTCTTAAATAAGTGAACAACATCTGCAACCCTCTAATCCTCCGGAACCTCTCCCATCCCCTTTGATGATGCAAAGATCATTGCCAGAGGCTCAGCAATCTCCTCCCTCACCTCCCACTGTAGCCTGGGGTACATCGCGTCTGATCCTGGAGACTTATCCAACTTGATACTTTCCAAAAGCTCCAGCACATTCTCCTTCTTAATATCTATATGCTCAGGCTTTTCAATCCACTGTAAGTCTCCCTACAATTGCCGAGATCCTTTTCTGCAGTGAATACTGAAGCAAAGTATTCATTAAGTACCTCAGCTATCTCCTCCGGTTCCATACATACTTTTCCACTGTCACACCTGAATGGTACTATTCTCTCACGTCTTATCCTCTTGCTCTTCTCATACTTGTAGAATGCCTTGGGGTTTTCCTTAATCCTGTCTGACAAGGCCTTCTCATGGACCCTTCTGGCTCTCCTAATTTCATTCTTAAACTCCTTCCTGCTAGCCTTATAATCTTCTAGATCTCTCATTACCTAGTTTTTTGAACCTTTCGTAGGCTTTTCTTTTCTTCTTGACTAGATTTTCAATAGCCTTTGTACACCACGGTTCCAGCCTTTCGCTGTCTCATTGGAACATACCTATGCAGAATATGCAGATATGCAAATATCCCCTGAACATTTGTCACATTTCTGCTGTAAATTTCCCTGAGAAGATCTGTTCCCAATTCATGCTTCCAAGTTCCTGCCTGATAGCTTCATATGTCCCCTTATTTTTAATATTTACTAATTTTTACTATTTTTAATGTTTAATATTTGTAATCCAGGGAGCGGAAAGTGTGGAATCAAATATCGCTGTGATGATTGTATGTTCTAGTATCAATTGTTTGGCAACAATAAAGTATAAAGTAGTCCAACTAAATGCATTCTTAACTTGTCTGTTCCTATCCCTCTCCAATGCTATGGTAAAGGAGATAAAATTGTGATCACTACCTCCAACATGCTCTCCCACTGAGAGACCTGACACCTGACCAGGTTCATTTCCCAATACCAGATCAAGTACAGCCTCTCCTCTTGTAGGCTTATCTACATATTGTGTCAGGAAACCTTCCTTAACACACCTAACAAACTCCACCTCATCTATACTCCTTGCTCTACAGAGATGCCAATCAATATTTGGAAAATTAAAATCTCCCACCTCGACAACCCTGTTAATATTACACCTTTCCAGAATCTGTCTCCCTATCTGCTCCTTGATGTCCCTGTTACTATTGGGTGGTCTATAAAAAACACCCAGTAGAGTTATTGATCCTTTCCTGTTTCTAACTTCCAGCCACAGAGAATCAGTAGACAATCCCTCCATGACTTCCTCCTTTTCTGCAGCCGTGACACTATCTCTGATCAGCAGTGTCCCACCTCCATCCCTTTTGCCTCCTTCCCTGTTCTTTCTGAAACATCTAAAGCCTGGCACTCTACTCTAAGTAATCATTCCTGCTCCTGAGCCATCCAAGTCTCTGTAATGGCCACAACATCATAGCTCCAAGTATTGATCCACGCTCTAAGCTCATCCGCTTTGTTCATGATGCTTCTTGCATTAAAATAGACACATCTCAAACCATCAGTCTGAGTGTATTCCTTCCCTATCACCTGCCTATTCTACCTCTCGCACTGTCTCCAAGCTTTCTCTATATGTGAGCCAACCGTCCCTTCCTCCATCTCTTAAATTCAGTTCCCGCCCCCCCAGCAATTCTAGTTTAAACTCTCCCCAGTAGCCTTAGTAAACCTCTCCACCAGGATATTGGTCTCCGTCGGATTCAAGTGAAACCCATCCTTTTTGTACAGGTCGTGCCTGCCCCAAAAGAGGTCGCAATGATCCAGAAATCTGAATCCCTGCCCCCTGCTGCAATCCCTCAGCTACGCATTTATCCTTCACCTCACTCTATTCCTATACTCACTGTCGTGTCGCACAGGCAGTAATCCCAAGATTACTACCTTTGAGGTCCTGCTTCTCAACTTCCTTCTTAAATCCCTGTAGTCTGTTTTCAGGATCTCCTCCCTTTTCCTACCTATGTCGTTGGTACCAATATGTGCCATGACCTCTGGCTCTTCACCTTCCCACTTCAGTATATAGTGGACGTGATCAGAAACATCCTGGACCCTGGCACTTGGGAGGCAAATTACTATCTGCGTTTCTTTCCTGCATCCATAGAATTGCCTGTTTGACCTCCTAACGATAGAGTCCCCTATTATTGCTGCCTTCTTTTTTCCTTTACCCTTTTGAGCCACAGGGCCAGACTCTGTGTCAGAGGTGTGGCCATTGTTGCTTCCCCACCAGTAATCAAACAGGAGTACTCATTGTTAAGGGGGACAGCCACAGGGATATTCTGTAAGGTGCAACACACAAAAATTGTGATCAGTTACAAAAATAAATATATTCCAAAAGATTAATAGCAAGGTAGTGTTCATGGGTTCATGGACCATTCATAAATCTGATAGTAGAGGAGAAGAAGCTGTTCCTGTACTGTGTGGGTATCTTCATGTTCTGTACTTCCTCCCTGATGGTATTAATGAGAAAAGGGTATGTGGTCTTTAAATGGATTCCTCCTTCTTGAGGTACCTCCTCTTGAAGATGTCCTCAATGGCAGGGATGGATGTGCCTGTGACTGAGTCTACAATCCTCTGTAGACTGTCGCAATTCTTTGCATTGACAACTCCATACCAGGTGGTGATACAACCAGACAGAATATTTTCCACTCTACCTCTGAAGAAATTTTGCAAGAGCCTTTGGTGACATACCGAATCTCCTCAGCCTGCTAATGGAGTAGAGCCTTTTTTTTTAATTGTATCAATGTGTTGGGTCCAAGGTAGTTTCTCTGAGATGTTGACACCCAGGAAAAGGAAACAAAAAAGCAGAAGCACTGTAGTGTAGTGGTTAGCATGATGCTTTTACATCAATAGTGACTTAGATTCAATCATGCCACTGTCTGTAAGGAGTTTGTATGTTCTCCCAGTGACTGCACAGGTTTCCTCTCATATTCCAAAGACATATGGGTTTGGGTTTGGATATCTGGGTATTTGATCCTCCACAATATTCCACGTGGGAATTTAAACTGGAGGTGGCAGTGTTTTTTTTTTATGAGGTCGAGTTGTGAGCTCGACATCAACCTGGCATGGATGGAGAGCACCCTCAGGAGCGGTCTGTCACTGGATTGAACTCGGGAACTTCCGTTCTCAAGCCCAGCGCTGATCTCACTGCGCCACCAGGTTACAGTTAGTTGTGGCCATGCTTCATTGGCACCAGAATTGTGACAAGATTTGTGGGCTGTCCCCAGCCCATCCTTGGACTGTGCTGGTCCTAGATGCAAATGATGTATTTCACTGTACGGTTCAATGCACATGTGAGAAATAAAACTAATCTTGTCTCATAACATTGAAATACTTCATCACTTCGACTGATGAAGGTACAGTCTTAATCCTGCAAGATTAATGAACTGCAGATATTTATTAAAAATTTGCACTTGTTTTACAAATAATACTGAAAGCGAGCATTGGTATTGGATGGGAATGAGGAATGATTACAGAGAAAACCTCAGAAATATTATTGGTTGCAAAGAAGCGCCTCAGAAGATGGAGGACAAGTCTGATGAATAAGCTCCGATGTCTACACTTGCTGAAATAACTTACGGGCAGTTGAATGATTTTCTAGTTCCCATCTAAATGTAATATTCATTTTGGGAATTTAGTAGCCATAATATGGAAGACACAACAATACACTCTTCTGGAAATGAATTAGATGATTACAGAGATATATATCCTATGCTTGAGAGCTTTGGTGTGGTTAACAGGCCTTTAACTAGATATTTAACTGTTGCTCCCTGATCAGCCATATGAAAGGAAGATTAAAAAGAAAAGTAAAACAGTATTCATTGTTCAGATCTGAAGAAGAAGGAGTATTGGATACAGGGATAAGGGATAGAAAGGGGAGATGCTGAAAGATGATGTCCGAATTTTTTCTCAGAAAATTGATTCATATTCATATTCATTTATTTAACACATGTATATTGAAACACACAGTGAAATGCTTTAACAACCAACATAATCTAAGGATGTGCTGGGGGCAGCACACAAGTGTTACCACACGTTCCTTCACCAATATAGCATGGCCATAATGTTCACAGAATACACACACACACATACACAGGCCATTTCTGGGCCACCAGCATCCAGTGAACTAACAGACACAGAATTTTGGCCATCGGTGCACTGATTTCTCCAGAAGACTCACACACTTCCAGACATTGGTGCACTGATTTCCCCAGTGGACGTGCAGACACAGGGCTTTGGCCATCAGAGCTCTGATTTCCCCAGCAGACTTGCAGACATCGGTGCACTGATTTCTCCAGTGGACTCGCAAATACAGGACTTTGGCCATCAGTTTCCCTTGATTTCCCTTTGATTTCCCTTGTGGTCTTACATACACTGCTGCACTGACTTTCCCAGTGGACCCGCTGACACAGGGCTTCGGTCAGTGGTGTACTGATTTCCCCAGTGAACTTGCAGACATTGGTGCACTGATTTCTCCAGTGGAAGTGCAGACACAGGGCTTTAGCCATCAAGGCACTGAATTACTGAATTCCCCAGCAGACTTGCAGACATCAGTACACTGATTTACCCAGTGGACATGCAGACTTGAAGACATCGGAGAACTGATTTCTCCGGTGGACATGCAGACATTAGTCCATTAATTTCACCTGTGATCCTGCAGAAGAAGGACAAGGCAACAAAAGGGGGAACAAATGCAGAAAGAGCAACGAGTTAAATTGTACCACAGAGGCAAAATTCAAAAGGGCAAAGAATGCAGTGCTGAAGGTTCTGTATTTAAATGCACATAGCATTTGGAATAAGGTGGATGAACTTGTAGTGCAATTAGAGATTGGTCAGTATGATTTTTAAGGGCATCATTGAGCCATAGTTGGGAGCTGAACATCAAAGGATATACCTTGTATCAAAAAGGACAGGCAGGAAGGTATTGGCAGTAGTGTGGTTCTGGTGGTTAGAGGTGGAATTACATCTTTAGAAAGAGGTGACATTGGGTCAGAAAATGTTGAATCATTGTGGGTGGAGTTAAGAAACCGCAAGGGTGAAAAGGAATCATATATTGGCCTCCAAATAGTAGCCAAGATGTGGGATTGAGATTGCAAAGAGAGCTGGAAAAGGCACGTAATAAGGGTAATGTCACAATTGTAATAAGGGACTTCAATATGCAAGAGGATTGGGAAAATCAGGTTGGTGTCAGATCGCAAGAGAGGAAATTTGTTGAATGCCTATGATATGGCTTTTTAGAGCACTTTGTGGTTGAGCCTACTTGGGGAAAGGTTATCTTAGATTCAATGTTGTGTAATAACCCAGATCTTATTAGGGAGCTTAATGTAAAGGAACACTTAGGAGGCTGTGATCATAATATGATTGAATTCATGCTGCACTTTGAGAGTGAGCATCACAAGTCACATGTATCAGAATCGCAGTGGAGGATATGTCCCACAGAAGAAGTAGTTCTCAATTAGCAGGGGTAGGCAATTGTGGCTGACAAAGGAAGTTAAGGACTGCATAAAGCCCAGGAAGATCATAAGACATAAAGCAGAATTAGGCCACTCAGCCCATTGAGCCCGCTCCACCGTTTCATCATGGCTGATGCTAGATTGCATTCAACCCATACAGCTGCCCTCTCATCATATCTCTTGATGCCATGACCAGTCAAGAAACTATCAACTTTTGCTTTAAATATACCCACGGACTTGGCCTCCACCGCAGTCTGTGACAGAGCATTCCACAGATTCACTACTCTGCTAAAAAAAATTCCTCCTTACCTCTGTTCTAAAAGGTCACACCTCAGTTTTGCGACTGTGCCCTCTAGTTCTGGATACCTCTACCACAGGAAAACATCCTCTCCCCATCCACCTTATCTCGTGCTTTCAACGTTCAGTAGGTTTCAATGAGATCCCCAAGCATCCTTCTAAAATCCAGTGAGTACTGGCCCAAAGCCACCAAATACTCCTTATATGTTAACCCCTTCATTCCCAGAATCATCTTTGTGAACCTCCTCTGGACTCTCTTCAATGACAAATCTGAGATAAGGGGCCCAAAACTGTTGACGATACTCCAAGTGTGGCCTGACCAGTGTCTTATAAAGATTCAGAATTATCTCCTTGTTTTTATATTCTATTCCCCTTGAAATAAATGCCAACATTGCACTGGCTTCTTTACCACGGACTCAACCTGTAAATTAACCTTCAGACAGTCTTGCACAAGGACTCCCAAGTCCCTTTGCACCTCTGAGGTTCAAATTTTTTCCCCATTTAGATAATAGTCTGCACTATTGTTCCTTTTACCAAAATGTATTATCATACATTTCCCAACACCGTATTCCATCTGCCACTTTTTTGCCCATTCTTCCAATCTGTCTAAGTCCTGCAGTAATCGCATTGCTTCCTCAGTGCTACCTACCCCTCCACCATTTTTGTATCATCCGCAAACTTTGCCACAAAGTCATCAATTCCACTATCTAAATCATTGACGAACAATGAGCACCACTGCTCAATACAAGAGGACATGGCTTTAAGGTAAGGGGTGGGAAGTTCAAGGGGGATATTAGAGGAAAGTTTTTTACTCAGAGAGTGGTTGGTACGTGGAATGCACTACCTGAGTCAGTGGTGGAGACAGATAGACTAGTGAAATTTAAGAGACTACTAGACAGGTATATGAAGGAATTTAAGGTAAGGGGTTATATGGGAGGCAGGGTTTAAGGGTCGGCGCAACATTGTGAGCCGAAGGGCCTGTACTGTGCTGTACTATTCTATGTTCTATGTTCTATGTAAAAGTGGTGGTCCTAATACTGACCCTGATGAACACCACTAGTCACTGGTAGACAACCAGAAAAGGCCCCCTTTATTCCCACTTGCTGCCTCCTGCCTGTCAATCATTCCTCTATCCATGCCAGTATCTTTTCTGTAACGCCATAGGGCTTTATCTTGTTAAGCAGCCTCATGTGTGACACCTTATCAAACGCCTTCTGAAAATCCGAGTAAATGACATCCACTGCCTCACCTTTGTTCTTCCTGCTGATTACTTCCTCAAAGAGCTCTGACTTTGACTTATTTTATCATTAGTCTCCAAGTATCCCGAAACATCATCCTTAATAGACTCCAAATACTAACTGGCCTATAATTTCCTCTCTTCTTAGAGTGGAGTGACATTTGCAATTTTCCTCCTTACCTCTTCATAAGACAAGGGCAGGCCCCACTTTGAATATTGTCAACAGTTTTGGGCCCCATATCTCAGAAGGGGTATGTTGTTATTGGAATGAGTCCAGAGAAGGTTCACCAGGATGATTCTGGGAATTAAGGGGTTAATGTATGAGAAGCGTTTGGAAGCTTTGGGCCTGTACTCACTGGAGTTTACAAGAATGTGTGGGAATCTCATTGAAACCTACCGAACATTGAAAGGATGAGATAAAGTGGATTTGGAGTGCATGTTTCCAATGGTGGGGTATCCAGAACTAGAGGACGCAGCCTCAAAATTGAGGGGTGGCCTTTTACAACAAAGATAAGAAGGATTTTTTTTAGCCAGGTAGTTGTGAATCTGTGGAGTGCTCTGCCACAGACTGTGGTAGAGGCTAAGCCTGTGGGTATATTTAAAATGGAAGTTATTAGTTTCCTGATTGGTCAGGGCATCAAAGGATATGGCGAGAAGGCAGGTGTATAGGGTTAAGTGCGATCTGAGATCAGCCATGATGGAATGGTGGAGCGGGCTTGATGGACTGAATGGCTTAATTCTGCTCCTATGTTTTATGATCTTATGGATACAGGGTTTTGGCTAACAGTGTACTGATTTCCCCAGTGGACTTGCAGACACAGGGCTTGGTCATCGGTGCAATGATTTATCCAGCGGACTCACAGGTACAGGGCTTTGGCCATTGGGCTCAACTTACAGACACACCGCCTTCGATCTTCGTGGGTCAATCCTGGGACTCATTAGTGATGGGACTCCAAACTCCATGCCTCAACTTCCAGACTTGCCAACTTGCCGTCCCGGGGTGGTCACAGGCCTCGTGCCCCTACTCGCACAAACCTCTGATCCTGGGACCCGCTGATCTGGGAGGAAGTGCTCCCTGACTTTGTCAGCCATACCAAACAGAAGGAAAAAGCCATGAAAGTGAAAACAGCAAGTACATTGGGAGAGAAAAGACGACCAGTGCATGGGAGTCTGATATCAGCATTTATAATTTACCAGTAGTAAATCAACAGAAGAGAACATTAAATGAAGTGTTAAAAACTGTTGATGATTTTCAGCCACTTTGAACACGCAATGAAGTCAATTTTTACTCTCACCATCTATACAACAGATTCACTTTGCATATAATGTGCAAGTATAAGGAATCAAAATCCAATCTGATGTTCACTCTATGCATTTGGACACCTCTGAAAAATCAACCAATAATCAACTTGTACGGCTAAGCTGAGAACTTCAAATTTAATTAAATGAGGCCAAAGGTCCTGATGCAGGGTTTCAACCCAAAACATCAACAATTCCTTTGACTCACAGATGCTGGTAAATTCCCCCAGCAGATTGTTTGCTGCTCCAAAATTCCCTATGTGTTTTGCAAGGAGCCTAGTGTCATAGAAAAGTACAGGTCAGAAACAGGCCCTTCAGCCCATTTAGACATGCCAAAGCCATTTAAACCGCCTACTCCCATCAACCTGCACCTGGACCGTAGCCCTCCATACCCCTACAATCCATACACATATCTAAGCTTCTTTTAAATGTTGAAATTGAGTTTGCATGCACCATTTGTGCTGGCAACTTGTTCCACACTCTGATGACACGCTGAGTGAAGGAGCTTCTCTTCATGTTCCCCTTAAACTTTTCACCTTTTAACCTTATTCCATGACCTCTGGTTGTAGTCCCGTCCAACTTCAGTGGAAAATTCCTGCTTGCATTCACCTTATCAATACTCCTCATAATTTTGTATACCTCTATCAAATCTTCTCCCAGTCTTCTACATTCCAAGGAATAAAGCCCGAACCTATTCAATCTTTCCTTATAACTCAGGTGTTCCGGACCTGACAAGATCCTTGTAATTTTTCTCTGTGTTCTTTCAAACTTATTTACATTTTTCCTGTCAGTGGGTGACTAAAGCTACACACAATACTTCAAATTAGGCCTCACCGTCGACTTATGTTACTTCAACATAGCACCTCATCTCCTATACTCAATATTTTGAATCATGACGGCCAATGTGCTGAAAGCTTTCTTTAAGACCCTATCTACCTGTGACTCCACTTTCAATGAATTATGGACCTGTATTCCCATATCCCTTTGTTCTACCACACTCTTATGTGCCCTACTGTTCACTGTGTAAGGCCTACCCTGGTTGGTCCAAATGAAGTGCAAAAACTTGCACTTGCCTGTATTAAATTCCATGTTGTTTCTCAGCCCACTTTTCCAGCTGATCCAGATTCCCCTGCAAGCCATGATAGCCTTCCTCGTTGTCCACTACACCCCCAATCTTGGTGTCATCCACAAATTTGCTGATCCAGTTAACCACATTATCATCCAGATCACTAATATAGCTGACATATAATAATGGACTTAGAACTGAAGCCTGCAGCACTCCACTGGTGATAGGCCTCCAGCTGGAGAGGCAACCATCTACTACCACTCTCTGGCTCCTTCCACAAAGCCAATGTCTAATCTAATTTACTACCTTTATCTTGAATGCTGTGTGACTGAATCTTCTTGACCAACTTCCCATGTGGGACCTTGTCAAAAGTCTTCCTAAGGTCCATGTAGACAACATCCACTTTCCTGGCAACTTCCTTGAAAAACACTATTAGATTGGTTGGACATGACCTACCACGTATGAAGTCATGCTGACTATCCTTAATTAGTCCATGTCTATCCAAATACTTATATATCCCATCCCTTAGAATATCTTCCAATAACCTTCCCACTACTGATGTCAAGACTCACTGGCCTATAATTTCCTGGTTTATGTTTAGAGCCTTTCTTAAACAGTGGAACAACATTGGCTATCCTCCAATTCTCTGGTATCTCTCCTGTCACCAAGGATGATTTAAATATCTCTGCTAGGGCCCTGGCAATTTCTGCACTTGCCTGCTGTAGGGTCCAAGGGAACACCTTGACAGGCCCTGGGGACTTATCCACTTGATTTGCCTCAGGACAGTAAACACTTCCTTCGCTGTGTCCATAGAAAGTATAGATGCAAAAAAATTATTTGGCTCCACACGTGAATTACCATTGTGATCTTCCAGAGGAACATTTTGTTCCTTGCAATCCTTTTGCTCTTAACATACTGTATCTTTAGAAGCCCTTAGGATTCTCCCTCACCTTGTCTGCTAAGGCAACATCATGCTTTCTTTTGGCTCTCCTGATTTCTTTATTAAATGTTCTCTTGCATTTCTTATACTCCATAAGCACCCGATTTATTCCTACCTGCCTATACCTTTATGCCTATATGGACTCCTTTTTTTCCTTAACTAGGGCCTCAATATCTCTTGAAAACCAAGGCTCTCTACAGTTGTTATCTTTACTTTTTACTCTGACAGACACATACATGCATTTGAAGATCCCTCACCTACCAAGTACACCTTTGCCAGAAAACAGCCTGTCCCAATCCATACTTGCCAGATCATTTCCGATACCATCAAAATTTGCCTTTCTCCAATTTAGAATGTGAACCACACCTATCTTTCTGCATATCTACTTTGAAACTAATGGCATTTTGATCACTAAATACAAAGCATTCCCCTACACAAATTTCTATCACCAGCCCTGTCTCATTCCCTAATAACAGATCAAGTATCACACACTCTTTCATTGGGACTTCTGTGTGCTGATTAAGGAAACTTTCCTGAGCACATTTGACAAACTCTATCCGTTCTAGTCCTTTTACAATATGGGAGTCCCAGTCAATATGTGGAAAGTTAAAGTCACCTACTATAACCACCTTACGTTTTTTGCAGCAATCTGTGACCTCTCTACCAATTTGTTCCTCCAAATCCCTTGGACTGTTGGGTGGTCTGTAATATAGCCCCATTAATGTGGTCATACCTTTTTTATTTCTCAGTTCCACCCATAACTCCTCACTAGATGAGTTCTCCAGTCTGTCCTGACTGAGCACTGCAATGAAATTTTCCCTGACTTTTAACACTACCCCTCCCTCCCGCTCTATCATGTCTAAAACAACGGAACCTGGGATTACTCAGCTGCCAGCCCTACCCCTCCTCCCTCACTTATGGCTACAATATCACAATTCCAGGTGTTGATCCAGACTCTGAGTTCAGCTGTCTTTCCCACAATACTTCTTATTGAAATATATGCAGTTCAGGACATTAGTTGTACTATGCTCAACCTTTTGATTCCTGACTTTGGGGTCTTACAAACATCTGTCTCCACTAACTGTTCTGGAACTTTGGTTCCCATTCTCCTGCAACTCTAGTTTAAACCCCACCTTGCAGTACTAGCAAGCCTTCCCTCTAGGACAGCCTTTCTCAATCTGTTTTGTCTTAGAAGAACCTTTGGAATAAATTTCAGGTCTCAGGGAACCCTGCGTAAAAATGATTATATATATACAGCTTGCTCATGGTATGTTAGTGTGATCAGTACGTTGTAGATATAATCATCCAAAAATAATTGTTAATGCTCTTTTGAGTAGAGAATAAATTTTTAGCCAAACTTTCTTCAAAAACCAGGTAGTAGTTAAGCTAACACACACAAAAAATGCTGGTGAATGCAGCAGGCCAGGCAGCATCTATAGGAAGAGGTACAGTTGATGTTTCGGGCCGAGACCCTTCGTCAGGACTAACTGAAAGAAGAGATAGTAAAAAGAGATAGTAAGAGATTTGAAAGTGGGAGGGGGAGGGTGAGATCCGAAATGATAGGAGAAGACAGGAGGGGGGAGGGATGGAGCCGAGAGCTGGACAGTTGATTGGCAAAAGGGATATGAGGCTGAAGAAGGGAGAGGATCATGGGATGGGAGGCCTAGGGAGAAAGAAAGGGGGAGAGGGGAAGCCCAGAGGATGAGCAAGGAGTATAGTGAGAGGGACAGAGGGAGAAAAAGGAGAGAGAGAGAGAGAAAAAAATCAATTAATAATAATAATAAATAAATAAATAAATAACGGATGGGGTATGAAGGGGAGGTGGGGCATTAACAGAAATTAGAGGTCAATGTTCATGCCAGCAGGTTGGAGGCTACCCAAACGGAATATAAGGTGTTTTTCCTTCAACCTGAGTGTGGCTTCATCTTGACAGTAGAGGAGGCCATGGATAGACATATCAGAATGGGAATGGGACATGGAATTAAAATGTGTGGCCACTGGGAGATCCTGCTTTCTCTGGCAGACAGAGCATAGGTGTTCAGCAAAATGGTCTCCCAGCCTGCGTCATGTCTTGCCAATATATAGAAGACCACATCTGGAGCACCAGATGCAGTATATCACCCCAGTCGACTCACAGGTGAAGTGTCGCCTCACCTGGAAGGACTGTCTGGGGCCCTGAATGGTGGTGAGGGAGGAAGTGTAAGGGCATGTGTAGCACTTGTTCCACTTACAAGGATAAGTGCCGGGAGGGAGATCGGTGGGAAGGTATGGGGGGTACGAATGGACAAGGGAGTCGCGTAGGGAGTGATCCCCGCGGAAAGCAGAGAGAGGGGGTTAGGGAAAGATGTGCTTAGTGGTGGGATCCCGTTAGAGGTGGCAGAAGTTACGGAGAATTATATGTTGGACCTGGAGGCTGGTGAGGTGGTGGTTGAGGACAAGGGGAACCCTATTCCTAGTGGGGTGGCGGGAGGATGGGGTGAGAGCAGATGTGAGTGAAATGAGAGAGATGCGTTTGAGAGCAGAGTTGATGGTGGAGGAAGGGAAGCCCATTTCTTTAAAAAAGAAATCATCCCCTTTGTTCTGGAATGAAAAGCCTCATCCTGAGAGCAGATGCGGCGGAGACGGAGGAATTGCGAGAAGGGGATGGCATTTTTGCAAGAGACAAGTTGGGAAGAGGAATAGTCCAGGTAGCATATGTCTATCCACGGCCTCCTCTACTGTCAAGATGAAGCCACGCTCAGGTTGGAGAAAAAACACCTTATATTCCGTCTCGGTAGCCTCCAACCTGATGGCATGAACATTGTCTTCTCTAACTTCCGTTAATGCCCCACCTCCCCTTCGTACCCCATCTGTTATTTATTTATTATTATTATTATTAATTATTATTTTTTCTCTCTCTCTCTCCTTTTTCTCCCTCTATCCCTCTCACTATACTCCTTGCCCATCCTCTGGGCTTCCCCCCCTCCTCCCTAGGCCTCCTGTCCCATGATCCTCTCCCTTCTCCAGCCTTATATCCCTTTTGCCAATCAACTGTCCAGCTCTTGACTCCATCCCTCCCACTCCTGTCTTCTCCTATCATTTCGGATCTCCCCCTCCCCCTTCCACTTTCAAATCTCTTACTATCTCTTCTTTCAGTTAGACCTAATGAAGGGTCTCGGCCCGAAACGTCGACTGTACCTCTTCCTATTATGCTGCCTGGCCTGCTGCATTCACCAGCATTTTTTTGTGTGTATTGCTTGAAATTCCAGCATTTGCGGATTTCCTCGTGTTTGTAGTAATTAAGCTAAGCTTACCTTTCTTGAAATTATTCTCTTCCTTTCCCACTTCCATAAATTTTAAAAACTCATAAGGAAAACATAATAAATTTCTGTTAAATAACTGGCTTAAGGCAAAATGGGATTTAATTTTTCTTAAAGTAGGCTCAGTAGATTTAATTTAAATAAAGGTTGTAAATTGAAATTAATGCTATTAATTAATTGAAAATTTATTGACAATGTTGAAGAATAAAGTTATGAAAAACCATAAGCCAGAGCAATATGAATAAGACCAAAAGACTATAAGTTATAGAACATAGAATAGTACAGCACATTACAGGCCCTTCGGCCCACAATGTTGTGCCGACCCTCAAACCCTGCCTCCCATATAACCCCCCACCTTAAATTCCTCCATATACCTGTCTAGTAGTCTCTTAAACTTCACTAGTGTATCTGCCTCCACCACTGACTCAGGCAGTACATTCCACGCACCAACCATTCTCTGAGTAAAAAACCTTCCTCTAATATCCCCTTTGAACTTCCCACCCCTTACCTTAAAGCCATGTCCTCTTGTATTGAGCAGTGGTGCCCTGGAGAAGAAGCGCTGGCTATCCACTCTATCTATTCCTCTTAATATCTTGTACACCTCTATCATGTCTCCTCTCACCCTCCTTCTCTCCAAAGAGTAAAGCCCTAGCTCCCTTAATCTCTGATCATAATCCATACTCTCTAAACCAGGCACCATCCTGATAAATCTCCTCTGTACCCTTTCCAATCCTTTCTATAGTGAGGCGACCAGAACTGAACACAGTACTCCAAGTGTGGCCTAACCAGAGTTTTATAGAGCTGCATAATTACATCGTGGCTCTTAAACTCTATCCCTCGACTTATGAAAGCTAACACCCCATAAGCTTTCTTAACTACCCTATCTACCTGTGAGGCAACTTTCAGTGATCTGGGGACATGTACCCCCAGATCCCTCTGCTCCTCCACACTACCAAGTATCCTGCCATTTACTTTGTACTCTGCCTTGGAGTTTATAGGAGCAGAAGTAGGCCATTCAGCCCATTGAATCTGTTCCTCATTCAATCATGGGCTGATCCAAATATTCCCCTGCATTCTCCCCATACCATTTAATGCTCTGGATAATCAAGAACCTATCTGTCTCTGCCTTAAATATACCCAATGACATGGCCTCCACAGCTGCTTGTGGCAACAAATTCCACAGATTTACCACTCTCTGACTAAAGTAATTTCTCCGCATCTCTGTTCTAAATAGACATCATTCAATCCTGAAGTCGTGCCCTCTTGTCCGAGACTCCCCTACTATGGGAAATAACTTTGCCATACCTAATCTGTTCAGGCCTTTTAACATTTGGAATGCTTCTATGAGATCCTCCCCCGCCCCCCCCCCCCACCATTCTCTTGAACTCCAGGGAATACAGCCCAAGAGCTGCCAGACGTTCCTCATATGGTAACCCTTTCATTCCTGGAATCATTCTCGTGAATCTTCTCTGCACCCTTTCCAATGTCAGTATATCCTTTCTAAAATAAGGAGCCCAAAACTGCACACAATACTCCAAGTGTGGTCTCACGAGTGCCTTATACAGCCTCAACATCACATCCCTGCTCTTATATTCTATACTTCTAGAAATGAATGCCAACATTGCATTCACTTTCTTCACCACTGACTCAACCTGGAGGTTAACCTTTAGGGTATCCTGCACAAGGACCCCCAAATCCCTTTGCATCTCTGCATTTTGAATTCTCTCCCCATCTAAGTAATAGTCTGCCCATTTATTTCTTCCACCAAAGTGCATGACCATACACTTTCCAACATTTTATTTCATTTGCCACTTTTTGACCATTCCCCTAAACTACCTAAGTCTATACCTAAGTTCACCTTTCACCTCAAACACCCTGTTGCTAATTCAAAGGAAGCTCAAACCTTCCTTTGCTAATTCATTCGAATTCTGTGTGTAGCAGGAGGTTGGTGTGCTTTTTGTTCAGGTTTTCACACAATTTTTAAAACATTCTCGAGTGAACTGGTCGTTGTTTAATGAAATTAACCATTTTCTCAGCATCATCCAGAACATTTTTGCATTTCATCTCCAAAAGCTTTTGGCATCAGCACCTCCCTGTGAAGAAAGGAGTGTATTGTGGCAACATCAGGATTTTCTTTTTTTCACAAGAGAAATAAAACTTCTCATGGAGCCAACCGTTGATGGGACACCACCAGGACAGATGCCAACACAGTCCCTCCAAGACAGACCTCTTGTTTCCAGATATGAAGACAAAACATTAAATATGTCTTGGCAAACAACAGGAATTCTGCAGATGCTGGAAATTCAAACAACACACATCAAAGTTGCTGGTGAACGCAGCAGGCCAGGCAGCATCTCTAGGAAGAGGTACAGTTGACGTTTCAGGCCGAGACCCTCCGTCAGGACTAACTGAAGGAAGAGTGAATAAGAGATTTGAAAGTGGGAGGGGGAGGGGGAGATCCAAAATGATAGGAGAAGACAGGAGGGGGAGGGATGGAGCCAAGAGCTGGACAGGTGATTGGCAAAGGGGATATGAGAGGATCATGGGACAGGAGGTCCGGGGAGAAAGACGGGAGGGGGGAACCAGAGGATGGGCAAGGGGTATAGTCAGAGGGACAGAGGGAGAAAAAGGAGAGTGAGAGAAAGAATGTGTTTATAAAAATAAACAACGGATGGGATATGAGGGGGAGGTGGGACATTAGCGGAAGTTAGAGAAGTAACGAGACCCGACGCAGACTGGGAGACCACTTTGCTGAACACCTACACTCTGTCCGCCAGAGAAAGCAGGATCTCCCAGTGGCCACACATTTTAATTCCACATCCCATTCCCATTCTGACATGTCTATCCACGGCCTCCTCTACTGTAAAGATGAAGCCACACTCAGGTTGGAGGAACAACACCTTATATTCCGTCTGGGTAGCCTCCAACCTGATGGCATGAACATTGACTTCTCTAACTTCCGCTAATGCCCCACCTCCCCCTCGTACCCCATCCGTTATTTATTTTTATACACACATTCTTTCTCTCACTCTCCTCTTTCTCCCTCTGTCCCTCTGACTATACCACTTGCCCATCCGCTGGTTTCCTCCCCCCGGCTTGTCTTTCTCCTTGGGCCTCCTGTCCCATGATCCTCTCATATCCTCTTTGCCAATCACCTGTCCAGCTCTTGGCTCCATTCCTCCTCCTCCTGTCTTCTCCTATCATTTTGGATCTCCCCCTCCCCCTCCCACTTTCAAATCTCTTACTAGTTCTTCTTTCGGTTAGTCCTGACAGAGGGTCTCAGCCCGAAACGTCAACTGTACCTCTTCTAAGAGATGCTGCCTGGCCTGCTGCGTTCACCAGCAACTTTGAAACATATCTTGGCCTTTGCTTGTTTTGGGCAGCTCTTTGCAACAGGAAAGGTTTTCTTTAATTTCACCATCATTTATAAATCTTACAAATGCTGCAACGTGACATTTATTGGTGAAATTTGTTAATTCATCAACCTGGATAGAGAAGCTGTTGTTTTTCAGTTTATCACACAAAACCTCTGCAGCATCATGTGACATGTCATTTACCATACTGTTTGAGAGTGAAACCTTTTCAATTTCTCATACTGCATTCTGTTCGAACATTTTACCCACTATAGTTTTACATGCTGGCATTTTTAGGTTCTCACCAACTGTGAGAATTTTCCTTTTCTGGATCATAAGTTCTGCTACTAAATAACTTACTTCCTGACCCTTTTACTGAATGTGACTTTATTAGCAAAAGCTTTACTCTGTTTGTTTTGAGATTCCAATAGCCATTTAAAGTAATCAGCATCTTAATGTGACATACAACTGTGATTTGTAATTAAGTGTCTTTTCAATTTTGCTGGAGCCATTGCTGCATATGTAAGTTGTTTGCCACAGACTAGGCACAATGGAATAGGACAACTTGGATCACCTGTCCATGCAAAACCCATTGATAAGTAGTTTTCATTGTAAAGACAGACTTTTTTTGTGGCTGTTGTTGCACTGGTGTTGTGAAATGACTCAGTAGATTGTAATTCTTCATCATTAACCCTATCAGAATTGTCCATAGGCCTAGGCCTAGAATCCTCTTCTTCCATCTCTCACTTCTTCAAAAATCACCACAATGTACCGTCAGACATGTCTGTAACACACAGGGGTTAATAAAACACCCCTGTGTATTTTACACAGGAGAGGCTGACATCACAGCCCAAGTTGGACAGGTCCATTCAATGCTCAGAAAATGCACTTCATGCTCATCTGTCATGGTCCAGATCGGAGTCCCTTTAAATTTACTTTGTTTATGTTACGATCCGGACCGTTGACTCCCTGTTTGCCTTTGGTTCCCTGTTTTCCCGTGTCCCTCGGGCTTGGTGATTGGAGGCAATTTACTCTCGGCTGAATCAGCAGTTTATAGTCTCCGGTTTTCAGCCGTTCAGTGCGAGAGTGTTTGCAAAGTCACCAAAGGTACTGCAAGCCAATGTCATCTGGCCGGAGCAAGCCTAGTCTTCCCCCAAAGCGAGTGCCAGTAAGTCGCCTTTTCTCACCGGAGCGACCCAGTCAAGTTACCTCGCCAAAGCGAGCCTGCAAAATTTCCTTGCCGAGGTGGGTCCGTCAGTTAACCCGCCGGAGGGAATCAAGAGCCGCTGTCTACTGTTCCCGGACTGAGTCTAGGGCTCACCACTACCCGGCAGCTCCAAGTACTAGTAGAGTGGATAGGGGAGAACCAGTGGATGTGGTATATTTGGATTTTCAAAAGGCTTTTGACAAGGTCCCACACAGGAGATTAGTGTGCAAACTTAAAGCACAGGGTATTGGGGGTAAGGTATTGATGTGGATAGAGAATTGGTTGGCAGACAGGAAGCAAAGAGTGGGAATAAACGGGACCTTTTCAGAGTGGCAGGCAGTGACTAGTGGGGTACCGCAAGGCTCAGTGCTGGAACCCCAGTTGTTTACAATATATATTAATGACTTGGATGAGGGAATTAAATGCAGCATCTCCAAGTTTGCGGATGACACGAAGCTGGGTGGCAGTGTTAGCTGTGAGGAGGATGCTAAGAGGATGCAAGGTGACTTGGATAGGTTAGGTGAGTGGGCAAATTCATGGCAGATGCAATTTAATGTGGATAAATGTGAAGTTATCCACTTTGGTGGCAAAAACAGGAAAACAGATTATTATCTGAATGGTGGCCGATTAGGAAAAGGGGAGGTGCAACGAGACCTGGGTGTCATTATACACCAGTCATTGAAAGTGGGCATGCAGGTACAGCAGGCGGTGAAAAAGGCGAATGGTATGCTGGCATTTATAGCAAGAGGATTTGAGTACAGGAGCAGGGAGGTACTACTACAGTTGTACAAGGCCTTGGTGAGACCACACCTGGAGTATTGTGTGCAGTTTTGGTCCCCTAATCTGAGGAAAGATATCCTTGCCATAGAGGGAGTACAAAGAAGGTTCACCAGATTGATTCCTGGGATGGCAGGACTTTCATATGATGAAAGACTGGATGAACTAGGCTTATACTCGTTGGAATTTAGAAGATTGAGGGGGGATCTGATTGAAACGTATAAAATCCTAAAGGGATTGGACAGGCTAGAACCAGGAAGATTGTTCCCGATGTTGGGGAAGTCCAGAACGAGGGGTCACAGTCTGAGGATAAAGGGGAAGCCTTTTAGGACCGAGATTAGGAAAAACTTCTTCACACAGAGAGTGGTGAATCTGTGGAATTCTCTGCCACAGGAAACAGTTGAGGCCAGTTCATTGGCTATATTTAAGAGGGAGTTAGATATGGCCCTTGTGGCTAAAGGGATCAGGGGGTATGGAGGGAAGGCTGGTACAGGGTTCTGAGTTGGATGATCAGCCATGATCATACTGAATGGCGGTGCAGGTTCGAAGGGCCGAATGGCCTACTCCTGCACCTATTTTCTATGTTTCTATGTTTCTACCACATCCTGGCCCAGGTGGCATCCAAGTCTCAAGTCCTGGCCCTGGCGGTCCGTGATTCCGAGTCCTAGCCCAGACCCTTAGTCCCAGCCTAGTCCAAGGCCTGAGTCCTTGTCCAGTACGCTTTTCCTGCTTCTGCCTTGCCCTCCTTGTATCGAACAATAAACTCAATTAAGTTAACCTCACAAGATGTGTCTTGCATTTGGGTCCACCCTTGCTCCCAATGCCCCCCATTGTGACATCATCAGCCTATTGTCCTCCCTTCAGACTCAACCAAATAAACACGTTCCTCCTACTCTGCATGGCCATTCTAGGCCGAGAGGCCTCTAATGACATTTCTAACAGGATTCCTTGGTCACTGCCCACCACCGTGAGTGCTAGCATCATGTGTCGTGTGAAGTTTAAAAATTTTTTTTTTATCATGATCTCTCGCAGAACCCTAGGGTTCCACAGAATCCCAGATGAGAAACCCTGCTCTAGGATTTTACTGCCCTTCTAGTTCAGGTTCAAACCGTCTCTTCTGCAATGGTCCTACCTTCCCTGGAAGAGAGCCCAATAGTCCAAAATTCTTATGCTCACCCTCCTACACCAACTTCTTAAATTGTATAATCTTCCTAATTCTGGCCTCACACAGCACATGACACAGGTAGAAAACCTAAGATCACAACCCTGGAGGCCCTGTCCTTTAACTTAGCACTTACTTCCTGATCTCCCTTTGCAGAACTTCATCACTTGTCCTACCCATATCATTGGTACCTAAATGGACAATAACTTCTGGCTGTTTATCCTCCCACTTAGGAATGCTAAGGACTTGATCCAAGATACCTCGGATCCTGGCACCTGGGAGGCAACATACGATCCAGGAATCTCATTCTTGTCGACAGAAGCACCTTTCTGTTCCCCTAAATAATGAATCCCCTATCACCATTGCTCATCTCTGAAGCCCACTTCCCTTTGAATCACAGTGCCAGACTTGGTGCCAGAGACCTGTCTGGTGTGTCTTTCCTCTGCTGAGTCATTCCCACCCCCCCCCCCAACAGTATCCAAAGTGATATACTTGATGTTGAGGGAACTGGCCACAGGGATACTCTGCACTGCCTCCTTAACCCCTTTCCCATCCTGTCACCCAATTTGCTGTATCCTGCACCTTGGGTGTAACTACCTCTCTATATGGCTTATCTATCACACCCTCAGCCTCCTGAATGATCTGGAGTTCATCCAGTTCCAGCTCCAACTCCTTAACATGGATCGTCAGAAGCTGCAGCTGGATGCACTTCTCGCAGATGTAGTCATCAGGACACTGGAGGTCTCCCTGCCTTCCCGCATCCTGGAAGAGAAGCATTCCACTATCCTGCTTGGCATCTCTGCTGTCCTAACTGAGCAAATGTAAAGGGGGAAAAGGAAACTATCTACAGCTCTTTTTTGCCTTCTTTGACTGAAACATCTCCTCGTTGAAGCCTCGAAGAAATGAAGTCTCAAAATCACTACTCTAACTCTGTCTGCTCCAACAATGGCCACTACAATGATGGCTGCTCCATTTGCCTCTGCCTTACTTTAATTTGTTCTTGCTGATCAATTCCGCACACTGATAGGTCGCTGCTCAAAGCTCCAAAACTGCTGCGCGTCACTGCCTTTTCGACTCGATCATTGAGACTGTGTGAATAGAATACACATTCAATGACATAACAAAATATATTTCATGTGAATTGAGAACCCAGACATTGCCTGCAGCGGTCTACGATCTCTGCAGTTTATATTAACTACAGCAATAAAGATTCAACAATTCCCTTTTGCCTGTGCTGAATTGAGCACGTCATTAGCTTTCATCTTCGGACTTGACATGTAAGCCATGCTTACCTGGGAAATAATCTAGGATCTAGGGTTAGCTATCATCCAAACTGAAGATCTGCTGTTTCAGCTGAAGATAAATAACAAATTTGGTAGCTCCTTCATTATTGTTAATCTTGCATGCTGGTGTCCCTGCCATTCTCAACTAGCCACATTATTAGAGCATTGCAACTTTTTCCAGTTTTACAATGTACCAAATCTTTTTGATGTTTGATATGGCATGTATTATTTATATAAGTACATTTAAATTAGGCAGAAACTAAAACAAATTAATTTGGGCAGGCCCATATCCAACGTGTAAAGGATGTTTAAAGAACAGGGTACAGAACAGGTATGTTCCAGTCAGAGGGAAAGACAAGGATGCAAAGGAAAGGAACCTTGGGTGATGAATTTAGTCAAGAAGAAAAAGGAAAAGTATGGAAAGATTAGGAAGCTAGAATCAAACAGAGCCCTTGAAGATTATAAAGAAGCCAGAAAAGAACTCAATAATAGAATTAGGAAAGCCAGGAGTAGCCATGAAAAGTTGGATTAATAAAAAATTCCAAGGCATTTTTTACATACATCAGGGACAAGAGGATAATTAGGGAGAGGGTCGGACCACTCAAGGATAAACGGGGAAACATTTGCTTGGATGCGGAGGATGTGGGTGGTGAGTATTTTGCTTCAGTATTTACCAAGGAGATGGACTTGGTGGATAGGCGGAATCAGTGCTGAGTGTATTGATATGTTGGGGCATTTTGAGGTAAAGGAGGGGGTAGTGTTGAGTCTCACAAAGAGCCTTAAGGTGGATAAGTCTAGTGGTGGACCTGATGGGATATACTCCAGGTTATTGAAAGAGTTAAGAGGAAAGATTGCCGGGGCCTTGACCAATATCTCTGTGTCCACTCTAGCCGTAAACTAGATTTGACCTACCAAGGTGAAACATTTCACATTTGTCTGGATGAAACTTTATCTGCCATTTCTCTGCCCATCTCTGCAACCGAAGGAGAGGTGAGTAGCTAAAGCCGTTTCATTTTTCAGGAAAGGAACCAGAGATAATCCTGGAAACTATAGACTAGTGAGTCTCATGTCAGTGGAGGGGAAGTTACTGGAGAGAATTCTTAGGGATTTATGAGCATTTGGAAAACCATGACCTAATTAGGAAGAACCAGCTTGGCTTTGTGTGGGGCAAATCATATCTTACTGACTTGATTAAGGTTTTTGATGAGGTGACAAGTGTGATTGGTGAAGGTAGAGTTGTAGATATTGTCCACATGGATTTTAGTGAGGTGTTTGACAAGATCCCTCATGGGAGGCTCATCCAGAAGATTAAGATGAATGGGATCTTTGGTGAATTTGCTGTTTGGATTCAGAACTTTCAAGCCCATAGAAGACAAAGAGTAGTGGTTAAAGGGACTTACTCAACCTGGAGATCTGTGATTAGTGGTGTTCTGCAGCGATCTATACTAGGACCATTGCTCTTGTGATGTATATAAATGACCTGGATGAAAATGTAGATGGGTGGGTTAGTCAATTTGCAGATGATGTGAAGATGGCTGGTGTTGTGGATAGTGTAGAAGACTGGCAAAAAGTAGAATGGGTTATAGATCAGTTGCAGAGATGGGCAGAGAAATGGCAGATGGAGTTTCATCCAGACAAATATGAAATGCTTCACCTCAGTAGATCAAATTTAAAGAGACAGTACATGGTTAAGGACAAAACCCTTAACAGTGTTGACGAGCAGAGAGGTCTTGGGGTCCATGTTCTTAGCTCCCTGAAAATGGCTACACAGGTTGATAAGGTGGTTACGAAGGCATACGGCATGCTTGCCTTCATTAGTTGAACCACTGAGTTCAAAAGTCAGGAAGTTATGTTGCAGCTTGATAAGCCCTTGTTAGGCCGCATCGGGAGTATTTTATAGAGTTCTGGTTACCGTAAAATAGGAAGGATGTTGAGGCTTTGAAGAGGGTACAGAAGAGGGTTTACCAGGCTGTTGTCTGGATTAGAGGGCATATGCAATAATGAGAGATTGGACGTATTTGGGTTGTTTTCTCTTAAGTGCCAGAAGCTGAGGGGAGATCTGTTAGAGGTTTGCAAGATTATGAGTGGCATAGAGTAGATAGACTGCATCTTTTACCCAGGGTTAAAATGTCTAATACCAGTGAGCATGCACTGAAGGTGAGAGGGTAATTTCAAAGAAGATTTGAGGAGCAAATTTGTTACACAGAGAGTGGTGGGTACCTGGAATGCACTGCCTGGGTTGGTGGTGAGGCAGGTATATTAGGGAATTTTAGGATACGTCTAGATGGGCACATGAATGTAAAGAAAATGGAAAGATGTGGACATTGGGTAGGCAGACAGGATCAGTTTAGTTGGCCACTTGATTACTAAATTAATCGGTTCAGTACAACACTGCGGGCCAAAGGGCCTGTTCCTGTGCTGTACTGTTCTGTGTTCGATGTTTATGAATGACTGAAGGTGGCAGACAGACCAAACAATACTAGTTTACCTGTTGTGAAATCTTCCCAACTCTGCCATTTGTTTTCAGCCTTTGTGAATCTGTCCAAGAAGAATGAGTCATGTTGCAAATTTCACTAACTCTGTCAACAACATTTGGATAATTTTGCCACATTTTCTGTCACAGAGTGTTGTGTGAGTGTTAGGAGGGGGAAAGGTTGTTGCCATATGGATCTGGGGCTTGATCACACCAGGCATGTTGCTGGTCACTAACCTCACACAGTTAGCACCCATTGGGAGTAGAGAGGGCAGACCACACTGTGACACTAAAACTGATTTGTGTTCACACTGTGACTCCAGCTCACAACCCCTCTTAACCACAAGGCAAATACATGTTCCAAAGCCAAAAATCCAGCCACTTTCCCTACCATCAGTCCTGTTGAAGTCATCATCGTTAGCTAGGATTTGATTTGTTCTGGTTGCTGCCATAATCCAAAAGTGCCTGGTGCTTTACTAAGTTCTATGGAAATCGCCAGCATCTGTAGGGAATGGTGTGGCAGGTGCCCAAGGACTTTTCCGCTGACTTCAAGGTTTCTGTGCAAAACAGTTGCTTCTGGCTTAAATGCATCAGTTGGCATCACACTTGGAGTGAGCATGGCTGAGGGCACAGAGTAGGACAAGGTGCTGGAAAATAAGGGACAGAGAAGTGTTTCTAATAGATCAGCTGTCTTTGGAAAATTATACTGTCACAAAAACGGGGATGAGTAGTAAAAGTACAGCTGTGTGCTGGTCCTAGAGGCAGGGAGGAACAGAATGAAACAATTCTGGTCACTTATGCCTGAAGTTATCGGCACTTTATTTCATAGTGCTACTCTGCCTCCCTCTAGTGGGTTTAATCTGAATGTACATCTGTTGAGAAGTACGTTCCGTACATGTCATATCTCATATAATAACCTGAGGTTCAATTTCTTGCCAGCATTCACAGCAGAACAAAGAAATACAGTAGAATCGATGAAAAATTATACACAAAGACTGATAAGCAACTGATGTGAAAAAAAGATAAATTGAGCAAATGCACAAATAAATAGATAAATATACAAATAATACTAGGGCATCTTCAAAAGACAGTGCCCCAAGAAGGCACAATCCACCATTAAGGGTTCCCATCACCAGGACATGCCTTCTTCTCATTGCTACCATCAAGAAGGAGGTACAGGAGTCTGAGGACACATGATTTTCAGGAACAGCTTCTTCCCCTCTGCCATCAGATTTATAAATGACCCAGGAACATATAGACACTAGTTTTTACTCTCTTCCTACACTCATTTAACTTAATTTAAAAAAATATTTCTTACTGTAATTTATTGTTTTTTATGGATATGTATTGCAATGTACTGCTGCCACAAAACAACACATTTCACAACACCGGTAATATTAAACCTGATTCTGATTCTGAGAACAGAAGTTGCAGAGTCCTTTAACTGAGTCTATAGGTTGTGGAGTTAGTTCAGAGTTGAAGTGAGTGAAATTATCCACACTGGTCCAGGAGCCTGATGGCTGTGTAGTAATATCTGTTCCTGAGCCTGACCTAACCTTTATAATCTAAGATGTAGATTATAAAGGTTAGCTTTATTTTGATTAAACTATTCTCAGGCTTCCAGCCAAGTAGAAGTATCAATTTTAACCAGCATTTATGGCAAACACTGCCATTTTCATGGTGCCTGGGCATATCTAGTCCAGTGGCATTTATACCCCCGTTGTCCAGTCCTCCTGATTGGTTAGTCCCTAACCAATCCGGGTTTACAGCTCCCACCTTGTTTACAATCAAATTCCAGTACTTACTTACAGCAAGAGCTTATTTGTCACATGTACATCGAAACACTGAAACATACAGTGAAGTGTGATTGAAAGAGAGGACGGGGTGTTAGTAGAAACAAAGAAGACAATGAGAAGGAGGTGCAAATTCACAGTTACAAAAGCCAAGCTATAAAGTGCATTTGAAACACTTTTTATTTAGTGCTGTGCAAAAATAATATCACCTACAGTAAAGCACTTTAGTTGACATTTCCACATGATACATGCCAGTTATGAAATGGAACCGTCTGGCCACGATCCACAAGACCATGCCTGAAGTGTTCATGGTGTCCGGTGCATATTGAGCACTGTCAATCATCTTCCAACGCAGGTTTCTGTCCCCTGTGAGATAAACCTGTTGCAACTCCCAAAGGTCCAAAACATAACCAACTTTCAAAAGTCTCAAAGAAAGAGGAACACTACACATTTGGTGGAATCATGACCTTTCACCAAGCAGCTGGGAGACTAATCAGAAGTTTTTGTACACATCAGTCTGTGCTCAAACTCACAAGTTGTTTTTGGAGAGTATAACTCAGAAAAATAAGCTTATGTTTGACCATAAACCATATGATCATGAGATATAGGAGCAGAATTAGGCCATTCAGCCCATTGAGTCTGCTTTGCCATTTCATCATGGCTGATTTATTATCCCTCTCAACCAATCAAGAACCTATCACCCTCCACTTTAGGATCGTGTTGGGATTGCTCCCTCTGCGACTCCCTTGTCCATTCGTTCCCCCCCCATCCCTCCCCGCTGATCTCCCTCCTGGCACTTATCCTTGTAAGAGGAACAAGTGCTACACATGTCCTTACACTTCTTCCCTTACCACCATTCAGGGCCCCAGACAGTCCTTCCAGGTGAGGCGACACTTCACCTGTGAGTTGGCTGGGGTGACATACTGCGTCCAGTGCTCCCAATGTGGCCTCCTATATATTGGTGAGACCCGATGCAGGCTGGGAGATCATTTTGCTGAACACCTCTGCCCTGTCCACCAGAGAAAGCAGGATCTCCCAGTGGCCACACATTTTAATTCCACATCCCATTCCCATTCTGATATGTCTATCCACGGCCTCCTCTACTGTAAAGATGAAGCCACACTCAGGTTGGAGGAACAACACCTTATATTCCATCTGGGTAGTCTCCAACCTGATGGCATGAACAGTGACTTCTCAAACTTCTGCTAATGCCCCACGTCCCCCTCGTACCCTATCCATTATTTATTTATATACACATATTCTTTCTCTCTCTCTCCTTTTTCTCCCTCTGTCCCTCTCACTATACCCCTTGCCCATCCTCTGGGGTTTTTTTCCCCCTCCTCCTTTTCCTTCTCCCTGGGCCTCCTGTCCCATGGTCCTCTCATATCCCTTTTGCCAATCACCTGTCCAGCTCTGGGCTCCATCCCTCCCCCCTCCTGTCTTCTCCTGTCATTTTGGATCTCCCCCTCCCCCTCCCACTTTCAAATCTCTTACTATCTCTTCCTTCAGTTAGTCCTGACGAAGGGTCTCGGCCCGAAACGTTGACTGTACCTCTTCCTAGAGATGCTGCCTGGCCTGCTGCGTTCACCAGCAACTTTGATGTGTGTTACCCTCCACTTTAAATATACACAATGACTTGGCCACTTAGCCATCTGTGACATGAAGAAATTCCTTCTCATCTCTGTTCCAGATGGATGTCCCTCTATTCTTAGGCTGTGCTGTCTGATCCCAGACTCTCTACTATAGGAAATATCCTCTTCATATCCACTCTATCTAGGCCTTTCAATATTTGATGTTTTAATGAGATCCCCTTCATTTTTCTAAACTCCAGTGAGTACAGACCCAGAGTGATCATATGGTCCTCATACATTAACCCTTTCATTTCCAGGTTAATTCTCATGAACATCTTCTGGATCATCTCCAATGCCAGTACATCCTTTCTTAGATAAGGGGCCTAAACCTATTCACAATAGTCCATGTGCAGTCTGACCAATACCTTATAAAGCCTTGTTTTTATTGCTGAGGCTTTATAAGGTATTTCCCTAATTGTCATGGTGCAGATAACATCAGTGCAGAGTAAAGCGTGATGATGGACTCATTGGATAGCTGACCTCAAAGGAGTAAGGGTAGGAGGTTAGCATGGATAAGCACAAGATCCTGTTGCCTTATTGTCAGCTTTTCCCCTATGGTTTCCTGTCTGATGCTCACATTTGTCTGCCTTGGGAATTGGGATCGTGCAGTTAAGCAGTAAAAGTCTTTTCTGAATGGTACGCATCAGCAAAGTGACACCACAGTGATCCTCAAGGAGTGTGTGATTCAGAACATATCCTGAGGTGGAACCATGTAGCAGACTTTTATGTACGTAATCAATTTTACAGTCTCTGCAGGGAGACTGCACTACCCACAAAAATGCTTCAGGACACAAAAATTAATGTAATCACAACTTCTAAGCAATTGCATATATTGTTTGTGTTATAGCAAAAGGGTAACAACTAATTAAATTATAAAAACAACTTCAATTGTTTTGTTTAAAATACATGATTAAAATGGGAGATGGGCTAGGTTTCATCTGGTTCGTATATGTCAGATTGGACTGGGCTGAATGGAACTGCTGGTGTCAGCATTTGAAACTAGATTAGGTCCCAGACTTCTCCCCCTCCCCACACTCTCTCTCCCTTCCTCTGTCACTCTCTCACTCTCCGTCCCCCTTTATCCCTCTCTCAATCTCTCCCTCCCTCCCTCCCTCTCTCTTTTCCTCTTTCCCTCCCTCTCTCTCTCTTTCAATCTCTTTCTCTGTCTTCCTCCCTCTCTTCCCCTCCTTCTCCCTATCCCTACCCCCTCTCTTTCTGCCCTCCCTCTCCCCCACTCTCGCTCTCCCTCCCTCTCTTTCTTTTTCTCCCTCTCTCTCTCTCCTTCCCCTCACCTCAATTTCCCTCCCTCTTTCTCTCTCTTTCTCCCCACCCCAATCTCCCACTGTTCCTGCCCCCCTCTCTCTCCCCTACCTCCTACTGTCTCTCTCCTCAAGCAAAAGAAAATCTGCAGATGCTGGAAATCAAAACAACACACACAAAATGTTGGAAGGACTCAGCAGACCAGGCAGCATCTAGGGAAAAGAGTAGTCAACGTTTTGGGCTGAGACCTTTCATCAGGACTTAAGGAAAAAAAGATGAGGAGTCAGTGTTAGAGGGGTGGGGGTGGGTGCGAAAGGGAAGAAGATGGGCAGGTAAGGAGATAAGGTTACAGAGCGTAAAGAGGATGGGAAATGATGCAGGAGGGGCATTACTGGAAGTTCGAGAAATCGATATTCATGCCATCAGGTTGGAGGCTGCCCAGATGGAATATAAGGTGTTGCTCCTCCAACCTGAGTGTGGCCTCATCGTGACAATAGAGGAGGCGATGGATGGACATATTGGAATGGGAATGGAAAGTGGAATTAAAATGGATGGCCAGTGGGAGATCCTGCGTTTTCTAGTGGATGGAGCATAGGTGCTCGGCAAATTGGTCTCCCAATCTACGTTGGGTCTCACCAATATACAGGAAGCCATACTGGGAGCACTGGATACAGTAGATGTCTTCAACAGTCACACAGGTGAAGTGTCGCCTCACCTGGAAGGACTTTTTAGGGCCCTGAATGGTAATGAAGGAGGGAGTTCAGGGGCAGATGTTGCACTTGTTCCGCTTACAGGGATAAGTGCCAGGAGGGAGATCAGTGGAGAGGGACAAATGGACAAAGGAGTCGCACAGGGAGTATTCCCTGTGGGAAGCAGAAAGTCGTGGGGAGGGGGGCGCGGGACAGGGAAAGAAGTGCTTGGTGGTGGGATCTCGATTATGTCCTGTATGCTGAGGCTGGTCGGGTGATAATGAAGACAGGAGAAGCCCTGTCCCTGATAGGGTGGGGGCAGACGTGTGCAAAATAGAAGAGATGCAGCTGAGGGCAGCATTGATGGTGGAGGAAGGGAAGGCCTTTCTTTGAAGAAGGAAGACATCTCCTTCGTTCTGGAATGAAAAGCCTCATCCTGAGAGCAGATGTGGTGGAGATAGAGGAATTGAGAGAAGGGGATGGCATTCTTACAAGAAACAAGGTGAGAAGGGGTAAAGTCCAGGTAGCTGTGACAGTCAGTGGGTTTTCATGGGCATCGGTGGATAAGCTGTCTCCAAAGATTGAGACAGAGAGATCAAGGAAGGGGTGGGAGGTGTCGGAAATGGACCAGCTAAATTTGAGGGCAGGGTGGAAGTTGGAGGCAAAGTTGAAGTTGACGAGCTTGGCATGGGTGCAGGAAGCAGCACCAATGCACCAATGTCAATGGGGAGGTTGGGGTGTGACACCAGTGTAGACTTGGAACATAGACTGTTCCATGTAGATGACAAAAAGACAGGCATAGCTGGACCCATGCGAGCACCCATGGTTACACCTTTTGTTTGAAGGAAGTGGGTGGAGCCAAAGGAGAAATTATTGAGAGTGAGGACAAGTTCTGCCAGATAGAGGAGAGTGGTAGTGGAGGGGAATTGGTTGGGTCTGGTGTCCAGAAAGAAATGGAGAGCTTTGAGGCCTTCCTAGTGGGGGAAGGAGTTGTATAGGGACTGGAGATCCATGGTGAAAATAAAATGATCAGGGCCAGGAAACATGAAATTATTGAAAAGATCAAGACTCTGAAAAGATCTTTCTCTCCTTTTCCCTCTCTTTCTGTTTGTCTGTTTATCTGTCTCCTTGTCACTCTCTCTCTCCCCATCTCTCTGCCTTTCTCTCTCTCTCTCTCTCTCTCTCTCACCTCCCACTCTCTCTGTCTCTCACTCTCACACATACACATGCACCCATACATTCACACACAAAATCATTGTCATATTTGCACATTCATCGTCACTCACAAACTTCTGCTTCTTCTTCTGCTTGATACACACACACAGAGTCTGCAGTACACTGACAAGTCTAGGTCTAATTCAGTCTGTTTATTCTGTTCATCTGCTGCAAAACAACAAATTTCACAAAATATGCCAGTGATACTAAGCCTGATTCTGATTCCATCCCATGGGGCTGTAGGCTGCCCAGGGGAATGTGACCATTTTACAGAGCACTTGTTCTCTGTCCATCCTGTTGGACTGTAGGCTGCCCCAGGGGAGTGTGACCATTTTACAGAGTACCTATGGTTTGTCTGTCACATTGCACTGTAGGCTGCCCACGGACAATGTGACCATTTTACGGAGCTCTGTTCTCTGTCCATCCCATGGGGCTGTAGGCTGCCCTTGGACAATGAGATTATTTTACAGAGCACTTGTGGTTTGTCTGCAACAGTAAATCCAGGCTTCTGGTCAATTGTGTTTTAACTTCCCCTCCCATTCCCAATCTGATCTCAGTTACCTGGGTACTGTTAGCCAACATCTACTCTGGGGAGGTTCCTCCACCCTGGAATGAAACAGCCGAGCTTCAGGAGCTGCTCCACTCAGAGCTGTTGGAGATCCCTGAGCAGAGACTGACTGGGTGGTGGAGCAATTCTCTCCAGTCGTGGCTGCTTTATCAGCAGCAGTGTCTACGTAAATCCCAAATGAGCGAGTGTGTCACAGCATCTACTGAGTGGAGATGTCTAATGGGCTCCATCAGAATGACAACACAAAGCTGCAGAAATAAAGTTATTGTGTCAGCATTATGGAGAAACCTCAAAGTGATTTGTTTGACTAAATGTTTTGGATATTCCTTTGTATTGGATCAAGTTCAAATTCATGTTTATTGTCATTCAACCATATACTACCAAACAAAACAATAGACCAATGTGCAGAGTGCATATAACTCACACACATACCACATAAAGTAATATTACCACAAATAAATTAACAAGAAATAAAATATATTCCAGAAGATTGACATTTAGCATATGGTGCATTTATGATACAAGTTAAAAAATAAACACTATAACACTTCATAAGTGATGAGACCTGGTGGTGGCAGGGAGTTCAGTAGTCTCACGACTTGAGGGAAGAAGCTGTAGCCCATTGTAACAATTATTCTAACGCTACGGTACCTCCTGCCTATTAGAAAGTTAAGTATAGCACATCATATAGAGGAACTACATATGAATAATGGAAATCTTAAATTAAATAAGTGAAAAGGGTCCTTTGTTAAATTAGTCATTGTGAGCAACAAATTTCCCTGCATATACATATGTGAGTGATAATAATTTTGATTCTGAAATCCTTCACAGATCTCTGGCGGTGCTATTCCCTGATCAGACACTAGGGTGCAGCCAAGCATAAGTTAGGTAACCTACTCTCTGAATGCAAGTAGGGTAAGTCATTTCGATATACTCTCCAACAATATGAAGCTAGTATATTGAAAGAAAATCGATCTTGATTGATAAGTCATGGGCTTCAGTTTGCTATAGTAATGATGAGAAAACTACCAGCAGTTGCAGTTATGAATTGGTGAAACTGACACCAATTTTACACTGATTTAGCGCAGAAATATTTAGTGACCCACCCATAAGACATATGAGCAGAGTAAGACCATTCAGCTCATTGTGTCAGTTCCGCTATTTGATTATGGCTGATTTATTATCTCTCTCAACCCCACTCTCCTGCTTTCTCTCCGTAACCTTCGACACCATTACTAACCAAGAACTGATCAACTTCCACTTAAAATATAATAAAGGGCTTGACCTCCATAGTTACCTGTAGCAACAAATCCCACAGATTCACAGCCCTCTGGCTAAAGAGGTTCCTCCTCATCTAAAGGGACATCCTTGATTCTGAGGCTGTGCCCTCTGATCCTAGACTCCTCCATTATAGGAAACATCCTTTCCATACCTTCGATTTTCAATATTCAAAACATTTCAATGAAATCATCTCTCATTTTTCTAAATTCTAGCAAGTAAAGGCCCAGAGCCATCAAACACTGCCCATATATTAACCTTTTCATTCCTGGAATAACTCTTGGGAAGGTTCTCTGGACCCTCTCCAATGCCAACACATCTGTTTGTAGATAAGAGGTTAAAACTGCTTACAATACTCCAAGTGCGGTCTGACCAATGCCTTACATAGTCTCAGCATTACATCCTTGCTTTTATATTCTAATCCTCTTGAAATAAATATTAACATTGCATTTGCCTTCCTTACCACCAACTCAACCTGCAAGTTAAACTTTAGGGAATCCTACATGAAGATTCCCAAATCCCTTTGCATCTTGGATTTTTGAAGTTTCTGCACCTTTATTCCTTGTTCCAAAGTGCATAACTGTACACCTACTCTGCACCATATTCCATCTGCCATTTCTTTATCCATTCTCCTAATTCTCCAAGTCCTTCTGCAGGCTACCTGCTTCCTAACTTGTGGCAGCTTGAATTATCCAGGGTATTGCCACAATTCAGGCCTGAGAAGTAACAAAGGTTCCTGTCAGCTGGTTGAAGTTGGCAGAGCACAGACAAGAGACTGTCAGCTGCAGTGTGTCGGTAAACAACAGTGGAAGGGTGTAACCAAACTGCTGAATGTCAATGTGGCAGCATGAGAGCATAGAGCATATTCTGAAAAGATAAGCTACACTTGTCATTGACTTCATCAAAACCTGTGAGGATGAGTGTGTGCCTTTGAGAACATACTGGATATACCCAAATCAAAAGCTGTGGATGAACCAGGAGATCTGTAGTCTGCTGACAGCTAGATCTGTGCATTCAAGACCAGTGATCCTGAACTATACAAGAAGTCCAGGATGAACTATGGAAGGTTATTTTAAGGGTGAGAAAACAAGTCGAATTGAGATTAGAGTCAGAATCGATGCACGTCAGCTCCGGCAGGGTTTGCGGGCCATTACTTCCTACAAAGTGAAACCTAACATCATGAATGGCAGTGGTTCTTCACTCTCAGATGAGCTCAAGGCCTTTTTTGCACACTTTAAAAGGGAGAATAAAACTACATCTATGCAAATCCCTGCAGCACCTGGTGACCCTGTCATGTCTGTTTCAGAGGCTGACGTCAGAACATCTTTCAAGAGGGTCTAGGGCTCTGAAACCTGTGCCAAGCAACTGGTGGGAGTGTTCAAGAACATCTTCAATCTTTCACTGCTGCAGTTAGTGGTGCCCACCCGCTTTGAAGGACAACAGTCACACCAGTGCTCAAGAAGAGCAGAGTGATCTGTCTCAACGACTATTGCCCGGTGGGCGGAAGCAATCTCACTGACTCTCCACTTGGCCTTGGGTCACCTAGACAATCGTAATACCTACTTCAGACTGCTGTTTATTAAATATAGCTCAGTGTTCAACACAATAATACCCTTAGTTCTCATCAAAAAGCTCCAGAACATGGGCCCCTGTACCTCCCTCTTCAAATGTATCATTGACATCCTCACCAGGAGACCACCGTCTGTGTGGATTGGATATAACATTTCCTCCTCACTGCCAATCAACACTGGTGCTTAGCCCACTGGTCTACTCTCTCTACAGCACAGCAGGTTCACAGTAGGTGCCACTTCATTGGTTCTTCACTCAACCCTGGAACACTGGGACAGCAAAGGTGCATACATTAGGATGCTCTATCGACTACAGCTCGACTTTCGATGCTATCATCCCCTCAGAACTAATCAATAAACTTCAAGATCTTGACCTCAACACCTCCTTTATTTCCTCACTTGCAGACTCCAGTCAATTCAGATTGGCAACAACATCTCCTCCACAATCTCCATCAGCAAGGGTGCACCACGAGGATGTGAGCTTAGACCCCTGCTCTACTTGCTTTACACATGACTCTGTGGCTACACACAGCTCCAAAACCATATTCAAGTTTGCTGACAACAATACAGTCATTGGCTGAATCAAAGGTGGTGATGAATCAGCATATACAAGTGAGATTGAAAATCTGGCTGAGTGCTGCCACAACTACAAACTCTTACTCAATGTCAGCAAGACCAAAGAGTTGATTACACTGGGCAACAAACTTTTTTGAAAGTGTTGTTTCCTCAGAATTTTTTTTATTTATGATAGACTGCTTGAAGGTGAACACAAATATAATTTCGACTACTTGTATCATGTAGGAATTTGGAGAAACAATAAATTAACTTTTATTGAATATAATGTGTTTAATTGCATAACAGTGCTGACACTTTGCAATAGTTCAACTAAGCTAAAAATGTTTTGTGGTGATTTTCATTTGTACTCAGTGTCTGAGGCTTCTTGCTTAAGCATCCAACAATAATCAGCCAGCATTGATGGATTCCAGTTGCCCTAATACCATTTCTCCAAGACCGCAATATCCTAGTGAAACGTTTCACCATGTTCGTCACTGACAGTGAGAATATTTGCAGGGAGGAAATCCAAATGGGAATGCAGAAAATGAATCTTTAGTGACATGTTGCACTTCATGGTTTTGTATGCTTGAAGCATGTTGTCAACCAGCTGCACGTAGTTTGGTGTTCTGTAGTTGCCAAGAAAATTTTCAACAACATCCTTCCATGTGATTTTCTCCAATCCCACTTGAAGTTCTTCAGATTGCCTGTCATTGATGACCTGTTTGATTTGTGGACCAACAAAAATGCCTTCCTTAGTCTTGGCATCACCTATTCTGGGAGACATGCGTCTCAAATATCGAATTCCTTCACTGAAATTTATAGCCTTTCTAAAACCATGAAGCATCCACCCTGCTTAAGCATGCCCAAGCATGTCAGGATGAGATAGAAATCTTTTCAGCTTACATTGGGGGCAACATTTTAATTGACTTGAATTATGAATTGAAATAACAATACAGGCAATTTTTTAAAAAAATGGTGCGTGAGAGGGAAATTTCATGGTGATTTTCATGATCAGCAGCCTAAAATACACAAGATACACCCAGAAGCAAAATCTTTGTTGTCCAGTGTTACTGATTTCAGGATAAGGAAACTAGAGATCTATGACCCCATCCTCATCAGGGGATCAGAGGTGGAGAACTTTAAATTCCTCGATATTATTATTTCAGAGGACCTGTCCTGGGTCCATCAGGTAAGTGTCATTGTGAAGAAAGCACAGCAGCACCTCTACATCCTTAGGAGTTTGCAAAGATGCAGCAACAGCCTCCCCTATCTCACATTAAAAACTGGGAGGGGTAATAACTGTTCCTGAACCTGGTGGTGTGAGTCCTGAGGCTCCTGTACCTCCTTCCTGATAAACTGTGAGAAGAGAGCATAACCTAGGTGGTGAGAGTGCCTGATGATGGATGCTGGTTTCCTACAACAGCTTTTCATGTAGATGTGCTCAATGTTTGGGAGGGTTTTACCCATGATGGACTGAGGCGAATTTACTATTTTCTGTAGGATTTTCCATTCAAGGGCATTGGTGTTTCCAGACCAGGTTGTGATGCAGCTAGTCAATATACTCTCCACCACACATTCATAGTTGAAGGTGAAATCCATGTGTGCTTATCTCAAGTTTGACCCAGAATTGAGAAATTTATTATGTTTGCCTTATGAGTTTTTAAAATTTATGAAAGAGGAAGAAAGAGTAATTACAAGAAAGGTAAACTAAGCTTAACTATCTGATTTTTTCCAAAAAAGTTTGGCTAAAAATTCATTGTCTACTTAAAAGAGCATTGACAATTATTTTTGGATGATTATATCTACAAATTACTGATCACACTAATGTACTATGAGCTCTTGGTATAATAATGTTTATGCAGGGGTTCCCTGAGACTTGAAAAATATTTCAAAGGTTACTCCAGGATAAAAAGGTTGAGAAAGGCTGACCTATGGACTCACTTTCAAGTACTCTTCATCTCATGTTCTCAATATCAGTTGCTAACTTAACCTATTTTTATTATTTTTTTTCTTCCTTTGGTATTTGCAGTTTGTTGTCCTTTGCATATTGGTTGTTTGTCCGATGCGGATGTGGTCTTTCACTGATTCCATTGTGTGTCTTGGATTTACTGAGTATGCCTGCAAGAAAATGAATCTCCAAATTGTCTATGATGACATGTATAGACCTTGATAATAAGTTTACTTTGAACTTTGAGGCATACAGGAGTGAGATAGATCAGCTGGTTAAGTGGTGTTGCAGCAACAATCTTGCATCAAACATCAGTAAGATGAAAGAATTGATTGTGGACTTCAGAAAGGGTAAGTTGAGGGAACACACACTAATCCTCATCAAGGGATCAGAAATGGTAAGGGTGAGTATTTTCACGTTCCTGGGTGTCAGCATCTCTGAGGATCTATCCTGGGCCTAACATATTGATGCAATTACAAAGAAGGTATGACAATGGTTATACTTCATTAGGAATTTGAGGAGACTTGGTATGTCTTCAAACACTGTCACAAATTTCTACACATCTACCATGGAGGGCATTCTTACTGGTTGCATCACCATCTGATATGGAGGGCCCAGGATCGGAAAAAGCTGCAGAAAGTTGTAAACTCAATCTGCTCCATCATGGGTACTGGCCTCCCCAGCACACTGGACACTTTCCATAGGCAATGCCTCAGAAAGGTGGCGTCCATCGTTAAGGATCCCCATCACCCAGGACATGCCCTCTTCTCATTTCTACAATTAAGAAAGAGGTACAGCAGCCTGAAGACACATACACACAATGTTTCTGGAACAGCTTCATTCCCTCCACCATCAGATTTCTGAATGAACAATGAACTAATGAACTCTACCTCATAAATTTTTTTGCTTTCTTTTTGCACTACTGAATTTTTAATATATACTTCTTAATGTAATTTATAGTTTGTATTACTATGTATTGCATGGTACTGCTGCCACAAAACAACAAATTTCATGACAAATACTGGTGATATTAAATTTGTTTCTGATTCTGGTACTCAGTTGTTCACTAAATAACTCACAATAGAGAAGATGAAAGTACTCTAATTACACAGGCTCTTTCATATAAAAGTGCCAACAATTCACTGTGTTAGGTGCTGATCATAGATTAATTGGCAAAATAACAACACCACAAACTTGCAATGTAGCTGTCAGATTTTTGATAACGCACACTCACGATAAATGTGATTTATTGAGATAACCATGCTGCTGGAAACTCATGAAACACAAGAGATTCTGCAGATGCTAGAAATCCAGAGCAACACATACAAAATGCTGGAGGAACTCAGCAGATCAGGCAAACGTCGATGGAAGGAAATACCAGTTGATGCTTTGGGACAAATTCTTTCATCAGAACTGAGGACATTTCAGGCTGAGACTTTCCAGTTTTTAAGACCCTTCAAAAATATTGACTGTTTATTACTAATGTAGATGCTGCCTGACCCACTGAATTCCTCCTGAATTTTGTGTGTGCTGCTGGAAAATCATTGTTTCTTACTGAAGGAATAACTGGCCAAACTGACAGGCTGGCATTTTGAGAAGATTTGAAATGTAGCATGAACAACTATTTGGAAATTGCCTTAACAGTGAAAGTTTCTTTATCAACCATCCATTTACCTAATTCTTCTCCACTTCTAATCGTCTTTCTTGCAAGATATGGAGGCTTTGAGGGGTACTGAAAAGGTTTATCAGGATGTTGTTTGGATTATCTATAAAGAGAGGTTGGACAAACTTGGACGGTTCTCTAGGAGTGTTGAAGGCTGGAGAGTGACCTGAAGTTTATAAAATGGTGAGGAGCAGAGATAGTCAGAGTCATTTTCCATAGGACTATAAGATATAGGTGCAGAATTATACCATTCAGGTCATCGAGTCTGCTCTGCTATTTCTTCATGGCTGATCCATTTCTCAGACCCATTCTCCTGCCTTCTCCCTGTAACATTCACATCCTGACTAATCAAGAACCTATCAATCTCCACCTTAAATACTCCCAGTGACCTGCCTCCACAGCTGCCTGTAGCAATGAATTCCCCACATTCACCACCCTCTGGCTAAATGTCCTAATAATAGGCATCCATTAGTCTCGTGAGACTATGGCCTTGTGCCTTGGAGGGTTTCCAGGGTGCAGGCCTGGGCAAGGTTGTATGGAAGACAGGCAGTTGCCCATGCTGCAAGTCTCCCCTCTCCACGCCACCGATGTTGTCCAAGGGAAGGGCACTAAGGCCGATACAGCTTGGCACTGGTGTCGCAGAACAATGTGAGGTTAAGTGCCTTGCTCAAGGACACAACACGCTGCCTCAGCTGAGGCTTGAACTAGCGACCTTCAGATCACTAGACCAATGCCTTAATCACTTGGCCATCTGCCTAGTGTCCTACTCATTTCCATTCTAAATGGTCATCCCTGTATTTTGAAGCTGTGCCGTCTGGTCCTAGACTTCCCTACTATAGGAAACATCCTCTCCACATCCACTCTATCTAGATCTTTCACCATTCGATAGGGTTCAAAGAGATCCCTTCTCATTCTTCTAAATCCCAGCAAATACAGGCTCAGGGCCATCAATTGCTGCTCATATGATAACCATTTCATTCCCACAATCATTCTCGTCAACCTCCTCTGAACCCCCTTCAATGTCAGCACACCCTTTCTTAAATAAAGGGCCCAATACTGCTCACTATACTCCAAGTGAGGCCACACCAGTGACATGTAGAGCATCACATCCTTGATTTTATGTTCTAGTCCTCTTGAAAGTATGTTCTAGTCCTCTTGAAATGAATGCTAACATTGCATTTGTCTTCCTCACCACCAATTCAACCTGCAAATCAGCATTTAGGAAATCCTACAGGAGTATCCAAAGTCCTTTTGCACCTCAGATTTTTGAGTTTTCTCCCCATTTAGAAAATTGTCTATGCTTTTATTCCTTCTACCAAAGTGCATGACCATACACCTCCTGACACTGTATTCCATCTGCCACCTCTTTGCCTATTCTCCTAATCTATCTAAATCCTTCTGCAGCCTCTCTAATTCCTCAACACTACCTGACCCTCCATTTTCATATCATCTGCAAACTTGGCTACAATGCCATCAACTCATTATCCAAATCATTGTAAAAGAATCTGTCCCAACACATCCCCTATGGAACACAACTAGTCACCGGTGACAAACAGAATAGTCTCCCTTTATTCCCACTCTTTGCCTCCTGCCAGTCAGCCGATAGTCTATCCATGCTAGTGTCTTTCCTGTAATACCATGGCTTGTTAAGCAGCCTCATTCCTGTGTGGCACCTTGTGAATAGCCTTCTGAAAATCCAAGTACACAACATTCATCGATTCCCTTTTGTCTATCCTACTTGTTATTTCTTCAAAGTATTCCAACTGATTTATCAGGCAAGATTTTCTCTTAAGGAAACCATGCTGACTTTGGCTTATTTTGTCATATGCCTACAAGTACTCTGAAACCACATCCTTAGCAATCGACTCCAACATCTTCCCAACCACTGAGGTCAGACTAACTGGCCTATAATTTCATTTCTTTTGCCTTCTGCCCTTCTTGAAGAGTGGAGTGTCATTTGCAATTATCTGGTCTACCAGAACCATTCAAGAATCTATTGATTCTTGAAAGATCATTACTAAAGCCTCCACAATCTGTTCAGCTATCTCTTTTAGAATCCTGTCTGTGGTTCATCTGGTCAAGTGAGTTATCTACCTTCAGATCTTTTTGTTTCCCAAGCATCATCTCCCTAGTAGTAGCAACTACACTCACTTCTATTCCCTGACACTCTCGAACTTCCAAAGTGAAGACTGATGTAAGATACTGATTCAGTTTATCCACCATTTCCTTATCCCCCATTACTGCTTCTCCAGTATCATTTTCCAGTGGTCCAATATATAACCTCACCTCTCTTACTCCTTGTATATTTTAGTATCATTTTTGATATTCTGGCTAGCTTAGTTTCATATTTCATCCCCTCCTTATGATTTTTGTCCCAGGGTGGATATGTCAAATACTAGAAGGCATAGTTGATACTTGCCTGGAATTTCAGTTTTCAGATTCATTTATTTATCACATGTACATTGAAATATACGTACAGTGAAATGTGTCATTTGTGTTAGCAACCAACACACCCAAGGATGGGCAGGGGGCAGCCCACAAGTGTCACCATACTCCTGCCTGGGAAAGTGATGGAAACAGATGCAATAAGAGTGTTTAAGTGGCATTTAGTCAGACAAATGAACAGTCAGAGGATGCCATGTGCAGGCAGATAGGATTCATTTGGACCATAGGCTGAAGGGCCTGTTCTCGTGTTGTACTGTTCTGTGTCCTAACAAAGGAGCATCTGTGGAGGGACAGGAAATAATGAAAGAAATGATTGAAACTTAGAAGTTCAACAAAGTACACATGTCACCATATACAACTCTGAAATTCATTTTCTTGTGGGCATACATAGTAAGTCCAAGAAACATAATAGAATCAGTGACATACCACACCCAAAAGTATGGACAAACAACCAATGCGCAAAGGCCAATGAAAGAAAATAAAAATGAAAAAGTAATAACAAATAAATAAATAATAAATATTGACGGCATGAGATGAAGAATCCTTGAAAGTGAGGCCATAGGTCTCAGTGATGGGCTGAATGAAGTTGATTGATGTTATCCCCACTAGTTCAAGAACCTAATGATTGAGGGTAATAACTGTTCCTGAACCTGGTGGTGTAAGTCCTGAGGCTCCTGTACCTTCTTCCTGATGGCAGCAGTAAGAAAAGAGCATGTCCTGGGTGGTGAAGATCCTTGATGATGGATGCTGCCCTCTGCGACAGTGCACTATGTACAGTATATGTGTCAGTGATAGGAAGGGTTTTTTTCTGTGATGGATTGGGCTGTATCCACTATGTTTTGTAGGATTTTCTGTTCAAAGGCATTGGTGTTTCTATACCAGGCTGTGATAAGGCAGAAATAATTAAAGAAAATCGTGTCGACTGCTGAACCATGTTTTAAACACTGGGAGCTAGGCAGGATTTACTACTGAACTCTCCTTTCTGTCCTCAAGATCTGGGAGCTAGGCAGGATTTACTACTGAACTCTCCTTTCTGTTTTCAGGATCTGGGAGTTACTGCCAAGGGTGGTGTTAGTGCAGGATTGTGGCCAAAGTGCCTGTTACCATGCTCTACAACTCTATGATTCTATGGCCACGTTAGACAATAGCCAACAAACCTTTGTGTTCTTGACCTTCTTGTCAGTTTTATTAATTTATTTTCATCAGCAAAAACTTAGATTCTTATTTAAGTACTCCCAAACATCTGCATTCACATCACTTAAAAATATTTTGATTGCTTTTCTGAGGACCAAAATGGATAATCTTACTTAGTCACTTTAACACCAGCTGGAAATTTCCATCCCTCATTTGATCTATTTATGTCCCTGTCTTCCTTTCTGAACCCCTCTGCTCTGCCATTTAATTTGTCATCAGCAAGAAATTGGATATTTTTCTATCTGTTGCCATCAGGCAGTGGCTACAGGAGCCTTAGGTCCTACACCACCAGGTTTAGGAACAATTATTCTCCTACAACCATCAGGCTCCTGAACCAGCATGGATAACTTCAATCACCACAACACTGAACTGTTTCTACAACCTACACACTCAGTTTGAAGGACTCTTTACAATCCTGTTTTTAATATTGGGTGGTGGGGTGGAGATACATCTCTACCAAAGGAGGTGTAAGGCACTCCTTCTCTCCACTAGCCTGCAGTCACCCTTGGGCAAGGTGTAGCACCTGCTTAGCCTCCCGATCAGAGTGATGTGAAGCCATGTGAGCAGGTGTAGGATGGTCGTACAAGCAGTTGGTGCATATCACAAGTCCTGGTTATGGAATCACTGATGCCAGGCAGACAGTCTCTGAAGAGCATTGATAATGGCTGGGTCACCTGTCTTGTAAAGTCACTGCCCAGAAGAAGGCAATGGCAAACCACTTCTATAGAAAAATTTCGCAAGAACAATCATGGTCAGAAGATAATGATTTCCTACATCACACAACACGGCACATTTTTTCAGTTTTTGTGTGTTGTTTTTCATTGATTCAGTTGTATTTCTTTGTTCTACTGTAAATGCCTTCAAGAAAATGAATCTAATGGGATATATTACATATATGTACTTTGGTAATAAATTTACTTTGAACTTTGAACATTTTTATCTCAATCCAAATCATATATAAACACAGTGAAGAACTGTGACCCCACCCTCCCCATATTCATACCACATATCACTAATAATCTTAATCATTACTCTCTAACTTTAACCAACTTTACGATCTCTATCCAAATGCATAGGTTCCCTCTAATTTCTTGTGTTCTCTTTTTTGTTAATAGTCTCTTGCGCAGAAACTAAGTGAGTAGCTTCCGGAAGATAATATAATTGAAATCCATGCACGCTCCCTTATAGATTACTTTAGTTATCTCCTCAAAGCATTCAATTAAGCTCATCAGACATGAGTCATCCTTCACGAAAAACATTCAGATCATCTTATATTTGTGCAAGTGCTCAGTCGTTCAGTCTCTAATGACAGATTGGTAGAGCATTCCCCACAGCAAATGTTAGACTAATAAGTCTACAATTTCCTTATTTATCTCTTCTACCTTCTCAAATAATGGTATGACATTAGTATTTTTCCAAACTGATCTATGATAAAGGAAAACATTCTTAAAAGACAGAAGATTAATTAATATTTATCATTAATTAAAAAAGAATTCTATTATCTAAGTTAATATTTGAATAGTTTGAAGGAAACTGACCTTCATTTCACTCCAGTTGACAGCGGAACCCCTTGCGAAACATTCATCTTCTACATACGATTTTATTAACTTTGACTGGAGCACCTGTGTTTAAACTGTTTTGATTCTTTCATCGTTAAAAGGCATCATTTTCTTCAAGCACTTTGAAGAGATCATTAAATAACAACAAAATATTCCAGTTATTTGTAGGATAACCAGTCTGAGAGAAGATGGCAAGTTGTCCATTTATTGTTCCATTTTATATTATCTGATTTTCTTAAGTTAACAGTAATCATGATAAATATTATGAGTGTGACTGTATTCTACTGATTTATTAACAAGCAGCAGTTCATTAGTCTTGACTAGCAAAGATGGATCATAGAATTTCACACACAATTAATTTAGTCACCAGCAAATACAGAAACCACTTGTGACTACTACATGAACACAAAAGATTCTGCTGATACTGGAAATCCAGAGTAACACACAAAAATCCTGGAGGAACTCAACAAGTCAGGCAGCATCTATAGAGAGCAATAAACAGTCAATGTTTTGGGCCCAAACCATTCACCAGGACTGATGGAGATTCTCAGTCTGAAACATTGACTGTTTATTCCTCTCCATAGTTGCTGGCTGACATAAAGCACTATGGCACAGAACCAGGACTTTCAGCCCATCTTCAGCCTAGTCCCATCAACCTGAGCTTGGAACATATCCCTCCATACCCTGCCATCTATGTACCTATCCAAACTTCTCTTAAATGTGCAATATAAAATAAGTCAATCCCAAAGATGTATTCTGTGTCCCCTGCTTCTCATTAACACATTGTCCTTGGGTGACACCATCTAAAAATATGATAGACTCCATATGTAAGGTGACAATGACATTAAAACCTCTTTTCTCAACTCTTCCACTTTACCATAGTGTCTTTTTAGCACCTTGTTTTAGACGAGTGTAAATTTACTCCAATTAAAGGTTTGGTAGAGAAAAAAAATCACCACAAAGTCATTCTTCTTTTCAGTCTCTGTCTGAGACTGAAGCAGACTATTTAATACAATGGATTCAGTTTACTGTATGTCATGAAATTTGTTGTTTTGTGGCAGCTGTACATAAAAAACTTACCATAAATTACAATAAGAAATGTATAAAATATGAATAAACCATGCAAAAACAGAGCAAATTGGTGAGGTCGTGTTGATGGGTTCATGGTCCATTTCAGAACTCTGGTGGTGGAGGGAAGAAGCTGTTCCTGAATTACTGAATACAGGTCTTCAGACTTCTGCACCTCAGTCCTGCTGGTACAATGCAAAGAGGGTTTGCCCTGGATGGTGTGGGCCCTTAGGGATGGGCACTGCCTCTTGAAGAAGTCCTTGATGATGGGGAGGCTAGTGCCCATGATGGAGCTGCCTGAGTTTACAACTTTCTGCACCCTCTTTTGATCCTGTACATTGGAACCTCCATACCAGGTGAGGATACAACCCGTCAGAAAGTTTTCCATGGTACATGTAGAAATTTGCAAGTCTTTGGTGAGATATCAAACCTCCTCAAGCTCCTATTGAGGTAGAGCTGCTGGTGTGCCTTCTTCATGATTGTATCAATATATTTGACCCAGGATCGTTTCTTTGAGATGTTGATGCCCAGAACCTTGAAGTTGCTCACCCTTTCAACTGCTAACCTATCAATGAAGACTGGTGAGTGTTTCCCCAACTTTCCCTTCCAGAAGTACATCTGTCCTTGATCCAAGCTCCTAAATGTATTTTCTTTCCATCATCAAGGCTGTCTGTATTGCCTTGTGCAACAGCCCATCCTCTGTCTATTTCCAAAATCCTCACATATGCTTTTACCAAGTCTGGACCAAACTATCCCAGGCCAGCCTCTCACCATAAACTTGATCTCATCATGAACTCTGTATCCTAAAGTCTCAATCAGCCCATAATCTCTGTTCCCTGCACCCTTCGTGAGACATAAAAGTAAGCATAGGGTGTGACACTCAGATCCTTTCCCTGCTCCTGCTTCTGCTAACCTTCAATGTTCACACTGCAAAGCTTTGATTCCACTCCCTTCCAGGATATGCATCACTCCAGTACCTGTGATGGTGGCCGTTAGTGGTAAATTCAGTGCGATTTAGAATTGATAATCCTTCTCCTGCTCTTCTACCACGTTGTTTAGACATACTGTATGATAGAGCTGACTAATAGCCACATGGATGAAAGAAAAATGAAGGATTATGTGGGAGAAGTGGATTAGATTGATCTAGGAGTAGATTAAAAGTTCAGCACAACATGGTGGGCCATAGGGCCTGTACTGTGCTGTGACAGTCTATGTTCTAATATCAGGTATGTGAAAGAGGATGTTGAGGGTGTGGTACATACATTGGTAAATTGATTTATTATTGGCACAAGTACTGAGGTACAATGAAAAACATCTCTCGCTTGCTATCCATACAGATTATTTCATTACAACAGTGCATTGAGGTAATTTAAGGAAAAACAATAAAAGAATACAAAATAAAATTATTACAATTATTGATTTCACAGCTTTAAGCCTCTCTAGAAATCTCACAGCACATACAGAATCTTAGCAACAAGCAGAGAATTTTACCCAGCTCACAATGATATCATTCCTTTCAAGATGTGAAAATATTAAAAGCACTGCTGGGGGATCTCAGTGGGTCGAACTGACTCTCTGAATTCCTCCAGCATTTTGTACGTTGCTCCAGATTCTACCATCTGCTGTCTTTCTGACTTCATGAAAACATCAATCCACCCAGAGCACAATGACCCAGTTCATTTGAGACCTAAGATTCACGCAAATTTCTACAGATGTACCGCAGAGAGCATTCTAACTAGTCGCATCACTGTCTGGTGTGGAGGAGCCAATGTGGAGCATCAGAAAAAGCTGTAGAAAGTTATAAACTCAGTCAGCTCCTTCATGGGCTCTGGCCTCCATCGAGGATGGTGATGCCTCAAAAAGGTGGCAGCCATCGGCCAGGACATGACCTCTTCTCATTGCTACCACCAGGGAGGGGTTGCAGTAGCTCAATGCTTTAGGAACAGTTTCTTCCTCACTGCCATCAGATTTCTGAATGGACAATAAACCCACGTACACCACCTCTTTTTTAGCTCTGTTTCTGCACTACCTATGTAATTTAATTTTAAATATATATATAATTAAATTACATAGATAGTGTATATTTATAATATATATTATTGTAATTTATATATATTTTGTTATATATTGTACTGTACTGCTGCAGCAAAACACCAAATTTCACAACATAATAAACAAAGTTCAATGGTCAAAGTAAATTTATTATCAAAGTACATACATGTCACCATATACAACCCTGAGATTCATTTCCTTGCAGAAATACTCAATAAATCCATAATAGAAAGCAATGAAAGAATGCACCAACTTGGGCATTCAACCAATCTGCAAAAGATAGCAAACTGTACAAATGCAAAAATAAAGAAATAATAATAATAAATAAATAAGCAATAAATATCAAGAACATGAGATGAAGAGTCCTTTAAGGTGAGTCCGTAGGTTGTGGGAACATTTCAATGATAAGGCAGGTGAGGTTGAGTGAATTTATCCCCTCTTATTCAAGAGCCTGATGGTTGAGGGACAAGAACTATTCCTGAACCTGATGGTGTGAGTCCTGAGGCTTCTGTACCTTCTTCCTGGTGGCAAAAGCAAGAAGAGAGCATGGCTTGGGTAGTGGGGGTCCCTGAAGGTGGATGCTGCTTTCCTGCACAACACTTCATGTAGATGTGCTCAGTGGTACGGACTTCTTTACCTGTGATGAAGTGGGCCGTGTCCGCTACTTTTTATAGGATTTTCTGTTCAAGTGTATTGGTGTTTCTATACCAGACTGTGATGCAGCCAGTCAATATGCTCTCCACCACACATCTATGGAACTTTGTCAAAGGTTTAGATGTCTTGCCAAATCTTTGCAAACTCCTAATGAAATTGAGGTGCTGCCATGCTTTCCTTGTAATTGCATTTACATGCTGGGACCAGATCAGGTCCTCCAAAATAATAGCACCCAGGAACCTGATTCTGAATTGACAAGGATGCAATGATGTGGAGAGGATGTTTCCTTTAGTGGGGGAGTTTAGGAGCAGAGGGCACAGTCTCAGAATTGAGGAACGTTCATTTAGAATTGAGATTAGGACAAGTTTCTTTAGCCAGATGGTGATGAATCAGTTGAATTCATTGTCACAGATAGGTAGGGAGGCCAAATCAATGGGTATGTTTAAAGCAGAGGTTGATAGGTTGTTGATTAGTAAGGGATGCAAAGATTATAAGAAAAGGCAGGAGATGAGTTTGAGAGGGATAATAAGTCAGCCTTAATGGAATGGCAGAGTTGACTTGATGGGTTGAATGGCCTAATTCTAGTCATATGCCTCTTGGTCTTATTAGCCTGAAATGTCAACTTTACTTCTCTCTACATGACTACTTTGTTGAGTACTATATCTGGTACTCTTAGTGCAGCCTCCTCTACATCAGTGAGACCCAACACAGATTGGATTTACCTATCACCTGCCAGCTTGTATTCCTTCCCTTCCACACACCTTCTTATTCTGGCTTCTCCCCTCTTCCTTTCCAGTCTTGTTGGAGGGTCTTAGCCTGAAGCATTGACTGTTTATTACCCTCCTTAGATGCTGCCTGACTTGCTGAGTTCTTCCAGTATTTTATGTGCGCTGCTCACAATTTCCAATATCCGATGAACCTCTTGTGTTTATACCTTAAAATTATGCCCCCTCTTATTAGCCATTTCCACCCTGGGAAAAGGCACTGGCTGTCCACTCCATCTATGTCTCCTATCATCTTGTACACCTCTTCCAAATTACCTCTCATCCTCCTCTCCGAAGAGAAAAGCCTTAGCTCACTCAACCTATCATCATAAGACACGCTCTCTAATCCAGGCAGCATCCTGGTAAATCTCTGCACTCTCTCTAAAGCTTTCATATCCTTCCTATAATGAAGCAACCAGAACTGAAAACAATACTCCAAGTGCAGTCTAAGCAGGTGGTTGTGTTAGATTTCATATGCCAGGTAACATGTTAATTAATTAATTAGGCTACATTAATATCAGAGAATAATTTAAATTAATGGTCATACTGCATCTTTCTTCTAATTGTAGGACAGGTTTATGTAAAAACTATTGCAATGGTGGGTAAGGCTGAGAATCACATTAGGTACCATATAATGCATTGTTGACCTACAAATAATTCTGTCATAAATGTTAATGAAAATACTGCTATAGTAAATTATAATATTGTTTTCTATTATTTTATGAAAAGTAAAATAAAAAGTCTATATGCAGCTGCCAAACAGTTCCTTTAATGCCCATGTAATTCAGTTATATTTCCTATCTGTGTGTTTTATATGGGGAACATTATAAGTCAGATAAATATTGACGAACAGGCTGGAGGAAACAACTCTATACTATGTTTGCAACGTTCTTTGAAAAGTAGGTCTGGAAGAGGGAGATAAGTCTTTCAATGTGGGGGATCTTAATTACTGATATCAGAAAAGGATTACCACAGAATTTTTATTGAGACTTGTTTCTTTAATGTATTCCTTAATTTACTTGCCTGCAGATAAGAAATTTATCTATTTTATGCTTTGGAGCTCTTAAAAATGCTGGGGGTTGGGTAGAAAGACATTATTTATTTAAGTAGAGGCAAACACATGTTCCTCAATTTGCAGGAGCATTGCATTCCTGGAAAATATTTTGTTAAACACATATTAAATAAGTCAAAAAGGCTTTTTCAATTAGATTAAATGTAAAATTTCTGTTTCAGAGCCCAAGACTTCTTTCCAATACTGCTTAAATACATGGATATACATCAATAAATCGGAATTAGTTTTATTATCACTGACATAGGTCATGAAATTTGTTGTTTTGCGGTAGCTGTACAGTGCAAGCCAAAAAGTCACAAAAACAAAATAGAGTCTTAGATAGGCAGCTGAGTGAAAGAAAAACAGAGGGCTATGTGGGAGGAAATGGTTAGATTGATCTCAGACTATGTTAATGTGGGACGAAGGGCCTGTTTCTTTGCTGTACTGTTCTATGTTCCAAAAGCCAGTGTTCATAGGCCATTCTGAAATCTGATGGTGGAGAGGAAGAAGCTGTGCCTGAAACATTGAGAATGGGTCTTCAGGCTCCTGTACCTCCTCTGCGATGGTAGTAATGGGAAGAGCACAAGTTCAAAGGGGTGAGGGTCTTTTATCATCATTAAGCATCTGAAATAATAAAATATAATTACATTTATAGGGTGTAATTGGATATAGGGTGGTGAATCTATGGAATTCATTACCATAGATGGCTGTGCAGGCCAAGCTATTGGTATATTTAAAGCAGTGGTAGATAGGTTCTTGGTTAGTCAGGGTGTCAAAGTTATGGGGAGAAGGCCAAAGAATGGGGTTGAAAGGGATGATAAATCAACCATGGAATGGCAGGGCCGATTCAGTGAGCTGAATAGCCTGATTCTGCACCTAGGTCTTATGGTCGTTTTAATAATTGACCTTTAAGCTAAGATAATAAAAATATAATTAATGTTCTCTTTCGGATTCTTGGTGAGTAAAACATACAAAACCTTGAGGGGTTTCAACAGGGTGAATGTGGGGAGGTTTCATCCTCTTGTGACAGAATCGAGAACTAGAACTCACTGTTTCAAAATTAGGAGATTTAAAAATAATCTGATGTGTAAGAAAACTTCATATACGTATAAATTAAATCTCATGGAAAGCTACAATCTATCAGAGACGCTGAGAACCAAAGGTCTAGTGCAAATGAGGAAGCTGAGGAAATCAGTGTTTGTAGAAAAAGCTGTTGGAGATGCTAGTGAGAATAAAACTTGACAAATCCCAAAGTGGTAGACTACAGGTTTGGAAAATGTGTCTATTGGAGATAGTGAAAACTCTGTTGGTGGTTGCCAAGATTCTATCATCTCTGGAAAACTTCCAGCAAATAGGAAGGTAACAAGAATGATCCCATTATGTATTGGATCCATAGATTTGTTCTTCTGTTCATGAATGCCATGTATTTCCTATGCACAGTGAAATGTGTTGTTTGCATGAGCAACCAACAAAACCTAAGCATATGCTGGGAGCAGCATTGCAAATATTGCCAAGCATTCCAGTGCCAACATAGCATAGAATCACTGAGCTATAGAAAACTGTAGTACAGAAACACACCCTTAGTCCATCTAATCCATGCCAGACTATTTCAACTGCCTAGTCCTATCGACCTGCACTGGGCGGCATGGTAGTTGTCATCGTCGTGGCTATCCCTCGAGGTCGAGGATGATGGTTTTCGTTCTGTTGATCTACTTTTGGGCTCTCAAGTGGCTTATGAGTCCAATCTTGGCTTTGAAAGTTCTTCCGCATTCAGGACAGGAGACTCTGGCAAGCCATCATCCGAAAAGGAACAGCAACTTTCAAAGTCAACAGATGTGCAGAATTAGAAGAAAAGAGAAGAAAATGGAAAGAGAGGCAGCAACAACCAAAGCCCGATCTGCCATCTGGAACTACCTGTCCTGAATACGGAATGTGGTAGTGTAGTGGTTAGCACAACGCTTTACAGAACCAACGACCCGGGTTCAATTCCCGTCGCATGGTAGTGTAATGGTTAGCACAACAATTAACAGTACCAGCAGCCCAGGTTCAATTCCCATTTGTATTCCCATGAATGTGTGGGTGCTCTAGTTTCCTCCCAAAGACATACTGCTTAGTCAGTTGATTGGTCATTGTAAGTTGTCTTGTGATTAGACAAGGGGTAAATCGGGGCTTGCTGTAGATAACACCACACTGCTACTCTCAAAGGAGTATGTTGAAGTTGTATAGCACATTGCTGAGGCCTAACTTGGAGTGTTGTGTGCAGTTTTGGCCACCTACCTACAGCAAGGATGTATGCAACGTTGGAAGAGTACAGAGAAAATTTACAAGGCTGTTGCCTGGACTGGAGAACCTGAGTTATAACAAAGGATTGAATAGGTTAGAACTTTATTCTCTAGAACTTAGAAGATTGAGAGAAGATTTGATAGAGGTATCCAAAATTATGAGAGGTATAGCTTGCACTTACCTATCAGGCTTTTTCCACTGAGGCTGGGTGAGACTATAACCAGAGGTCATGGGTTAAGAGTGAAAGGTTAAGTGAGGGTAAACTTCTTCACTCAGAAGGTGGTGAGAGTGTAGAACGAGCTGCCAGAACAAGCAGTGGATGTGATTTTGATTTCAACATTTAAGAGAAGTTTGGATAGGCACATGGATGGTAGGGGTATGGAGGGCTGTGGTCCCAGTGTCCCAGAGCAGATTGATGGGACGAGGCAGTTTAAATGGTTTGGCATGGACGAGATGGCCCAAAGTGTCTTTTTCTGTGCTGTAGTTTTCTATAACGCTATGACTCTATCTATGTTGGCACCAGAGTGATACATTTTGCTGTGCATTTTGATAAGTAAATTAATCTGAATCTGAATCTGTTACATCTTTCAACAATGATATTTCTTCCTCACTGTCCACATGTAACCCATATTTTATGGAATGGTCACTAGGTCTCAAATCAAAATGTTTTATTACTCTCTGTGCTTTCCTATACTGTAAAAATTACAATTGTATGATCAAGTTGCACACTAATCTAATTGGGTAATAGATCAGTGAATGTGCATGCTTTAGTAATTAGAAAGGTCATAAACTTCATTTAGTCAGAGCTTCCCCACAACTGAGAAAATAGCTTAATGTAATGAATTGTCTTGTAAGAAACCATGGGATCCCATCATGTCGCCATGTACCTTTAATAATGTTAATCAGACTGCTAACAGCAGCTTTGAAATGTCCCTGATTTAAATTCCACAACATTCTGGAGACCTGCTTAATGAGCCTGTAGATATTTTATGATTGGGCACGTGGCCAAGTGTGTAAGGCATTGGACTAGCGACCTGAAGGTCGTGAGTTCGAGCCCCAGCCAAGGCAATGTGTTGTGTCCTTGAACAAGGCACTTAATCACACATTGCTCTGCGACGGCACTGGTGCCAAGCTGTTTGGGTCCTAATGCCCTTCCCTTGGACAACATCGGTGGCGTGGAGAGGGGAGACTTGCAGCATGGGCAACTGCCGGTCTTCCATACAACCTTGCCCAGGCCTGTGCCCTGGAGAGTGAAGACTTTCCTGGCGCAGATCCATGGTCTCGCAAGACTAACAGATGCCTTTATTTTATTATTAGATATTTTATATTTGGAGAGTAATGACCACAAATATATCTCCTTCATCATAGCACGGCAGAGGGATAGGAGCAGACAATTTGGGAAAACATTTAATTGGGGTGGGGGAAATATGATGCTATTAGGCAGGAACTTGGGAGCAGATGTTCTCAGGGAAATGCACGGCAGAAATCTGGCAAACGTTCAGGGAACATATGCATGGAGTTCTGCATAGGTATGTTCCATTGAGGCAGGGAAAGGATGGTAGAGTTAAAGAACCATGGTGTACAAAGTATGTAGAAAATCTAGTTAGGAAGAAAACAAAAGCTTACGAAAGGTTCAAGAAACTAGGTACTGTTAGAGCTTTAGAAAGTTACAAGGTTGCTCGGAAGGAGATTGAGAATGGAATTAGGAGAGCCAGAAGAGACCATGAGAAGGCCTTGGTGAGCAGGATAAAGGAAACCCCAAAGCATTCTACAAGTATGTGAAGAGCAAGAGGATGAGCCATGTGAGAATAGGACCAATCAGGTGCGATAGTGGAAACGTGTGCATGGAGTTGGAGGAGGTAGTGGAGGTACTTAATGAATACTTTGCTTTAGTATTCACCAGGGAAAAAGACCTTGGCAATAGTGGGAACAACAGGAATTCTGCAGATGCTGGAAATTCAAGCAACACACATCAAAGTTGCTGGTGAACGCAGCAGGCCAGGCAGCATCTCTAGGAAGAGGTGCAGTCGACGTTTCAGGCCAAGACCCTTCATCAGGACTAACTGAAGGAAGAGTGAGTAAGGGATTTGAAAGTTGGAGGGGAAGGGGGAGATCCAAAATGATAGGAGAAGACAGGAGGGGGAGGGATGGAGCTAAGAGCTGGACAGGTGATTGGCAAAAGGGGATACGAGAGGATCATGGGACAGGAGGTCCGAGAAGAAAGACAAGGGGGGGGGGGACCCAGAGGATGGGCAAGAGGTATATTCAGAGGGACAGAGGGAGAAAAAGGAGAGTGAGAGAAAGTATGTGTGCATAAAAATAAGTAACAGATGGGGTACGAGGGGGAGGTGGGGCCTAGCGGAAGTTAGAGAAGTCGATGTTCATGCCATCAGGTTGGAGGCTACCCAGACGGAATATAAGGTGTTGTTCCTCCAACCTGAGTGTGGCTTCATCTTTACAGTAGAGGAGGCCGTGGATAGACATGTCAGAATGGGAATGGGATGTGGAATTAAAATGTGTGGCCACTGGGAGATCCTGCTTTCTCTGGCAGACAGAACGTAGATGTTCAGCAAAGCGGTCTCCCAGTCTGCGTCGGGTCTCGCCAATATATAAAAGGCCACATCGGGAGCACCGGACGCAGTATATCACCCCAGTCGACTCACAGGTGAAGTGTTGCCTCACCTGGAAGGACTGTTTGGGGCCCTGAATGGTGGTAAGGGAGGAAGTGTAAGGGCATGTGTAGCATTTGTTCCGCTTACACGGATAAGTGCCAGGAGGGAGATCAGTGGGGAAGGATGGGGGGGACGAATGGACAAGGGAGTTGTGTAGGGAGCGATCCCTGCGGAATGCAGAGAGAGGTGGGGAGGGAAAGATGTGCTTAGTGGTGGGATCCCGTTGGAGGTGGCGGAAGTTACGGAGAATAATATGTTGGACCTGGAGGCTGGTGGGGTGGTAGGTGAGGACCAGGGGAACCCTATTCCTAGTGGGGTGGCGGGAGGATGGAGTGAGAGCAGATGTATGTGAAATGGGGGAATTATTTGAGGATGTAACAAGATACATTGATGAAGGCAAAGCAGTGGATATAGTGTATATGCATTTCAGTAAGGCATTTGATAAGGTTCCCCATGCAAGGTTCCTTCAGAAAGTAAGGAGGCTTGGGATCCAAGGATGCCTTGCTTTGTGGATCCAGAATTGGGTTGGCAACAGAAGGCAAAGGGTGGTTGTAGATAGTCTAGAAGGTTGTCAGAGGTTATAGTGAGACATCAATAGGATGCAGAACTGGGCTGAGAGGAGACAGGTGGACTTCAACCCAGATAAGTGTGAAGAGGTTCATTTTGGTAGGTCCAATTTGAAGAAAGAATATAATATAAATGTTAAGACTCTTTGCAGTGTGGAGGATCTGAGAGATCTTGGGGTCTGTGTCCATAGGACACTCAAAGCTGCTGCGGTGTTGTTAAGAAAGCATATGGTGTATTGGCATTCATCAGCTGTGAGATTGAGTTCAAGAGCCATGAGGTCATGTTACAGCTATAGATGACTTTGGTCAGATCCCACTTGGAGTACTGTGTTCAGTTCTGGTCACTTCACTACAGGAAGGATGTGGATACTATAGAGAGAGTGCAGAGGAGATTTACAAGGATATCGCCTGGATTGGAGGGAGTACCTTATGAGAATAGGTTGAGTGTACTTTTCTCCTTGGAGCGACAGGGGATGAGAGGTGACCTGATTGAGGTGTATAAGATGATGAGAGGCATTGATCATATGGATAGCCAGAGGCTTTTTCCCAGGGCTGAAATGGCTAACACGAGGGGACATAGTTTTAAGGTGCTTAGAAATAGGTACTGAGGAGATGTCAGGGGTGGGTTTTTCACCCAGAGAGTGGTGAGTGCGTGGAATTCACTACCGGTGATGGTGGTGCAAGCGGGTACAATAGGGTGTTTTAAGAGCCTCTTAGGTACATGGAGCTTAGAAAAATAGAGGATTATGCACTAGGGAAATGCTAGACAATTTCTAGAGTAGATTACATGGATGGCACAACATTGTGGGCCGAAAGGGCCATCATGTGCTGTGAATTTATATATTCTATGTTCTAATATTTGTGTTTAATGTTGAGGGTGAAAATGCTTGAACACTTGTATACTATTCAACAGAAAATACTTAAAGAAATACATTCTTCGAACACTTCAATTTACTGCAACATTTCATTCAGCATTTAGCCAGCCTGATACTCTTCTATCTAACTGATGAATACTCAGTGGCCACTTTATTAGGTACACCTGTACACCTGCTCACTAATGCAGATATCTAATCAGTCAATCACATGGCAGCAACTCAGTGCATAAAGGCATGCAGACATGGTCAAGAGATTCAGTAGTTGTTCAGATCAAAGATCAGAATGGGAGAAGAAATGTGATCTAAGTGACTTTGACCATGGAATGATCAGATGGGGTGGTTTGAGTATCTCAGAAACTGCAGATCTCTGGGATTTTCACACACAACAGTCTCTAGAGTTTACCGAGAATGGTGCATAAATCAAAACCCATCCAGCGAGAGGCAGTTCTGTGGGTGAAAATGACTTGTTAATGAGAGAGGTCAGAGGAGAATGGCCAGACTAGTTCAGGCGGACAGGAAGGAGACAGTATTTCAAATAACCACACATTACAACAGTGGTACCTAATAAAGTGGCCACTTAGTGTATCTCAGAACTTCTTAACTGAAGATTGCTGGATTATTTTTCTTCTGTATATTTTGACGATACAGTAGATAAACAGTTAACATAATGCTTTAAAGTGCCAACAATTGGGGTTCAATTCTCACTGCTGTCTGTAAGGAGTTTGAATGTTCTCCCCATGACCATGTGGGTTTTCTCTGGGTGCTTTGGTTTCCTCCCACATTTCAAAGATGTACTCGTTAGGGTTAGTAAGTATTGAGCATGGTATGTTGGCGCCGGAAGCATGGTGATACTTGTGGGCTGCCACTAGCACATCCTCAGACTGTATTGGGTGTTGGCACAAATGATGTATTTGTCTGTATGTTTCAATGTTTCAATAAATGTGTGACAAATAAAACTAATCTTTAAAATTTTGAGGTCTGAATGTGAGAATGTGACTAATCGCAGGTTTGGCAACATTTCCAGTTGGTCATTGAATTCTTGTCCCCACCTAGTGTCATGAATGCTCAGCTGATCCAGCAACATCTAAGAGAAAAGGTTTGTTTATGTTTGGTTTCATTAAATCTGATATTTAAAAGGAAGGCTGTTTTACTATGACAAATGGAAATAACAAGGAAAGAAATCAATATTGCAGCTTTACTGTACGTGTTTGTTCATTTGTGCTAACTGCAACCAGATATGGTGACATAAAACCCTCAGGACAGTGAAGAATTCAAAGTTCAAAGCAAATTTATCACCAAAATATATACAAAGAAGTACAATAGAATCTATGAAAAACTACACACCATGATTGACAAACAATCAATGTGCAAAAGAAGACAAACGGTGCAAATACTATACAAAACAGCAATAAAATAAACAAACAGGTGAGTAAGTAAATAAATAAACATGAACTTATAGAGTCCTTGAACTTGAGCCAATAGGTTGTGAAATCAGATCAGTGTTCAGTTGAGTGAACTTATCCATGCTGTTTCAAGAGCCTGATGGTTTAAAGGTAATAACTGTTGCTGATCCTGAAGATGTGGTATCTGACGCTCCTGCACTTCCTTCCCTATGACTGCAGCAAAAAGAGAGCATGACCTGGGTGGTTGATGTCCTTGATGATGGATGCTACCTTCTTGGTGGCAGCGTTCCTTGTAGATGTGCTCAGTGTTGGTTAGATCTTTACTTGTGTTGGAGTGGACTCCAAACACCTTAAAATTGTGCCTCCTTGCATTGGCCATTTCTGCCCTGGGAAAATATCTTTTGCTGTCTACTTGATCGATGCCTCTTATCATTGTAATACTCCTTGTAGATGTGCTCAATTGTTAGTTATGCAAAAGACCAAAAGTAGCTGAAACACAGATAGACGTGAGCAATGTGTACTCTGTAAGTGAGACAGGCAGGACGCAGGGAGAAGGCTAAGTTTCATGTTGATAATATGGGTGTTCAGACTAGAGGGCTAATGGGCTCTTTGAAAGACAATTAAGCCGAAGCAGATATTACCTGTGATTCATCACTTGCAGCAGCAAATGCGGCTTACAGAATAATAAACTTTCCTTCCAGAATTCCCGCAGATGTATTTGCTGCGAATGTTGTTACCCACTGTGAACATGAGATGAGTACAGAGCCATAGGGATTGATGCTGCAACCTCAACATTTGACAGTTTATAGCAGTGACTCAGATAAAGGCATCAAAAGTACAGCTACCAAGTTTGCTGAGGACTCAGGCAGGAAGGTAAAAAAAAGACTGAAGTGCTGGAAATCTCAGCTGGTATGTAGCATTTTGACTTTATGTTTAAAGCTCAAAGTAAATTTATTATCGAAGTATGTACAGTAAATGTCACCATATACTACACTGAGATTCATTTTCTTGTAGGTATTCACAGTAAAGCAAGGAAATACAAATAAATAAATAATACTGAGAACATGAATTGTACAGTGAAGAACTTTTGCCAGAACTGAGAGAAAAAGGAAAAAGCAAGTACATGTAAATTACAGAAAGTATGTAAGTGGGATGGATAGGATAAAGGGAATAAAAACCTGAGACTGGGTAAAATACATTTACAGAAAGCTAAGAGAGATGGAGGTTTAGCATTACCTAACTTTAGATTCTATTATTGGGCAATTAATATTCGACACATGAAATTTTGGTTACTTGACCAGGATACACTATCCATTCCTAAATGGGTAGCATTGGAATTACAATCTGCTCAAGGTTATGCACTTGGCTCTATTTTAGGTTCTTCTCTTCCTTTTGATTTGAAACGCTACAAACAGGTCTGTAACCCAATAGTTAAATATACCTTACGTATTTTGGTTTCAATTCAGAAAATTTTTTGATCTTAACCAATTTGGGCTAGCAATCCCTATTTTAGGTAACATATTTTTTCCTCCCTCTTTCACGGATTGTGCTTTTCAAATTTGGAAGACTAAGGGTATTTCACGGTTTTTGGATTTATTTTTAGATGGTTCCCTTATGTCTTTTGAACAATTATCTAATAAATATAGTTTACCAAGAATACCTTTTTTTAGATATCTCCAAGTTAGAAATTTCCTAAGTACTATACTTTCTTCCTTTCCAATGCTCCCTCCTACATATATTTTAGATACTATAATTAACCTTAATCCATGTCAGAAAGGTGCAACAGCTATTATTTATAATATTATTATGAAACTTAGGAAAGCTCCATTTGATAAGATTAGGTCAGATTGGGAACAGGAATTGGGTTTTATTATTTCGGCGGATGACTGGGTGCAGATTTTACAACTAGTCAATACTTCCTCTATCTGTGCTAAACATTCCCTAATTCAATTTAAAGTTGTCCATAGAGCACATATGTCCAAAGATAAATTAGCTCGTTTTTATTCTCATATTAATCCTTTTTGTGATAGATGTCAGGGGCAGATAGCCTCTTTAACTCATATGTTTTGGTCCTGTCCTACTCTGGAAACTTTTTGGAGAGACATTTTTAATATTATCTCAAAGGTATTGAATATAGATATCTTTCCTCATCCTATTACTGTTATCTTTGGATTACCTAAAATTTCCAGTAATCTTTCTCCTTCAGCCCGTAGAATGATTGCATTTCTTATTTTAATGGCGAAAAGATGTATTTTACAACATTGGAAAGAGACTAATGCTCCAACTACATTTTTTTGGTTTTCCCAGACAATATTATGTTTAAATTTGGAGAAAATTAGAAGTAATCTTTATGATTCTTCTGTCAAATTCGATCAGACCTGGAGATCTTTTATTCAACATTTTCATTTAATGTAATTTTTTTTCTCTCGGTCCATATTTATATTCCCTTCTTGTTTTTTTTTAACTGTTTTTAATGGAGGTCGGGTTTGAGGACGTGATTTTAAGTACTTTAACTCTACTCGTTTCCTAGTTAGCCCATTGCTTTGCTTTGCTTTTTAGTTTAGTTGCACGGTGGGGTTTTTTTGGGGTTTTTTTTTTCTTTTTCTATTGATATATATAAAAATTAGTATACTATTATATTACCTTGTTATTTTATGTTTAAATTGCACTGTTTGGATTAATTTTTTTCTGTATTAATATTTCCTGTAATATATTCTAACAGTGTATTAGTGCCTATATGGCTTACCTTCTGTGTACTTATTCAATAAAAAGATTTAAAAAGAAAGGATAAAGGGAATATATTTAACAGGACGAGGCCACAATGATAGCTCTCAATGGAGCAATCTGGTCTCTCACTTAACCAACCCCCTCCATTAACCTATCAACTGATGAGAGCTTCAGACCTTATTTATTTTGGATTTCCTGCATCAGCTGCTCTTTGACTTCCTGATAGGAGAGTCATGTGATCAGAATCAGGTTTATTAAAACTGACATATGGCATGAAATTTGTTATTTTGCAGCAGTAGTATAGTGCAAAGAAGTAGAAATGTATAAATTACAAAAATAAATAGATAGTGCCAAAAGAGAAATAACGAGATGGTGTCTATGCGTTCATGGTCCATTCAGAAATCTAACGGTGGAGAAGAAGCTGTTCCTGAATCATTGAGTGTGGGTCTTTGGGCTTCTGCCTTTGATTTCACAGTCCATCTCTTTCGCTGCAGCTGATGAAAATGGAAGTGTCAAGCCAAGAGGCAGGAGACACAAGAGACTGCAGATGCTTGAATCTGAACCAAAATATAAACTGCTGGAGGAACATGTGTGGAGGCAGAGGAGTGTTTCGGGCTGAGACCTGCATCAGGCCAACCTGGAAAGGGAGACATAAGAAGGGGAAAATGGAAAATGTGGCAGAACTTCAGATACTGACTGGAAAAGGATTTGTGATGGAGGATAAAGCGGACCTTGCTGACAGATTCAAGATTCAGGAAAAACAGCTCTAAAGGAAATTGAAGGAAAATTTTCATCCAAAATAACCATTTCTTTTTAAAAAATTGGATAATCAATCCACTCTTCATATTTTAGAATGTTTCTTTGCATGTTAGATTTCAATTTTCTTTTAAATTGTTACTGTGGTGCGTTTTTGCCTGTGGTATTTTTTGGCGTTTTTATTACGTAGGACCACCTCCATGTGTCATCAGCTCACTCCTTGAGATTTCTGGTCCATTCTGCCCGAAGTCCTTCTTTTATCTTTTTATTTATTTCTGATTCAAAGAATCAAAGTACATTTACTATCAAAGTATGTATACAGAATACAACTCTGAGATTCGTTCTCCCACAGGCAGCCCCAAAACAAAGAAGCACCATGGAACCCGTTCAAAGAAAACATCAAACACTTAATGTGCGATAAAAGAACAAATAGTGCAAATGGCAAAAAGTGAGCAAATAACACCTAGAATATCAACATCAAACCGGGAGTTCAGGAGTATTCAGTTCAGCTCAGTTCAGCGCCATGCCACTAGCTGACTGCAGGACCCAGAGACAGTCTCCAACAAAGCGTCACAGTCTTCACCAATCGCCCTGATCAAACTGCTCAAAAACAGCAAAATAAGAGTAATCAGAATTCAGAAATACGTGCAATATGAACCCCAAAGTCCCCCAAAGTGAGACCACAGCCACAAGACTCACCAATCAATCCTTGCGACGTGGAACCCAAATCCTTTCCTCCGTCAGCAGCTAGCGAGAACGAGAGGATGGCTGGTCAAACGCAGGCAGATGGTGCCAAACATCTCCCCGCCCTCCGCTCTCGTCTTCATCGACTTCAACCTTGCTCGACACCTCAATCGGGGAGAAGCAATGGTCTCAGGTCCTGTCTCCAGGCTGCACACTCTGCTCCTAACCTCACCAAACTGCCTCAGAGACAGCAAGGTGCCAGGTGTCCCAACTGGCACAAAAATACACCATCAAAGTGTAAATCACGGGTTCCAATCACACACAGCTCACTAGCGGAATCATATCTGAAATCAGAAGAAGTAAAAGTAGCTTTGTGAACTGTCTACAGGACATCGACGTTAGTCGCATACTTCACTGGCGCCATCTTGCCCTTCTGTATCTCCTAGCTTTCCCACTGCATCTCTTCCATTTGATACATTTTCATCTACCCTTTAGCCATCTCCTCTTTGGATGCCAAAGTGAGAAAACCTTCGGGCAAGTTGGAATATGGACGATAGTGTTGGTGAACTGAATAGCCAGCGGTAGGCACATTGAGATGTCATTCAGTATTCAATACCAAGTTAATTCCAGCTACTGGAAACTGGTCCACTCTAGAACATACAACACTACAGCAAAAGTACAGCCCTTCAACCCACAATGTTGTGCCAATGTTTTAATCTACTCCAGAGACAATCCAACCCTTCCCTTCTACATTGGCCTAATGTATCTGCCTCCACCACCACCACCCTGTTCTCTGTGTAAAGAAAAAACATACCTCTGATATTCCCCCTATTCTTTGCCCTTCATATTAGCCATCATTTCCACCCTAGGAAAAGGTCTCTGGCTATCCACCTGATCATCTATCTAGTCTATCTAGTCACCTCTCATCTTCCTTTCACTCCAAAGAGAAAAGCCTAGCATAGTCAAACTATCCTCATAAGACATGCTCTCTAGTCCAGGCAGCCTCCTAGTAGACCTCCCTTACATCCTCTCTAAAGCTTCCACATCCCCCACTATGTTCCAATTATATTATAAAAATATATAATTATATACCCGGTTGTGTCATAGAGTGGTACAGCGCAGAAGCAGGCCCTTTGACCCATCTAGTCCTTACCGAACCATTATTCTGTCTAGTCCAATTGACCTGCACCTGGAACGTAGCCCTCCATACCCTTCCTGTCCAAACTTCTCTTAAATGTTGCAATTGAACAGCATCCACCAATTCCACTGGGAGCTTGTTCCAAATTTGCACCTCTCACTGAGTGAATAAGTTCCCCGTCAGGTTCCCCTTAAATATTTTACCTTGATAAGGTTGTGTTCTTATCCATTTATGGTACATAGACATCACCTGCAAGGTGAAGACCATAGACAGTAAGACCAGAAGACATAGAAGCAGAATTAGGCCATTTGGCCCATCGAGTCTGCTCTACCATTTAATCATGGCTGATCCTTTTTTCCTCCTCCTCAACCCCACTTCCCAGCCTTCTCCCCCTAACCTTTGATGACATGTCCAATCAAGAACCTATCAATTTCTGCCTTAAATACACCCAATGACCTGGCCTCCACAGCTGCATATGGCAACGAATTCCACAAATTCACCACCCTCTTGCTAAAGAAATTTCTCCATCTCTGTTTTGAAAGGGTGCCCCTCTATCCTGAGGCTGTGCCCTCTTGTCCTAGACTCTCCCACCATGGGAAACATCTTTTCCACATCTACACTGTCTAGGCCTTTCAACATTCAAAAGGTTTCAATGAGATCCCACCTCTTCCTTCTAAATTCCAGTGAGTACAAACCCAGAGCTGTCAAACATTCCTCATATGATAACCCTTTTATTCCTGGAATCATCCTCGTGAACCTCTCTGGACCCTCTCCAATGCCAGCACATCTCTTCTAAGTTGAGGAGCCCAAAACTGTACACAATACTCAAGGTGATGTCTCACCAGTGCCTTACAAAGCCTCAAAATCACATCGCTGCTCTCGTATTCTCGACCTCTCGAAATGAATGCTGAAGTGTTGTGTTGATATCACTCCACTTTCAGCTAAAGGGAAGAAACCCTGCCATACTTCTGAAGTGGCTCATCGAACTTCAAAGTAAATTTGTTATCAAAGTACATCTATGTCACCAGATGTAATTCTAAGATTCATGGTTTGTGGGCATCCAATAAATCAAAAGAATAAAAGCCATAACAGAATTAATGAAAGACCATACCAACTTGGGTGTTCAACCAGTATACAAAAAACAACAAGAAACTGTGCAAATACAAAAATAAATAAATAATAATAATAACAATAATAATAATAACTAAGCAACGACTATCAAGCACATGAATGACAAGTCCTTGAAAGTGAGTCCTTTGATTGTGGGAACATTTCAGTGATGGGGCATATGAGGTTAAGTGAACCAAAGTCCCCTTTGGTTCAAGAGCCTCATCACTGAGGCGTAATAATGTTTACTGAATCTGGTGATGTGAGTCCTGAGGCTCCTGTACTTTCTTCCTGATGGCAGAAGTGAGAAGCGAGCATGACCTGGGTGGTGGGGGTCCCTGATGCTGAATGCTGCTCTCATAGAACATATAACAGTACAGCACAGTACAGGCCCTTTGGCCCATAATGTTGTGCCAACCCTTAAACCCTGCCTCCCATATAACCCCCCACCTTAAGTTCCTCCATATACCTGTCTAGTAGTCTCTTAAATTTCACTAGTGTATCTGCCTCTACCACTGACTCAGGAAGTGCATTCGACACACCAACCACTCTCTGAGTAAAAAACCTTCCTCTAATATGCCCCTTGAACCTCCCACCCCTTACCTTAAAGCCATGTCCTCTTGTACTAAGCAGTGGTGCCCTGGAGAAGAGGTGCTGGCAGTCAACTCTATCTATTCTTCTTATTATCTGGTACACATCTATCATGTCTCCTCTCATCCTTCTTCTCTCCAAAGAGTAAAGCCCAAGCTCCCTTAATCTCTGATCATAATCCATACTCTCTAAACCAGGCAGCATCCTGGTAAATCTCCTCTGTACCCTTTCCAATGCTTCCACATCCTTCCTATAGTGAGGCAACCAGAACTGGACACAGTACTCCAAGTGTGGCCTAACTAGAGTTTTATAGAGCTGCATCATTATCCTGCGACGCTTAAACTCTATCCATTGACTTATGAAAGCTAACACTCCGTAAGCTTTCTTAACTACCCTATCTACCTGTGAGGCAACTTTCAGGGATCTGTGGACATTTAATCCCAGATCCCTTTGCTCCACCACACTTACAAGTATCCTGCCATTTACTTTGTACTCTGCCTAGAAGTTTGTCCTTCCAAAGTGTACCACCTCACACTTCTCTGGATTGAACGCCATCTGCCATTTCTCAGCCCACTTCTGCATCCTATCAATGTCTCTCTGCAATCTTCGACAATCCTCTACAGTAACTACAACACCAACAAACTTTGTGTTGTCTGCAAACTCGCCAACCCACCCTTCTACCCCCACATCCAGGTCGTTAATAAAAATCACGAAAAGTAGAGGTCCCAGAATCAATCCTTGTGGGACACCACTAGTCACAACCCTCCAATCCGAATGTACTCCCTCCACCACGACCCTCTGCATTCTGCAGGCAAGCCAATTCTGAATCCACCTGGCCAAACTTCCCTGGATCCCATGCCTTCTGACTTTCTGAATAAGCCTACCATGTGGAACCTTGTTAAATGCCTTACTAAAATCCATGTAGATCACATCCATTGCACTACCCTCATCTATATGCCTGGTCACCTCCTTAAAGAACTCTCTCAGACTTGTTAGACATGATCTGCCCTTCACAAAGCCATGCTGACTGTCTCTGATCAGACTATGATTCTCTAAATGCCCATAGACCCTATCTCTAAGAATCTTTTCCAACAGCTTTCCCACCACAGACGTAAGGCTTACCGGTCCATAATTACCCAGACTATCCCTACTAACTTTTTTGAACAAGGGGACAACACTCGCCTCCCTCTAATTCTCCGGTACCGATCCCATGGACAACAAAGACATGAAGATCCTAGCCAGAGGCTCAACAATCTCTTCCCTCGCCTCGTGGAGCAGCCTGGGGAATATTCCGTCAGGTCTCGGGGACTTATCTGTCCTAATGTAGTTTAACAACTCCAACACCTCCTCCCCTTTAATATCAACATACTCCAGAACATCAACTTCACTCATATTGTCCCACCGTCATCAAGTTCCCTCTCATTGGTGAATACCAAAGAGAAATATTCACACACACAGGCTCCAGGCACATCTTCCCATCTTTATCTCTAATCGGTCCTATCTTCACTTCTGTCATCCTTTTGTTCTTCACATAATTGAAGAATGCCTTGGGGTTTTCCTTTACCCTACTCGCCAAGGCCTTCTCATGCCCCCTTCTTGCTCTTCTCAGCCTCTTCTTAAGCTCCTTTCTTGCTTCCCTATATTCCTCAATAGACCCATCTGATCCTTGCTTCCTAAACCTCATGTATGCTGCCTTCTTTCACCTGACTAGATTCTCCACCTCACTTGTCACCCATGGTTCCTTCACCCTACCATTCTTTATCTTCCTAACTGGGACAAATTTATCCCTTACATCCTGCAGGAGATCCCTAAACATTGACCACATGTCCATAGCACATTTCCCTGCAAAAACATCATCCCAATTCACACCCGCAAGTTCTAGCCTTATAGCCTCATAATTTGCCCTTCCCCAATTAAAAATTTTCCTGTCCTCTTTGATTCTGTCCTTTTCCATGATAATTATAAAGGCCAGGGAGCAGTGGTCACTGTCCCCCAGATGCTCACCCACTGAGAGATCTGTGACCTGACCCGGTTTTCTACCTAATACTAGATCTAGTATGGCATTCCCCCTAGTCAGCCTGTCAACATACTGTGACAGGAATCCGTCCTGGACACACTTAACAAATTCTGCCCCATCTAAACCCTTGGAACTAATTAAGTGCCAATCAATATTAGGGAAGTTAAAGTCACCCATGATAACAACCCTGTTATTTTTGCACCTTTCCAAAATCTGCCTCCCAATCTGCTCCTCACTATCTCTGCTGCTACCAGGGGGCCTATAGAATACTCCCAATGGAGTAACTGCTCCCTTCCTGTTCCTGACTTCTACCCATACTGACTTAAAAGAGGATCTTGCTACATCACCCACCCTTTCTGTAGCTTTAATAGTATCCCTGACCATTAATGCCACCAATCCTCCATTTACCACCCCCCCCCCATCCCTTTTAAAGTACTGAAATCCATGAATATTGAGAATCCATTCCTGCCCTGGTGCCAGCCAAGTCTCTGTAATGGCCACTACATCGTAATTCTATGTATGTATCCAAGCTCTCAGTTCATCACGCAAGGATGTTAGTTCCCCCTCCAGTTCAGGTGCAACCTGTCCCATTGGAACAGGTCCCATCTTCCCTGGAACAAGGCCCAATTGTCCAGAAACATGAAGCCCTCCCTCCTGCATCAACTCCTTAGCCACGTATTTAGCTGCATTATCTTCCTATTTCTAGCCTCACTAGCATGTGGCACGGGTAGCAACCCTGAGATTGCAACCCTGGAGGTCCTGTCCTTCAACTTTGCACCTAACTCCCTAAGCTCTCTTTGCAGGACCTCCTCCTTCTTCCTATCCACATCATTGATCCCTACATGGACTACAACATCTGGCTGCTCACCCTCCCTCTTGAGAATACTGAGAACTCAATCCGAGATATCGCGGACCCTGGCACCAGGGAGGCAACAGACCATTCGGGATTCTCGGTCTCTTCCACAGAACCTCTTACCTAACTATCGAATTCCCTATCACTACTGATCTCCTCTTTTCCCTCCTTCCCTTCTGAGCTGAGGGTCCCGTCTCGGTGCCAGAGACACAAACACTGTAACTTGTCCCTGGTAGGTCATCCCCACCAACCGTATCCAAAACGGTGTACTTATCATTGATGGAAATGGCCACAGGGGTGCTCTGCTCATTCTGTCTATTTCCCTTCCATCTCCTGACAGTCATCCAGCTACTTGTCTCCTGACTCTTAGGGGTGTCTATCTCCCTGTAACTTCTGTCTCTTTCTGCCTCTGCCTCACAAATGATCCGAAGTTCATCCAGCTCCAGCTCCAGTTCCCTAACTCGGTTTGTCAGGAGCTGCAGCTGGATGCACCTTTTATAGGTGTAGTCATAAGGGACAATTATGCTCACCCTGGCTTCCCACATACTGCAAACGGAGCACTCGACTGCCCTAACTGCTGCCTCCATTACCTACTTCTAAGTTAATTAGATTAATTAAAGGAATTTACCCGGTCTTACCTCACTGGACAGCAATCTGTATAGTGGTGGGGAGGGCTTTACCTGTGATGGTCTGGGCCGTATTGACTTCTTTTTGTAGGATTTCCACTCAAGGGCATAAATATGTAGATACCAGGCTGTGATGCAGCCAGTCAATATACTCACCACTACACATCTACAGAAGCTTGTTGATTGATGTAGTTGACGTTCGTGGTTTCTTCTAGACACTGCTATGGTTCTATAAATTCTCTTCAGAAGTCTGCAGGCAGTGGAGAACCAGGTGGTGAAGGACTTCAACACAAACTATAAGACCATAAGACCATAAGACAAAGGAGCAGAAGTAGGCCATTCGGCCCATCGAGTCTGCTCCACTATTTTATCATGAGCTGATCCATTTTATCCTATTTAGTCCCACCGGCCTGCCTTCTCACCATAACCTTTGATGCCCTGGCTACTCAGATACCTGTCAATCTCTGCCTTAAATACACCCAATGACTTGGCCTCCACTGCTGCCCGTGGCAACAAATTCCATAGATTCACCACCCTCTGACTAAAAAAATTTTTTCGCACTTCTGTTCTGAAAGGGCACCCTTCAATCCTGAAGTCATGCCCTCTCGTACTAGACACCCCCATCATGGGAAACAACTTTGCCACATCCACTCTGTCCATGCCTTTTAACATTCGAAATGTTTCTATGAGGTCTCCTCTCATTCTTCTAAACCCCAAGGAATACAGTCCAAGAGCGGACAAACGTTCCTCATATGTTAACCCTCTCATTCCCGGAATCATTCTAGTGAATCTTCTCTGTACCCTCTCCAACGTCAGCACATCCTTTCTTAAATAAGGAGACCAAAACTGCCCGCAGTACTCCAAGTGAGGTCTCACCAGCGCCTTATAGAGCCTCAACATCACATCCCTGCTCCTATACTCTATTCCTCTAGAAATGAATGCCAACATTGCATTCGCCTTCTTCACTACCGACTCAACCTGGAGGTTAACTTTAAGGGAATCCTGTACGAGGACTCCCAAGTCCCATTGCATCTCAGAACTTTGAATTCTTTCCCCATTTGAATAATAGTCTGCCCGTTTATTTTTTCTGCCAAAGTGCATAACCATACACTTTCCAACATTGTACTTCATTTGCCACTTCTCTGCCCATTCTTCCAATCTATCCAAGTCTCTCTGCAGACTGTCCGTTTCCTCAGCACTACTGGCCCCTCCACCTATCTTCGTATCGTCAGCAAACTTAGCCACAAAGCCATCTATTCCATAATCCAAATAGTTGATGTACAATGTAAAAAGAAGCGGCCCCGACACTGATCCCTGTGGAACACCACTGGTAACCGGCAGCCAACCAGAATAGGATCCCTTTATTCCCACTCTCTGTTTCCTGCCAATCAGCCAACGCTCTATCCACGTATGTAACTTTCCTGTAATTGTATGAGCTCTTATCTTGTTAAGCAGCCTCATGTGTGGCACCTTGTCAAAGGCCTTCTGAAAATCCAAATATACAACATCCACTGCATCTCCCTTGTCTAGCCTACCGGTAGTTTCCTCAAAAAATTGTAATAGGTTTGTCAGGCAGGATTTTCCTTTAAGGAATCCATGCTGAGTTCTGCCTATCTTGTCATATGCCTCCAGGTACTCTGTAACCTCATCCTTGACAATCGACTCCAACAACTTCCCAACCACCGACGTCAAGCTAACAGGTCTATAATTTCCTTTTTGCTTCCTTGCCTCCTTCTTAAATAGCAGAGTGACATTTGCAATCTTCCAGTCTTCCGGAACCATGCCAGAATCTATCGACGTTTGAAAGATCATCGCTAATGCCTCCGCAATCTCCACAGCTACTTCCTTCAGAACACGAGGATGCATTCCATCTGGTCCAGGAGATTTATCGACCTTTAGCCTATTTAGCTTCCTGAGTACTTTCTCTGTCGTAATTGTGACTGCACACACTTCTCTTCCCTGCCACACTTGAGTGTCCGGTATCCTGCTGTCTTCCTCAGTGAAGACTGATGCAAAATACTTGTTCAGTTCCTCTGCCATCTCCTCATCTCCCATTACAATTTCTCCAGTATCATTTTCTATCGGTCCTATATCTACTCTCACCTGTCTTTTACTCTTTATATACTTGAAAAAGCTTTTAGTATCCTCTTTGATATTATTTGCTAGATTCCTTTCATAGTTAATCTTTTCTCTCTTAATGACCTTCTTGGTTTCCTTTTGTAAGGTTTTAAAGACTTCCCAATCCTCTGTCTTCCCACTAATTTTTGCTTCCTTGTATGCCCTCTCCTTAGCTTTAACTTTGGCTTTGACTTCTCTTGTCAACCACGGTTGCATCCTTTTTCCACTCGAAAATTTCTTCTTTTTTGGAATATACCTGTCTTGCACATTCCTCATTTCTCGCATAAACTCCAGCCACTGCTGCTCTACCGTCTTTCCCACCAGTGTCTCTTTCCAGTCAACTTTGGCCAGTTCCTCTCTCATGCCACTGTAGTTTCCTTTACTCCACTGAAACACCGACACATCAGATTTCAGCTTCTCCTTTTCTAATTTCACAGTGAGCTCAATCATGTTATGATCACTGCCTCCTAAGGGTTCCTTCACCTCAATCTCTCCAATCTCCTCCAGTTCATTACACAATACCCAATCCAGTACAGCCGATCCCCTAGTGGGCTCAACAACAAGCTGTTCTAAAAAGCCATCTCGCATAAACCAGAGGTGTATCAGGAGTTTCCCCCTCTGCACTAGAGTATAAGCAGAAAGCACTCGGGTGAGGGAGGACTGGCTCAGGGAAAAAGCTCTCTCCTAAACGTGATATCCATGAAGCATTCTCAGGAAGAACATTGAGAGCAGCAGTACACCATACTGCCTGTCTCGCCTGTTCTGTCATTTAATAAGATTAGGTTGACCTGATCTTTGACCTCATCTCCACTCTCCTAGCTGATCGCCACAACCCGTAATTCCCTAATGGACCAAAAATGCATCTATCTCAGCCTTGAATGAAGTTAATGAGTCAGTATTCGCATCTCTCTGTGGTACAGAAATCCACTGATTCACCATCCACTTAGTCTTAAATGGCTATCCCCTTAACCTGAGACCACCGCTTTCTCTCTAACTGCCCTCGTTACATTGCTTTTAAACTCCTCTGTTCCCACTTACTTTACCTGTCCCCATTAACCTATCGTCCAGATGATAAAGACATCTGTAACTAATCCCCACAGCAACTAGATATTCCATTTATCCCATTCATACCTCCCCCACCCTGTCTCTGAAACTCAAAACTAACCTGTTTGCTCCAGGTTATTCCCTTTACACTTCCCTTTTGCAGTTTGCAGCCTTCATCTGACTTGTTTCTAAAATTCATTAATCGCTGTTGTGTTCTGTTTTTAATATTACTTTATAGAAATTACATTGCTATATCCAATATGCAAACATGAGGAATTCTGCAGATGCTGGAAATTCAAGCAACACACATCAAAGTTGCTGGTGAACACAGCAGGCCAGGCAGCATCTCTAGGAAGAGGTACAGTCGACGTTTCGGGCCGAGACCCTTCGTCAGGACTAACTGAAGGAAGAGCTAGTAAGAGATTTGAAAGTGGGAGGGGGAGGGGGAGATCCAAAATGATAGGAGAAGACAGGAGGGGGGAGGGATGGAGCCAAGAGCTGGACAGGTGATTGGCAAAAGGGATATGAGAGGATCATGGGACAGGAGGCCCAGGGAGAAGGAAAAGGGGGAGGGGGGGACAACCCAGAGGATGGGCAAGGGGTATAGTCAGAGGGACAGAGGGAGAAAAAGGAGAGTGAGAGAAAGAATGTGTGTATATAAATAAATAACAGATGGGGTACGAGGGGGAGGTGGGCCATTAGCGGAAGTTAGAGAAGTCGATGTTCATGCCATCAGGTTGGAGGCTACCCAGACGGAATATAAGGTGTTGTTCCTCCAACCTGAGTGTGGCTTCATCTTTACAGTAGAGGAGGCCGTGGATAGACATATCAGAATGGGAATGGGATGTGGAATTAAAACGTGTGGCCACTGGGAGATCCTGCTTTCTCTGGCAGACAGAACGTAGGTGTTCAGCAAAACGATCTCCCAGTCTGCATCGGGTCTCGCCAATATATAGAAGGCCACATCGGGAGCACTGGACGCAGTATCTCACCCTAGCCGATTCACAGGTGAAGTGTCGCCTCACCTGGAAGGACTGTCTGGGGCCCTGAATGGTGGTGAGGGAGGAAGTGTAAGGGCATGTGTAGCACTTGTTCCACTTACAAGGATAAGTGCCAGGAGGGAGATCAGTGGGGAGGGATGGGGGGGACGAATGGACAAGGGAGTCGTGTAGGGAGCGATCCCTGTGGAAAGCAGAGGGGGGGGAGGGAAGGATGTGTTTAGTGGTGGGATCCCGTTGGAGGTGGCGGAAGTTACGGAGAATAATATGTTGAACCCGGAGGCTGGTGGGGTGGCAGGTGAGGACCAGGGGAACCCAATTCCTAGTGGGGTGGCAGGAGGATGGAGTGAGAGCAGATGTGTGTGAAATGGAGGAGATGCGTTTGAGAGCAGAGTTGATGGTGGAGGAAGGGAAGCCCCTTTCTTTAAAAAAGGAGGACATCTCCCTCATCCTGGAATGAAAAGCCTCATCCTGAGAGCAGATGTGGCGGAGACGGAGGAATTGCGAGAAGGGGATGGCATTTTTGCAAGAGACAGGGTGAGAAGAGGAATAGTCCAGATAAGCTGTGAGAGTCAGTCAGCTTATAGTAGACATCAGTAGATAAGCTGTCTCCAGAGATAGAGACAGAAAGATCTAGAAAGGGGAGGGAGGTGTCGGAAATGGACTAGGTAAACTTGAGGGCAGGGTGAAAGTTGGAGGCAAAGTTAATGAAGTCAACGAGCTCAGCATGCGTGAAGGAAGCAACGCCAATGCAGTCGTCGATGTAGCGAAGGAAAAGTGAGGGACAGATACCAGAATAGGCACGGAACATAGATTATTCCACAAAGCCAACAAAAAGGCAGGCATAGCTAAGACCCATATGGGTGACCATAGCTACACCTTTAGTTTGGAGGAAGTGGGAGGAGCCAAAGGAGAAATTATTAAGAGTAAGGACTAATTCCGCTAGACGGAGCAGAGTGGTGGTAGAGGGGAACTGATTAGGTCTGGAATCCAAAAAGAAGCGGAGAGCTTTGAGACCTTCCTGATGGGGGATGGAAGTAGATAGGGACTGGGCATCCATGGTGAAAATAAAGCGGTGGGGGCCAGCGAACTTATAATCATCGAAAAGTTTAAGAGCGTGAGATGTGTCACAAACATAGGTAGGAAGGTTTTGAACAAGGGGGGATAAAACCGTGTCGACGTATGCAGAAATGAGTTCGGTGGGGCAGGAGCAAGCTGAGACAATAGGTCTGCCAGGACAGGCAGGTTTGTGGATCTTGGGTAGGAGGTAGAAACGGGAAGTGCAAGGTGTGGGAACTATAAGGTTGGTAGCAGTGGATGGGAGACCCCCTGAGCGGATAAAGTCAGTGATGGTGTGGGAGACAATGGTCTGGTGCTCCTTAGTGGGGTCACGATCGAGGGGTAAATAAGAGGAGGCATCCGCAAGGGGACTATACCCCTTGCCCATCCTCTGGGTTTTCCCCCCCCTCCCCCTTTTCCTTCTCCCTGGGCCTCCTGTCCCATGATCCTCTCATATCCCTTTTGCCAATCACCTGTCCAGCTCTTGGCTCCATCCCTCCCCCTCCTGTCTTCTCCTATCATTTTGGATCTGCCCTCCCCCTCCAACTTTCAAATCTCTTACTAGCTCTTCCTTCAGTTAGTCCTGACGAAGGGTCTCGGCCCGAAACGTCGACTGCACCTCTTCCTAGAGATGCTGCCTGGCCAGCTGTGTTCACCAGCAACTTTGATGTGTGTTACTATCCCAATACTTTGCTTATTTAGTAGAAATATGAACTCGTAACTTGACATTATGAATCTGCTGTATAGTTTTGTGTTGTTTCACCATGAATCCTGTGCATAAGTGGATGCAGTTTAATGAAACAACTTGTGGTCAAAGTGGGCTGCTCACTCCCCAGTCTGGTCCAGCCAGTTCCTAGCTCCCAAAGCACCAGCTGCATTAGCGTTGTAACCCTTCCTCCAGGTATAGCCTCTAAGCAGCAACTTGCAAAAATTAATCTCCTGCCTACTTCTGGTGTTGATGGTCTTCCAGCAGCTTAGTTATCACCAGAGATTTCTGGAAATATTTTTTAAAGAAGAACTAATTTGGAATATACAAATTTATTTAAAAACTTATGAAACTGCAGTTAATTTATTAAAATCAGTAGCCTACAGTGAAATTGAGAAAAGTAATGAAAATGTAGCCTGTCCTGCTGAGCTTTTCTGACATTTTCTAGTTTTGTTTCAGATTTTCTGTATCTACAGTTTTTTTTATAATTTTCAACTTAAATGAAAACTTGCTTGAACAGCTTTCAGGTGAAGGTGGGTGCTGCATCTGTACTGATAAGGCAGCTTTTTATGGGCTGAAGCTGAGGGTATGAAATATATCCAGTCCTTCGACTTAGCGGTTTACAGAAGAATTCAGGAGCAGAGTACCAGTGCATTCCTGAGTCTGTCACAGAGCAGACAAGGGAAGCAAGGATGCACTCCAGGGTGCACGTTATTTAGCTGGAGCTCTCCACAGGCGCACTAGTTAGCTCTCAGTGCAAACCAGCCCAAATGAATCTCCCTCAACAACTGTTACTAAACATAACACCAGATTTACTGACTCCCCACCAAAACATATTTCAAAGCAGTCCCTAGAGTCAAGCCACAAAACAGTTGACCTCAAAGTTCAAAGTAAATTTATCATCAAGCTACATATATGTCACCATTTCCAACCAAGTGATTCATTTTATTGTGGAAATACTCAGTAAGTCCAAGAACCACAATAGAATCAATGAAGGATTGCACCAGCAGGATGATCAACCAACCAAAGTGCAAAAGACAACAAACTGAGCAAATGCAAAGATGAATTAATAATAAAAATAAATAAATAAACAATAAATATTGAGAACATGAGATGGAGAGTCCTTGAGATGGAGTCCATAGGTTGCGGGAACAGTTCAGTGATGGAGCGAGTGAAGTTGAGAGAAGATATCTCACTGGTTCAAGAACCTGATGGTGTGAGTCTTGAGGCTCCTGTTCCTCCATCCTGATGGCTGCAGTGAGAAGAGAGCATGGCCTGGGTAGTGGGGTCCTTGATGATGGATGCTGCTTTCTTGTGGCAATGCTCCATGCAGACGTTTTCATTTGTGGGGAGGGCTTTACCCATGATGGACTGTGTCATATCAACTACTTTTTGTAGGATTTTCCATTCAAGAGCACTGCTAGTGAACCAACTTGCATTCATAAATGAGTTCTGTGTTCAGTGAGATTAGAAATATATTTAATTTTTTAAGCTCCATTAATTTGGATAGAAGTCCATGGTGCTTGTTACAGCAGCATTGAGACTGATTGTGGCTTATTTAATTAGCTTAAATTTTCATTTGGTAATCCATTACCCCTTAATGTATCCATTCTGATTTATTAAGACAATGCTTCAGTTTTCCTCATGTAGTAAATAAAATAACATAATTACTGCTCTTTTAAAATATTTTCCTCTTTAGTTGATTCTGACTGCATTTCAGTAATGCAGCATTTTATATTAATCTTGTAATTATGGTCCTAAAAAGGTTATATTTGACATTTTGTTTTAAAGGCTCAGTGCTTTCAAGATAATTCTCTTCTGTAGAACTATATTTGGAATATCTATGCAGTTTCAAGTGCATTGATGCACTAGGTAAAATTTAGAATGACTTGAGTGCTTTCATAGAAACCTTTAGAATTTAGCACATTCAGTTAAATAAATCGGCAGTAGGAATGATTCAGTTCTTTAAAGTGCACAAGGCATTGGTAAAGTAATTTCCCAGTTAGTTATTTTTCATGAATAACGATCACTGAGTTGAAGGACAGAAATAATATGCGCTTTGAAATGGTATAAAAAATAGAATTTGTTTTTTTCTTACAGATGAATGATGGAAGAAGTAAAGTATGGTGTTCAGTGAGTGACTTCTCCAAGACAGATAGATGAAAAATTATAGATTTGCATTTCCAGTGCATTAAGCTTTATAGCAAGAATATCAAAGGTAAGAATTTATCTCGTACTTGATCTATTTTGCTGATTAAAGCTTGTCAAATTGATGTATTGTCAACACTGACCCAGCACTAAGATTTAGTGAACAGACATTTTAAAAAATTAATCCATGTCAATAAGCTTCCTGTTAATTTCAGCCCCATTTACACTACAGTCTTTATACCAGATTAGGTTTCATCTGATGCAACTAAATAACAATACACTGATTCTAGAATATCTCAGCTGGCAAGAAATTTTGCCCTACATATATGCTCAGTGGCCACTTGATTAGGTACCTCCTGTAGCTCATCCACTTCAAGGTTTTATATGTTGTCCGTCAGAGATGCTCTTCTGTACACCGCTGTTGTAACACGTGGTTACTTGAGTTACTGTCACCTTCTGTCGGCTTGAACTAGTCTGGCCATTCTCCTCTACTGACGTCTCACATTAACAAGACCATTAACAAGACGTTTTCACCCACAGAGCTGCTGCTCACTGGATTTGTTTTGTTTTTTTGTACCTTTCTCTATAAACTTTAGAGACTGTTGTGCATGAAAATCCCAGGAGATCAGCAGTTTCTGAGATACTCAAACCACCCCGTCTGGCACCAACAATCATTCCCAGTCAAAGTCATTTAGATCACGTTTCTTTGCCATTCTTGGTCTGAACAACAATTCAACCTCTTGACCATGTCTGCATGCTTTTATGCAGTGACTTGCTGCCACGTGATTGGCTGATTAGATATTGATTTAGTGAGCAGGTGTACAGGTGTACCTGACAAAGAGGCCACTGAGTGTATTTATAGACTACGATTCATCAGATGCCATATGGAAGTTCTTCGGTAACTATAATGTTGACAAATCTACAAGCCTCAAATAAAGTTTCATTTATAATGTGTTATTTTGGTAGTCTGTCTATATGGAACACATTTGGTTAAACAAAGTAGATTTTATGTTGAGATTTTGAAAGAAATTGCCACTTTCCATTCTGTCTCGAAGGCATCTAAATGAAATTGCTCATGTTGTTTGTTCTCACTCAGCCCAAAGAGGATAAATAATGAGAAAGTTTGAACATGTAAAAACTCGCACACACTTCATATAGTGGAAAGTCATTCATGCATGTCATTCTGAAACAAAGGAACTGAAATGTGGAGCTAACTCACTGAGATGTAGAGGCTCACTCAGGGCTTAAAGAGTGTTCTCACTTTCAGTAGAAATTGGATTTAGCTCCTTTTGGCGAAATTTGCACCTACTTCTGACCACGTGGAGTTCATCTGGAGTGCTCTGGTTCTGTCCTGTATCTCAAAGGCATGTAGACTGATGGGTTCCTCATTATTTAGTTATTTATTTAGTGATATCATGTGGAACAGGCCCTTCTGGCCCAACGAGTCACACCGCCCAGCAACCCATCTATTTTAACCCCAGCCTAATCACAGGACAATTTACAATGACCAATTAGCCTACTAACTGGTGTATTTTTGGAATATGGGAGGAAACCAGAGCACTCATAAGAACCCTACATTATATGATGGTGCTTTATGACTGCACACTTTAAATTGCCCCTAATGTAGCTGAGTGGTGGAATCTGTGAAAAGTTGAAGAGACTGCGGGGATTGAGTAAGTGTATGGTTGGTTGGATTCTGTGAGCTGTAGAATCTGTTTCCATGTCATATCCCTCTCTTCCATGATGACACTATACGTAAGCTGTATGTGATGCTAACAGCCAGTTACATCCTCCACAGAAAAATTGCAACATTGATCAGAAGCATGTTACAAACAACTCAACAATGTCTTGGATGCAGGGCCAGTGAAGGGACTGGCAGAGCTAATGGAAAAGGAGATGTGAGAGGCATGTTTTTTGCTCAGAGAATGGTGGGTGCCTGGAATGCACTGCCTAGTAGAAGCAGAAAGAGACATTTAGAATGGTACATGAATGTGAGGAAAATGGAAGGATATGGACTTCTGTAGGCAGAGGGGATTAGTTAGGGTATCCACTTGATTATTAATTCAGTTGGATCGGTACAACATTGTGGGCTGAAGAGCCTGTTCCTGTGCTGTGCAGGTCAATGGGGAAACACGACAGGCCTAACGTGAGCTCTCCCTACACCACTACTGAACAGCTGCATAGCAGAATTCTTTGGAGCAAAAAGTCTCACAGGGGAAGAGATCACATTGTGTACAGAATGGAATGCATGATCAGGTGCTTCACAACAAGTGGCAGCACACTGTTGTGTCGTACAGGCTATTGAAGGTGAATGTCAAGCTGGGCAATTCTGATCTTCACAAGGACATACCAGAGCTGACTGCATGCCACAGGATTCTGCAATGGCCTAGGGGCTCATTCCTCTTGGCAATAATGCCCTCCAGTGTTCACTCCCAGGACGACAAGCTGGATTGCCATTATCTGCAGCTGCACTAGTGTGAGATGAGGAACTGCTGCAGGCTTTTTCTTGCAGAAATGTGGCTCCAGAACAACATTCATGCACCATCAATCTACAGGCCAAGACACTCAGGGACTAGGGCTATATGATTATTTTATCATAGTATTTCTGCTATCATAATTTATATGTTATTTATGCGGTGTGCTGCATGTGAATGTTGGTGCTGTGTTTTGCACCTTGGTGCCAGAGGAACACTGTTTCATTTGGCTATGTTCAGAATGATAATTAAACTTGAACTTGTAACTCTGAAGCAAACTGTATAAATAGGCTCCAGCCAGTGATGGTGGGGAGGCTTCAAGTGGACTGAAGACTGAAAATTGAACTAGCATATGCAAGACATTGGTGTCAGATTGGAGCCCATTTATCTGCCTTGTCATTTATAATACCAGTGCTGCCAGATTCATTGTGTGTATGTTGAACGAAGGTAGCTCAGTACCGTAGTGGCTAGTTTTATAGCACCAGCTGTAAGATAGGGGTTCATTTCCCACTGCTGTCTGTAAGGAGTCTGTACGTTTTTCCCGTGACTGTGAGGTTCCTCCACATACTCCAGTTTCCTCCCACATAGCAGAGACATACAGCTGAGAGTTAGTAAGTTGTGGGAATGCTATGTCAGCACTGGCAACACATGTGGGCTGCCCCCAGCCCGTCCTTGGACTGTGTTGGTTGTTGAGGCAAATTATATATTTCAGTGTATGTTTCGATATACATATGACAAATAAATCTAACCTCTAAATCCCCTATCTTTATTTATGCTTTAATCAGGTCTCCCCTTAGCCTCTCATTTTTGCCAATGTACTTTGATTGAACCAACTTCCTGGTGAACCTTAATGCACGCTATACAACGCACCCTCACCTTTCCTGTAGTGTGACGACCACAACTGCAATTTTACTTTGAACTTTTTTTGCACACAATACTCCAAGTGTGGCCTTATTAACATTTATACAGTTGCAACAAGTCTTCTGAACTTTTAGACACAATACTTCAAACAATGGGTTGTATGGGGGAAGGGTAGCACCTCTGGTGATGGAATTTGTGCTAATTCTGGGGCAGCTCACTCACCTTTGTTCTCCACTGGACACTCAAATCTCACCTGTGGTTCCAAGTAGCTGTTTACACGTGACAGTGGCCACAGCCCGGTACACTGCTTCGACAAGTGGTCTAAGCCAGGTGAGGGTAGCTGACGGGTCTCATACCCCCGTGAGATAGAGATATGCCTATTCTAGCATATGAAGTCAGCTTTGGTAGACAGGGTCGATGAGATCCAGCAGCCAAGAAGGCAGCAGAGCAAAGGGCATGACACAGCAAAGATGAAGCCATGGTTAGCCACTGCAACCAAGGGACACCCCACTTGTGCTGACCACCTGCACCCCTGCACCTGGCCTTCCAAGGTCAAGGGAGTGAACTGCCCATTGCAACAGCTTTTCCACTTTAAAACCTCCCCCACGCAGGTTTCCTGTTGGATACGGTGGACAAACAACACTTCAAACAATGAAGGGAAGCAAGCCATATCCTTTCTTTACCATCCTATTCATGTGACAAATAAAGCTAATCTTTCTTTCTTTCTTTCTTTCAATGGTTCAGTCAAAAGCTCCAAAGAAGGAGTAATTGTTCTGGGCATGACCTACAGCATTGTTAGCTCAACAGCCAATGCCACGTGCACAGAGCAAAATTACGTTCAAAGTACCTCATCAAGTTGGTCCAATTTTACTCAGCAATTAACATTAGCACAATTAAACCAGGTAAAGTTGTTGCTATGCACATGAAGATTGATCCAGGTTATAGTCTGTCACTATAACAGGACGTCAGGATGCTACAATCTGGCTAGAACTTAACCACAGCTTTAATAAACACATACTCTACACATTATTGGTCAAAGTAACGTAATGCTCCATTCAAACAACTTTCTGCAGGAGCACCATCAAGACTGTTCTATCTGGCTGCATCAATGTGTGGTACAGAAGATGCAAGTCATTGGATCACAAGACCTGTTATTGGATCACAAAGCTTGCAGAGAGATTTAGGCCAGTTAGAAGAGTGGGCTAAAAGATGGCAGATGGTGTTTAATGCTGATAAATGTGAGGTGCTACATTTTGGTAGGACTAATCAAAATAGGACATACATGGTAAATAGTAGGGCATTGAAGAATGCAGTAGAACGGAGGGATCTAGGAATAATGGTGCATAGTTCCCTGAAGGTGGAATCTCATGTGGATAGGGTGGTGAAGAAAGCTTTTGGTATGCTGGCCTTTATTAATCAGAGCTTTGAGTATAGGAGTTGGGATGTAATGTTGAAATTGTATAAGGCATTGGTAAGGCCAAATTTGGAGTATCGTGTACAGTTCTGGTCACTGAATTATAGGAAATATGTCAATAAAATTGAGAGAGTACAGAGGAGATTTACTAAAATGTTGCTTGGGTTTGATCTCCTAAGTTACAGAGAAAGGTTGAACAAGTTAGGTCTTTATTCTTTGGAGCGTAGAAGGTTGAGGAGGGACTTGATAGAGGTGCTTAAAATTATGAGAGGGATTGATAGAGTTGACATGGATAGGCTTCTTCCATTGAGAATGGGGGAGATTCAAACAAGAGGACATGAGTTGAGAGTTAAAGGGCAAAAGTTTAGGGGTAACATGAGGGGGAACTTCTTTACTCAGAGAGTGGTAGCTGTGTGGAACGAGCTTCTAGCAGAAGTGGTTGAGACAGATTCGGTGTTGTCGTTTAAAGTTAAATTGGATAGATATATGGACAGGAAAGGAATGGACGGTTATGGGCTGAGTGCAGATCGGTGGGACTAGGTGAGAGTAAGGGCTCGGCATGGACTGGAAGGGCCGAGATGGCCTGTTTCTGTGCTGTAATTGTTATATGGTTATATGGTTATATAAGACCCACTAAAGGATAATAAGAACTGTTGAGAGGATCATCGGGGTCTCCCTTTCCCCTACTTGTGACATTTACCAGGAACATTGCAAACAAAGGGCTTAAAGCATTGTTGAAGACTCCTACTGCCAATCCTTTAGAGAGTTTACACAATCTCTTTGGTCCACTACCATCAGGAAGGAGGTACAGTCGCTTCAGGACTTGGACTGCCAGACTGGGTAACAGTTTCTTGCCTCAGGCTGTGAGACTAATGAACAGCGTGACACCACTGAGGTCCGGTCAATAGGACAGCGAGCTGTTTACTGTTTACCTGTACTTCACACTACATGCACTTTGAATTACATTTTATTAACTTATTTGATGTAATATTTTGTTTTGTGTGTTGTGTGTGATATATGTTTTGTGGGAGCATTGTGGTTTAGAGAAACATTGTTTCATCTGATTGTACAGCCAGATGGCAATAAACTTGAACTTGAACTTAATGTTGAGTTCCTTCAGAGGATTATGATGAGTTGCTTTGTACTGGGCCCCAGAGACTTGCTGATGCTCATTTGATACAGCTCTTTATTTAACTTTTGTCTTTGGGATCTAAGTGTGACTGACAAAGTCGGCAATATTGTCCCAAGCTCATTGAATTTGTGAAGGTCGCCACCTGTTTGAACCACTGCAGTCTTCTGGTGAGAATACCCCTGCTGTCCTGTTAGTAGGGAGTTCCAGATTTAGACCCATTGACAATGAAGGACTTCATAGTCGTAGTCATAGTCATAGTCATACTTTATTGACCCCAGGGGAAATTGGTTTTCATTACAGTTGCACCATAAATAATAAATAGTAATAAAACCATAAATAGTTAAATAGTAATATGTAAATTAGACCAGTAAATTATGAAATAAGTCCAGGACCAGCCTATCGGCTCAGGGTGTCTGACACTCCAAGGGAGGAGTTGTAAAGTTTGATGGCCACAGGCAGGAATGACTTCCTATGACGCTTTGTGTTGCATCTCGGTGGAATGAGTCTCTGATTGATTGTACTCCTGTGCCCACCCAGTACATTATGTAGTGGATGGGAGACATTGTCCAAGATGGCATGCAACTTAGACAGCATCCTCTTTTCAGACACCACCGTGAGAAAGTCCAGTTCCATCCCCACAACATCACTGTCCTTACGAATGAGTTTGTTGATCCTGTTGGTGTCTGCTACCCTCAGCCTGCTGCCCCAGCACACAACAGCAAACATGATAGCACTGGCCACCACAGACTCGTAGAACATCCTCAGCATCGTCCGACAGATGTTAAAGGACCTCAGTCTCCTCAGGAAATAGAGATGGCTCTGACCCTTCTTGTAGATAGTCTCAGTGTAATATATTGTCACAAAGACCTCCAGCAGTAATGTCTTGGGATTGGGCTGATGAATTTCCAACAAGCACAGCCATCTTCCTTTGTGAAAAGGTATGACTCCAACCAGAGGAGTATTTTCTCTTTGATGCTTACTAACTTCATTTACCAGGGCTGTTTATTGTCACACAGTCAAATGCTGCATTGGTGTCATGGGCAGTCACTCTCACTCCACCCCCACACAGTCAGATGCTGCATTGGTGTCACGAGCAGTCACTCTCACTCCACCTCCTGCATACAGTACTCATTGGGCAGTAATTATAACTGAGGTTTATTTGTCACATGTATATAAAAGTACAGTGAAAAGCATCATTTGCATCAATGACCAACACAGTCTGAAGACGTGCTGGGGGCAGCCCACAAGTGCTGCCATGCTTCTGGCACCAACATAGCATGCCCACAACTCACTAACCCTACTAATCCACATGGTTTTGGAATGTGTGAAGAAACCAGAGCACCTGGAATAACAGTAAGCGCATGATATGCATTACTGCAGTCCGATAAAACAGGCCAATATTTTCTGAGGGGAAATTAGGGATGGCCAATGAATACAAGTCCAACAGCAGTTGATCTGAGTGGCCTGGTCTAAAAGTCAGGAGTAAGGAAGGCAAATGCAATGTTAGTATTCATTTTGAAAGGATTAGAATACAATATAAATGAGGTAAGGCTGAAGCTTTATAAGGCATTGGTCAGACCACTTTTGAAACATTGCAAACAGTCTTGGGCCCCATATCTAAGAAACAATGTGCTGGCATTGGAGAGGGTTCAGAGAGGTTTACGAGAAGAATCCCTTGAATGAAAGGGTTAATGTATGAGGAGCATTTGATGGCTCTGGGCCTGTACTCACTGAAGTTTAGAAGAGTAAGGGGGGGATCTCATTACAGCCTGTTGAATATTGTAAAGCCTAGATAGAGTGGACATGGAGAGGATGTTTCCTATAATGGAATATTCTAGGACTAGAGGGCACAACCTCAGAATACAAGGATGTCCCTTTAGCACAGGGATGTGGAAGAATCTCATTAGCAAGAGGGTGGTGAATCTGTGGAACTCATTTCGACAGACAGCTGTGGAGGCAAAATCATTAGATATATTTAAAGCGAAGGTTGATAGGTTCTTGTTTAGTAAAGTTTTCAAAGGTTACAGGGAGAAGGCAAATGAATGGGGTTGAGAGGGATAATAAAGCAGCCATGATCAAATGGCAGAGCAGACTCAAATGGGCCAAATGGCCTCATCCAGCTCCTATGTTCTGCTGTATGTAAATTTTGATTTCTTTAAAGCTGCTTTATAAATCAGCTCTTACCGACATTGCTTCATTGCTCCCACTAGGAGTTCTGGATTTAATTATCATCAATAATGAGTCACTATTGTTTAATCAGGAGATGTGGTGAGTCACCAATTAAATATTTTAATATCAAGTAACTCTAAATAAAAGCAACTGTTCTTAGAGTGTGGTGTTCTCTTCACATATCCAACTTTTATAAATGGAATTGGAGTTGGTTTATTACTGCCATGTGTACCAAGCTACAGTAAAAAGCTTGTCTTTTTTCACACAGATAAAATCATTACACAATAAGAAGGACTCTCCAATACACGCGGTGGCCACTTTATGAGGGACATCATCGTGGCCAGTGAGTGTATATTCATGGCCTCCTGCTGCTGTAGCCCATCCACTTCAAGGTTCAATGTGTTGTGCATTCAGAGATGCTTTTCTGCACACCACGCTTGTTACACGTGGTTACTTGAGACTGTCACCTTCACCTGTCAGCTTGAACCGGTCTGGCTATTCTCCTCTAACCTCTCTCATTAATAAGATATTCTTGCCTACAAAACTGCTTCGCACTGGCTGATTTCTGTTTTGCACACTATTCTCTGTAAACTCTAAAGACTGATGTGTATGAAAATCCCAGGAGATCAGCAATTTCTGAGATACTCAAACCACCCCATCTGGCACCAGCAATCAATCCAAGATCAAAGTCATTCACATTCTATTGTTTGGTCTGAACAACGACTGACCATCTTAACCATGATTGCATGCTTTTATGCATTGCGTTGCTGCCACATGATTGACTGGTTAGATATTTACATAAATGAGCAGGTGTACAGGTGTACCTAATAAAGTGACCACTGACTGTGAGTTCAACTTTGTAAGTGCTTCTTATCTGAAACTTTAAGTGCATATTTTTAAAACATATTTCATTCTTAAATTCCTTCTATTTTCTTTGCTTTCATTTTGATTAGAGTATAGAAATGACACAATTGCAGACTGAAATATTCTTTCAATTACTGATTTTGCCTATAAACTATAGCAGTCCTCTAGCCCATTCTGCACAGACTAACCAGCTCATTTGAAAACTCAAAGTGAAAACTGATATTACTTACCTTGTAAATTCAGTTTATTTTTATGTGTTAGTTGAGCCTAGATTTTCAGACCTGTCTTTATCCACATTATCTTTAATATTTCATAAATCCGAAGCAAATCAATTAACTTAATCATAAATTGTGTTTTCTGTCTCACCTGACTGCTGGTGTGTTTCTGGACTGTTCTTGTTTTTACATCAGATTTGCAATATCTGCAGCATTTTATCTTTAACAGCCTCTTACAAAATGAAACCACAACAGAACAGTGAGAAAGCAAAAAAAATACTGCATGGGGATTATAACCCATAACTCATGTCTACTAAATGTAGGTGATTTTTTGCGATGGTATCCAGTGGCATAGATGGATATTATCTGAATGGCTTTCAATAAAGTTTACCTCAGAGACTCTTTCATATGAGGCAACTTTTTCACACAGGTGGATATGTGGAATGAGATGTCAGAGGAAGTGGTAGACATGTATGTCGAAGCATATGGTAAAATATGTCCTTTGCGTTAACAACTAACACAGTCTGGCGTCAACAGAGCATGCCCACTGCTTAGTAACCTTAACCCGTTTTGGAATGTGGGAGGAAACTGGAGCACATGCAGAAAACCTATGAGATCATAAGGAGAATATACAAATTCCTCACAGACTGTAAAGCATTGCGCTAACCGCTACACTACCATGCTGCCCTTCAACTACAATTAAGCAATTGCAATGCTTAAAAGATGGTACATGGATAGGAAAGGCATTTACCTGGTCAAACACAGGTAAATGGCCTAGCTTAGGCAGGCACTTTGGTCAGCATGGATGAAATGGGCCAAAAGACCTGTTTCCATGCTGTATAACACACACACACACACACACACACACACACACGCACACGCACGAATTTGAGGGGAAATGGATCAATAACCTAGAGTGAGACATTGCTCAAGTTCTCAGTATGAAGTGCTCATGGAGTATAAGAAATGCAAGAGAACACTTAAGAAAGAAATCAGGAGGGCTAAAAGAATGCACAAGTTTGTTCTAACAGACAAGGTGAAGGAGAATCTAAGGGATTCTACAGATATGTTAAGAGCAAAAGGATTCCAAGGGACAAAATTGCTCCTGTGGAAAATCAGAATGGTAATCTACGTGTGAACCAAAAGAGATGGAGAAGATCTTAAATACATTTTTGGCATCTGTATTTACTAAGGAAATGGGTACAGAGTCTATAGAGGTGAGGCAAAGCGGCATCAACTTCATGGATTACAGAGGAGAAGGTGTTTGCTGTCCTGAGGCAAATCAAAGTGGATAAATCCCCAGGGCCTGACAAGGTGTTCCTTCAGACCCTATGGGAGGCAAGTGCAGAAATTGCTGGGGCCCTGGTAGGGATATTTAAATCATCCTTAGTGACAGGAGAGGTGCCAGAGGATTGGAGGATTGGAGGTTCCACTGTTTCAGAAAAGCTCTGAACATAAACCAGGAAATTATGGGATAGCAAGTCTGACATCACTTGTGGGAAAGTTATTGGAAGGTATTCCAAGGGACCGGATATCTAAGTATTTGGATAGACCACGGACTGTTTAAAGATAATTTTTGAGGAACTTACCAGGAAAGTGGATGAAGGCAAAGCAGTGGATGTTGTCTACATGGACTTTAGAAAGGCATTTGACAAGGTCCTGCATGGGAGGTTGGTCAAAAAGGTTCAGTCACTTGGCATTCAAGATGAGGTAATAAATTGGATTAGACATTGGTTTTGTGGGAGAAGTCAGAGAGTAGTAGTAGATGGTTGCCTCTCTAACTGGGGGCCTGTGACTAGTGGAGTGCCACAGGGATCAGTGCTGGGTCCGTTGTTGTTTGTCATCTATATCAACCATCTGGATGATAATGTGGTTAACTGGATTAGCAAATTTCTGGATGATTGGGAGTGTAGTGGACAGTGAGGAAGACTATCATGACTTGCAGAGGGATTTGGATCGGCAGGAAAACTGGGCGGAAAAATAGCAGATGTAATTTAAAGCAGACAAGTGTGAGGTGTTTCACTTTGGTAGGACTAACTAGGGTAGGTCTTATACAGTAAACAGTAGAGCACTGAAAAGTGAAGTAGAACAAAAGGGATCTGGGAATACAGGCCAATAATTTGTTGAAAGTGGCATCACAGATAGCTAAGTCTGTAAAGAAAACTTCAGGCACTTTGGCCTTTATAAGTATTGAGTACAGAAGATGAGATGTTACGTTGAAGCTGTATAAGATGTTGCTGAGGGCTAATTTGGAGCATTGTGTGCAGTTTTGATCACCAACCTACAGGAAAGCTGTAAATAGGTTGAAAGAGTGCAGAGAAAATTTACCTGGATGTTGCTGGGTCTGGAGGACCTGAGTTTTATGGAAAGATTGTATAAGTGAGGACTTTATTCCTTAGAACGTAGCAGATTGAGTGGAGATTTGATAGACGTATACAAAATTATGAGGGGTATCGATAGGGTAAGTGCAAGCAGGCTTTTTCCACTGAGGTTGGGCGGGACCACAACCAGAGGTCATGGGGTAAGAATGAAAGGTGAAAAGTTTAAGAGGAACATGAGGGAAAACTTCTTCACTCAGAAGGTCATGAAAGTGTGGAATGAGCTGCCAGCACAAGTGGTGCATGTGAGCTCGATTTCAACATTTGAGCCACGTTTGGATAGGTACATGGAAGGTAGGGGTATGGAGGGCTATGGCCTCGGTGCAGGCCGATAGAAGTAAGCAGTTTAAATGGTTTCAGCATTGACTAGATGAACCGAAGGGCCTGATTCTGTGCTGTACTTGTCTATGACTCAAGAAAATTTACTGTACTTTGCTGCTGTGTTCAATCTGAAATGCAACTTAAGGGTCCTCAGCTTTCAGGAGCAGATAGTCTACTAAGGGTGAGTTACAGCTGCTTGCAGAATATTAAAGAGAAAGAATAAAAATTTGTGTGGGAATATTGTCATGTTCACAGCTCCAATATTCCAGCACATCTCTGGCTATTTATAACACAGCAAAAACTATAACTGCGTATCTTAGAACGGTGAAAAATCAAACATTATGGTTGTATCTTCATTAAAAATAAATTGTGAATCATGGGGCAGTTTTAACTCCAACATGAAATAGTGCAAAGAATATAAATCGTGGTCCTCCTAGTAACTGTATCTCTGCTGGAGACAGGAATGGGTGTGGCTCCTTGTCTGACCATCATACCTCCAAGAACTGAGTTGTTTGTTAAGACATTTTAAGCTAAACATTTAGTTTTATTGCCAGAGGATTGGTTAAATGAGCCTAACATTAAAGAGGGAGATGGGATGAACTTTACATTGTCCATAAGGACCAGGGAATGTTAGTCCTGGCTCATCGTTGTCGTCGTCGTGGCTATCCCTCGAGGTCAAGGATGATGGTCTTCGTTCTGTTGATCTACTTATGGGCTCTCAAGTGGCTTATGAGTCCAATCTTGGCTTTGAAAGTTCTTCCGCACTCAGGACAGGTAGTTCCAGATGGCAATTGGGCTTTGGTTGTTGCTGCCTCTCTTTCCATTTTCTTCTCTTTTCTTCTAATTCTACACATCTGTTGGCTTCGAAAGTTGCTGTTTCTTCTCGGATGATGGCTTGCCAGAGTTTCTTGTCCTTGGCATTTGTTTCCCAATTGTTGATGTCGATGTTACATTTCTTCATGTTGGCTTTTAAGACGTCTTTGAATCTCTTCTGTTGTCTGCCTCTTTTACGTTTGCCTTCTTTAAGCTGGGAGTAGAAGATTTGTTTCGGCAGACGTTCGTCTTTCATCCTAACAACATGATTGCTCCATCTTAGTTGGTTCTTGATGACGTAGGCTTCAATGCTTGTTGTTTTTGCTTCATTTAGCACGCTGACGTTGGCTCTTCCATCTTCCCAGCTGATATTTAAGATGTTTCAAAGACATCATTGATGGAACTTTTCAAGTGCCTTCAGATGTTTTCGCTATGTTGTCCAGGTTTCTGATGCATACAGGACTGTTGGGGTTACCACTGCTTTGTACACTAACATTTTGGTGTCTGTTCAGATGTCACGATCATGAAAGACTCTTGTTCGGAGACATCCAAAAGCTGTTCCAGCGCATTTAAGACAATGTTGGGTCTTGTCATTAAGGTTAACATTGGAGGAGAGGTGACTTCCAAGATACAGAAAGCTCAGTATGATGTCCAACACTCCTCTTAACTCTAATGTTCAAGTAATATTTGCTTCCGTTCACATCTGACTTCCTACACACTGCTGTAATGAGGAGAGTACATTGATACAATGGTTAGGTTTTGCAGGAACTGCAGAAAATTCTATCTTCTGGATTTAAGAGGTCATATGACAAGTCTCGGCCTGAAATGTCAACTGTTTATTCTTTTCCATAGATGCTGCCTGGCCTGACAAGTTCCTCAAGGATTTTCTGTGTATTGCTTAGATTTCCAACATCTGCAGATTTTCTCGTGTTTGTGGATCTTTCAGATTTCTTCATCTTCTGGCTTCCAGTGATTCTTTGGAAGGGCCAGCGTTTATGATGAATTTCTCAAACTGATTATAAACATTGGCCCATTCCAGGGAATCCAATTACCACATATGTAAGCCCTTGCTGCAATATTTCAACACAAGGTCAATGACCAAAGCTCAAATGTCAATTGGAAGTCCAGAAGAGAGGCCCATTAATTGGAGCCCAAAGTCTGTGAATCTCTGTGAGTCTGCTAGGGAATTCGATTAGAAATGTTGATCGGAAGTCCAGAAGAGAGGCCCAGTGTCTGGGGTCCCAAGTCTGTGAATCTCTGTGAGTCTGCTGGGGAATCCAAAAGACCAATGCCTGCAAGTCTGAGTCCACTGAAGACAGAAGGCCAAAGACCTGGGTTTGGAAGATTGTGTATGTTCATGGATGGATGGTGAGAAGGAAGAAAGGGGTTTGTTTTGCTGTTATTGCTTTGTTACTTGGTATGCTCTGCCAAGCATTGTGCGTATGCTATGCTGGTGTCAGAATGTGTAGCAACAGTTGCTGGCTATCCCCAGTACAACCTTGGGTGTGCTGGTTGTTAGTACAGATGAAGCATTTCACTGTATGTTTCGATGTATAGCATACATAATAAATAAACCCAAATCTGAAGAGGAACTGCTAACAGATCTGCCCAAGACCTCCTATTTTTCCTTATTCATTTCCATTCTACACTTCTTCCACCCCTCCTAACAAACACACCCTTCATCTTATCAAGCACATCTTCACAATCTCTGGATTTGGTGTTTTCAATACTTCCTTGATTCAGTCTGTAGACTCTTGGGGTCATGGAGAGCTCTCGCTCACCTGGCGTGCCCAGTCATCACCATTGTCCTGTTGACCTTCAATAACTTCTGAAAGCAAAGCAACAACTCAGTTTTCGAATTCTTCCACAGTGTCACAATCCACTCACTATCTTTGTAGTCTGCCATTGATAGCCGCTGAATCATTCCCATGATCACAGGTGTTCATGGCCCAACATTCCTGAATTCCCTGCTTAAATCCTTCTTTCTTCTGTTAAATTGGTCCTTAATGCAACTTTCATGACATTTTCATTTTGGTCATCGTCCTTAATATCTATCAGAGGTAGTTTTTTTACACAGGGAGTGGTAGATGAAGGCATAAATCGAATGGATAACAAGAGACTTTTTCCCAGGGCAGAAATGGCTAATACAGGGGTGCAAAATTTCAAAGTGATTGGAGAAAAGCATAGGGACGTAATCAGAGGTAAGGATTTTTACAAGGAGAGTGGTGGGTGTGTGGAATGTACTGCCAGGTGTGGTGATGAAAGCAGATACATTAGACTCTTAGGTAGGCACATGGATGATCAAAAATGGAGGCTCGTGGGAGGGATGGATTATATACTAGAGCAGATTAAAAGATCGGTGCACCATTGTGGGTCAGAGGGCCTGTCCTGTGCTGTAGTATGCTATGTTCTATGTTCTATTGTGGATTAGCAACATCTTTCATGAGTTCATTCCACAGAAATTCCTTAAGATGTCTTGTTATGTTGAAAGCACAATTTAAGTGTTGTATCTCCTGCCTCTAATGCTCAGAGTCCCAATACAAAGTAGTAAACTGCTCCTACTTCCAAATGATATCATTCTCATCAAAGTGAAACTGGTTTTTGCATCTAGTGGAGACTGGTGTTCCTGACTGTGTTTCAGATACCTATTAACATGATTGGGAAAAAACATTTAGCCTGACATACTGAGATTGGAAGATATATTGTAAAATATAAGCTATCATATGTATTTATATTTATTGTGGTTTTCTTAAATTAATATTGTGTTCTTTATTGTGTTGTGTATATTTTTGTGCTGCATCAGATCCAAAGTGATTATTATGTCATTATCTTTTACATTTGTGTACTGGTAAATGGGATTAAACAATCTAATATCTTGAATCTTGAGAGGATAGGTGAACAGTCAAATGTTTTGACACTGGCTGAAGAGAGCAGTAGAAATTCACTGATAATCATAGAGGAGTTCAGGGTTCTATAATAGAACAAGATCTCAAATGTTATGCTTCGATAATGTTAGTAAACTTTCTTAGGCAGCTTTAAAACACAGTTAAGTTTATACAATTCTCCATTTAGATTGTATTGTTTTATTATTTAATTTTAATAGCACAAACCTGTTCTTACCATACAAAGAATAATTTCTTTTTCAGCTTTGTAATGCATTACATATTTAATGTACATGTAGTTTATTTAAGTAAACTTTATATACAGTTTATGATGCGGGGAAAGAAAGTTGTACAGATCAGATGAATGCGACATGCACTGGCTTCTTTAGGGACAGTGGGAATGTTTCATTTTCAGAGCGATGATGTGTTCACTGGAATGTCTGTTCACATTACAGAAAGTGTGCACCTTCATCACCACATGGAAGGTTCGTCATACCTGCAAACAGAAATAAACTGAGTAAATATAACTGCTGACATTTGTGTGAAAAGACACAAGAGATTCTGTAGATGCTGGAAATCTGAAACAGCACACACAAAATGCTGGAGAAACTCAGCAGGTCAGGCAGCATCTATGGAGAGGAATGGCCAGCTGACACTTTGGGCCGAGACATTCTGAATTCAGTCCTGATGAAGGGTCTCAGCCTGAAACGTTGACTGTCCATTTCCCCCCAACAGATGACACATTGAGTTCCTCAAGCATTTTGTGTGTTGCTGCATGAAAGAAATCCTTTTATGGGAGATGTTCCCATTTTGTCAGCAGAGAAAATAAAACACCTTCAGGTTATTAATTCTTAAATGTTTGACATACCATTAAGTATGCTCCTTCTACTCAGGTGACATTAAATTTAACAATACATATGTATGAATTGAATGCATATTCAGTTAATGATGTGGTAAGGTAGCATTGGGGTAGCACAATAGTACAGGGTGGCACAGCAGTTTAAGGGTAACGTGGTAGCGTAGTGGTTAGTGCTATTGCTTTGCAGTGCCAGCTGTAAGATTAGGGTTCGATTCCTGCTGCTGTCTATAAGGCATTTATACGTTCTCCCCATGACCACGTGGATTTCCTTCAGGTGCTCCAGTTGCTTCCCACAGTCCAAAACATACATTTTGATGTTTTGATGGAGATGTGACAAATAAAGCTAATTTCTCTCTCTTTCTTTCTACACTCCCCTATCTTTCAAGTAACACACCCAGCGCAGTTCATCTTTTTTAAACTATAAAATTTTCTGTACTCACCGGTATTTAGGAAAACTTTCAGCATTTTCTCTCAGCATCAAATCCGTCCTCACCAGTGCTTCAGGGCTGGATCTCTTCCCATACCTTATGCAGGCAAATAATCAACACATTTTTCTGTTAGAAAATTGCTACAGTCACTCAATTAATTAGATTTACAAATAATATATTCACCTGCAGATTTTTATTAAAACAACTCCATTCATACCTCCTGCTTCAAAACATCCACCATGGACCAAGGACCAAGGTAATATATCTGAACTACTGGCGTCCTGTCGCACTCACCTCAATCATAAGCAAATGCTTTGAGAGGCTGGTCAAGGACTACATCTGCAGCATGCTACCACCCACACTGAACTCCCTACAATTCGCTCACCGACACAACCGATTGACAGACGACGCAAGAGCCACAACTCCACAATCCGTCCTTACACATCTGGAGAAGAAGGATGCTGATGTGAGAATGCTGTTCTTCAACTACAGTTCGGCATTCAACACCATAATTCCCTACAGGCTTGACAAGAAGCTCAGAGACCTCAGCTTTCACCCTGCCTTGTGCAGCTGGATCCTGGACTTCCTGACAGATCGCTGGCAGGTGGTAAGTGTGGGCTCCCTCACCTCTGCCACTACTCTGACCCTCAACACAGGAGCCCCTCAGGGCTGTGTTGTAAGCTCCCTCCTTTACTCGCTGTATACCCATTACTGTGTCGCCACCCACAGCTCCAATTTGCTGACGATACTACATTGATTGGCCTTATCTGAAATAAATAATGAGGCAGCTTACAGAGAAAAAAGTCATCACCCTGACACAGTAGTGTCAAGAAAACAACCTCTCCCTTAATGTTGCAAAAACAAAGGAGCTGGTTGCGGACTACAGGAGGAATGGAGACAGCCTAATCCCCATTGACGTCAATGGATCTGGGTTGAGAGGGTGAACAGCTTTAAGTTCCTCAGCATACACATGACTGAGGATCTCACTTGGTCTGTGTGGTGAAAAAGGTACAACAGTGCCTCTTTCACCTCAGATGATTGAAGGAGTTCGACATGAGTTCCCAAATTCCAAGGACTTTCTACAGGAGCACAATTGAGAGCATCCTGACTGGCTGCATCACTGCCTGGTATGGGAACTGTACCTCCTTTAATTGCAGGACTCTGCAGAGAGTGGTGTGGACAGCCCAGTGCATCTGAAGATGTGAACTTACCAATATTCAGGACATTTACAGAGACAGATGTGTACAAAGGGCTTGTAGGATTATTGGGGACCTGAGTCACCCCAACCACTAACTGTTCCAGCTGCTATCATCCAGGAAACCCTACCGCCACGTTAAAGCCAGGACCAATAGGCTCCGGGACAACTTCTTCCACCAGGCTATCAGACTGATTATTTCATGCTGGTACAATTGTATTTCTAAGATATATTGACTGTCCTATGTTCTGTGTTCTGTGTTCTATGTTCTATGTCCTGTTGTACATACTATTTATTACAAATGACTATAAATTGCACATTCCACATTTAGACGGAGACGTAACTTAAAGAATTTTACTTCTTATGTATGTGAACGATGTAAGAAATAAAGTCAATTCAAATGACTATCAACACTTTTCAAACACAGGTAATCTTTTAATCTGGATATTTGATGGGAGAGCCAGGATTTATTGATAATCTATAACTACCCTTGATCCAAGCTGTTTAGGAGTCAACCATATAATTGGAATCACATATCTAAAGCTTTACTTGTCACATGTACGTATATCAAAACACACAGTGAAGTGTGTCATTTGTGTCAAGACAAATCAACGTGAATGTGCTAGGTTAGTCCATAAGTATCACTGCTTATGCCTCACTTAGACTTCTCTAACTTTTAACTCTATTTCTTCATCTCTCATTGCAATATGTAGTGGCATCTCCAGTATTTCTCTTGGCTATTCCTTTCAGTGGCAGGGTTCCACATTCTTGCCACTTTCTTGGTAAGTAGTCTCTCATGAATTCCTTATTAAAATTAAAGATAAGAATGAGGATATGCTAGAAATTATGAAAAACATTAAGATGGAAAGGTCCCTGGGCCAGAAGGGATTTACATCGGTTTACTACAGGAAACAAAGGTATTGACCTTTGTGTCCTTCCTGGCTAGTACCAGAGGACTGGATAATGGCAAATGTTGTTCCCTCGTTGCAGAAAGTTAATAGGGATTATCCAGAGAAATTCTAGACCAGTGAGTCTTACATCAGTGGTGGGCAAACTGTTGGAGAGTATTCTTAAAGGCAGTGTTAACAAGTGTTTGGAGAAGCGTAGTTTGATTACAGATAGTCAGCAGGACTTTGTGAGGGGCAGATCATGCCTCACGAGCTCGACTGAATTCTTTGAGGATGTGATAAAGTACATATTGATGAGGGTAGAGCACTGGATATGGTGTGTACAGATTTTAGTAAGGTATTTGATAAGGTTTCCCTTGGTAGGCCCATTCAGAAAGTCAAGAAGCATGAGATTCAGGAAAACTTGGCTGTGTGGATTTGGAATTGACTTGTCTGCAGAAGGCAGAAAGTGAGAATGGATGGAGCTTATTCTGCTTGGAGGTTGATAACCATTAATCTGGGTGCCAACCAAGACGGAGAGAGAGAGAGAGAGAGAGAGAGAGAGAGAGAGAGAGAGAGAGAGATAGTAGTATTCTGCAGGGATCTGTTCCAGAACCCCTATTTGTAATTTTTATAAATGACTTAGATGAGGAAGCAGAAGGGTGGGTTAGTAAGTTTGCAGATAACATGAGGGTTGGTAGTTTGGTGAATAGTGTAGAAGGTTGAAGGTTACATCGGAACATTGACAGGACGTAGAGCAAGGCAAAAAAAGTGGCAGATGGAGTTCAATCAAAAATTGTGAAATGATTCACTTCAGAAGGTCGAACTTGAAGGCAGAGTACAACATTAACAGCAGGATTCTTGTGAGTGTGGAAGAACAAAGGCAGCTTGGAGTCCATGTCCATAGATTCTTCAAAGTTACTGTGCAAGTTGATAGATGGTTATGAAGGCATATGGTATGTTAACCTTCATTTGTCAGGGGATTGAGTTCAAGAGCCACATGTAGTGTTGTAGCTCTATAAAACTCTGGTCAGATGATACTTGGGGTATTGTGTTCCGTTCTAGTCACCTGATTATATGAATGATGTGAAAGCTATAGAGAGGATGCAGATGAGATTTACCAGGTTGCTGCTGAGATTGGAGAAAATGTCTTATTAGGAAAGAGCAAGCTAAGGCTTTTCTCTGGTACAAAGGAGGATGAGAGGTAACTTGATAAAGGTGGATGGGATGATGAGAGCGATAGAAAGAGTGGATAACCAGCACTTTTTGCCAGGGTGGCAATGGTCAATATCAGAGGGCATCTATTTTAGATGAGTGGAGGAAGGTTTATGGAGATGTAGAAATAGGTTTTTTACACAGAGTGGTGGGTGCCTGGAGCAATCTGCCAGGGGTGGTGGTACAGGCAGACACATTAAGGCCAGTTAAGAGACTCTTTAGATAGGCACATGAATGAAAGAAAAATGGGGAACTATGTGGGAGGAAGGGTTAGATTGATCTCGTGTTTATATAAGTTGGCATAACATTGTAGGCTAAAGGGCCCATTCCTGTGCTGTATTGTTCTATGCCTCTAAAGCTCTTGATGCTCATATCATATTCATGCTCTGTAGTTTCATTCTTCTTCACAGTGGCAACAGTGCCTCCTCCATCAAATCTTTTTGTCATTTTAAAGGCCATCCATCATCCTTCACTTATACAACCTATTCCGATTGGGATTACTTTGCAGTTTTCTGGAAACGTTAGTTTAAATGGACACATGTTCCTGCCTGCTTGACCAGGAAGGCAGCCATAAAATCAGGGCGAACCATTGCAGAGGGAAGTTATGAGACGTAACCAGGGTAGCACGGTAGTGTGGTGGTTAGTGCAGTGCTTTGCAGTGCCACAAACCAGGTTGAATTCACGTCACAGACTGGAAAGGGGTTTGTATGTTCTATAAGGAGATGTTCAGTTCCTAATCTGAGTGTAAAGTAGTGAAGGTGGGAAATAAGAAGCAGGATAAAGATCAGATCGATGGGATGTAAGGCTGAATGGGCTCCTCGTGTCCAAGTTCTGCTGTAAAGAACTGAAAATGCACAGCAGGCAGTCATTAACAGTTGATGCACAATTTGTCATTAGCATTAATTATATGCTATGTCAGTTATGGTTGGAGCCAGCTTGAAGCTAGTGCTTCTCATTAGCTTTAATCACATTTGCTGCAGTAACATTCTGTTCAACATCTGTGAGATTTTTTGTACCTGCAAAGCAATTTTAAAATAATAATTTTGTTTTTGATACATGTTACGTAGTTAAATTTAATCTCATTTCACTTTGTAAAAATGTTCAAAGAGATGCCGCTAAAGCAATGGAAGATAATAATTTATCTTCCTAGAGTGCCACAGAGGCATAGCAGTTAGTGCGATAAAATCCATTTATCCTTTTCTAATCGAAATAATTTTACAGTATTTCTGAAAAAGTGAAAGGAATGTTAGTTTAAATAAACACATGTTCCTGCCTGAACAAACTCCTTCACCAGGAAGACAACCGTAAAATCGGGACCAGGCTATACTGGATAGAAGCTAAGACACATTTCTTAACGAACAACATAGGCTACCACTATCTAAATCCCCTACTTGCCCTGCACCTACCATCCACAGCTCCACATACCAACTGCTATCATCTCAATCTTCACCTCCTACAGCCCCCTTCTTCCCCAGTCATCATGGACTCATCTTCACTACTGAGAAGGTGTGAAGGGCTCTGGAAAAACTCGGGCATGGCAAACTATTAGCGCCGGATGGTGTGAATGCCGAGGTTCTGAAGGAGTGTGTTGAGCAGCTGTGTGGAGCTCTCCAGCACATTTTCAATCAGAGTCTCAGCCTGACTGTGTGGAAACATCATGTGTGGTCCCAGTACCCAAGAAGGGCCAACGGAAAGTCTTGAATGATTACCGTCCAGTGGTCCTGACCTCATACATCATGAAAACCCTGGAGCGGCTGGTCCTGGTTCACCTCTGACCCCTGGTCAGATCAGCTCCCAGTCCCCTGCAGTTTGCCTACCAGGAGCACAATGGAGTCCCGATGCTGTCATCTACCTGCTGAACAGAGCCTACTCCCATTCGGATAAGCAGGGCAGCACCGTGAGGATCGTGTTTTTTGATTTCTCAAGTGTCTTCAATACCATACAGCCCTCATTGCTGGGGGAAAAGCTCCATTCAATGCAGGTTGGCACTTCCATTGTATCTTGGATAATGGACTATTTGATTGGCAGACCACAGTTTGTGCGGCTTCAGAGCTTGGGTCAGACTTGGTAATAAGCAGAAACAAGAGAAAATCTGCAGATGCTGGAAATCCGAACAACACACACAAAATGCTGGAGGAACTCAGCAGGCAGGGCAGCATCTATGAAAAAAAGTACAGTTGATGTTTTGGGCCGAAACCCTCCAGCAGGTGGTAATAAGCAGCACTGGGACTATATTGGTTTTCTTCCTGTTTACCCTGTATTCCTTAGACTTTAGATACAACACTGAGTCATGTCATCTGCAGAAATTCCCTGATGACTCAGCAATAGCCGGGTGTATAAAGGGAGAATGGGAGAATGAATGCAGGCCCTGGTGAAGGACATTGTCAAATGGTGCGAGCTGAATCATCTGCAGCTCAACATCAGTAAGATAAAGGAGATGGTGATGGACTTTAGGAAGACTGAGCCTGCACTGCTCCCTGTTACTATTGATGGTGAGGACATGGATGTGGTGAGGACGTACAAGTACCTGCGGCTGCACCTGGATGACAGACTTGAGTGGAGCACCAACACACAGGCTATGTACAAGAAGGGCCAGAGTCGCCTCTACTTCCTGAGGAGACTGAGATCCTTTGGAGTATGCAGGCCTCTCCTTCACATGTTCTACCGGTCTGTTGTTGCCAGTACAATCTTCTATGTGGTGGTGTGCTGGAGCAATGGTGCAAACACAGGTGATGCCAACAGGCTCAATAAATTGATTAGAAAGGCTGGCTCTGTTATAGGAGTCAAACTGGACACATTGGAGAACAAAAGACCCTGTGGAAAATCCTGGCAATTCTGGACAATGTTTCTCACCCTCTGCATACCACCTCGGCTGAGCAGAGGAGCACTTTTAGTGATAGACTAAAACAACTGTGCTACTCCAAAGGACACTATATGAGGTCATTCTTACCTCTGCCATTAGGCTCTATAATGAGTCAACCTATAGCCGGGGAAGTGATGACCCCCTCCTGTTGGACTGTTTGAGAGAATTTATTTTTATTCTTTCTTACTTCACTTTTAATATTTGTATATCTGTGCACTTGTAATGCTACTGTGACACTGTAATTTCCTTTGGGATCAATAAGATATCTATCTTCACGCTAGAAATGTTACAGCTATTACAGCTTGGGTGTTGCAGCTGGGAGTTCAATCCAGCGTCTTCTGTGAGAAAGTTTTTATGTTCTTCTCTTTTTCTCCAGTCCTGCAGAAGGGTCCCGGCCCAAAATGTTGACTTTACTCTTTTCCATAGATGCTGTCTGGCCTGCTAAGTTCCTCCAGTATTTTGTGTGTGTTGCTTGGATTTCCAGCATCTTCAGATTTTCTCTTGTTTATAGGTTCCTACAAACTTTTGAGGGGCATACTATCATCCCCTCAAAATTAATCAATGCAGGCAAAGCAGTGGATGTTGTCTGCATGGACTTTAGTGAAGACACTTTATAAGGTTTCGCATGGGGGGCTGATCAAGAACCTTCACTCTTTGGGCATTCAAGATGAGGTAGTAAATTGCATTAGACATTGGCTTTGTAGGAGAAGCTGGAGAGTGGCAGTAGATGGTTGTGTCTTTGACTGGGGGCCGGTTACTAGTAGTATACCACAGGGATTGGGGCTGGGTCCTTTAGAAACCATAGAAACCATAGAAAAACTACAGCACAGAAACCGGCCTTTTGGCCCTTCTTGGCTGTGCTGAACTATTTTCTGCCTAGTCCCACTGACCTGCACACGGACCATATCCCTCCATACACCTCCCATCCATGTATCTGTCCAATTTATTCTTACGTTTGTAAATGTTAAAAAGAACCCGCATTTACTACCTCGTCTGGCAGCTCATTCCATACTCCCACCACTCTCTGTGTGAAGAAGCCCCCCCTAATGTTCCCTTTAAACTTTTCCCCCCTCACCCTTAACCCATGTCCTCTGGTTTTTTTCTCCCCTTGCCTCAGTGGAAAAAGCCTGCTTGCATTCACTCTATCTACACCCATCATAATTTTAAATACCTCTATCAAATCTCCCCTCATTCTTCTACGCTCCAGGGAATAAAGTCCCAACCTATTCAACCTTTCTCTGTAACTGAGTTTCCCAAGTCCCAGCAACATCCTTGTAAACCTTCTCTGCACTCTTTCAACCTTATTTATATCCTTCCTGTAATTTGGTGACCAAAACTGAACACAATACTCCAGATTCGGCCTCACCAATGCCTTATACAACCTCGTCATAACATTCCAGCTCTTATACTCAATACTTTGATTAATAAAGGCCAATGTACCAAAAGCTCTCTTTACGACCCTATCTACCTGTGACGCCACTTTTAGGGAATTTTGTATCTGTATTCCCAGATCCCTCTGTTCTACTGCACTCCTCAGTGCCTTACCATTTACCCTATATGTTCTACCTTGGTTTGTCCTTCCAAACTGCAATACCTCACACTTGTCAGTATTAAACTCCATCTGCCATTTTTCAGCCCATTTTTCCAGCTGGTCCAAGTCCCTCTGCAGGCCCTGAAAACCTTCCTCACTGTCCACTACACCTCCAATCTTTGTATCATCAGCAAATTTGCTGATCCAATTTACCACATTATCATCCAGATCATTGATATAGATGACAAATAACAATGGACCCAGCACTGATCCCTGTGGCACACCACTAGTCACAGGCCTCCACTCTGAGAAGCAATTCTCTACTACCACTCTTTGGCTTTTTCCATTGAGCCAATGTCTAATCCAATTTACCACCTCTCCATGTATACCTAGCGAATTAATTTTCCTAACTAACCTCCCATGCGGGACCTTGTCAAAGGCATTACTGAAGTCCATGTAGACAATATCCACTGCCTTCCCTTCATTCCCTTTCCTGATAATCTCCTTAAAAAACTCCAATAGATTGGTCAAACATGACCTACCACGCACAAAGCCATGTTGACTCTCCCTAATAAGTCACTGTCTATCCAAATGCTTGTAGATCCTGTCTCTTAGTACTCCCTCCAATAACTTACCCACTACCAACATCAAATTTACCAGCCTATAATTTCCCGGATCGCTTTTTGATCGTTTTTTAAACAACGGAACAACATGAGCCACTCTCCAATCCTCCGGCACCTCACCCGTAGACACTGAACTTTGTTGTTTGTCATCTACTATACATTATTATCTGGGTGATAATGTGGTTAACTGGATCAGCAAATTTGTGGGTGACACCAAAATTGGAGGTGTGGACAGTGAGGAAGGGCACCGTGGCTTGTAGAGAAATCTGCATCAGCTGGAAAAATGGACTGCAAAATAGCAGATGGAATTTAATGCAGACAAGCGCAAGGTTTCGCACTTTGGTAGGACCAACCAGGGTAGGTTTTACACAGTGAACAGTAGGGCACAAAGGAGTGTGGTAGAACAATGGGATCTGGGAATACAGGTCCATAAATCATTGAAAGTGGAGTCACAGATAGATAGGATCATAAAGAAAGCATTTGGCACATTGGCCTTCATAATTGAGTACAGGAGATTAGATGTTATGTTGAAGTTGTATAAGACATTGGTGAGGCCTATGTTGGAGTATTGTGTGAAATTTTGGTCACTGGAAAGATGTAAACAAGGTTGAAAGAATACAGAGAAAATTCACAAGGATGTTGCCAGACCTGGAGGACCTGAGTTATAAGGAAAAATTGAATAACTTAGGACTGTATTCTTTAAAACATAGAGGATAGAGAAATTGGATGAGGTATACAAAATTATGAATGGTATAAACAGAGTATATGCAAGCAGGCTTTTTCCGCTGAAGTTGGATGGGACTACAACCAGAGGTCATGGGTTAAGGGTGAAGAGTGAAAAGTAGCGTTTAAAGAGAACATGAGGGGAAACTTCTTCACTCACAGGGTCGTGAGAGTGTGGAATGAGCTGCCGTCACAAGTGGTGCATGCAAGCTTGATTACAATGCTTAAGAGAAGTTTGGATAGGTACTTGGGTAGTAGGGGAACAGAGGGCTATAGTCCTGGTGCAGGGTGATGAGAGTGGGCAGTGTAAGTGGTTTTGGCATGGGTTAGATGGGCCAAAGGGACTGTTTCTGTGCTGTACTTCTCGATGACTCTATAAGCTTCAAGTCCAAGGCCTCACTACCTTCTTGTGCAGCTGGATGCTCAATTTCTTCACTTACAGACCCCAGTCATTTTGATCTCCTCCACAATCTCCCTAAGCACAGTTGCACCACAAGGCTGTGTGCTTAGCTTCCTGCTCTACTCACTTTACACTTGTGACTGTGAGGCTCAGCACAGATCTAATGTTATATTTAAGTTTGCCAATGACAGCACTGTTGTTGGCTGTATCAAAGGTGGTGATAAATTAGCATACAGGAGGGAGATTGGAAATCTGGCTGAGTGGTGTCAAAACAACAACCCCTCACTCAATGCCAGCAGGACCAAGGAGATGATTACTGACTTCAGGAGGAGGCAACCGGAGGTCCATGAACCAGTTAACATCGAGGGATCAGAGGTGGAGGGGATCAGTAAATTCCTTGGTAGTATCATTTCCTAGGATCTGTCCTGGGTCGAGAACATAATTGCCCTCAAAGAAAGCACAGCAGCACCTCTAATTTCTTAGAAGTTTGCGAAGATTTAGAATGTCATCCAAAAATTTGACGAACTGTTGGAGAGTATATTGACTGGTTGCATCACAGCCTGGTAAACAAACACCAATGCCCTTGTATGGAAAAGCCTACAAAAAGTAATGGAAACGGCCCAGTCTATTAGCAGTAAAACTTTCCCTACCATTGAGTACATCTCCACAGTGCAGAGTCGCAAGAAAGCAGCATCGATCATCAGGGAATCTCACCACCCAGGTCATGCTCTCTTCACACTGCTGCCATCAGGCAGGAATTACAGGAGCCTCAGGACCCACACCACCAGGGTCAGGAACAGTTATTACCCCTCAACCATCATGCTCCTGAACCAGTGGGGATAACTTCACTTGCCCCATCACTGAACAGTTCCCACAAACTATGGACTCACTTTCAAGGACTCTTCATTTCATGTTCTCAATATTTATTGCTTATTTATTTATTATTATTATTATTTCTTATTTTTCTCTTTTTTTTGTATTTACACATTTTGTTGTCTTTTGCATACTGGTTATTTGTCTGCCTTGAAGGGGGCAGTCCTTCATTGATTCTGTTCTGTTTCTTGTATTTTCTGTCATTGCCGGCAAGAAAATGAATCTCAGGGTTATACAGAATATGGTGACAAATATGTACTTTGATAATAAATTTACTTTGAACTTTGAATGTTTTTCCTATGTGCGCGTAGGTTTCTTATGGGTGCTCTGGTTTCCTCCCACAGTCCAAAGGTATATTGATTAGTATGTTAAATGGTTATTGTAAATTGCCCTGTGATTAGGCTAGAATTAAATCAGAATTCACTGGGCAGTGCGGCTCAGTAGGTCAGAAGGGCCTGTTCTGCACTGTATCTCTAAATAAATGGAATTAATTCCTTGTTCTGCAAACAACAAAGGTTAAGTTATCTAAGCTTCAGTTCAGAAGATTGTCCATGGCTGCTGGAAACCAGTGGGGCTTGGAGGAATCAGGTTAGAATTTGAGAGTAAGCTGGCAATTCATGTTTCATGCAAAGACACCAAAAATGTAAAATGTTGTGCAGAAGAGGAAAATATGACCCTGGTATTCCATGCAGAGTGTTAATAGTTGCAAGTATAAAGGATTTTACAGTAATACCAAAAAAGGAAAAGAAGTACTATCAGGCCATTCTTTGATGTTTCGGGGAAATTTAGTGGGAAAGGGGATTGCCATGAGCCAACAGAAGCTCTGAGCCAAATAGTCCCTTTCTCTGCAGTAAGGAAATATAAACTGAAAAGCACTTATCGGAGCAGAAAGGCAGGATTGATTCTTTTTGTTAATTACAAGATATAAAAAGTTACATGTTCAATCTTTTCAAACGATTAATAGTAGAAAATATTAATTTAAACTAATCATAATCACCATATAGAAGGAATATCCAGATATAGGGAAACAAAAAGATGTAGAATTGCTGAACATTAAATACTGGGAAACTGTGTGCCTCAAGGATTCATCCAGCATTAAGGATCCCCATCACCCAGGACATGCCCTCTTCTCAATGCTACCATCAGGAGGCGATATAGAAGCCTGAAGGCACACACTCAACGATTCCGGAACAGCTTCTTCCCCTCCGCGATCAGATTTCCGAATGGTTAATGAATTCATGTACACTGCACTTTGTTTCCTGGATTTACTGTGTATGCACACAAGAAAATTAATCTCACTGTTGTACAGTATATGGTAACAGATATGTCCTTTGATAATAAATTTATTTTGAACTTTGAACTTCACTTTTTTCTTTTTCTCTTTTTACACTACTTATATATAGTAATTTAGTTTTTTAAATTATGTGTTACAATGTACTGCTGCCGCAAAACAACAAATTGCATGACATAAACCAATGATATTAATCCTGATTCTGATTCTATGCTAGAATAATACAGAGCGCATTCGGTTTGAGTTCAATCGCGGGGGGCGGCACTGCATACTAACCCAGATGAGCCTCATTACGTCGTTGTTTTACAAAGACAATGCGGAACAGGACGTAAACCGGACTCGGGACTTGATATAGTGGATTAAAGTATATCCCAATATATTAGTAGCAAAACAGGGACACCTCCGAAGAAATCTTTCTTTCTAGTCGGCACTGTTGTAATTACAGTTAATGTTGTGGGAACTCCAGTTTGTGAATTGTCTGCGGGTTGTTCATTTACGGCCTTAGCCGTGCGGAAGTCACATGGGAGAGAAGGCGGGCCTCCGCCCATCGAGACAACTGCAGCAATCGTTGGCCCAGCCGACTACCCGGGACAACTACAACAGACCGGAGCCCCGGGCCAGAACTGTCTCCTGGTTTCTCTTCCTATAGATACTGCCTCACTTCCAGAAAGTGTTGAGTACAGGAGTTGGGATGTTATGTGTAAATTCTGTCAGTCCTCGATGAGGCCAGATTTGGAGTATTGTGTGCAGTTCTACAGGTATATCAATAAGACTGAAAGAGTACATGGAACATTTACGAGGATGTTGCTGGGACTTGAGGACCTGAGTTATAGGTGAAGGTTGAACAGGTTAGAACTTTATTCCCTGGAGAATGGCGAAAATGAGGGCATAAATAGAGTAAATGCAAGCAGGCTTTTTCCCCCCACTAAGGTTGAGTGAGTCTAGAACTAGAGGTCATAGGTTAAGAATGAAAGGTGAAATATTTAAGGGGAACTTCTTCACTCAGACGGTGGCGAGAGTGTAGAACGAGCTGTCAGCAGAATTGGTGGATGCGGATTCAATATCAATGTTTAAGAGAAGTTTGGATAAGTACATGAATGGGAAGGGTATGGAGGGTTATGGTAGAGGTGCGGGTCGATGGGACTAGACAGAATAACAGTTTGGCATGGACTAAATGGGCCGAAGGGCCCGTTTCTGTGCTCTATGACTAAATTCTTGCGGAACGCTCCTTAATCGCGGTGTACAGTAGTTTCTCAGCTGGAGGCCAGCCCAGACATTGCTTTAAGATCATTGTATGTTTGTGTTTGGGACTGGTCTTATAGCTTAGTCTAGCGTTCGGTGCCAATTCCAGTCAGCTCAGTGTGTTCAGACAAAACCTGGATATCAGATACTGGGGGCATTTTCAAACCTGCCAGTCTGGTGGGCAAACAGTCCGCGGTTATTAACGTCACTGACAGAAAGTGGCAGGGTATTGGGTGCGCCAACAGAAGGATTCTGTAGATGAATGGAAATCCAGAGCAATACACACACATAAAATGCTGGAGGAATTCAGCAGGTCAGGCGGCATCTATGTAGAGGAACAGAGAGTTGACGTTTCCGGCCGAGACCCTTCATCAGGACTAGGCCCACGAATCAGGGCATTGTGCTGCAGCCGTTCAAATCTTTGGTCAGGCAGCATCTGGATAATTACATTCAAATCTGGTCACCCCATTACGGGTAGGATGTGGAGCCTTTGATGAGATTCACCAGATGAGCCCTGATGAGGGGTCTTGGCCCGAAATGTCGACTGTTTACTGTTTTCCATAGATGCTGCCTGGCCTGCTGAGTTCCTCCAGCATTTTGGGTGTCACCAGGATGCTGCCTGGATTCGAAGGTATGAGTTATAAGGAGAGGTTGGATGAACATGGATTGTTTTCTATGGAGTGAAGAAGGTTGATTGGAGAATGTAACATTACGGAGTCCTGTTCTCAGGATGGGGAAAAATAAAGAGTTGAAGGGTAGCTTTACTTCTCACATGTACATCGAAGCGTACAGCGAAATGCGTCCAATCAAATCAGCGAGGATAATGCCGGGGGCAGCCCGCAAGTGTCGCCACGCTTCCGATGTCAAGATAGGATACTCACAATTTACTAACCCTAACCCGTATGTCTTTGGGCTGCGGGAGGAAACCAGAGAAGCCGGAGGAAAACCATGCGGTCACGGGGAGAACGTCCTTACAGGCAGAGGCCATAACTGAACCCAGATCACTGATGCTGTAAGACGTTGCGCTAGCCCAGACGGATACTAGAGGGCATAGATTTAAGGTGAGAGGCAGAACATTTAAAGATGATTTACAAGGTAAGTTTTGTACAGAGGGAGCGATGGGTGTCTGGTTCATTCTCCCGGGGCAGAGGTAAAGGTCGATATAATAACAAATTTAAAGAGACATTTAGTCAAACACGAACAGGCAGCGGATGGAGGCGGTAGCGGTATGGATTATGTGCGAGCAGGTGGGATTAGTTTAAATTGGCATCAGGGTTAGCATATACACCGTGGGACGAAAACCTATTCCTGTGCTGAACTGTTCTACGTTTGAAAAAGAATATTCGCTGAAAGTAGCTTCCGTTTAGAAGTGAGTTCCGAAAACGGGATTCTCCAAAAACTGTTGGCTGGTGTTTAAAGCAGATGGATTGCGGTCAATTTATTAGCGCGATTCCAGACGTGTTCAATAACAGACCATTAACTGTGGTCTATCCCAAAAGGACCCCCACCACCGCGTGTGTGCGGTGGGGAAGAATCGGCGTTAATGCTGAAACACGCACGTGATTTTGTGATAATCCAATGTATTTGTAAAGATGAAGATGATAGGTCCGGTGTTGCCACCCCTCCCTCTCTATATTTTGGGCCCAGTCTCCCGGAGTTGGGGTACAGGATCAAGGGAGTATAGCTACTCTAGTTATTCAGCAGAAACTCGAACAATTACCCAGACGACCGTTCTCTGTCCGGCGTTTCAAATCCGGACTGATGGCTATCTAATGTTAAAGTTCAGATCTATTTCAAATATAAATGCATTCCATTACCAGACAGGACGCCCTCAGAATTTCAGACACAATAAAACATTAAACATAGAACATTTCAGCACAGTACAGAGCCCCCGCCCACAATGTTGTGCTGACCCTTTAACCTATTCCAAGATCAGTCTAGCCCTTCCCTCCTGCATAGCCCTCCATTTTTCTATCATCCATTTGCCTATCCAAGGGTCTCTTAAACGTCCGTAATCTATCTGCCTCTACCACTGCCCATGGTAGGGAGTTCCACACATCCACTACTAAAATACCTCTAACATCCCCCCCCCCCCCGCCATACTTTCCTCATATCACCTTAAAACTATGGTCTGTCGTTTAAGTCATTTCAGCCCTGGGAAAAGTCTCTGGCTATACACTCAATCTATGCCTCTTGTCATCTTGTACACCGCTATCAAGTCACCTCTCATCCTCCTCCGCTCCAAAGAGAAAAGCCCTAACTCACTCAACCTCTCCTCATCAGACATGCTCTCTAATCGAGGCAGCATCCCGGTAAGTCTCCTCTGCTTCCACATCCTTTCTCTAATGAGGCGACCAGAGACACAGCCATATCTCTTGTCGTTTTTAGTACTTGACTTACTAAACCTAACAGAAGTCGGGGTTGGGAAGCTTTATCGTTGGGTTTGATTAATTTAAAATAGTTAAGTGCACTCTCTCTCGTCGTTTATTTCTCCCTCTTCCTCCCCTCCCTTTTGTTGGTTTTGCGCTTTGCCCCACTCATTGCTCCTTGCTGCAAAGACAGTTGGATGTACGGAGAGGACAAGCCACACGGTTCACACGCTGGCGGTCTCACCTTTGCCTGGTTATGAGGTTGATGTAGTGCCTCAGAGCCGAATAATACTTGGCCAAATCCTCTGCAGGCGCCCCTTCCCCGGGATTGTCAGGTCTGGAGGGGTAGGCGTCGGCGAAAGTCCCTATGCAGATGAGCATGCAGAACGCAAACGTGGAGACCCCCAGCCAAAGCTTCATATTAGTCTGCATCTGTAAAGAGAGCTACCGTCAGCGAACTCAGCTTAAATCGGCTCCCGGCGTGAGAAACGGACTAGGTCCTCGATCAGATCGATGGCAAGCTAAAAAAGACGATAACTGGTATTTTCCTATATGCTATCGTCAAGAAATGTTTGTACTCGACTGGTCATTCCGATCAGCTGGTGTTACACATTTTATTGTTTGTCCCGAAACTGTAAATCGTTTCAGTCTTCAAGTCGTTATACTGAACAATTCTTCTCCGAATGGCGCCCACACCCACCCTCCTAATTATGTTTAAATTCCAGGATAAGGACAAAAGCAATTCCGTGCATCACTTTTATAAATTGTTCATAAACTTTGATTAATCGTCATGTATATTGGTAAAAAAACAAAATATTGCTATTTCTGATAATAAATTTGTATTTAATCTTCACATAATTAACATAACATTAAATTCCATTGGAACAGTTGCAATCAAAATGAATTAGATTAATATTATAGATAACTTTTTTTTCTTTCTTGCAATATAATGTATTTTAACACGTTTCGTTCTGTGTAGTGACTAAGTGGATGAAACTGGTTTGCTGTCCCTGTTACTCACGTTTTGGGTCCACGGAGTGTGCTGGAAATCCGCCGCCGTTCTCTCTCTCTCACTCTGCGCCTCTGGTCGTTGTCTGCCTTTTTGAGGCTGTTTGGGGAAGTATTGGCATGTCCTGCGTTTTATGTGTTTCACTCGATGAGGCGAGGGAGGTTCCTGGTCACGCTTCAGTGACCAGAATTCGCGAGCACTTTCCTGCAATGCCCAAACAACGTCAGATGCGACGTTGCAGGGTACCTGTCACTGAAGTCCTGATAAGAGTGATTGGACACACCTCCGCGCCAGTCCCATCCTCCGGGAATGAACATACAGTCTTGTTGCATTGAGGTAAAACCCCCGGCCTCTCTTAAGCGTCAGTAATACACCCGGACTGCGAGCTGAAACTGTCACCGAACCGGACAGCGAGCCGAAAATATGTCATTGACTGGGTTGCGACTGGAGTCAGTGTTTGCGTTCTCCCACTGTCCTTACGGTGTTCCTGCAACTCGGTGTCAGAAAATGCACCCGATGTATCCGGAAGCCCACAGTTCCCGTTTTAATTGATATGTTGTCTATAAAGTAGACTGTATATTTCCCCAAAGAGACCCAGAGCTTTTGATTTCGAAGTATGTTACTTTAAATGAGATCCAATATCCAGGCGACAGAGATTTAATGAAACACAAATACTGTAACGCTACTAAAAGCATATTTTAAATGAGCTCGCCGATATGGAGAGTACAGTTAGAATGTGGTCATATTTTCCCGATGTATGTATAATAACGCCATATAGACTCAATCTGGGCAAGGTTGTGTCGTTTAAACATACATTTGGTTCAACAAGTTCGGGTGCACCCTGCAGATCTCTGAAACCATCGGAATAACTCACAAAACATGGTTGCAGAAATCGGAAATTCGCGGCAAATCTGTTTTAAGTGCTTTATTTAGTCATTTACGCACACAAATACTGGATAAACTCAGCGAGTCAGGCAGCATCTATGGAGGAGAATAAAAAGTCGACTTTTCGGCTAGAGAACATTCTTCAGGAGCCCTCATGAAGAGAATGAAATGTCTCGGCCTGATTCCTTTCCATAGACGCTGCCTGAGCTGCTGAGTTCCTCCAGCATTTTGTGCGTGTTGCTCTGGATTTCCAGCATCTGCAGCATCTCTAGTGTTTATTATTTAGTCGGTAAATGTTTAATTTATCGTAACTGCATGAAGGGGAATTAACATCGTTCTTCTGTCTAAGCCTAAGTCTTTCTTTGCACCTGTGCATACCTAGATGTGTGCACATGAGAAACTCCATTTGGAACGATGTTCTCCACAGCCGATGTTACTGTGCATGGAACAACGTCTTTGCACGTATGGTGGAATCAAAAATGCGAATCAAAATCAGGTTTAATATCGCTGACATGTATTGTGAAATTTGTGGTTTTGCAGAAGCGGTACAGTGCAATACATAAACGTACTATAAATCACAATAAGAAACATAAACAATTGAACTGGTGCATAAAGAGAACAAGACTAGTGTAGTGTACATGGGTTCAGAGACCTGATGATGGGGAGAAGGTGCAAATCCTGTGGGAGTTCAGACTCCTGTACCTCCTCCCTGAGGGCATCTCCTGGGTGGTGGGAGTCATCAATGGAATGCAGTAATTCTGCAGTTTGACTGCAATTATCACAACAAACTCGACTGCAGCCGCAAAGGTGCAGATACATCCAGTTCCGCGCCCTCTCCACACGTTACTTCCTTATTATACCATTCTGTCACTGCACTGCACGTTCACCCGTTCTACCCCAATGATCTGATCTGTTTCACCGCATCTCGATTACCTGTGACAATAATAAAGCGAGTTTCCAACTCTACCCGAGCAAGATTCGATATTTAACTGCCTTACGAACTAGAGTTTTTCTCTTCGGAGTGAAGGAGGATAAGAGGTGACTTGATAGAGGTGTACAAAATAATAAGAGGCATCGATCAGCATAGTCAGAAACTTTTTCCCAGGGCGAAATGACTAACACGAAGGGTCACAATTTAAAGATGATCGGAGGAAAGTATGGCGGGGGGGGGGGGCGGGATGTCAGAGGGTGGCTGTAGAGGCAGACACATTAGGTAATGAGACTCTTAGATAGGAAGGATTGGATTGATTTTATAAGATTATGTCGACACAACTTCGTTGGCTAAAAGGCCTGTACTGTGCTATAATATTCTATGTTTTATATTCTAACTAATATCTACGTTGGAATATTTTAGAATACTGCGCCAGATAATTTCTTGACTAGCCTGTAATCCTTTATTTTCCTGTTGACGGTCCGACCCTTAAAAATAGCATTTCAAAATTGAAGATTGTTTATTGTCATTTCCAGTTCACTTATGGAAGTGAATGCTGGACCATTTCTCCAGTAATGGAAAAGAGACTAGAAGCAGCTGAATTATGGTTCTACAGGAGAATGTTAAAAATATCATGGACCACACACACATCGAATGAAGAAGTTCTCAGAAGAGCCCAAGCAGTTCGATCACTCATACCAACAATAAGAGAAAGGCAACTCCGATTCCTAGGACACATCATGCGGAAAGATAAACTAGAAAAACTCATACTCTCTGGAAAGATTGAGGGGAGCAAACCTAGAGGAAGACCTCGGCTTACGTACATCAAAAGCATAGCCAGGTGGCTACACATCGAGGAAATGGAAATCATCCAAAAGACGAAGGATAGATCTATATGGAAAACCATGGTCACCAAAGTCCGCATCGGATATGGTACCCAGACAGATAGACAGTACACGAGTGTAAAGGAGAGCGAAATGATTGGTACTCCGGATCCGATGCAGCACAAAGTCATAACAAGCATAAAACATAATATATATATATATATATATACACACACATAAGATTAGCTTATATACACAGACTGATTGTATATACGTAAAGTGACGCTACGGACAGGTGACTCTGACTGGAAGTGACAAGTAGTGGTGGTGAGGGGAGTAATAAGATGGGTTAGTGGGGGAGGTGTTCATCAGTCTGAAGTATGAATGCCTGGTTCTCATTGCTACCATCAGGAAGGAGGTACAAGAGCCTGAAGGCACACACTCAACGATTCAGGAACAGCTTCTTCCCGTCTGCCAACCGATTTCTGAATGGACATTGAACCCATGAACACTACCTCACTACTTTTATTTCCATTTTTGCTGTACTTAATTTAACCATTACCTATATACTTACTGTAATTCATGTTTTTTTATTATTATTTATTGCATTGTACTGCTGCAAAGTCGACAGATTTCACGACATATGCCGGTGATATTAAACCTGATTGTGATGACAGCTATTCTGGTCCCCTAATAGCAGGGCGGAGAGTGATTTGCGTAAAAGCGCCCAGTGCAGAGAGTCTAGGAAACCGCGTGTCCGAGTTACAGGGAAAGTGCATCATGTTTTCCCCACTCCCATCAGGGAGGAGGCTAAGTAGCATCCAGGCCAGGACCAGCAGACTCAAAACCAGTTACTTTCCCTGATCAACACCTCCACCCACTAACACACCCCTCCACACCCCGACCACTACTTTATCATTTCCTGTCGGACACCTTATGTACAGATACTCCTGTGCCTAGGGTCACTTCATGGACATACAATCAATCTATCTATATAAGCTATGTTATGTACTTACATTTAATGTGTTTTTATTATTATGTTATTTATCTTGTTGTGTTTTTTGTGCTGCACCCTTAACACTTATCTTGTTCTCCTTTACACGTGTGTACTGGAAATGATATTAAACGATCTTTAATCTTGATGAAGGGTGCTGAAGAAGGACCTCTGCCGGAAAAGTCATTGACACTAGCAGTGTGTCAGAGGTCCGTGAGTGTCAGGGAGCAAGAGTGAGTGCCATTGCTATTACAAAGGAAAAAGTGCTAGGCAAACTCAAAGGTCTTGAGGTGGATAAGTGACCTGTGCCAGATGGACTGCATCCCAGAGTCCTGAGATTGCTCATGAGATAACAGATGCATTGGTCATGATCTTTCAAGAATCACTTGATTCTGGCATGGTCCAGGAGGACTGGAAAATTGCAAATGTAACTCCACTCTTTGAGGCTGTGTCTCTTTAAGGAGGAAGGCAAAAGAAAGGAAATTATAAGCCAGTTAGCCTATATTCTCAGTGGTTGGGGAAGTGTTGGAGTCTATTATTCAGGATGAGATTTCAAAGTACTTGGAGACTAATGATAAAATAAGTCAAAGTCATTATGGTTTATGTCAAGGGAAATCTTGCCTGACAAATTTGTTAGAATTCTTCGAGGAAGTAACAAGCAGGGTAGACAAAGGAGAGGCAGTGGATGCCATTTACTTGGATTTTCAGAAGGCATTTGATAAGGTGCCACACATGAGGCTGCTTAAAAACATAACATCCTATGTTGTTACAGGAAATATACTGGCATGGATAGAGGAATGGCTGACAGGCAGGAGGCAGCGAGTGGGAATAAAAGGGGCCTTTTCTGGTTGGCTGCCAGAGACTAGTGGTGTTCCTCATGGGTCAGTATTGGGATCGCTACTTTTCACATTGTTTGTCAATGATTTGGATAATGGAATTGATTGCTTTGTGGCAAAGTTTGTGGATGACACAAAGATAGGTGGAGGGGTAGGTGGTGCTGAGGAAGCAATGCAATTGCAGCAGGACTTAGACAAATTGGAAGAATGGGCAAAAAAGTGGCAGATGGAAAACCGTGTTGTGAAATGTATGATAATATGCATTTTGGTAAAAGGAAAAATAGTGAGGACTATTGTCTAAATGGGGAGAAGGTTCAAACATCAGAGGTGTAAAGGGACTTGGGAGTCCTCGTGCAAGACTCCCAGAAGGTTAATTTACAGGTAGAGTCTATGTTAAAAAAGGCCAATGCAATGTTGGTATTTATTTCACGGGGAACAGAATATAAAAGCAAGGAGATAATGCTGAGCCTATATAAGACACTAGTCAGGAAGCACTTAGTATTGTCAACAGCTTGGATCCCATATCGCAGAAAAGACGTGTTGTCATTGAAAGAGTCCAGAGGAGGTTCACGAGGATGATTCCGGGAATGAAGGGGAGCGTTTGGCATCTTTGGGCCTGTACTCACTGGAATTTAGAAGAATGAGTGGGGATCTCATTGAAACCTGTTGAATGTTGAAAGGACTCGATAGGGTGGCTGTGGAGAGGATGTTTCCTATGGTGGGGCTATCAAGACCTAGAGGGCACAGTCTCAGAATTGAGGGTCGACCCTTTAGAACAGAGGTAAGGAGGATTTTTTTTTTAGCCAGAGAGTGGTAAATCTGTGGAATGTTCTGCCACAGACTGCGGTGGAAGCCAAGTCCGTGCGCATATTTAAGTCGAAGGTGGATCGTTTCCTGATCGGCCAGGGCATCAAAGAATATGGCGAGAAGGCAGATCTTTGGGGTTGAGTGGGATCCGGGATCAGCCATGATGAAATGGCGGAGCACTCTCGATGGGCCGAATGGCCTAATTCTGCTCTTACGTCTCATGCTCTTGTAAGTCGACTGTTTACTCTTTTCTACAGATGCAGCCCGACCTGCTGAGTTCCTCCAGCATTTTGTGTGTGTTGCTTTGATCTTGAATCTTGTTTTTGGGTTACTGAAACCTAACATGTCTATTAACAACGCGGCTGCTCTCTGATTCACCCGTGTTGCGTCTGAATAACGTAAAACTCTAAATGACTGGCAAATCACGTTGATGTCCGTCCCATCCGGAGGAGTCGCGGGTGCAGGAACGCAGAGACACCGAACCGGACGTTCCGATGAAATATTGGTTTGTTCACTTGCAAAGACGTCAGCGGGAACCTGTAAGGGGGGGGGGCGCTATACTTCATTAGCAGTTTGGGGAGACTTGGTATAACTCTAAAGACTCGCAAATTTGCACAATGTAACGTGATCGCCTGAATCGAGGGCACTTCAAAGGGCGATGCCTCAAGAAGGCGGCATCCATCATCAAGGAGTCACAAGACACACACTGAACGTTTCAGAAACAGCTTCTTCTCCTCCACCGTCAGATTTCTGAATGGACATTCAACCATGTACACTACTTTTATGCTCTCTTTTTGCTCTACTTATTTAATTTAAAAATATATTTCTTATTGCACTTTATAGTTATTATTATGCATTGTATTGTGCTGCTACCGCAAAACAACAAATGTCCCGCCGCATGCCAGTGATATTCAACCTGTTTCTGATCTTCTCATCCCACCAGGTTACACAACCTGGGCGGCACCGTAGCGTGGTAGTTAGCACGCTTCCCAGTTCCTGTAAGGAGTTTGTACGTTCTCCCCCTGACAGCGTGGGTTTTCTCCCACAGTACAAGGACGCACCGGTTGGTCTTTGTAAATGGTCCCGTGATTAGGCTAGCATTAAATCGGGGGATTGCTGAGTGACAGGGCTCCAAGGGCTGACTCCGCGCTGTATCTCAATAAAAAAGATCATGAACGCGTCTCGACTCGGAGCGTTATCATATGGTTTAATGACTCCTGTTCACTCAAAAGAGGCGCCTTTTTGGCGAGTTGATCCTTTGCTGTGGCGGCCCTGTTCTATTCCTGCCTTAAATCCCACTCCACCGTGCTGCCAATTCCAGCCGACCGAACGTTCAGCGGGACCAACAACCTCTCCACGTCCAGCGAGGGTATATGCAGGTCCTCTTTCGGGTTTGGACATCGGAGATTGGCGTTTGAGGTTATTTGGAGACAGCGTTCAAGCAGTAACGATTGAGCAGACAGGGTGGTTGCTTGTAGGTTTGGTTTGTGTGGGCGGGAGGTGAAAAGTTGTGGATATCTTGACGTCAAACGATGAAGCCTGAATGAACCCAGATGGTGAGGGTTTTGCAAATGAGGGCAACTCATTCAGGTTGCCGCTGCTTGACTGTTAACCAAAACCAGGATGAGGGAGCATATCATCCCGTACGAGCTACTCTGCATCTTTTAAAATTGATTTTAAAGTTCTCTTACTTGTTTTTAATGTGCTGGGACCAGAGTACAGCACAAAACGTTTTCGGTTTATAATCCATTTCGAACTCTCTGGTCTCTTAAATGTGAACAATGTCCCCCAAAAACTGATCGACAGGTCAGCCTTTTTGAACTATGCTCCTAAACTATAAGGGAGGCAGACTCTGTTGACACTTTTAAACGCCAGCTCAAAATCTGTTTACTGTATTTATTTTAACTAACTTCTTTTCGTCTGTTATTTCCATGTTCATATTTATTTTTATTTTTCTTATTTGTACGTTAATCCCATTGTAAAGCACTTTGAACTACATCATTTGTATGAAAAGTGCTCTATAAATAAAATTATTATTGGCATACAATCTGCCGGAGGAGCTAGGCAAGTCCAGCAGTGTCTGTGGGGATGGGTGAGGGATGGTGGGGGGCGGGGGTGTTGAGGAGGAGTTATCCGTGCTTTAGATCAAAACTCTGCATTTGGACCTACCAGCCTGCAGTCTCTTGTATCTCCATATGACCATAAGACATAGGAGCAGAATTAGGCCATTTGGCCCATCAAGTCTGCTCCGCAATTCAATCATGGCTGATCCTTTTTTTCCCTCCTCAGCCCCACTCCCCAGCCTTCTCCCTGTAACATTTGATGCCATGTCCAATCAAGAACCTATCAAGCTCTGCCTTAAATACACCCAATGACCTGGCCTCCACAGCTGCCTGTGGTAACAAATTCCACAAATTCACCACCCTTTAGCTAAAGAAATTTCTCTGCATCTCTGTTATAAATGAACGTCCCTCTATCATGAGGCTGTGTCCTCATGGCCTAGACTCCCTCACCATGGGAAACATCCTTTTTACATCTAATCTGTCTTGGTCTTTCAACATTTAAAAGGTTTCAATGAGATCTCCCCTCATCTTTATAAATTCCAGTGAGTACAGACCCAGAGCAATGACAACCCTTTCATTCCCAGAATCATCCTTGTAAACCTCCTCTGAACCATAAGACCATAAGACCATAAGACAAAGGAGCAGAAGTAGGCCATTCGGCCCATCGAGTCTGCTCCGCTATTTTATCATGAGCTGATCCATTTTATCCTATTTAGTCCCACTGCCCCGCCTTCTCACCATAACCTTTGATGCCCTGGCTACTCAGATACCTATCAATCTCTGCCTGGACACCCAATGACTTGGCCTCCACTGCTGCCTGTAGCAACAAATTCCATAGATTCACCACCCTCTGACTAAAAAAATTTTTTCGCATTTCTGTTCTGAAAGGGCACCCTTCAATCCTGAAGTCATGCCCTCTCGTACTAGACTCCCCCATCATGGGAAACAACTTTGCCACATCCACTCTGTCCATGCCTTTTAACATTCAAAATGTTTCTATGAGGTCTCCCCTCATTCTTCTAAACTCCAAGGAATACAGTCCAAGAGCGGACAAACATTCCTCATATGTTAACCCTCTCATTCCCGGAATCATTCTAGTGAATCTTCTCTGTACCCTCTCCAACATCAGCACATCCTTTCTTAAATAAGGAGACCAAAACTGCCCACAGTACTCCAAGTGAGGTCTCACCAGTGCCTTATAGAGCCTCAACATCACATCCCTGCTCCTATACTCTATTCCTGTAGAAATGAATGCCAACATTGCATTCGCCTTCTTCACTACCGACTCAACCTGGAGGTTAACTTTAAGGGAATCCTGTACGAGGACTCCCAAGTCCCGTTGCATCTCAGAACTTTGAATTCTTTCCCCATTTAAATAATAGTCTGCCCTTTTATTTTTTCTGCCAAAGTGCATAACCATACACTTTCCAACATTGTACTTCATTTGCCACTTCTCTGCCCATTCTTCCAATCTATCCAAGTCTCTCTGCAGACTGTCCGTTTCCTCAGCACTACTGGCCCCTCCACCTATCTTCGTATCATCAGCAAACTTAGCCACAAAGCCCTCTATTCCATAATCCAAATAGTAAATAGTACAATGTAAAAAGAAGCGGCCCCAACACTGATCCCTATGGAAAACCACTGGTAACCGGCAGCCAACCAGAATAGGATCCCTTTATTCCCACTCTCTGTTTCCTGCCAATCAGCCAACGCTCTATCCATGTATGTAACTTTTCTGTAATTCCATGGGCTCTTATCTTGTTAAGCAGCCTCATGTGTGGCAGCTTGTCAAAGGCCTTCTGAAAATCCAAATATACAACATCCACTGCATCTCCCTTGTCTAGCCTACTGGTAATTTCCTCAAAAAATTGTAATAGGTTTGTCAGGCAGGATTTTCCTTTAAGGAATCCATGCTGAGTTCTGCCTATCTTGTCATATGCCTCCAGGTACTCTGTAACCTCATCCTTGACAATCGACTCCAACAACTTCCCAACCACCGACGTCAAGCTAACAGGTCCTCTTTGGTATTATTTGCTAGTTTCCTCTTTTAGTATCCTCTTCGATATTATTTGCTAGTTTCCTTTCGTAGTTAATCTTTTCTCTCTTAATGACCTTCTTGGTTTCCTTTTGTAAGGTTTTAAAGACTTCCCAATCCTCTGTCTTCCCACTAATTTTTGCTTCCTTGTATGCCCTCTCCTTAGCTTTAACTTTGGCTTTGACTTCTCTTGTCAACCACGGTTGCATCCTTTTTCCACTCGAAAATTTCTTCTTTTTTGGAATATACCTGTCTTGCACATTCCTCATTTCTTGCATAAACTCCAGCCACTGCTGCTCTGCTGTCTTTCCCGCCAGTGTCTCTTTCCAGTCAACTTTGGCCAGTTCCTCTCTCATGCCACTGTAGTTTCCTTTACTCCACTGAAACACCGACACATCAGATTTCGGCTTCTCTTTTTCTAATTTCACAGTGAACTCAATCATGTTATGATCACTGCCTCCTAAGGGTTCCTTCACCTCAATCTCTCCAATCACCTTCGGTTCATTATACAATACCCAATCCAGTACAGCCGATCCCCTAGTGGGCTCAACAACAAGCTGTTCTAAAAAGCCATCTCGCAGACATTCTACAAATTCTCTCTCTTGAGATCCAGTGCCGACCTGATTTTTCCAATCTACTCGCATGTTAAAATCCCCCACCATTATCATAACACTGCCCTTCTGACAAGCCTTTTCTATTTCCAGTTGTAATTTGTAGTCCACATCCCTGCAGCTGTTTGGAGGCCTATAAATAACTGCCATCAGGGTCCTTTTACCGCTGCTATTCCTTAGCTCAACCCATAAAGATTCTGCACCTTCCGATCCTATATCACCTCTTTCTAATGATTTAATATCATTTCTTACCAATAAAGCCACGCCTCCAAAGTCAGTAACCTCATCCTTGACAATCGACTCCAACAACTTCCCAACCACCAACGTCAAGCTAACAGGTCTATAATTTCCTTTTTGCTTCCTTGCCCCCTTCTTAAACAGCGGAGTGACATTTGCAATCTTCCAGTCCTCCGGAACCATGCCAGAATCTATCGGCTTTTGAAAGATCATCGCTAATGTCTTCGAAACTTCCACAGCTACTTCCTTCAGAACACGAGGGTGCATTCCATCTCGTCCAGGAGATGTACTGACCCTTCAAAGTCAGTACATCTTTTCTTAGATGAAGTGCCCAAAACTGTTCACAATACTCAAGGTGAGGCCTCACCAGTGTCCCTTATAAAGCCTCAGCATCACATCTCTGCTCTTGTATTCTAGACCTCTTGAAATGAATGCTAACATTGCATTTGCCTTTCTCACCACTGACTCAATCTGCAAGTTAGCCTTCAGGGTGTTCTGCATAAGGATTCCCAAGTCCCTTTGCATCTCAGATTTTTGGATTTTCTCCCCATTTAGAAAATAGTCTTCACATTTATTTCTTCTACCAAAGTACATGACCATGCATTCTCCAACATTGTATTTCATTTGCCACTTTCTTGCCCATTCTCCTAATCTGTCTGTCCTTCTGCACCCTACCTGTTTCCTCAATACTGCTTGTCCCTCCACCAATCTGTAAACTTGGCAACAAAGCCATCTATTCCATCATCTAAATCGTTTATAAACAGCATAGAAAGAAGTTGTCTCAACACCGATCCCTATGGAACTCCACTTGTCACTGGCAGCCAGCCAGAAAAGAAGCCTTTTATTCAAATTCACTGTCTCCTACCAATCAGCCAATACTCCAACCATGCTAGTAACTTTCCTGTAATACCATGGGCTCTTAACTTGGTAAGCAGCCTCATATGTGGCACCTTGTCAAAGGCCTTCTGAAAATCCGAACATACAATATCCACTACATCCCCTTCATCTATCCTACTTGTAATCTCCTCAAAGAATTCCAACAGGTTCATCAGGCAAGATTTTCCCTTAGGAAACCATGCTGAATTTGTCCTATCTTGTCCTGTGTCACTAAGTACCCCATAACCTCATCCTTAACAATTGACTCCAACATCTTCTCAACCACTGAGGTCAGGCTAACTGATCTATAATTTCCTTTCTGCTGCCTCCCTCCTTTCTTAAAGAGTAGAGTGACATTTGCAATTTTCCAATCTTCTGGAAACATGCCATAGTCCAATGATTCTTGAAAGATCATTACTAATGCTTCCACAATTTCCACTTCTGCATCTTTCATAACCCTAGGGTTCAGTTCATCTGGTCTAGGTGACTTATGCATCTTTAGATCCACCAACTTTTTGAGCACTTTCTCCTTTGTAATAGAAACTGCACTCATTTCTCTTTCCTCACACCCTTCAACATCTGGCACACTGCTGGTGTCTTCCACAGTGAAGACTGATGCAAAATAATCATTTAGTTCATCTGCCATCTCCTTGTCCCCTGTTATTATTTTGCCGGTCTTATTTTGTAGCGGTCCGACATCCACTCTCATCTCTTTTATTTTTTATGTACTTGAAAAAGTTTTTTTTCTCTATCAACCTAGATATTTCATCTTTTCCCTCCTAATGATTCTTTTAGTTGCTTCCTGTAGGTTTTTAAAAGCTTCCCAATCCTCTATCTTCCCGCTACTATATACTACTATATCAGACTTTATTTTCTCCCTCTCAAATTTCAAGTTGAACTCAACCATATTGTGACCACTGGTTCCTCAGGGTTCCTTTACCCTAAGCTCCCTAATCGCCTCTGGTTCATTACATAACACCCAATCCAGTATAACTGATCCCCTAATAAGCTCAATAACAAGCTGCTCTAAAAAGCCATCTCATAGGCATTCAACAAACTTGTTCTCTTGAGATCCATTACCAACCTAATTTTCCCAATCTACCTGCATGTTAAAATCTCCCTTTACTATTGTAACATTGCCCTTTTGACACACCCTTTCTATTTCCCATTGCAATCTGTGGTCCACATCCGAGCTACTGTTTGGAGGCCTGAATATTACTGCCATCAGCGTACTTTTACCCTTGCAATTTCTTAACTCAATCCACAAGGATTCAACATCTTCCAATCCTATGTCACATCTCACCTCTTCCCCTCTGACCCTCAACACAGGTGCCCTCCATGGTTGCATCCTGAGTCCCATCTACTTCCTTTACACCCACGACTGTGCTGTCACACACAGCTCCAATCTGGTGATCAAATTTGCAGATGACACAACATTGATCAGTCTTATTTCTAGTGGTGATGAGACAGCCTGTAGAGGAGAGGTTAACACCCTGATACAGTGGTGCCAAGATAACAACCTCTCCCTCAATGTCCAAAAATAAAAAGAGCCATTTGTGGGTTACAGGAGGAACAGAGACAGGCTTGGCCCAATCAACATCAATGGGTCTGCAGCTGAGAGGGTGAGTAGCTTCAAGTTCCTCAGTATACACATCACCGAAGATCTCACCTGGACTGTGCACAATGGCTTTGTTGAAAATTGCATCACAGCATTTCTTCCACGCCTTAGGCAATTGAAGAAGTTCAGCATGAGCCCCCAAATCCTCCAGACCTTCTAGAAGCACCACTGAGAGCATCCTGACTGGCTGTATCACTGCCTGTTATGGGAACTGCACCAACCTTGATTGCCGGGCACTGCACAGAGTCCGGCTCATCTGTGGATGTGAACTTCCCTCCATAGAGGACATTTACTTTTCTCAGGTGCGTAACGAAAGCCTGGACGATCATCGGGGACACCAGTCACCCCAATCATAAACTGTTTCAGCTGCTTCCGCCTGGCAAACGATACCGCAGCATTAAAGCCAGAACCAACAGGCTACGGGACAACTACTTTCTACAAGCCATGAGACTTTTAAATTCACATGTCTGTACATTGTGACAGCGTCATATAACACAAAGATATTTACTCCCTCATGTTGTGAGATGGATGTAAAATTTAAGTAAATTCAATAAATTCAATAATGATTTGATGATATTCTTTACCAACAGAGCCACGCCACCCCCTCTGCCTACCTTCCTATCATAGAAACATAGAAAACCTACAGCACAATACAGGCCCTTCAGCCCACAAAGCTGTGCCGAATATGTTCTTACCTTAGAAATTACCTAGGGTTACCCATAGCCCTCTGTTTTTCTGAGCTCCATGTTCCTGTCCACCACCACAGTCACCGGAAGCCCATTCCATGCATTCACCACTCTCTGCGTAAAAAACTTATCCCTGACATCTCCTCTGTACCTACTTCCAAGCACCTTAAAACTGTGCCCTCTCGAGTTAGCCATTTCAGCCCTGGGAAAAAGCCTCTGACTATCCACATGATCAATGCTTCTCATCATCTTATACACCTCTATCAGGTCACCTCTCATCCTCCATCGCTCCAAGGAAAAAAGGCCGAGTTCACTCAAATTATTCTCATAAGGCATGTTCCCCAATCCAGGCAACATCCTTGTAAATCTCCTCTGCACCCTTTCTATGGTTTCCACATCCTTCCTGTAGTGAGGCGACCAGAACTGAGCACAGTACTCCAAGTGGGGTCTGACCAGGGTCCTATATAGCTGCAACATTACCTCTCAGCTCCTAAACTCAATCCCACGATTGATGAAGGCCAATACACAGTAAGCTTTCTTAACCACAGAGTCAACCTGCACAGCAACTTTGAGTGTCCTATGGTTTCGGACCCCAAGGTCCCTCTGGTCCTCCACACTGCCAAGAGTCTTACCATTGATACTATATTCTGTCATCATATTTGACTTACCAAATTGAACCACCTCACACTTATCTGGGTTGAACTCCATCTGCTACTTCTCAGCCCAGTTTTGCATCCTACCAATGTCCTGCTGTAACCTCTGACAGCCCTCCACACTATCCACAACACCTCCAAACTTTGTGTCATCTGCAAATTTACTAACACATCCCTCCACTTCTTCATCCAAGTCATTTATAAAAATCATGAAGAGTAGGGGTCCCAGAACAGATCCCTGAGGCACACCATTGGTGACTGACCTCCATGCAGATTATGACCCATCTACAACCACTCTTTGCCTTCTGTGGGCAAGCCAGTTCTGGATCCACAAAGCAATGTCCCCTTGGATCCCATGCCTCCTTACTTTCTCAATAAACCTTGCATGGGGTGCCTTGTCAAATGCCTTGCTGAAATCCATATACACTACATCTACTGCTCTTCCTTCATCAATGTGTTTTGTCACATCCTCAAAAAATTCAATCAGGCTCGTAAGGCATGATCTGCCTTTGACAAAACCATGCTGACTATTCCTAATCATATTATGCCTGTCCAAATGTTCATAAATCCTGCCTCTCAGAATCTTCTCCATCAACTTACCAACCACTGAAGTAATACTCACTGGTCTATAATTTCCTGGGTTATCTCTACTCCCTTTCTTGAATAAGAGAACAACATCCACAACCCTCCAATCCTCCGGGACCTCTCCCGTCCCCATCGGTGATGCAAGGATCATTGCCAGAGGCTCAGCAATCTCCTCCCCTGCCTCCCACAGTAGTTGGGGTATATCTCATCTGGTCCCGGTGATTTATCCAACTTGATGCTTTCCAAGAGCTCCAGCACATCTTCTTTCTTAATACCTACATGCTCAAGCTTTTCAGTCCGCTGTAAGTCATCCCTACAATCGCTAAGATCCTTTTCCATGGTGAATGCTGAAGCAAAGTACTGATTAAGTACCTCAGCTATCTCCTCTGGTTCCTTACACACTTTTCCACTGTCACACTTGATTGGTCCTATTCTCTCACATCTTATCCTCTTGCTCTTCACATACTTGCAGAATGCCTTGGAGTTTTCCTTAATCCTGCTCGAAAGGGCCTTCTCATGGCCCCTTCTGGCTTTCCTAATTTCTTTCTTAAGCTCCTTCCTGCTAGCCTTATAATCTTATAGATCTCCATCATTACCTAGTTTTTGAACCTTTCATAAGCTCTTCTTTTCTTCTTGGCTAGAACTCCACGCAAACATCCCCTGAACATTTGCCACATTTCTTCCGTACTTTTCCCAGAGAACATCTGTTCCCAACTTATGTTTCCAAGTTGCTGCCTGATAGCCTCATATTTCCCCTTACTCCAATTAAACGCTTTCCTAACTTGTCTGTTCCTATCCCTCCCCAATGCTATGGTAAAGGAGATAGAATTATGATCACTATCTCCAAAATGCTCTCCCACTGAGAGATCTGACCCCTGACCAGGTTCATTTTCCAATACCAAATCAAGTACAGTCTCTCCTCTTGTAGGCTTATCTACATATTGTGTCAAGAAACCTTCCTCAACACACCTAACCAACTCCACCCCATCTAAACCCCTTGTTCTAGGGAGATGCCAATCGATATTTGGGAAATTAAAATCTCTCACCACGACAACTCTGTTTTTATTACACCTTTCCAGGATCTGTTTCCCTATCTGCTCCTCGATATCCCTGTTACTATTGGGCGGCCTATAAAAAACACCAAGTAACATTATTGACCCCTTCCTGTTCCTAACCTCTACCCACAGAAACTCCGCAGACAATCCCCCCCATGACGTCCACCTTTTCTGCAGCCATGACACTATCTCTGATCAACAGTACCATGCCCCCACCTCTTTTGCCTCTCTCCCTGTCCTTTCTGAAACATCTAAAGCCTGGCACTCAAGGTTACCATTCCTGCCCCTGAGCCATCCAAGTCTCTGTAATGGCCACAACATCATAGCTCCAAGTACAGATCCATGCTCTAAGCTCATCTGCTTTGTTCATAATACTCCTTGCTTTAAAATAGACACATCTCAAACCATCAGTCTGAGTGTATCCCTTCTGTATCACCTGCCTATCCTCCCTCTCGCACTGTCTCCAAGCTTTCTGTATATGTGAGCCAACCTCCCTTTCCTCCGTCCCTTCAGTTTGGTTCCCACTCCCCAGCAATCCCAGTTTAAACTCTCCCCAGTAGCCTTTGCAAACCTCCCTGCCAGGATATTGGTCCCCGCGGGATTCAAGTGCAACCCATCCTTTTTGTACAGGTCACACCTGCTCCAAAAGAGGTCCCAATAATCCAGAAATCTGAATCCTGCCCTCTGCTCCAACCCCTCAGCCACGCATTTATCTTCCACCTCACTCTATTCCTATACTCACTGTTGTGTGGCACAGGCAGTAATCCCGAGATTACTATCTTTGTGGTACTGCTTCGCAACTTCCTTCCTAACTCCCTGTAGTCTGCTTTCAGGACCTCCTCCCTTTTCCTACCTATGTCGTTGGTACCAATATGTACCACGACCTCTGGCTGTTCTCCTTCCCACTTCAGGATATCGTGGACGCGATCAGAAAAGTCCTGGATCCTGGCACCTGGGAGGCAAACTACCATCCGTGCTTCTTTCCTGCGTCCACAGAATTGCCTGTCTGACCCCCTAACTCTAGAGTCCCCTATCACTGCTGCCATCCTCTTCTTTTCCCTACCCTTCTGAGCCATAGGGCCAGACTCTGTGCCAGAGGCGCGGCCACTGTTGCTTCCTCCAGGTAGGCTGTCTCCCCCAACAGTACTCAAACAGGAGTATATATTGTCAAGGGGTACAGCCACTGGGGTACTCTCTACCCTCTGACTCCTGCCCTTCCCTCTCCTGCCTATCACTCTGATACAATGTGTAATCTTGGACAATCAACTCCCAACTACAACCAATCTTCAGCCATGATTCAGTGATGGCCACAACATCATAGCTGGCAATCTGTAATAGTGCAGCAAAAACATCCACCTTATTTGTTATACTCTGTGCATTGAGATATAACATTTTGAGTGCAGTATTTGCTACCCTTTTTGATTCTGCATCCCTAATGCACTGATACTCACCCTGCGGGCTGCAATTTTGTCCTATCATTTGCCTACTCTCCCCTGCTATCTTTGCATTTTCATCATCTGTCATATCCTGAGTCCCTTCACTCCAGTTCGCAGCCCCCTGACAAGTTAGTTTAAACTCTCCCCAACAGCTTGAACAAATCTGCCCGCGAGAATATTGTTCCCCCCCCCCCCACTGCCCGTGTTCAGGTGCAACCCGTCACTTTTGTACAGATCATACCTCCCCCAGAAGAGATCCCAATAATCCAAAAACCTGAAACTCTGCCCCCACACCAGCTTCTCAGCCACACGTTTATCTGCCAAATCATCCTGTTTCTACTCTCACTGGCACATGGCACAGGCAGCAATCCAGAAATTACTACCCCGGAGGTCTTACTTCTCAGCTTTTTGCCTAGCTCTCTAAATTCTCTTTTCAGGACCTCTTAGCTTTTTTCTTCCTATGTCACTAGTACCAATATGTACCAAAACATCTGGCTGCTCCCCATCCCTCTCCAAAATGCTGTGGACGCGATCCAAGACATCCCTGACCCTGGCACCTGTGAGGCAACAGGCCATTCAGGTGTCCTGTTCACACCCACAGAGTCTCCTGTCTGTTCCTCTGACCATTGAGTCCCCTATCACTACTGTTCCCCTCTTCTCCCTCTTTCCCTTCTGCATCATGGACTTGTGCTCTGTGCCAGTAACCTGGTCTCCATGGCATTCCCCTGGGAGGTCATCCCCCACACAGTGTCCAAAACAGCATACTTATTATTGAGGGGAATGGCCACAGGGGTGCTCTGCGCTAACTGCCTGTTCACCTTCCCATTCCTTCTCCTGACAGTCACCCAGTTACCTGTCTCCTGCAATTTAGGAGTGACTACTTCCCTGTAACCCTGATCGATGATCTTCTCACTCTCCCATAGAAGCTGAAGGTTATCTAGCTGCTGCTCCAGATTCCTAATACAATCTTCAAGGAGCTACAGCTGGATGCTCTTTACAGAAATGTAGTTCCCAGGGAGTCTCTGGATCTCCCAGGACCCCAACATCTGGCATGAAGAACCCAGCTGGCCGATTAGACTACACCAAGTACCCTTGACACTGTAAGAAAAAAGGGAAACAGAAACTTAGCCGGACGATTTACCCAGAGCCAACAGCTCTTCCAAGCTGAAGCCTCCTTTAGCCAAAGTCTCACTATACTGTGAAGACTCCACTGAATCGTCTATTCAAGGTGTGCCGAATTTGAAGAAATTTTCCTCCTAATTCCTTTCACCCCACAGATGCTGCTTGACCCACTGATCAGAGAAGGTAGAACCCAGAACAGTAACGCACCATAAGACCCTTCAGCTCATAATATTGGGGTGTCCTTCTAACCTACTCTAAGATCAATCTAACCTCTCCCACCTGCATAATCCTCAATTCTTCTACCATCCATGTACCTATATAAGAGTGTCTTAAATGTCCCTAATGGATTTGCCTCTACCTCCACCCCTTGAAGGGTATTCCATGCACCCGCCATTCTCTGTGAAAGAAACTTACCCCTGACTTCCCCATTTATATCTTCCTCCAATCTCCTTCAAATTAGGTATTGCCACCCTGGAGGAAAAATCTTAGCTGTACACTCTATCTGTGCCTCTTATTATCTTGTACATCTTTATCAAGTCCGTAAGACATAAGACCATAAGATATAAGAGCAGAATTATGCCTTATGGCCATTAAGTCTGCTCTGCCATTTCATCATGGTTGATTTATTATCTTTCTCAAACCCATTCTCTTGCCTTCCTTCATCCTCCTTTGCTCTCAACCTATCCTCAAAAGATGTGCCCTCTAATCTAGGCAGCATCCTGTTTAATCTCTTCTGCACCCTCTCTAAAGCTTCCACATCCTTCCTATAAAGGGGCGACCAGAATTGAACACAATAAAGTTGTTGAGTTGCTCGAGCAGATTGTGCGTTGCTCTGGATTTCAGCGCCCTGCAGTTCCTTGTGTCGCCAGGTGAGGGCATACTGCATTCTCTTCCTCCAACCCCAAGACTCCTTCAAGATTGCTTCATGTCATTTCCAGTACACAAGGGTAAGGATAACGAGGTAATTGTTATCCAGATCCAATGTAGCACAAAAAAAATATAAAAGACGAAGAACACAATAATAATAATTTAGTAGTCCATGCAAACATTCTGTTAAGAAGTACACACCACTAAACTTAAATGAAATCACAACCCTGAGAAATGAAGAAATTTTCACTATAAAAGAAAAATGTTAACCAATGGAAGAGCATGACCCTTCATGGAAGACATCCCCATGATATGAGCAGACTAGATTATCGACAAGGAAGCATCGAATACCTGGCTCAGAGTTGGAGATATCTTCCCAGAAACAGAACGGTTCCTTGTGGCACTACAGGATCAGGTTGTAAACACCAAAATATCAAAAATACATAATAAAAGACTGACAAATTCAAGATAATGACTGCTGAAAACACCAAGAAAAGCCAGAAACAATCCAACACGTTACAAGATCGTACAGAAGTTTGACTCAATCTGATTACTTACATAGGCAGTCAAATGACAAACATCATTCACCAAAACCTTGCATTAAAATACCGATTCATAAAAGAAACCATACCTTACTATAAGTACAAACCTGATTCAGTTTTAGAGTCAGAGTCCCACAGATTATATTACAACCAATCTGTTGTTACAGATAGCACAATCCATAATAAGCATCCAGATATAATGAAACAGGATAAACAACTTATTTAATCAACACAGTCATTCCAAACACACATAACTTACAGAAATCAACGTGAAAAACATCAGAAATATGCTGAAATAAAAGAGGAAATTGAAAGACTATGGAACATGAACAGGGTAAACATTGTCCCAATAGTAATATCTACAACTGGTATCATCCCAATTGCGTATTAATAGCATTAAACAATTAGGGCTACACAGCAATATTTATGTAAATTTTCAGTAAACCACAATACTGAACACCACTAGAATAGTCCAAAAGTTCCCAGCAATAGAGAAATGAGTGTGCTTGGCTTTGACTGTACCTCAGGTTTTACCAATTTGCGCTGAGAAAAAATAAAAATACAATAATAATAATAAAGACCATAATAAATATAAATACATAAGGTAGCTTACCTTTTGATTGATTGTATGTCCATGAAATGACACTAGGCTGTACGTAAGGTGACTGACAGGAAATGATAAGGTAGTAATGGTGGGCTGTGGAGGGGTGGGTTAGAGGATGGAGATGTCGATTAGCTTTACAGCTTGGGGAAAGTGTCCGTTTTGGGTCAGGTGCTGCTGGACTGGATACTACATAGCCTCCACCCTGATGGGAGTGGGACATACAGTCCATGGGAAGTGTAAGTGAGATCCATCATGATGTTACTGGCCCTTTTCCAGCACCTTCCTGAATATATGTCCTCAATAGTGGATAGGCTGGTGCCGGTGATGTATTGGGCAGGTTTGACTACCCGTTGTAGAGCCTTCCTGACTGCCACAGAGCAGTTTCCGTGCCAAGCTGTGATGCAGCCTATTGGGATACTCTCTACTGTGCATCTGTAGAATGACTTGAGTATGGATGTGCAATGTCCGGCTCCCTTCAGCCTCCTCAGCCTTCCCATTATGGGAGAGAGGAGTGGCCATGGTGCTCCAGCTGCACTCTGCTGCACCATGTTGTGTAGAAGGCATAGGTAATCTCCCTCTCCGTGGTCTGGCTGCTGGCTAATGAAGGAGAACCCTCCAATCCCTTGGTGAATTCTCAGCATCCCCCTGCTCACACAGTATGGTGTTCCATTTACAGATGCCACTGTGGACTCTGAGATTCTTTGGTGACCTCCCATTTCAACATAACACCATAAGACCATCAGTCACAGGGGCAGAATTAGACCATTCGATCCATTGAGGCTACTCCTCCATTCCATCATGGCTAATTTATTACCCCTCTCAACCCCATTCTCCTGCCTTCTCCCTGTAACCTTTGACACCCTGACTAATCAAGAACTTATCAACCTCCACTTTAAATATACTCAAAGACTTGGCCTCCACAGCTATCTGTGGTAATATGGTACCACAGGTATATGGAGGAACTTAAGGTGGAGGGTTATATGGGAAGCAGGGTTTAAGGGTCGGCACAACATTGTGGGCTGAAGGGCCTGTACTGTGCTGTACTATTCTATGTTCTATGTTCTATGTAATGAATTCCACAGATTCACATCCCTTTTTTAAAGAAATTTCTCCTCATCTCTGTTCTAAACAGACTTCCCTCTATTCTGAGGCTGTGCCCTCTGGTCCTAGACTCTCCCACTATAGGAAACATCCTCTCTGCATTCACTTTGTCTAGGCCTTTCAATATTCAATAGGTTTCAATGAAATTCCCCTTATTCTTCTGAACTTCAGCAAGTGCAGGCCCAGAGTCACCAAATGCTCCTCAAGCAGTCCTTCTGGTAGAACCCTGCATTAGGGCCAGGTATGTCTTAAGAAAGTAAGACATTCCTGGGTGATCTGGGGTGCTTTGATTGCCATCAGTTTGCAGTCCATGACCCCTCCATGAATGAGAGAGCCACAGACTGAGCATCCACCCAGTGCCCTCCCTGCAAAAAAAGGAGGAAGCTGGGCATTATGGTGACTTTACAACATACATGTAACCCATTGGCCCCTCCCTTAGCCTACTGGAGAGTGTGTCTGTTCCATCAAGATAGTATCCTTCTGATCCGAGACCCTGAGATTCCCGACTTGCTGCTCCACTGCAAAGTCTCTTTGAGATATGCCTACCCTGAAGAAGTTTAAATCTTCTCTTCCAAGGGAGTTCAGTGAGACCTTCTCTCAGTGATCCACTTCTGCTGCTCTCTGCCTCTTCAATGATATATACTCACCCAGACTCAATATCACAGCCTCACCCATCCACCTTCCCCCTCACCTGGTCTCACCTGTCACCTGCCACATTCCCTCCTGCCACCTTTTCATTGTGCCTACTGCACCCTTCCTTCCCAGTCTTGATGAAGGGTCTCGTTCCGAAACACTGACTCTTCCTTTTCCAGTTCTGATGAAGGGTCTCAGTCTGAAACATCGACACTTTATTCTTCTCCAAAGGTGCTGCTGACCTGCTAAGTTCCTGCTCAAATTTGGTGTTACTGTGCAGAGTTGCAAGGTGACAACAACATATTAACACTTTCAACCAGTCAGCAAAGGTCACAACTAAAAAAATTAGCTAAAGTACTAATCAAATCTAGAATGTTTCTCAAATAACTCCTAATGGGAAAAAAAAGCTTTCAGAGCATCAGTTGATATTTTGGCCTGAGACCCCTGATCAGGGCTGGAAAGGAAGAGGAGAGGTGCCAGAACAAGATGGGGGGCTTGGGGGGAGGAGAAGGAGAACAAGCTCGAAGATGGCGGGTAAAACCAGGTGGCCGGGAGAGGGGTTGAAGTGAGAAGCTGGGAGGTGAAAGGTGGAAAAGGCAAAAGGCTGGAGAAGGAGGAATCTGATAGGAAAGAAGAGTGGACAATGGGAGAAAGGGGGGAGGAGGAGCGGAAAAAGCACCAGAGGGAGGTGATAAGCAGATGAGGAGAAGAGAAACAGTCGGAGTGGGGAATAGAAGAGGGAAGGGGGGAGGGGAGAAAGTTACTGGAAGTTGGAGAAACCGATGTTCATCCCATCAGGTTTGAGGCTACCCAGATGGAATATGAGATTTTACCCTTCCAGCCTGAGGGTAGCCTCATCATGGCAGAAAAGGAGGCCACGGACCAACATATTGGAATGGGAATTGTGATTGGAACTGAAATGGTGGGCCGCCGGGAAATCCTGCTTTTTGAAGATGGAGCAAAGTCGCTTGAAAATGCAGTTCCCAGATCTATGTTAGGTCTCACAGTGTAGAGGGGGGCACATCGGAAGCACCAGATGATGTACTGACTGTCAGTTGAAGTGTTGCCTCACTTGGAAAGACCAGGCTCTGGTTGGAGTTGAGGGAGGTGGTGAATGGCCAGGTGTAGCACTTCTTCCACCTGCAGGGATATGTGTCAGGAAATAAATCAAAGCACACCAAGCTGAAGACTCAAATACTTGTTTAATGAACAAATAACATTTGAAATTGATAATCCCACCCCTCTCTCTGGAGGAATTTGTAGCATACAGCAAGAAACAAAAGGGTAAACCAGCTGGCTAGTTTCTGAAGGAGTGCCATGCTTCATGGAGTTAACCCCCAACTGACACAGTTAAGTCTTTCCCAATGAACTGTTTTAGTGGGGTGAATAGTGAAAGACGTGGAGTCACTAGCAGCATTCAGCAAAGTAATATTGTCACTAAAATGGAGGGGAGCAAACTGTCTCCTTGTGGACGGCTGCCAGAGGATCAGATGAGAGAAATTCTTTCCCAAGTTTAAGGGTAAGGGTTGCTGGGCATCCTAGGCAGAGTAAAGAAGGAAACGGCCTCTTTAAGGCTTTTATGTGGGGGGGGGGGTGATGAAGGAATGCATTTACACTGCTTCAGCAAGAGTCTCGTTTCCTTACAGTGGATCAACAGGACACTTTCTGAGTTCAAATTGTATGGTCTTGTGGTTTTTATCTTGACATCCTAAGGTAATGATCCCAATTGATTTTGGGCTGTATATGGGATAGTCTATCAACATGAATGAAAGTTTAACTATGGTCTAGCTTTAGAGAGAAGCTTGAAGTTACGAAGGTGCTAAATGATTTGAAAAATCATCCTCCTTATTATCCTCATTAGGCAGCAGTCTGTTTCCTTCTACATGGTTATACGTAGAGGTTCGGTGTAAATCTTAAGCTCATCATCCCTGCTGGGACATAGGCAGCTCACCAGAGTCCTCCATCCTGAGCTGATAGGAGATTGACCGGTCCCGTGGCTTCAGCTTTCATCACACTGCTTCATACGCCTTCTAGATGAATATACTTCCTCTCTCAGAGATAAGGTCTTTGGAGCTTCTGTTGGCATTTCTGTACGTATATAATGTATAGATTTATAATTACATCTCATTGTAATCATGTGATCATCCGTAGCTTACGGAATTATTAAATTATAATATTATTAAGTTGCACTTTAAAACGTGAACTTATACATAAATAGAACTGCAAGTATGAGGACGTAGAACAAGTAATTCTGAACACGTACAGGAGTTGAAAATAACCCAGGATTTGTAATCTAGAATTGCGTAAAGGAGCCAATAATAAAGGTCTGATGTTTCAGTCAGAGCAGCTTCTTCATTCATCCTTCTATTATCAGCTTTTATTCAAGAGCGGTAAAAATATTTCTTTAAAAACTGAGTTTTCCTTTTAAAAATAAATTTAAAACCTATTTTATGAGTCTGTTTTATTACTCAACGAAATGTACTGATGGTTCAGTGAAGCACAATAATTCCTCAAGCCAAATCCCGGCTTCAACAGAGATGGTGTTCTAACTCACCTCTCTATTCATGTGCTGTCACCAGTAGCTCAGTGCCAATCACTTCCAGCTCAAGGATAAATCTGTCTGAGTGACTCCAATTACAGTGACAGCTGTTTCCTTCACATTAGATTGTATCTTGCTGGCGTAGCTGACTGAACCCAATGTTGCACGCAGTTTATTATATTATCTTCATTCCAATCATTGGATAAGCTTCACTTATTTTTGAACAACTTAGAACTTTGCTATGCCATATAAGTTTTAAAGTCTCCATTAAATTAATTGATATAAAATTGCAAGCAATATGCCTGCAATTTCCTTGGATCTGTTCTGATAAACATGTATTCTTTTCTTGTTGGAAGCTGCTAAATACCATCCATTCCCTGCAGCATTCATGGTAGGGAGATGATTGGAGAAAATTCTAAGGGACAGGCTTTACTGGCATTTGGAAGTGGAGACTTGTTAGGGACAGTCAGCATGGTTTTGGGTAGGGTAGGTCTTGTCTCATTATTGTGATTGTGTCTTCTGAGGGAGTGACAAGATGGTTGATGAGGGTAGGGTATATTGTCTTCATGGACTTTAGTCGATGTTTCAGCCTGAGGCCTTTCATCAGGGCTGGTTATTCAGACACAGGCAGATTAAGTTACAAATAATATTTGCAGTATATAAATAGTCATAGTCATAGTCATACTTTATTGATCCCGGGGGAAATTGGTTAAAAAAAGATGTCCTTAATGTCCTTTGTCACCCATGGCTTGTTATTTGAATAACAAAGGACAGTTCTTGTCAGAACATTGCAGTCCACACAGAAGTTGATGTAATCAGTGGTGCATTCTGTGAGCCCATCAATATCCTCTACATGTGGCTCACAGAGTGCCTGCCAGTCTGTCACCTCAAAACAACCCTGGATCGCCTCATAAGCCTCCTCCAACCATTTCCCTGCTGTCCCCGAGGTTGCAGGTTTACTCTTCACCAGAAGCACGTAGCAGGGTTTTAGATGCACCAGGTTGTGATCTGACCTTCCCAGTGGGGAGAGGGGAGAGGAGCTGTATGCATCCTTAACGTTAGCGTACATCAAATCCAGAGTCTTCTCCCCTCTGGTTGTACAGCTCACATACTGCGTGAAGTTGGGCAGTGTTCTAGCCATGGTAACCTGGTTGAAGTCACCTGAGATGGTAATGAGGGCAGTCAGGTGCTGGGTTTGTAATCTGGCTATGACAGTGTAAATGATGTTACATGCCGACGCCGGGTTGGGAGAGGGAGGGATGTACACAACAACCACAATTGCATGCGAGATTTCCCTTGGCAAATAATATGGCCGGAGTCCAACAGCAAAAAGTTCAATATTCAGGTTACAGACCCGTTCCTTGATCGTAATATGCCCAGGATTGCACCATCTGTTATTTACCAGAACCGCCAGCCCCCCTCCTTTACGCTTACCGCTCTCAGTGCAATTCTGGTCAGCTCGAACGGTCTGGAAGCCCTCTATGGAAACGCTTTGATCGGGTATGTCCTTGTGCAGCCACGTCTCAGTAAAGCACATGACACTGCTTCTAGTGTAAGACTAGAATACCAATAATGCTTCTAGTGTAAGACAATAACTGAATCAAGATACAAACGCCTTACATTTGCAAAGGTTTGGTATTGATATCGAAATTGACTGTACTGATTTTATTTATTTTATTTTATTTAGAGACACAGCACAGGAATAGACTCTTCTGGCCTAATAAGCCAACACCGCCCAATTACACCATGTGACCAATTAAGCGACCAACCCGAATGTCTTTGGACTGTGGGTGGAAACTGGAGCATCTGGAAGGAACCCACATGGACTTAGGGGGAATGTGCAAACTCCTTACAGGCAGTGACAGAATTGAACCAGAGTCTCAGGGACTGTAAGAACATTACACTAACTGTTACGTCACCCGGCAGACCAGGTTTGTTGTCCTGTATTTAAAAGAACTCCACAAGTTGGAAAAACCTTTTACCCCCAACCCCCCCCCCCAGGAAAAGCAATAAGTGATTTGGATTTTGAAGGCAGCATAAGTCACACTTAGGTCTGCGCTAAAGATTGCCCAATCTAGTTGTCTCCTGGAGTGACTGGGAAGAATATAGCTTCATAAAGGTTTCACACTGTGGAAATCTTCACTTCCAAAGCTGAAGCAGTCCCTGATGCAAATGTTGACTGCAGGCAATCGTGTTTCCAAGTCTGGGGCACACCATGGTGTAAAGCATGAAACAAAGCAGTTCTGCCTCGAGAATGTGGAAAGCCATTCTGTAGAAGGGCAGCTCGAGCCTAAGGGAGCTAACCACAAGGATTATTGCACAACTCAGCCCAGTGGTACATTCAGAACTCCCAGAGAAACACCATCTTCTGCCTACATCATGAGCTACGACTAATTCTGCAGGGACAAGGAAGAAATAAACAAATGGGAATTAGACCAAAAATCCAAAAATGGAGAATCAATTCAAAGAACAAAGAAGTACATGAAGCATATCATGGAAACATAAATAACAGTAGTTACTGAAAAAAAATAGAAATATCTTCTACTGCATATTTACTGAAAAAATCCAGAAGGAGCTCTGGATTTTTAGGTCACAGGTTTTATGGGTAAGTCTTTAACTCTGTGGTACTTTATCTGAAAGAATATCAGAATCAGAGTCAATCTGAATCAGTCACGATCAGAATCATAGAACATAGAAATCTACAGCACATTACAGGCCCTTTGGCTCACAATGTTGTGCCGACTATATAACCTACTCTAGAAACTGCCTAGAATTGCCCTATTGCATAGCCCTCTATTTTTCTAAGCTCTGTGTACCTATCTAAGAGTCTCTTAAAAGACCTTATTGTATCCCCCCACTCTACAACCATCGCCGGCAATGCATTCCATGCACCCACCACTCTCTGTGTGAATAACATACCCCTGACATCTCCTCGGTACATATTTCTAAGCACCTTTAAACTGTGCCCCCTTGTGTTAGCCATTTCAGCCCAGGAAAAAAAGCCTCTGGCTATCCACACAATCAATGCCTCTCATCATCTTGTACACCTGTATCAGGTCACTGCTCATCCTCCAATGCTCCAAGGAGAAAAGGCCAAGATCACTCAACCTATTCTCATAAGGCATGCTCTCCAATCCAGGCAACATTCTTGTAAATCTCCTCTGCACTCTCTCTACAGTATCTACATCCTTCCTGTAGTGAGGTGACCAGAACTGAACACAGTACTCCAAGCTGGGTCTGACCAAGGTCTTATGTAGCTGTAACATTACCTCACGGCTCTTGAACTCAATCCCACAGTTGATGAAGGCCAACACACCATACGCCTTCTTAACAACACTGTCAACCTGCACAGCAGCTTTGAGTGGCCCATGGACATGGACTCCAAGATCTCTCTGATCCTCACACTGCCAGGAGTCTTACCATTAATATTATATTCTGTCTTCAAATTGGACCTACCAAAATGAGCCTCTTCACACTTATCTAGGCTCCATCCCTCCCCCTCCTGTCTTCTCCTATCATTTCAGATTTCCCCCTCCCCCTCCCACTTTCAAATCTCTTACTAGCTCTTCCTTCAGTTAGTCCTGACGAAGGGTCTCGGCCCAAAACGTCGACTGTACCTCTTCCAATAGATGCTAGCAACTTTATGTGTGTTGCTTCTCATAATTTTAATAGTTTGTACATGCCTCTGAAAATCTCTACATCTCATTAAACCCCCTGCAGCTTCATTGGAATTAGTCCCAATGGTGGTTATGAGGTACCAGAGCCAGCCAGGTGAGGTTTGGAGGGGGACACCTGTGCAGCACACACCTGAGGCATGGAGGGTGAAGGGAAAAACTTGAAAATGCTCTGTCAGGTCTTGTTATCTTGGTATTTCTTCAGTGTCAGCGGAACTGATGGTATAGTCGCAACTAAATGAGTGAGTGTGCTTGACGAAAGTGTAGGCTCATCTGGGGTTTAGAATTCCAGTTAGGAATTAGATTGTGGACAGTTTCAGCCAGAGACAGGGCAATGTTTCAGCAGCATTTAAAATGAATGAATGGAAAATCCCTCAGTGTTGCTGAGCTCTGTGTCTGAGCTACAGAGGCACACTGAGATCTACGAGATCATGTAGATCGGTCGGGTGCATTCATTAAATCCTTCCGTCCACCTCTAAATAAACGCTAACATTTCCTTCAGAATGTGTCAATCTCACCTGTCCTTTATCAACAAAGCACAAGCTACCACAACAGAATCACATTCAATTTAGAACAAAGGCAGAACACAGTTGGTGGCTTTAGTTTCGAGACTGGAGTTGTCCTTTACTGAGTGTCAAGGTGAAATTCCAGTCCAGACTCTCATTCAATCATGACTTTACTCTACAGAGTGATATCATTAACATTTGGCTCAGTGGGATTTGGAGCACACGGCGATCTTATTACTCCTCAACAGGTCAAATTGGTAACAACAGGGAGTCTGCATACTGACATTTCTTTTTCCCTTTCAATGTATCTCCAATTCTTCCATTCCATTTCTGTTTCTTTAAGTTTATTTTATAGTTGGTTACAACACTCAAGATAGAAAATATTTTGTTCTCCTTTTGCACGATTTATTTAATTCAATTTTTAAAATATACACTCAGTGGCCACTTTGTTAGGTATACAGTACATGTACACCTGCTCATTAACGCAAATACCCAATCGGCCAATCATGTTGCAGCAACTCAAGACATAAAAGCATGCAGACATGGTCAGGAGGTTCAGATGTTGTTCAGACCCAACATCAGAATGGGGAAGAAATGTGATCTCAGTTACTTTGAATGTGGAATGACTGTTGGTGCCAGACAGGGTGGTTTAAGTATCTCAGAAACTGCTGATCTCCTTGGATTTTCATGAACAGCAGTTTCTAGAGTTTACAGAGAATGGTGTGAAAAACAAAAAAACATTGAATAAGTGGCAGTTCTGTGGGCGAAAATGCCTTGTTATTGAGAGAGTTCAGAGGAGAATCACTGGACTGGTTCAAGCTGGCAGGGAGGTAACAGTAACTTAAATAACCACACGAAACAACAGTGGTGTGTAGAAGAGCATCTCTGAATTGCTAACACATTGAAACTTGTAGTCCATGGGCTACAACAGAAGATCACAAACGTACAGGAAATACCTAATGAAGTGGCCACTAAGAGTAAATTTCGTATTGTAATTTATAGTAATTGTTGATGTATTCCACTGTGCTGTTGCCGCAAAACAACAAATATCATGACATATATGAGTGTTATTAAACCCGATGCTGTTTCTGACTCCCGATTTAGGAAGGTTGGTATGATATCGCAAAGTGTGTTGAGTGCCAAGTCATTGTGTGTGCTTGGTTGATAGGTTGTTGATTAGTCAGGGTTACGGGGAGAAGAACAGGAGAATGGGGTTGAGAGGGATAATAAATCAGCCAGAACAGACACAATGGGCTGAATGCCCTTAATTCTGCTTCTGTGTCTTATGGTCTTAAGTTATATACTGTAAGTATTTTAGTTTCTTGGTAACTGAAATTGAAACAACAAACTAGGATTTCTTTCCTCAATGTTACTTTAACCATTAGAGTGTATAAGGTGAAGACTGATGGTTTGATGATCCTACCGTGTGCACATTTACAACAGATTGTTGCGGCAAAGTGTGAAATTGTTTTGGAATGGTTAAAAATGAATGTAAGGGGTTGGCTCTATGAAAAGGTGCAAGTTTGCTGGGATGTTTAAAAATAGCCTGGTATCAGAACGTTGCCTCCAGGGTTACAATCTGGTTCAAAGCTTAAAATTACCCAGTGAAGAAACACCCTCAACTTTAGAAAAGGTATTGCTGGAGTACAACAAATGAAATACCAGTGGCACGAGTGTTTAACCTGTCAAACCATTGGTTACATCATGAAATTGATCCTGGACCAGAATACTCTGTGTGTGACCAAGTATAACAATGTGTGTGTGTGTGTGTGTGTGTGTGTGTGTGTGTGTATGTCTGTGTGAATTTGTGTATGAATATGTGTGAGTGTACATCAGTGTGAATTTGTGTATGAATATGTGTGAGTGTGTGTCTGTGCCTATGTGAGTGTGAATGTGTGTGTGTGTGTGTGTGTGTGTACGTGTATGTGTGTATATGTTTGTATGTTTGTGTCTGTGTACTGTGTATATGTGTGTGAGTACATGTGTATATATGTGTGTGTACGTACGTGTATGTGTACATGCGTATATGTGTGTGTACGTACGTGTATGTGTATGTGTGTATATGTGTGTGTGTACGTACCTGTATGTGTACGTATGTATATGGCTGTATGTGTGTGTCTGTGTATGTGTGTGTACGTGTATGTGTACGTGTGAGTGTGTGTACCCACACATGTTATTAACACAGCTGATTGTATCAGTCACGTGCCTGAGGAAATTCTGTAGGCAGGTCACAGAGACCCAGTGATTGCACCCTGATCCATTCTTTGCCTGGCAACAAACATTTCAATAATGAATCTCACATGGGGTTAATTTTATCAAATACGTTTTGCAGTCTTTTTAGATGGGCTGTGCACAATGTATTTTAGCTTTACAGGACGCTGGTCAAGATAATTATCATTAAATCGGTCTTTGGAGTGAGTTCCCATTACAAACAAGTTCAATCAAATATAAATTGATTTTTGGGCAATTTGTGCAGTGTGCAGAGAAGTGGCATTTTAAAATAAATGTATTTCTGAATTATTTTTCATTTATTCTATTAACGTTTACTAAATATTGCAAGTGTTTCTCTAAATACTTAGCAAGAAGGCTTCATGCTGTCTCACAAAAGCCTGATTGAAGGGAATGAATTGATCAAACCCACTGCCACTCTGAGTAAAGCTCACTGAGGTAGGAAGGCAGCTGAGGCTTGTACAGGGAAAACTCAAAGGTGAATTCAAGTCTCCATGCATGGGAAGCATTATTCAGGATCCCTACCACTCATCCCACAATCTCTTTGACCCAGGAGGGAGGTACAGGAGCATCAGGACGAGGGCTGTCAGACTGGGTAACAGCTTCTTCCCTCAGGCTGTGAGACTAATGAGTACCCTGTCACCACCGAGGTCTCGTTACTAGGACAACAAGCTGTTAACTGTTTACTGTTTGCCTGTGGTATGCAATATGTGCATTTTGAACTATATTTTATTAACTAATTTGTGGTAATATTTTGGTTTATGTGCTGTGTGTGATATATGTTTTGTGGGTGCTGGAGGAAGTGGTCCAAAGGAACGCTGTTTTGTTTGGTTATATATGTCTACAGTCAGATTACAATAAACTTGAACTTGAAATGATAGATTGAGGTTGGTACCGGTTCTACATGTTCGGGTAAACCTAAGTACAAGCTCAGAGAGGAAAGATTTTAAGATAACCCGAGGGTCATGTGTCTTTCAGAGATGGTGGTGTAGGAGATGGAAGGGGAAATGTGGACGTGGATTGGTGTATAGAAAGTTTTAGACTGATATGGGCCACAATTTTGCACTACTTTTAATCTTTAAATATTTCTTATTGTAATTTATAGTAATTTTTATGTATTGCACTGTGCTGCTACTGCAAAACAAGAAGTTTCATGGCACATGACAGTGATAATAAACCTGATTCTGATTCTTTTCTTTTCCTCAGAACTTGCTGGACTGGGAATTAGTTTTCCAGATGTATCCAAGCCATTACTTTTAACCCAATCTGGCCTAGTGTTTAAGCCCGAGTAGAACTTCTGTTCACCAATATCTGAATTTGTCATGATCTGAGCTACTTAGTCAGTAAGAAAGAATCACTTCTCTGCCGTGCTGTAAAGTGATGAGGGAAAACAATGGGAGTTGAATATTTGCAATTATCACACAGCGAGCCTGCAGCTCAGTACTTTTTCCAAATGTCAGCAACGTCATGAAAGCATTGCGTAATACAGACTGGATCAATTAACTGTTTAGTGAGGTAGGGATTAAGAGCTGGTTATGGACCAGAAAGGATAAGATGAGGGAACACAAACCAATCTTTACGGAGGGATCAGAAGCGGAGAGAGTGAGCAATTTCAAATTCCTGGGTGTCAATATCTCTGAGGACTGAACCTGGTTCCAACATATCGATGCAGCTATAAAGAAGGCAAAATAGTGGCTACGTTTCATTAGAAGTTTGATGAGATTATGGTTTGTCAACTAAAGCATTCGAAAACTTCTACAGATGTACCGTGGAGAGCATTCTGACAGGCTGCATCACTGTCTGGTATGTGGGGCTATTGCACAGGATCAAGTAAATTGCATAAAGTTGTTAAATTAGTCATCTCCATCATTTGTACTAGCCTCCGTAGTATCCAAGATATCTTCAAGGAACAGTGCCTTCGGAAGGCAGTGTCCATCAATTAGGACCCCTACCACTCAGGACGTGCTCCCTTCTCATCGTTACCATCAGGAACGAGGTACAGAAGCCTGAAGGAACACACCCGGTGATTCAGGAACAGCTTCTTCCCCTCTGCCGTCCGATTTCTAAATGGACATTGAAACTATGAACACTATCTCACTACTTTTTATTTCTGTTTTTCTTCCTCTAGCTAGTTAATAAACATATATAACAAAGTTAACAAATTTCACGACATATGCTGGTGATATTAAACCTGCTTCTGGTATTAAAATACTGCCCCCTTAATGTGCTGATATACTGATCATTGTCCATCTTTGTCATTACAGTGTTTAATTTAAGGACTTTTCTTTAATTAAATAATTCCTCACAACCCAGGTTCAAGTGTTTCCAAATCCAAGTTTATTATTTATTCACTAAAAACAAGGAATTAATCCAAAATAGATTCTTGTGGACTGAGGAGATCAGGCTCAGTTTCTACACTTGGAGTATTGTGAGAAGTTTTGGGCCCCTTATCTAAGAAGGAATGTGCAGGCAATGGAGAGGGTCTAGAAGAGGTTCATGAGAATGATCGGGGAACGAAAGGGTCCAGACCATCATGAATAAAGCTCTCCTAACCATTGAGCACATCGGCATGAAATGCTTTCATAGGAAAGCAGAATTCATCATCAGGGACCCCCACCACTCAGGTTGGGCTGTCTTCTCACTGCTGCCATCAGGAAGAAGGTACAGCAGCCTCAGGACTCACAGCACCAGGTTCAGGAACAGTTATTACCCCTCAACCATCAGGCTGTCGAACCAAAGGTGATAACTTCACTCAACTTCACTTGCCTATCACTGAAATGTTCCCACAAACATAGGACTCACTTTCAAGGACTTTTCACCTCATGGCTTTCAATATTTATTGCTTATTTATTTATTTGTTTGTTTGTTTATTTGTTTCTTCTTTTGCATTTTGCACAATTTGTTGTCTTCTACATTCTGGCTGAACACCCTATTTGGGCAGTCTTTCATTGATCCTGTAATGGTTATTATTCTATAGGTTTATTGAGTATGCCCACAAGAAATGAATCTCAGGGTTGTATATGGTGGTATCTATGTACTTTGATTATAAATTTACTTTGAACATTGAATTCTGAACATATGAAGAGGGCTTGATAGCTCTGGGCCTGTACTCACTGGAGTTTAGGAGAATGATAGATAGATAGATAGACAGACAGACATACTTTATTGATCCCGAGGGAAATTGGGTTTCATTACAGTTGCACCAACCAAGAATAGAGTATAAATATAGCAATATAAAACCATAAATAGTTAAATAGTAATATGTAAATTATGCCAGTAAATTATGGAATAAGTCCAGGACCAGCCTATCGGCTCAGGATGTCTGACCCTCCAAGGGAGGAGTTGTAAAGTTTGATGGCCACAGACAGGAATGACTTCCTATGACACTCTGTGCTGCATCTCGGTGGAATGAGTCTCTGGCTGAATGTACTCCTGTGCCCACCCAGTACATTATGTAGTGGATGGGAGACATTGACCAAGATGACATGCAACTTGGACAGCATCCTCTTTTCAGACACCACCGTGAGAGAGTCCAGTTCCATCCCCACAACATCACTGGCCTTACGAATGAGTTTGTTGATTCTGCTGGTGTCTGCTACCTTCAGCCTGCTGCCCCAGCACACAACAGCAAACATGATAGCACTGGCCACCACAGACTCGTAGAACATCCTCAGCATCGTCCGACAGATGTTAAAGGACCTCAGTCTCCTCAGGAAACAGAGACGGTTCTGACCCTTCTTGTAGACAGCCTCAGTGTTCTTTGACCAGTCCAGTTTATTGTCAATTCGTATCCCCAGGTATTTGTAATCCTCCACCATGTCCACACTGACCCCCTGGATGGAAACAGGGGTCACTGGTGCCTTAGCCCTCCTCAGGTCCACCACCAGCTCCTTAGTCTTTTTCACATTAAGCTGCAGATAATTCTGCTCACACCATGTGACAAAGTTTCCCACCGTAGCCCTGTACTCAGCCTCATCTCCCTTGATGATACATCCAACTATGGCAGAGTCATCAGAAAACTTCTGAAGATGACAAGACTCTGTGCAGTAGTTGAAGTCCGAGGTGTAAATGGTGAAGAGGAAGGGAGACAAGACAGTCCCCTGTGGAGTCCCAGTGCTGCTGATCACTCTGTCTGACACACAGTTTTGCAAGCACACGAACTGTGGTCTGCCAGTCAGGTAATCAAGAATCCATGACACCAGGAAAGCATCCACCTGCATCCCTGTCAGCTTCTCCCCCAGAAGAGCAGGGTGGATGAGGAGGGAATCTCATTAAAACCAATCAAATATTGAAAGGCCTAGATAGAGTGGATGTGGGGAGAATGTTTTCTACAGTGGGAGAGTCCAGGACCAGAGGGCACAGCCTCAGAACAGAAGGGCGACCCTTTAGAACAGAGATGAGGAGGAATTTCTTTTGTCAGAGTGTGGTGAATCTGTGGAATTCATTGCCACAGATGGCTGTGGAGGCCAAGTCATCAAGTATATTTAAAGCAGAGGTTATTTTGCAGTCAAGATATCAAAGGTTACAGGGAGAAGGAAGGAGAATGGGGTTGCGAAGGAAAATAAATCAAATGGTGAAGCAGACTCGATGGGCTGAAAGGCCTAATTCTGCTGCCATGTCTTACGGTCTCAACTGACCGCCCCTCCCCCCCACCATCCCTGTGAGCTTGTTCGGTGGAAGCTGATGATTGTTGAGAATCCTTCCTGGTAGGGTATACTGATAATCAATGTCAAATCCAGTCTGTGTCCAACCCCGCTTTGGTATTATGTGTTTCAGAGGAATAAGAGATATCCTGACTACATTCACAAGCAATCTCCCAGTATTGGTATTGGTATTGGATTATGTTGTCACATGTACCCAGATACACTGAAAAGCTTACCTTACATACTGTTATACAGATCAGATCATTACACAGTGCATTGAGGTAGTATGAAGTAAAACGATAACAAAACAGAATAAACTGTTGCAGAGAAAGTGCAGTGCAGGTAAACAATAAAGTGCAATATCATTACAACGTTTGATTGCAAGGCCAAGAGTCCATCTTATCATACCGGAGGTCCACTCAAGAATCTAATAACGGTGGGATAGAAATTGTCCTTGAGCCTATTGATACGTGTTTTCAAATTTTGTATTGTCACGGTCAAGTGTCAGTCACACCTGAAAGATCACACATCCATTACAATTGCACATCTATACTCACGTCATTTCTCAGATGAGCTGTACAGAGCATTCTGACAAGCCGTATCACTGCATGGGATGGAAACTGCACTGTGGCAACAGTAAGGCTTTACTACAGGTGGTCAAAACTGCCCAGCACATCACCAGAACCAGCCCACCCACCATCAAGAACATATCAAAGACGTCCTCTGCCTGGCATCACTTAATGGACATACATTCAGTCCATGTATGTAAGGTACCTTAAGTATTTATTTTTATTGTGTGTTTTATTAGTATTGTATTCTTTATCTAATTGTGTTTTTTTTCTGGTGCTTTAGATCCAGAGTAACAATTATTTCATTTTCCTTTACTCTTGTGTACAGGAGATGGTATTAAACAATCTTGAATCTTGCACACAAACTACATTTTGGAAATACAGAAAATTCCAGAAGTACTCAGCATCTTTGGAGAGAGAAACAGAGATAATAGTTTAGATTAAAGATCCTTCAACAGATAATCACACTTGTTCTTTGGTAGACACATGAGATTCAGCAGATGCTGGAAACTTTGAGCAGCGCCAACAAAATGCTGAAGGTACTCAGCAGGTCAGGCAGCATCTGTGAAAATGAATAAACAGTGAATGTTTCACTCTTCACCCTTGTTTGTCATCTATAACAACGATCTTGATGATAATGTGGTTCATGGATCAGCAAATTTGCAGTTCACACCAAGATTGAAGGAGTAATGGACAGCAAGGAAGACTATCAAAGCTTGCAAAGGGATCTGGACCAGCTGGAAAAATGACAGGTGGAGTTTAGTGTAGACAAGTGTGAGGTGTAAAGAGGACTGACCAGGGTCAGTCTTACACAGTGAGCAGTAGGGCATTGACGAGTGTGGTAGAACAGGGGGATCTGGGAATACAGGTCCATAATTTATTGAAAGTGGAATCTCAGATAGATAGGATTGTAAAGAAAGCTTTTGGAACATTGGCCTTCAAAGATCAATGTATTGAGATGTTATGTTGAAGTTGTTTAAGACATTGGTGAGGCCTAATTTGGAGTATTGTGTGCAGTTTTGGTCACTGACCTACAGGAAAGATGTAAATAAGATTGAAAGAGTACAGAGAAAATTTACAAGGATTGTTGTTGGGTCTGGAGGACCTGAATTGTAAGGAAAGATTGAATAGGTTAGAACTTTATTCCCTGGAACGTAGGGAATTGAGGGGGATTTGATAGAGGTATACAAAATTATGAGGGTTACAGATAGGGTAAATGCAAGAAGATCTTTCCCACTGACGTTGGGTGAGACTACAACTAGAGTTTATGGGTTAAGAACATAAGACCATAAAGTATAAGAGAAGAATTAGGCAATGTGGCCCATCAAGTCTGCTCTGCCAGTTTATCATGGCTGATCCAATTTTCCTCTCAGCCCCAATCCCCTGCTTTCTCCCTGTATCTCTTCAATCAAGAATCTATCAACTTCTCCCTTAAATAGACATAAAGACTTGGCCCCCACAGCTGTCTGTGGTAAAGAATTGAGTACAGGAATTGAGCACTCTCTGGCTAAAGAAATTCCTCCTAATCTCCATTCTAAAATGACACTCCTCTATTCTGATGCTGTGTCCTCTGATCTTGGACTCTCCCAGCAAAGGAACCATCCTCTCCACATCCAGTCTATCAAAGCCTTTCACCATTCAATAGGGTTCAATGAGGTCACTCCTCATTCTTCTGAATTTTAGTGAAAACAGGCCCGGAGACATCAAACATTCTTCATATGACAAGCCATTCAATCCTGGAATCATTTTCATGGACCTCTTCTGAACCTTTTCAGGAAAGTTTCAGCATTACATCCTTGCTTTTCTATTCTTGTCCTCTTGAAATGAATGCTAACATTCCACTTGCCTTCCTCACCACCAACTCAACCTGCAAATTAACCTTTAGGAAATTTTCACAACGGCTCACAAGTACCGTTGCTCCTCAGTTTTTTGTATTTTCTCTTCATTTAGAAAATAGTCAACCCTTTCATTTCTTCTAACAAAGTCCATGACCATACACTTCCCAACACTGTCTTCCATCTGCCATTTCTTTGCCCATTCTCCTAATCTGTCTAAAGTCCTTCTGAGCCTTTCTACTTCCTCAAATCCACCTGCCCTCCACCTATCTTCATATCATCTGAAAACTTTGCAACAAAACCATCAATTTTATCATCCAAATCTTTGATATATAAATAAAAAGAATCAGTCCCAACACAGATCTTTGTGGAGCATCACCAGTCACCGGTAGCCAACCAGAAAAGGGTGGCTTCAGACCCCTCTTTGCCTCCTGCCAACCAGCCACTGCTTTATCCATGCTAGAATCTTTCCCGTAATACCATGGGCTCATATCTTTTTAAGCAGCCTCATGTGCCTAAATCCAGTACACAACGTCAACCAATTCTCCTTTGTCTATCCTGCTTGTTATTTCTTCAAAGAATTCCAACAGACTGTCAGGCAAAATTTTCCCTTGAGGAAACCACGCTGACTATGGCCTATTTTATCATGGGCCTCCAAGAAATCTGAGACCTCATCATTAATAATTGACTCCAACATCTTCACAACCACTGAGGTCAGACTAACTGGTCTGTAGTTTCCTTTCTTCTGCCTCTCTCCCTTCTTCAAGAGTGGAGTGACATTTGCAATTTTCCAGTCTTCTGGAACCATTCCAGAATTTAGTGACTCTTGAAAGATCTTTGCTAATGCCTCCACAATCCTTCAGCCACCTAATTCAGAACCGTGGGGTGTACACCATCTGGTCCAAGTGATTTATCTACCTTCAGTTTCCCAAGAACCTTCTCTCTAGATATGGTAACTTCACACACTTCACGACCCCTGCCACCTGGAATTTCCACCATACTGTTAGTCTCTTCCACAGTGAAGACTGATGCAAAATGTTTATTCAGTTCATCTGCCAGTTTGCTGTCTCCTATTACTACCTCTCCAGCATCGTTTTCCAGTGGTGGAAGGTGAAATGTTTAAGGGGAACATGAGAAGATACTCCTTCACTCAAAGGGTTGTGAGAGTCTGGATTGAGCTGTCAGTGCAAGTGATGGATGTGATTTTGATTACAGCGTTTAAGAGAAGTTTGGATGGATGGGAGGGGTATGGAGGACTATGGTCTGGGTGCAGGTCAATGGCACTAGGCAGTTTAATGGTTTGGCACGGACTAGATGGACCAAAGAGCCTGCACTGTAGTTTTCTATGACTCTATGAGGACAGGAAAGAAAGGGGTCAGAAGCCAGAATAAGAAGGTGGATGGAGGTGAAAGAGTAGGATCTGGCAGGTGATACATGAGACCAGGTGAGGGGGAAGGTGGGTGAGTGGGAGGGGGTGCGTGGGAGGAATGAAGTGAGTAGCTGTTAGATGATAGGTGGAGGGAATGGGAACGTTGCAGGAACTTTCACCAAGAAACTAAAAGGTTAATTAAGGTGGGAATAATTGATAATGATAGAAAATGTGGAACTAATGTCAAAATGAACCACAAATGTATCAGAATCAGGTTTAATATCATCAGCACATGTTGTGAAATTTGTTGACTTTGTGGCAGCAGTAATATGCAATATATAATAGAAAAAGCAAGAACTACAGTAAATAGACAGTATATATTAAATAGTTAAAATACAGAAATGGAAATTAAAAAATAGTGAAGTAGTGTTTATAGGTTCAATGTCCATTCATAAATTGGATGTTGGAGGGGAAGAAGCTGTTTCTGAATTGTTGAGTGTGTGCCTTCAAACTTCTGTACCTCCTTCCTGATGGTAGCAATGAGAACGAGGCATGATCTGGGTGATGAGGGTCCTTCATAATGAATGCCACCATCATCAATGAAAAGGAGGAAAAGAGTTTGGGTAAATGTGGGACTCTTTGAACTGGAGAATTAATATCTGATAGGCGAGTGTTAAACACAGGAAGGAGTTGTAACAACGGTAATAACGCAAGGGTTGGGTATTGGGAAAGTAACTGTAGACAGGTCAACTGATCCCAATTACCTACAGCAAACAATTTAGATCAAGCGATGCAGAGATAGTGAAGCCATTGGCTGTAATTTTCCCAAACTGACTTAGCGCTGAGAATCTACCAGGAGATTAAAAATTTGCATTGTGGCTCTATTGTTCAAGAAGGGATGGAGACAATCAGACAGTAACCCATAGCCTGTTAGCTTACCACCTGTCTTTAGAAAGATGCTGGAGTCTATATCAAGGAAGAAACAGTCATTTAGAGAAGTTTAATCAAACAAAATCAATAATTCAGAAGAACTCCTTCCCCTCTGCCATCCGCCAGATGTCTGAACAATCCAGGAACACCACCTCATTATTCCTCTTTTCTGTGTCTTTTATTTAATGATGTGATTTAGAGTAATTTTATGTCCTTGTATTGTACTGCAGTCACAAAACAAAAACATTTACATCAAATAAACACAAGAGATTCTGCAGATGCTGGAAATTCAGAGCAACACACCAAATGTTGGCAGACCTCAGTAGATCAGGTCCTGATGACAAGCTTTGGCCTAAAACTTCCATTCCTTCTCTTCTCTTGGTACCTATAGATAGATTACTTCCCCTGGTTGCTTTTTGTGCCTTACAGAATACATATTTGTTGTAAACTATATTTTTGTTCTTGAGATGACAGACACTACTTGTTTGGTGTCATATGTGATTTCCAAGTCCTCCTCTGGTAATTCAATATCTTATACATTCATACTGCATTTAATTCATATTTAAGAACTGAGCTCAGACTGGGTTAAATCACTCGCAACCTTTGTTTGAACTTTGAGCATGAAAGGACCAATTTTCTATTGTTTTTACAGTTGTGCAGTATATTCCTCCCATAGTGAACTTGTTAAGTAAAACCAAGCTCTTCATGTTAGGTGGATCTTCACAGAATGATGCAAAACTTACCTACGTTTACAATCCAAAATAAACACAAATTAAATTCCCATCTTCCAAATCCTTGTTAATTAATAAAATCAACTTTGATGTTAGTTTGCTAATTTTTTTTAGATTATGAAGACATGCAGTCCTCTTTTATTGTCATTTAGTAATGTATGCATTAAGAAATGATACAATATTTCCTCCGGTGTGATATTACAAAACACAGGACAGACCAAGACTGGAAAAACTGACAAAACCACATAATTATAACATATAGTTACAACAGTGCAACAATACCATAACTTGATGAAGAAGTCCATGAGCACAGTAAAAAGTTCAAAGTCTCTCAAATGTCCCACATCTCACGCAGACGGGAGAGGAAAGAAAAACTCTCCCTGCCATGCCGACCACAATCCGACTCTGAGTCATCCGAAAACTTCGAGCCTCCGATCAGCTCTCTGACACTGAGTACTGAGCGCCTTCTCTGTCCGAACGATTCGACCTCAATCTTGGTCGCCAACAGCAGGCAAAGCCAGGGATTTTGAGGCCTTCCCTCCGAAAGATCCCCGACTGCGCAGTAACAACAGCAGCGAACTGGCGTTTCAGAAATTTCTCCAGATGTTCTTCTGTGCTTTCACATCCGTCTCCATCAAATCAGAATTGTCCACGGCCCCTATTTAATGGATACGATATCATTTTTCACCAGAGGGCTGCGCACGCAAGCAGTGAATTGAAACATTAAATGGCAACAAAAAAAGATCGATAGAATTGTCGTCGTCATTGGCATCCATCTGTCTCGGAGGACAATGGGTGATGATCATCATCATCACAAGCCTGGGCAAAAGGTATGGAGATCCTGAGATGCCCAGTCGTCAAGATCCCCCTCTCGGTTTCACCAATGTAGTCCAAAGGAAAGCTTATGAAGCAATACGTTTGGCACCAACTTAGCTACAGGAGCTGCCGGAAGGACGTTCAGTGACGTCCATCTGCCTTACGGGCCCCACTCCAGATTTTCTGTCTCAGTTTACTCCTGTAACCTTCATCTCTCCCGAGGCTGCCCACAAGGCAGTGGGGCTATTTACCCATAGCTGGGGATCTGGTTCACGAGCACCAGGGCGTGTCCACACAAGGTAAGCCTGCAGGCTACGTGTTCAGGGGCCAGACCTCCTCCCCATCCTCTGTAGTTCAGCCTGAGTCCAAAAGGAGTTCAGCTTCCGTGTGTCGCTAGCGAGGAGGCACTACATGAGGTGCTGTTGGAGAGGCTGTGTACTGGCAGGGAGAGACTTACGCATTCAGCTCTCCTTTTTGCGAGACTGCTAGCCAGTGATAGAAGCTGAAGGTGAGAGTGACAAGCACTACCCACTACTCTACCACACTAGATGCACCACAACAACCAGTTTGACACCAAAAGAATTGTGCAGGATAATGAAAATCAGGGTCATACATAGGGAGACCTCGTCTGGTTTCTTCCCCTTCCCTTTGCAGTTCCGATGAAGGATCTTGGCCCAAAAGAGTGACTATTTATTCCCCTCCATAGATACTGTCTGGCCAGCATTTTGTGTGTGTTGCTCACATCATATAAGTCAGTGATGATCAACCTGATTCTGATTCCTGTTTTCTGAAAGATCAATTGAGCTTGGCAACTTGCTCAAGTCATTCAATCACATAAAAAGATGGAGGGGATGTGTGGATGCAGAGCTTGGATTTTCAGAAGGAATCTGACCAGTTGCCAAATAAAAGGCACAAAAATATATATAAGGTCATAACAAACTCTGTACTGTGTTTCCACGAGTGAACATGGGAACATTTTTACATGACTAAGGGGTTTTAATCTCTCCCTCTCCCAGTGTGTAATGCCCTCCTGCTTCAAAGCATCCACCATTGTCCCTGTAAAGAAAACCAAGGTAACTTGTCTGAACCCAACGTAGATTGGGAGATCGTTTCGCCGAGCACCTACGCTCCAACAGCCAAAACAAGTGGCATCTCCCAGTGGCCACCCATTTTAATTCCATTTCCCATTCCCATTCTGTTATGTCCATCTGTGGCCTTCTCCACTGTCATAATAAGGCCACACATAGGTCAGAGGATCAATACCTTATATGCTGTTTGGGTAGCCTCCAACCCGAGGGTATAAACATCGATTTCTCAAACTTCCAGTAATGTCCCCCAGACCTCCCTACCTCCATTTCCCAACCACCTTTCCCTCTCTCATTCTATCTCCTTGTCTGCCCATCACCTCCCTCTGGTGTTCCTCCCCGTTTTTCTTTCTCCTTGGCCTTCTCTCTCTTTCACCAATCAACATCCTAGCTCTTTACTCCATCCCTCCCCCTCCTGGTTTCACCCATCACCTGGTGGCTTTCTGTCTCCTCCCCCCACCTTTTAAATCTACTCCTCAGCAATTTTCTCCAGTCCTGCCAAAGAGTTTCAGCCCGAAACAATGACTGTACTTTTTTCCATAGATGCTGTCTGGCCTGCTGAGTTCCTCCAGCATTTTGTGTGCGTTGCTTTGATTCCCAGTATCTGCAGAATTTTTTTGTTTGTGATGTCTGAGCAATTGGTGTTCTGTCATACTCACCTCAATCATAAGCAAATGCTTTGAGAGGCGGGTCAAGGACTACATCTGCAGCATGCTACCACCCACACTGAACTCCCTACAATTTGCCTACCGACACAGCCAATCAACAGATGACACAATAGCCACAACTCCACAATCCGCCCTTACACACTTGGAGAGGAGGGATGCTTATGTGAGAATGCTGTTCGTGGACGACAGTTCGGCATTCAACACCATAATTTCTCCCAGGCTCGACAAAAAGCTCAGAGACCTTGGCCTGCACCCTGCCTTGTGCAACTGGATCCTGGACTTCCTGATGGATCGCCAGAAAAGGGTAAGGATGGGTTCCCTCACCTCTGTTGCTCTGACTCTCAACACAGGAGCCCGCCCCCCAATCTGTGTCCTGAGCCCCCTCCTCTACTCCCTATACACCCATGATCATGTTGCCACACACAGCTTCAATCTGCCGATCAAATTTGCAGATGACACAACATTGATCGGCCTTATTTCCAGCATTGATGAGACAGCCTACAGAGGAGAAGTCAACACCCTGACACAGTGGTGCTAAGAAAACAACCTCTCCCTCAATGTGGAAAAAACGAAGGAGCTGATCATGGATTACAGGAGGAATGATGAGTGTTTCAAATCCCTTGGTATACACATCACTGAGGATCTCACCTGGACTGTACACACCGGATGTGTGGTGAGAAAAAGCACAACAGCACTTTTTTATTCTCAGGTGGCTGAAGTTCAGCACGAGTCCCCAAGTCCTCAGGACTTTCTACAGGGGCATCATCAAGAGCATCCTGACTGGCTGTGTCACTGCTGGTATGGGAACTATACTTCCCTCAATCGCAGGACTCTGCAGAGAGTGGTGTGGACAGCCCAGCACATCTGTGGATGTGTACTTTCCTCTATTCAGGACATTTGCAGAAACAGGGGTATAAAAATGTCCTGGAGGATCATCAGAGACTCCAGCCACCCCAACCACAAACTGTTTCAGCTGCTTCCATCTGGCAAACGGTACCACAGCATTAAGGCCAGGACCAACCGGCTCCAGGACAGCTTCTTTCACCAGGGTATCAGATTTGTCAATACAAGGTGTCCCCCACTTTTCAAACGTTCGCTTTACGAAACCTCACTGTTACGAAAGACCTACATTAGTTACCTGCTTTCGCTAACAGAACGCAAACAACAGGAATTCTGCAGATGCCGGAAATTCAAGCAACACACATCAAAGTTGCTGGTGAATGCAGCAGGCCAGGCAGCATCTCTAGGAAGAGGCACAGTCGACGTTTCAGGCCGAGACCCTTCGTCAGGACTAACTGAAGGAAGAGTTAGTAAGAGATTTGAAAGTGGGAGGGGGAGGGGGAGATCGAAAATGATAGGAGAAGACAGGAGGGGGGGGGGATGGAGCCAAGAGCTGGACAGGTGATTGGCAAAGGGGATATGAGAGGATCATGGGACAGGAGGTCCGGGGAGAAAGACAAGGTGGGGGGGAAAACCCAGAGGATGGGCAAGGGGTATAGTCAGAGGGACAGAGGGAGAAAAAGGAGAGTGAGAGAGAGAATGTGTGTATAAAAATAAATAACGGATGGAGTACGAGGGGGAGGTGGGGCATTAGTGGAAGTTAGAGAAGTCAATGTTCATGCCATCAGGTTGGAGGCTACCCAGATGGAATATAAGGTGTTGTTCCTCCAACCTGAGTGTGGCTTCACCTTTACAGTAGAGGAGGCCGTGGATAGACATGTCAGAATGGGAATAGGATGTGGAATTAAAACGTGTGGCCACTGGGAGATCCTGCTTTCTCTGGCGGACAGAGCGTAGGTGTTCAGCAAAGCGGTCTCCCAGTCTGCGTCGGGTCTCGCCAATATATAGAAGGCCACATCCGGAGCACCGGACGCAGTATATCACCCCAGCTGACTCACAGGTGAAGTGTCGCCTCACCTGGAAGGACTGTCTGGGGCCCTGAATGGTGGTAAGGGTGGAAGTGTAAGGGCATGTGTAGCACTTGTTCCGCTTACAAGGATAAGTGCCAGGAGGGAGATCAGTGGGGAGGGATGGGGGGGACGAATGAACAAGGGAGTCGCGTAGGGAGCGATCCCTGCGGAAAGCAGAGGTGGGGGGAGGGAAAGATGTGCTTAGTGGTGGGATCCCGTTGGAGCTGGCGGAAGTTACGGAGAATAATATGTTGGACCCGGAGTTTGTCCGGGGAGAAAGACAAGGTGGGGGGGAAACCCAGAGGATGGTCCGGGGAGAAAGACAAGGTGGGGGGGGGAACCCAGAGGATGGAACCCCACCCCACTAGGAATAGGGTTCCCCTGGTCCTTACCTACCACCCCACCAGCCTCTGGGTCCAACATATTGTTCTCCGTAACTTCCGCCACCTCCAACGGGATCCCACCACTAAGCACATCTTTCCCTCCCCCCCCCCCCCCCCGGCCTTCCGCAGGGATCGCTCCCTATGCGACTCCCTTGTCCATCGTCCCCACCATCCCTCCCCACTGATCTCCGTCCTGGCACTTATCCTTGTAAGCGGAACAAGTGCTACACATGCCCTTACACTTCCTTCCTTACCACCATTCAGGGCCCCAGACAGTCCTTCCAGGTGAGGCGACACTTCACCTGTGAGTCGGCTGGGGTGACATACTGCGTCCGGTGTTCCTGATGTGGCCTTCTATATATTGGCGAGACCCGACGCAGACTGGGAGACCGCTTTGCTGAACACCTACGCTCTGTCTACCAGAGAAAGCAGGATCCCCCAGTGGCCACACATGTTAATTCCACATCCCATTCCCATTCTGACATGTCTATCCACAGCCTCCTCTACTGTAAAGATGAAGCCACACTCAGGTTGGAGGAACAACACCCTATATTCCGTCGGGGTAGCCTCCAACCTGATGGCATGAACATCGACTTCTCTAACGTCCACTAATGCCCCACCTCCCCCTCGTACCCCATCCGTTATTTGTTTTTATATACACATTCTTTCTCTCACTCTCCTTTTTCTCCCTCTGTCCCTCTGACTATACCCCTTGCCCATCCTTTGGGTTTCCCCTCCACCTTGTCTTTCTCCCCGGACCTCCTGTCCCATGATCCTCTCATATCCTCTTTGCCAATCACCTGTCCAGCTCTTGGCTCCATCCCTCCCCCTCCTGTCTTCTATCATTTTGGATCCCCCCCTCCCCCTCCCACTTTCAAATCTCTTACTAACTCTTTCTTCAGTTAGTCCTGACGAAGGGTCTCGGCCTGAAACGTCGACTGTGCCTGTTCCTAGGGATGCTGCCTGGCCTGCTGCGTTCACCAGCAACTTTGATGTGGTTCGCTAACAGAAGGTGTTTTCACTGTTACAAAAAAAAGGAGCGCACAAAAAAAGCAGCATGCGAAAAAAAGCAGCGCGTGCCCTGAGCAGCTGCTCTCCCCCAGATTCGGACGGCATTCTAGCCGGCATTGCTTAAACATGTGCCTGTGAGCATCTGTTTGCAAGATGAGTTCTAAGGTATCGGAAAAGCCTAAAAGAGCTCGTAAGGGTGTTACACTTAGTGTAAAACTAGACATAATTATGCGTTTCGATCATGGTGAACGAAGTAAGGACAAAGTGAGTTTGGCTTGTGGAAATTGACGAAGATGGTGTTGAAGAAGTTTTGGCATCCCATGACCAAGAACTAATAGAAGAAGGGCTGATGCAATTGGAAGAGGAAAGGATAACAATCAAAACCAAATGCAGTAGCGAACGGACCGAAAGTGAAGTCGTCCAGGAACTGAACATGAAGCAACTGCATGAGATTTTCGCTGCAATGATAAAGTACGACTTTAATTTTGAAAGGGTATGTCGGTTTAGGGCATATTTGCAAGATGGTTTGAGTGCTTACAAAGAACTGTATAATAGAAAAATGCGGCGAGGCTAGCAGTCAAGCATATTGTCATTTTTCAAGCCTTCCACATCAACCACAGCACCTCGAACTTTGACATCGAGGCAGGCAGACATAGAAGAAGATGACCTACCTGCCCTGATGGAAATAGACGACGATGAGATGACACCCCAGAGTCCCACCACCCTAACCCCCGGGCCGTGGACAGATACTGATTCGCGGAGAATGCCACGGTAGCCAGGAGGCACCCAGCACATCTTTAAGAAAAAAAGCCGAAATAAACAAGCTAATTAATTAGGTGCCACCTGGCACGTAAATGTCAGCCCAGATCAGAGTCGATTGCCGATTGCGTCGCCTCTGATCTGGGCCGACCTTTACGTTCCGGGCAGCACCTAATTAATTAGCTTGTTTATTTCGGCTTTTTACTTAAAGATGTGCTGGGTGCATCCCAGCTACTGCTATACCCCTGCATGCTTCGCGATTGGTATAGGTTGGTGGCCCGGAGGGTGGGGTCCACTGCACCACCCAACCTCCGACGACTCAGCCTAACACACCATCATCAGTGTGCTCAGCGCTGTCTTCCCGATTCTGGTAAGTGATACTACACTGTACATACATTATTTCTACTTTATAAAGGCTGTGTATTTTTATGTGTTATTTGGTATGATTTGGCAGCTTCATAGCTTAAAGGTTACTGGAGAAAGTGTTTTTGCTGAGAGCGCCGGCGCCGTGTTCCTGCCAAGAACGCTTGCGTGAGATTTTCGCTACGGGGAACAGTGTGGCAATGATTGTAGAGAAGTACTTCTACTTTATATAGGCTGTGTATTGATCATATCATTCCTGCTTTTACTATATGTTACTGCTGCTTTAGGTTTCATCTGTTATTTGGCATGATTTGGTAGGTTATTTTTGGGTCTGCAAATGCTAACAAATTTTTCCCATATAAATAAATGGTAATTGCTTCTTCGCTTTACGACATTCTGGTTTACGAACTGTTTCATAGGAACGCTCTACCTTCAGATGGCGGGGGAAACCTGGTACACATTGATCTGATAGCATATCTGACTGTACATTGTATATAATCTTATTGTCTGGACAATATCCTCCCACATTTCCCTTCCTTATTGTTTGTACATAGTGACAGAGATGCAGCATAAAGAGTTTTATTCCCTCATGTTGTGAGATGGATGTAAGAAATATAAAAAAAATTCTAATTGTAATTCTAGCAATAAGAGGACAGCATTTTTTCTTCAGCCGTTTGATCAAGGCATGATCTGATGGCATATCTGACTATACATACATGTATACAAAACAATTAAGTATACAATCTTAGTGTCTGGACAATATCCTCACACATTTCCTTCCTTATTGTTTGTACATAGTGACAGAGACGCAACATAAAGAGTTTTACTTCCTTGGATGTAAGAAAGAAAGAAATGATAGATACATAGATAAATAAACAGACAGATATATGATAGATAAATAACTAAACCAACAAGCAGATAGACAGGCAGATAGATAAATAAATAAGTAAAGTCCTTCTAAACTCAGATGCCTAGAACCCCGTCTTGTATATGGCCCTGAATCTCTGGCGTTCTTTGGACTAGAGGGTAGCGGAGGTTAATTAAATTGTTTTGAGAAAGCTTCTGCAATTGTAATTCAATTTCAGAATTTTTCCTTTTTGAATCCCATCATGTTAGCAGTTCTAGTCAGGGACGATACAGAAGACAGAGCCAGCAAAGTCTCGGTTCACACAGATGTGCATGTCAAATGATCGATGTTTTGGAAGGCAGTGTAGCCTTGCCAGATGAGGGTCAAGTCATTGTATTTTGTTTTTCTCACATGGCATCCTTTGTCTTTTCTCTAATTTAAATTCACCACAGCTGTTCCTGGTTTTTACATATGAATTAAAATAAAAGCTGGACATTTTTGTTTCCCTGAGGTTTTACAATTGTCAAAGTAAAGCAAGGCAAATCAATTTCACCATAAAATTTCAACTGCACCATCAGATTTGGATTGACCAGGAAAAATGATGAAAAACAGATAAAGGCAGTTAGAGTGGTCTATGTTCTATCTGCTGTAAAGTATTTATCTGCTATGTGTGCTCGGAATAACTCCTTTAAATCATGCTTAACGAAAAACAACCATCCGAATCGTTGTCTTTATTAGATTACACGCTCACCAGTTCTTTTTTCCCTAATTTTATTACCCTTCAGAGCTGAAGTTTCCCTGTTCTGAAACAAATAGGTTAATGACTTCATTATAAAAAACAGAGAAATCTTCCCTGTGAATTAACTAACATAGAAAAAGATTCCACTTGATGGGATTTCCTGCTTCTCTGACTCTTAGCCTCCTAATCGTTAAATGACAGCTCCTGACCCTAAACCCCCTACAACTGTAAACATTTAGCTTAGAGTCATTTCTCAATTCCTGTCAAAAGGACGAAGACCTGAATTATATAAGACCATAAGACAGAGGAGCAGAATTAGGCCATCTGGCCCATCGAGTCTGCTCTGCCCCACCATTTAATCATGGCTGATCCTTTTTTTCCCTCCTTCTCAACACCAGTTCCCAGGCTTCTCCCCATAAACTTTGATACCGTGTCCAATCAAGAACCTATCAATCTCTGCCTTAAATACACCCAGCGACCTGGCCTCCACAGCTGCATGTAGCAACAATACAACAAATTCATCACCCTTTGGCAAAAGAAATTTCTCCACATCTCTGTTTTGGAAAGGGAACCCCTCTATCCTGAGGCTGTGCCCTCTTGTCCTAGACTCTCCCACAATGGGAAACATCCTTTCCACATCTACTCTGTCTAGACCTTTCAACATTCGAAAGGCTTCAATGAGATCCCACCTCATCCTTCTGAATTCCAGCAAGTATAGACCCAGAGCCATCAAACGTTCCTTGTACGATAACCCTTTCATTCCTGGAATCATCCTTGTGAACCTCCTCTAGACCCTTTCCAATGCCAGCACATCTTTTCTAAGATGAGGGGCCCAAAATTGTTCACAATACTCAAGGTGAGGTCTCGCCAGTGCCTTATAAAGCCTCAGCATCACATACTTGCTCTTGTTTTCTAGACCCCTTGAAATGAATGCTAACATGGCATTTGCCTTCCTCACCACTAACTCGATTTGCAAGTTTACCTTTAGGCTGTTCTGTACAAGGACTCCCAAGTTCCTTTGCATCTCAGATTTTTGGATTTTCTCCCCATTTAGAAAATAGTCCACACATTTATTTCTACTACCAAAGTGCATCACCATACACTTTCCAACATCGTATCTCATTTGCCACTTTATGCCCATTCTCCTAATCTGTCTAAGTCCTTCTGCATTCCTCAACACTAACTGACCCTCCACCAATCTTCGTATCATCTGCAAACTTGGCAACAAAGCCATCTATTCCATCATCTAAATCATTTATATACAGCATAAAAAGAAGTGGTCCAAACACTGACCCCTGCGGAATACCACTAGTCACTGGCAGCCAACCAGAAAAGGATCCTTTTATTCCCACTCGCTGCCTCCTACCAATCAGCCAATGCTTTAGCTATGTTAGTAACTTTCCTGCAGTACCATGGGCTCTTAACTTGGTAAGCAAAGGTCAAAGGTCTTCCAAAAGTCAAACTATACAACGTCCACTACATCCCCTTTATCTATCCTACTTGTAATCTCCTCAAAGAATTCCAACAGGTTCGTCAGGCAGGATTTTCTCTGAAGGAAACCATACTGACTTTGTACTATCTTGTCCTGTGTCACCAAGTACTCCATCACCTTATCCTTGACAATTGACTCTAACATCTTCCCAATCTCTGAGGTCAGACTAACTGGTCTATAATTTTCTTTCTGCTGCCTTCCTCCTTTCTTAAAGAGTACTTTACTTTATACTTTATTGTCACCAACCAATTGATACTAGAATGCACAATCATGACAGCGATATTTGATTCTGCGCTTCCTGCTCCCTGGATTATAAATCGATAGTAAATATTAAACATTTAAATTATAAATCATAAATAGAAAATAGAAAAATGGAAAGTAAGGTAGTGCAAAAAAACCGAGAGGCAGGTCTGGATATTTGGAGGGTACGGCCCAGATCTGGGTCAGGAGTGACATGCGCAATTTTCTAGTTCTCTGGCACCATGCCAGAGTCCAATGATTTTTGGAAGTACATTTCTAATGCTACCACAATCTCTAACGCTACGTCATTCAGAACTCTTGCGTGCAGTTCCTCTGGTCCAAGTGACTTATGTACCTTTAGGTCTTTCAGCTTTTTGAACACCTCTCTTGTAACAGTAACTGTACCCACTTCTCTTCCTTCACACAGTACAATATCAGGCATGCTGGTAGTGTCTTCCACGGTGAAGACTGACGCAAAATACTCATTTAGTTCATCAGCCATCTCCTTGTCTCCAATTATTATTTCTCCTGCCTCATTTTCTAGCAGTCCTATATCCACTCTCATTTCTCTTTTATTTTTAGCATACTTGAAAAAACTTTTACTATCCACTTTGATATTATCTCCTAGCTTGCTTTCATATTTCATCTTTTCCCTTCTAATGACTAAGTTTTCAATAACTTCTCAATCCTCTATCTTCCCATTAATTTTTGCTTTGTCGTATGCCCTTTCTCTTGCTTTTACAATAGATTTGACTTCCCTTGTCAGCCACGGTTGTACTATTTTACCATTTGAGTATTTCTTTATTTTTGGAATACACATGTCCCGCACCTTCCTCATTTTCCCCAGAAATGCATGCCATTGCTGCTCTGCTGACATCCCTGCCAGCATCTCCTTCCAGTTTACTTTGGCCAACTCCTCTCTCATACCACTGTAATTTCCCTTACTCCACTGAAATATTGCTACATCAGACTTTACTTTCCCCCTATCAAATTTCAAGTTGAACTCAATCATATTGTGCTCACTGGTTCCTAAGGGTTCTTTTACCATAAGCTCCCTAATCACCTCCCATTCATTACATAACACCCAATCCAGTATAGCTGATCCCCTAGTAGGCTCAACAACAAACTGCTCTAAAAAGCCATCTCTTAGGCATTCAATAAACTCACTCTCTTGAGATCCATTACCAACCTGATTTTCCCAACCGACCTGCATGTTAAAATCTCCCATGACTACCATAACATTGCCCTTTTGACTCACCTTTTCTATTTCCTGTTGTAATCTGTGGTCCACCTCCCAGCCACTGTTGGGAGGCTGTATATAACTGCCTTCAACGTCTTTTTACCTTTGCAGTTTCTTAACTCAACCCACAAGGATTCAACATCTTCTGATCCTATGTCACATCTTTCTACTGATTTAATGACATTCTTTACCAGTAGAGCCACACCAACCCCTCTGCCTACCTTCCTATCCCTCAGATATAATGTGAAACCTTGGACATTCAGCTCCCAACTACAACCATCCTTCAGCCACGATTCAGTGATGGCCACAACATCATACCTAGCAATCTGTAATATTGCAACAAGATCATCCACCTTATTCACCTTATTTCTTATAGTACACACATTTAGATACAACACCTTGAGTACCATATTTGCTATCCTCTCTGATTCTGCATCCCTAATGATTTGATACTCAGCCCGTTGGCTGCAACTAAGTCTCATCACCTGCCTGCCCTTCCTGACAGTCTGACTGCATGCTATCTTTAATTTCACCATCCGTCCTATCCTGAGTCCCTTCACTCCAGTTCCCACCCCCTGCCAAATGAGCTTAAACCCTCCCCAACAGCTCTAACAAACCTGCCCACGAGAATATTTGTTCTCCTCGGGTTCAGATGCAGGATGAACAGGTCATACCTCCCCCAGAAGAGATTCCAATGATCCAAGAATCTGAAGCCCTGCCCCCTGCACCAGCTTCTCAGCCACACATTAATCTGCCAAATCATCCTGTTTCTACCCTCACTGGCGTGTGGCACAGGCAGCAATCCAGAAATTACTACCGGGAGGTCCTGCTTCTCAGCTTTCTACCCAGCTCTCTAAAATCTTTTTTCAGGACCTCTTTGCTTTTCCTTCCTATGTCATTGGTACCAATATGTACCAAGACCTCTGGCTGCTCCCCCTCCCTCTCCAAAATGTTGTGGACGTGATCTGAGACATACTTGACCCTGGCAACTGGGAGGCAACATACCATCCGGGTGTTCTGTTCACATGCACAGAATCTCCTGTCTGTTCCCCTCACTACTGGGCCTCTTACCTAAGAAAGGAAGTGCTGACATTGGAGACGGTCCGGAGAAGGCTCACGAGAATGATCCCAGGAATGAAAAGATTAATGTATGAGAAGCATTTGGTGGCTCTGGGCCTGTATTCACTGGAGTTTAGAAGAATGAAGGATGATCTCATTGAAATTTATTGAATATTGAATGGCCTAGATAGGATGTATGTGGAGAGGATGTTTCCGATAGTGGGGGAGTCCAGGACCAGAGGACACAGCCTCAGATTAGACGGACGTCCATTTAGAACAGAAATGAGGAGGAATTTCTTTAGTCAGAAGGTTGTGAATCTGTGGAATTCTTTGCCACAGATGGCTGAGGAGGCCAAGTCATTAAGTATGTTTAAAACGGAGACTACAGGGAGAAAACAGGAAGATGGGGGTTGAGAGGGATAATAAATCAACTATGACAGAATGGTGGAGCAGAATTGATGGGCTGAATGGCCTACTTCTGCACCTATGTCCTGTGGTCTTGTATAAAATTAGTAGTCTTTCCCCCAAAACAACTTGAACTACTGATTTCCAGCCCACACAAAATGAACAAAGATATTTTTGTAAAAATCCTATACAAGCATTATTTTTGTGCACCCTTCACTGTTTCATTTCATTGACCCCTCCCCTGCCACACCCCACCACTTCTGGGCACCTTCGTGCTAATCATTTGCTTATTCACTGGGAGGTGGGAACAGTGCTAAGAAATACTGGCTGTGAAGCTCAGACCGTTCATCAGACCTTGATTAGCTGCTGTTGCATTCCAGGACATTTCAGTGACCCGTGCATGGGCCAGTAAATTTCAGAGATTAGCCTGGCCTCTCCCTCCAAGAACCAGAGTCTACTGCGTTGGGGAACTGTCTGTGAGTGTGTGAGTGTATGAGTGGTGGGAGGGTGGGAAAGGGGCTTGTTTTGTTGTTGTTGTTTGTGTTGTTGTTTTGTTGTTGTTGTTTGCGTTGTTCTGCTGAACATTGTGATATGCTGTGTTGGTGCCAGGATGTGCAGCAACTCTTGCATGCTGTCCCCAGCACATCCTCACCACATTTCACTGTTTGTTTTGATGTGCATGTGACAAATAATTCTAAATCTGAATCATCTCATCTATTTCACTACAATTACTGCCACGTCAACGATCGTTATCAATGACCACTCATATAGTAACATTAAGTACCCTGGAACATCAATCTAACTGACAATGTGATACTGAGGAATTACAACGGGGTCTGTGGTTTCTAGTTGTTGTCTGACTGTTTGCCTTATGGTCTACAGTGTCAGCAATAAGGGTTCAATTCTTGCCACTATCTGTGTGAAATTTACACGATCTCCTCATGACCACCTGTGTCTCCATTCAGTGTTTCAGTCTCCTCTCACATTCCAAAGACATATGGGTTAGGAAGGCTAAGTGATTTGTGGGCATGCTATATTGGTGCCAGAAGCTCTTGTGGGCTGCCTCCAACACCTCCTTGGAATATGTTGATCATTGATGCAGCAATGCACTTCACTGTATCTTTCAAATTCCCGGTCCACAAAGCACCAATAAAAAAGCTAGGATACCAAGAAGGTGAAAGGGAACAAGAAAGTTAAGCCCAAGCCAGGACCGCAGTAAACAAGTCACCACTAAACTCAAGTTGACAGGGTTGAGTGACACTGGATCTCCAGTAAACCCTGTTAATTAATTCCTGGGGATCCCCACACACCCAGATACAAAATAAAGATCAGCATATACTCAAAGCAAGAAAGTTACATCTTATTTCTAGAAGAAGCTTAATAAGTAAGCCTCAAAACATTCCGCTTCATTAACCAGGCCCAACACTTGCCTTTGTTGGGATCTTTCTCCTCCCTACACAAATTTTAAGTTTTATGATTATGAATATGCTACTGTGATGGGGTTACTAATTATGTTTGGTGTTGGAGGAGGATTGTAGGGAATGAGTGCTCAGGTGTAGGAATGTCTAGGCAAGGGTTGATGGAGGGTGTGATGGCCACTTTTAGATTTAAGATTAGGGGTAGGATTAGGGTGTTATTGTATGGACAGATAATAGAACATAAAACATAGAACATAGAAATCTACAACACGTTACAGGCCCTTTGGCCCACAATGTTGTATCAACCATGTAACCTACTCTAGAAACTGCCTGGAATTTCCTTTCCGCATAGCCCTCTATTTTTCTAATCTCCATGTACATATCTAAGAGTCTCTTAAAAGACCCTATTTTATCAGCCTCTACCACTGTAACCAGTAGTGCATTCCACACACCCACCACTCTCTGTATGAAAAACTTACCTCTGACATCCCCTCAGTACCTATTTCTAAGCACCTTAAAATATGCCCCCTCGTGGTAGCCATATCAGCCCTGGGGAAAAAGCCTCTGACTATCCATATGATCAATGTCTCTCATCATCTTATACACCTCTATCAGGTCACCTCTCATCCTCTGTCGCTCCAAGGAGAAAAGGTCAATTTCACTCAATCTTTTCTCATAAGGTACTCCCTCCAATCCAGGCAACATCCTCATAAATCTGCTCTGCACTCTCACTACAGTACCCACGTCCTTCCTGTAGTGAGGTGACCAGAACTGAACAGAATGCTCCAAATGGGGTCTAACCAAGGTCTGTAACATTACCTCACAGCTCTTGAACTCAGTCGCACAGCTGATGAATGCCAACACACCATACGCCTTCTTAACAGCAGTGTCAACCTGCACAGCAGCTTTGAGTGTCCTATGGAACAGACCTCAAGATTTCTCTGATCCTCCACACTGCCAAGAGTCTTACCGTTAATATTATGTTCTGGTTTCAAATTTGCCCTATCAAAATGAACCACTTCACAATTATCTGGGTTGAAGTCCATCTGCCACTTTTCAGCCCAGTTCTGTATCCTATCAATGTCCCACTGTAACCTCTGACAACCCTCCAGTCTATCCACAACACCTTCTGCCTTTGTGTCATCAGTAAACTTACTAACCCACCATTCTATTTCTTCATCCAGGTCATTTATAAAAGTTACAAAGAGGAGGGGTCCCAGAACAGATCCCTGACGAACACCACTGGTCACCGTCCTCCATGCGGAATATGAACCATCTACAGCCACCCTTTGCCTTCTATGGCAAGCCAATTCTGGATCAATAGAGCAAACTCTCTTGTGTTTCTTGATCTCATTACATAAAATTCAGTGTCACTTGACCCTACCACGTTGATCTGGCCCACAGCTTTCATTAACCCGGCCCAACACGACTTGGCTTTAATGAGGAAGGAGATGGGAACCAGTATGATAGAGCTGAGGATGAGCCAGCAGGTTTACAGGTAGATGATGGATATAAGACAAAGTAGCAGAAGTCGACCATTCAGACCATCGAGTCTGCTCTGCCATTTTATCATGAGCTGATCCATTTTCCCATTTAGTCCCACTCCCCCACCTTCTCACCATAACCTTTGATATAACATGAATGTAAGGAAGGACAAACCAATGTTTGGGTAGAAATGCAGACAAAGCAAAGAGTTAAATTGTACACAGAGGCAAAATTCAAATGAGTGAAGAATGCAGCACTGAAGGCCCTGTATTTAAATGCGCATAGCATTCGGAATAAGGTGGATGAACTCGTGACGCAATTAGAGATTGGTTGGTATGACAATGTGGGCATCACTGAGTCATGGCTGAAAGAAGGTCACAGTTGGGAGTTTAACATTGAAGGATATGCTTTGTATTGAAAGGACAGACAGGAAGGCATAGTCGGTGGTGTGGCTCTGGTGGTAAGAGATGGAATTACATCTTTAGAAAGAGGTGACATAGGGTCAGAGAATGTTGAATCTCTGTGGGTGGAATTAAGAAACTACAAGGGTGAAAAAACCATTATAGGAATCATAATGATCTGCAAATGGTAGGCAAGATGCTGGGTTGAGATTGCAAAGGGAGCTGAAAAGGGCATGCATATTGAAGTCCCTCACAATTGTAATGGGTGAGGGACTTCAATATGCAAGAAGATTGGGAAAATCAGGCCGGTGTCAAATTACAACAGAGGGAATTTGTTGAATGCTTACAAAATGGCTTTTTAGAGCAGCTTGTGCTTGAACCTACTCAGGGAAAGGCTATCTTGGATCTTATTAGGGAGCTTAATATAAAAGAACTCTTAGGAGCCAGTGATCATAATATGATTGAATTAAAACTGCAGTTAGAGAGGGAGAAGCATTACTCACATGTATCAGTATCACAATGGAATAAAGGGAATTACAGAGGCATGAGAGGAGAGCTTGCCCAAGTGGATTGGAGGAGGATAGTGGCCCTCTGACAGCAGAACTGAGATTGCTGACGTGTCTGGGAGTAGTTCACAAGGCACAGGAGAGATATGTCCCATAGAAGAAGTTCTCAAATGGCAGGGGTAGGCAACCATGGCTGACAAAGGAAGTTAAGGACTGCATAAAAGCCAAGGAAAGAGCATATAAGGTAGCAAAAGTGGGTGGAAAGTTGGATGATTAGAAAGCTTTTAAAATGCAACAAAAGGCAACTAAAAAAGCTATAAGAAGGGAAAAGATGAAACATGAGGGCAACCTAACCAATAATACAAATCAGGATAACAAAAGCTTTTTTCGGTTATATATAGAATACAAGGGAGGTGAGAGTTGATACTGGGCCACTGGAGCATGATGATAGTGGGGTAATAATGGGGGCAAAGAAATGGCAGATGAACTTAATAAGTACTTTGCATCTGTCTTCACTGTGGCAGACTCCAGCAGTGTGCCACAGGTCCGCTAATGTCAGAGAGCAGGAGTGAGTGCCATTGCTATTACAAAGGAAAAAGTGCTAGGCAAACTAAAAGGTCTTAAGTTGGATATGTCACCTAGATCAGACTACACCCCAGAGTCCTGAGAGAGGCAACAGATACATTGTTCATGATCTTTTATGAATCTCTTGATTCTGGCATGGTCCTGGGGGACATGAAAATTGCAAATGTCACTCCACTCTTTAAGAAGGGAAGAAGCCAAAAGAAAGTAAATTATAGCCATAGAAAGGAAAGAAAAGCTTCCAACTATGCCTTGGGGTGACTACCTCCTTGTAGCTCTTGTCTATCACTGTTTCACTTTCCCGAACAAGCCGAAGGTCATCGAACTGCAGCTCCAGTTCCCCAACACGGTCTCTAAGGAGTTGCATGTTGATGCACCTGGTACAGATGTGGCCTTCGGGGAGGCTGGTAGTCTCCTGGAAATCCCACACCTGACACCCAGAGCAGAACACTGGCTCCGTAGACACACCCCGTATTCTCTCTAGATTTAAATAAGAAATAAGGAATGAACTCACCTACTCACCAAAGCCCTGTCGAGCCAGAGCCTTACTATACTGACTCAAGACTACACTGATGACGACCGCGCTATATATATATATATTTCATGTCTTTTATGTTTGTTTTTTGTGTTGAATGTGATTTTACAACTGTTGGAGCCTATGATTTGCAGTCTGGAGGTTGCTTGGGTGTTTCAGCATTCTGCTGTCTCTGAGAGGATTCCGGGAGGCAGAGGCAGCATGCGCGAACCTCCTGGTGAGGAGGCCTGAGCTGATGTTCATTTCTCCAATTAAAGCTTCCGTTGTTTGCCCATTAAAGTGACGAGGGAGATTGAAACTTCGAAGCGAATGTGGAAGCTGAGCACCAGCTGCCTGCTGGTTCATCATTTGCTGGTGGAATTGTTTTGCGATCGGAGAGGGGAGACTGCCCTTTGATTGCTGGGGGTTCGCTCTGCTACAGAGAGGGGAGAGGCCACCACTGTGCCTGCAGAATGTTACCCAGGTTTTCTGTGTTTTGGATATGGACTTGGACTATAGACTGTTTTTCAGTCTTATGTTTATTTTATATACATGCTTTGTCTTTCGCCCAATCTTTCTCATTTTTTGTGTGCGAGTGAGGGGGATTTGGGGGTTGATGTGCTGGTTCTGTTTTTGCTTTTTTGTGTGGGGAGGAGGGATTTGGAGATGTTGATGATCACGGTGCCATTCTTTTCTTGCTTGGTTTCTGCCTATCTGGTGAAGGAGTTGTATAGTTTCAGAGTTGTATTGTTTCATAAAGTGAACCTTTGAATCTTGATGTGCATATGACAAATAAAACTAATCTTTAATCTGTACTGAAATTAACTACCGAAGCTATAGCTAGAAAATGCAAACTGCTGTCCAACAAGTTCCAATCAAAATGAGCTTAAGCTAATGGATATCCATACAACCTGCCTTTGATCCATCAGACTCTTGAAGCAGAGAGGATAGCTTCACTCAACTTCACTCACTGAACAGCTCCCACAACCTATGGACTCACTTTCAAGGTCTCTTCATCTCATGCTCTCAATATTTATTGATTATTTTAAATTATTATTACCATTTCTTTTTTCAATCCTCTTTTTTTGAATTTACGCAGATTGTTGTTTTTTGGCACATTGGTTGTTTGTTCATCCTGCTGGAGCGGTCTTTCATTGACTCTACAGTGTTTCTTGTTTTCACTGTAAATGCCTGCAAGAAAATGAACCTCAGGGTTGTATATTGTGATGTACAGTATGTACTGTGATAATACATTTACTTTGAACCTTGGCCAGCTGGGACATGCTATGACCTTTTATAATTTTATCAAGAAATATCAAAATATTTCCATCATTTTTCCTTGTGATTGATGCCAAAAAGCGTTAACTGTGTGTACGTGTGCATGTATGTGTCTGTGAGTATGAGCGCGTGTGTGTATGTGCATGTGTGCGTGTGTGTGTTTGTGAGTGTGAGCATGTGTGTGTGTGTTTGAGATTGGCTGTATATGTGTCTGTATGTGTGAGTGTGTGTGTGTGTGTGTGTGTGTGTGTGTGTGTGTATGTGTTTGTGAGTGACTGCATGTGAGTGTGTGTTTGATAATGACTGTGTTTGCAGGCGTGTGTGTTGTTTGTGACTGTGTATGTGTGTGTGAAATTTCCAACAATAACAAAATATTCCATAATGGCATTTTGCCCTATTGCTAATACCTTCAGACGCCGTTATTTAAATAGTGCAATGTTATACAGTAAAAGTCTTCTAGTTTTTATATGGGTATTTTAATTTCAGAGTAACTTTTGCCCCACAGATCAGTGCAGTGGTCTATTCTGAAATGAAATGAAATATCTTTATTGTCATTGCATAGTACCATTCGGCATGCACCAATACAGCGAAAATGAATTTGCAACTCTCATACTCAATGCTATAAAACAATAAATTAAATAAATAAACAATGAATACAAGCAGCGCAGTTCTGCAGCAGACAGCAGCGCAGGGAACAAAGTCAGACACTGAATCAGAATCAGAATCAGGTTTTTATCACTGACGCAATATTTTGTCATTTTGCACAGCAGTGTAGTGAAATACTACTAAGTACTATAAATTATAAAAAGAAATATATTTTTAATATACAGTATACATGTATGTGCGGTTGTGCAAAAGAGAGCAGAAACAGTGAGGTAGTGTTTGTGGTTCATTGTCCATTCATAGATCTGATGGCAGAGAGGGAGAAAACGTTGAGCATGCGGCTTCAGGCTCCTGTACCTCCTCCTTGATGGTAGCAATGAGAAGAGGGCATGTCCCGGGTTGTGGGTGTAGTCTTTTTGAGGCATCCACTGTTGAAGATGTCCTTGATGATGGAAAGGATAGTGACGATGATGGAGCCGGCAGAGCTTGCAACCCTCCACAGCTTTTTTACATACCTGTGCCGTGGCCCATCGAAATCAGACAGTGACGCAACCAGTTGGAATATTCTCCATGATACATCTACATCTGTAGTATCTATAGAAATGACTGACAACTGGCAATGGCAACATCACTCTCTATAAAGAAGTTACAGTGTATTCAACAATGCAGAGTCTCTGAACTAGAGTCTAGAAAATACATCACATATTGATTGTAAGACGAGCTCAAGACCTGGAGGCCATTAGTTAGTGTAAAATGAATGGTATTAAAATATTGGGTAGGTTAATGTCATTGTTAATCTTAATTACATCTAGTACATTTGATTATTATTGCATACTGGGAAATTAATTCTGTATTAGCTAATGATACTGACATTGGCTGTACAATTCGGAGGAGTTCAGTCGAGTTATTTTCTGTTGATTAATGTGGGATTGTCAGTTAATTATTGATTTACGTAGCAACAGGCTAGAAGCACTCAAAACATTACCATCCAAGAAATAAGTTCCACAGAATATTGTTTTCAGTATTTTGCTCATTTCACATTATGGACAATTAAAGTTTAAATATTTGCTTTATTTATCACACGTCTATGGAAATATCGAAACATACAATGACAGGTGTCATTTGCGCCAATGTCCAATGCAGTCCAGGGATTGCGCTGGGGTCAAGTGTCACCACGTTTCTGGCACCAACATAGCTTGCCCTCAACTCACTAACCATAACCCAACATAGCTTGCCCTCAACTCACTAACCGTAACCCAACATAGCTTGCCCTCAACTCACTAACTGTAACCCAACATAGCTTGCCCTCAACTCACTAACCGTAACCCAACATAGCTTGCCCTCAACTCACTAACTGTAACCCAACATAGCTTGCCCTCAACTCACTAACCGTAACCCAACATAGCTTGCTCTCAGCTCACTAACCATAACCCAACATAGCTTGCCCTCAACTCACTAACCATAACCCAACATAGCTTGCCCTCAACTCACTAACCGTAACCCAACATAGCTTGCCCTCAACTCACTAACTGTAACCCAACATAGCTTGCCCTCAACTCACTAACCGTAACCCAACATAGCTTGCCCTCAACTCACTAACTGTAACCCAACATAGCTTGCCCTCAACTCACTAACCATAACCCAACATAGCTTGCCCTCAACTCACTAACCGTAACCCAACATAGCTTGCCCTCAACTCACTAACTGTAACCCAACATAGCTTGCCCTCAACTCACTAACTGTAACCCAACATAGCTTGCCCTCAGCTCACTAACCATAACCCAACATAGCTTGCCCTCAGCTCACTAACCGTAACCCATATGCCTTTGGAATGTGGGAGTAAACTGAAGCACCTGGAAACCACACAAAGGAAGATAATTGTGGTTATTAAGTGCCTATAGCTTTCTCTAACCAGGACAAAGGAAGATAGTTGTGGTTATTGAAGGACTCTAACCAGGACAAAGGAAGATAGTTGTGGTTATTGAAGGACTCTAACCAGGACAAAGGAAGGCTGTTTTTTTAAACATTTAACCATATAACCATATAACAATTACAGCACAGAAACAGGCCATCTCGGCCCTTCTAGTCCGTGCCGAACTCTTACTCTCACCTAGTCCCACCGACCTGCACTCAGCCCATAACCCTCCATTCCTTTCCTGTCCATATAGCTGTCCAGTTTAACTTTAAACAACAACATCGAACCTGCCTCAACCACTTCTACTGGAAGCTCGTTCCACACAGCCACCACTCTCTGAGTAAAGAAGTTCCCTTTGAGCCTGATGGTTTTTAGCAAGAGTTGAAATATCTAGTTCAAGTTGAGACAGCAAAAGCCTTAAGTTCCTATGCATAACAATGTCCAAGCAGTTTCTGTTTTTTGTAAGTATGTGGTTCACTGCACTAAAGCTGCTTTCAACAAGGTAGGGGGATGGAAATGCAATGAAGAGAAGTTTGGCTCTTCACCAAAGACCAAGAAACTTTGTATGACAGTGTATAATTTAGAGATACAGCATAGTAACAGGCCCTTCTGACCCAGTGAGCCTTTACTGCTTAATTACAGCCATGCGACCAATTCACCTGCTAACCCGTACATCTTTGGACTGTGGGAGGAAACTGGAGCTCCTGGAAGAAACCCACATGGTCACAGGGAGGACGTACAAACTCCTTACAGACGGTGCAGGAGTTGAACCCGGGTCACTGGCGCTGTAGTCATGCTATGCTAACCGCTACACCTCCATACCGTCTCGTGCCGGATGTTTAAGATAATTCTTCTCATCTCCAGCGGTGTTCAATCTCCCGACCAGAATCCAGAGAACAGAATTACTGCCAGAGGTGAGGTGATGTTTTAAGAAATCTTTTCAAGCTGCTCCCTTTCAAACCACCCCTGTAAGCTGTGCAGAAAATGACAGACTCAAAATATTCAGGCCATCTTTTGTACAAAGGATCTTTTCTATTTTTAAAGATTATAATGTGGGTTTTATGAAGAGACTGGCATTATATATTGGAACAAAAATGTATGCAATCACTTCAGGTTTGTCCATTTTTACGTTAATTAGGCAAAACCATGATTTTTTATGAATGAAAATCTGCACATACTTCAAATCTGAAATAGAAACATAGAAACATGGAAGTCTAAAAAACACATTACAGGCCCTTCGGCTCACAATGTCGTGCTGACCATGTAACCTGCTCTAGAAGCTGTCTAGAATTTCCCCACTGCATAGCCCTCTATTTTTCTAAGCTCCATGTATCTATCTAAGGGTCTCTTAAAAGACCCAACTGTATCCACCTCCACCACCATCACAGACAGTGCATTCCACGCACCCACTACTCTTTGTGTGAAAAATTTACACCCGATGTCCCCTCTGTACCTACTTCCAAGCACCTTAGAACTGTGCCCTCTCGTGTTAGTCATTTCAGCCCTGGGAAAAAGCCTCTGACTATCCACATAATCAATGCCTCTCATCGTCTTATACACCTCTGTCAGGTCACCTCTCATCCTCCACCACTTCAAGGAGAAAAGGCCAAGTTCACTCAACCTAATCTCATAAGGCACACACTCCAATCCAGGCAACATCCTTGTAAATCTCCTCTGCACTCTCTCTATAGTATCCACATCCTTCCTGTAGTGAGGTGACCAGAACTGAGCACAATACTCCAAGTGGGGTCTGACCAAGGTCTTATGTAGCTGTAACATTACCTCACGGCTCTTGAACTCAATCCCATGGCTGATGAAGGCCAACACACCATACGCCTTCTTAACAACACTGTCAACCCGCACAGCAGCTTTGAGTGTCCTAGGGACATGGGCCCCAAGATCTCTCTGATCCTCCACACTGCCAAGAGTCTTACCATTAACTTTATATTCTGTTTTCAAATTTGATCTACCGAAATGAACCACTTCACACTTATCTGGGTTGAACTCCATCTGCCACTTCTCAGCCCAGTTCTGCATCCTAGCGATGTCACGCTGTAAACTCTGACAACCCTCCAGACTACCCACACATCCCCAACTTTTCTGTCATCAGCAAACTTACCTACCCACCCTTCTACTTCCTCATCCAGGTCATTTATAAAAATCACAAAGAGGAGGGGTCCTAGAACAGATCCCTGCAGAACACCACTGGTCACCGACCTCCTCACAGAATACGGCCCATCCACAACCACCCTTTGCCTTCTGTGGGCAAGCCAATTCTGGATCCACAAAGTAAACTCTCCTTGGATCCCATGCCTCACTACTTTCTGAATGAGCCTGGCATGGGGAACCTTATCAAGTGCCTTACAGAAATCCATATACGTACACTACATCCACTGCTCTACCTTCATCAATGTGTTTTGTTACATCCTCAAAGAATTCTATCAAGTTCGTAAGGCACCACTTGCCCTTGACAAAGCCAAGCTGATTATCCCTAATCAGATGACGTCTCTCCAAATGCTCATAAATTCTGCCTCTCAGGATCTTCACCAACAACTTACCCACCACTGAAGTAAGACTCACTTGAAGTAAGGTTCATAATTTCCTGGGTTATCTCTACTCCCTTTCTCAAACAATGGAACAACATTTGCAACCCTCCAGTCCTCTGGTACTTCTCCCATCCCTATTGATGATGCAAAAATCATTGTCAGAGGCTCAGCAATCTCCTCCCTCACTTCCCACAGTAGCATGAGGTATATCTTGTCTGGTCCCGGTGCCTTGTCTAACATAATACTTTTCAAAAGCTCCAGCACAACCTATTTCTTAATGTCTACGCACTCAAGCATCTCAGTCTGCTGTAAGTCATCCCCACAATTGCCAGGGTCCTTTCCCCTGGTGAATATCCAGGCCATGCTCTCTTCTCACTGCTGCCATCAGGAAGGAGGTACAGGAGCCTCAGGACCCACGCCACCAGATTCAATTATTACTCCTCTTGAACCAGAGGGGATAACTTCACTCAATTTCATTGAACTGTTCCCACAACCTATGGACTCACTTTCGAGGACTCTTCATCTCATGTTCTTGATATTTATTGCTTATTTATTATTATTATTATTATTATTATATAACCATATAACAATTACAGCATGGAAACAGGCCATCTCGGCCCTTCTAATCTGTGCCGAATTCTTAATCTCACCTAGTCCCACTGACCTGCGCTCAGCCAATAACCCTCCATTCCTTTCCTGTCCATATAGCTATCCAATTTAACTTTAAATGACAACATCGAACCTGCCTCAACCACTTCTGCTGGAAGCTCGTTCCACACAGCTACCACTCTCTGAGTAAAGAAGTTCCCCCTCATTTTACCCCTAAACTTAACTTTTGCCCTTTAACTCTCAACTCATATCCTCTTGTTTGAATCTCCCCCATTCTCAATGGAAAAAGCCTATCCATGTCAACTCTATCTATCCCTCTCATAATTTTAAATACCTCTATCCCCCTCAACCTTCTACGCTCCAAAGAATAAAGACCCAACTTGTTTAACTTTTCTCTGTAACGTAGGAGATGAAACCCAGGTAACATTCTAGTAAATCTTCTCTGTACTCTCTCAATTTTGTTGACATCTTTCCTATAATTTGGTGATCAGAACTGTACACAATACTCCAAATTTGGCCTTACCAATGCCTTGTACAATTTCAACATAACATCCCAACTCCTATACTCCAATGCTCTGGTTTATAAAGGCCAGCATACCAAAAGCTTTCTTCACCACCCTATCCACATGAGATTCCACCTTCAGGGAACTATGCACCATTATTCCTAGATCCCTCTGTTCTACTGCATTCTTCAATGCCCTACCATTAACCATGTATGTCCTATTTTGATTAGTCCTACCAAAATGTAGCACCTCATATTTATCAGCATTAAACTCCATCTGCCATCTTTTAGCCCACTCTTCTAACTGGCCTAAATCTCTCTCCAAGCTTTGAAAACCTCCTTCATTATCCACAACGCCACCTTAGTACCATCTGCATACTTACTAATCCAATTTACCACCCCATCATCCAGATCATTAACATATATGACAAACAACATTGGACCCAGTACAGATCCCTGAGGCACACCACTAGACACTGGCCTCCAATCTGACAGACACTTATCCACCACTACTCTCTGGCATCTCCCGTCCAGCCACTGCTGAATCCATTTTACTACTACAATATTAATACCTAATGATTGAACCTTCCTAACTAACCTTCCGTGTGGAACCTTGTCAAAGGCCTTACTGAAGTCCATATAGACAACATCCACCGCTTTACCCTCGTCAACTTTCCCAGTAACCTCTTCAAAAAATTCAATACGATTTGTCAAACATGACCTTCCATGCACAAATCCATGTTGACTGTTCCTAATCAGACCCTGTCAATCCAGATAATTATATATACCATCTCTAAGAATACTTTCCATCAATTTACCCACCACTGACGTCAAACTCACAGGCCAATAATTGCAGGTTTACTCTTAGAACCCTTTTTAAACAATGGGACAACATGAGCAATACGCCAATCCTCTAGCACCATCCCCGTTTCGAATGACATTTGAAATATTTCTGTCAGAGCCCCTGCTATTTCCACACTAGCTTCCCTCAAGGTCCTAGGGAATATCCTGTCAGGACCCAGAGACTTATCCACGTTTATATTCCTTAGAAGCTCCAATACTTCCTCTTCTTTAATCATCATAGTTTCCATAACTTCCCTACTTGTTTCCATCCAATTACACAATTCAATAGCCTTCTCCTTAGTGAAGGATATTATTGTTATTGTTTTATTTTGTTTTTTCTTTTTTTGTATTACTGTGAATGCCTGCAAGAAGATGAATCTCAGGTTGTATATAGTGGCATATATGTACTTTGATAATAAATTTACTTTGAAATTTAAACTTTGAAACAAGGAATACACAAGGAATTCTGCAGATGCCAGCAATCCAGAGCATGTCAGGCAGCATCTATGGTGGGGAGTAATCGGTCAGCTGTTTAATCCTGTCTATAAAAAGTATAGATCAGTCTAGATATTGTTGTGATGTTCCTGGAGCAGGTCATGGCTATCCCTCGAGGTCGAGGATGATGGTCTTCATTCTGAAGAAGTGACCCACAGTGAAGAAGCCTGTGCGTGTATTTGTTTAACGTGTACTTGATGTTGCACTCCAAGAAGCACACAATACTTCACAAATCAACCAACTGATTCTAATGGCTTGGAAACCACGACAACTGGAGCTGATGGATTTGTTACAGCCTTTATCCGCCTTCACAGCCGTTGAGTTCGAAGTAACTTTGTCTGCCTGTTCCACTGTTGAGGTCTTGGTTGGATTGTTCTTTGTCAGGGACCTCACCCTCGACCTTACCGCCATGGGTGACCCTACCAGGAGCATAGCTCCAGACGGCATTGCTCTGGGGATCTCGGGATCACAGGACCACACAAGCTTCTCCACCATGACAAGGTGACAATCCACTGAGAAGCCTGGAGCAGGACTTAAACCTAGAACCTCCCGTTTCAGAACACCAAATTTCTTTAAGAGACTATCACTACTTGAAGGCCCATAACTCGCTGTGAGATTAAAGTCTCTGCTATAAAGAATGTGCATACTTGAACAACACACAGTAAATGCTGGAGGAATTCAACAGATCAGGCAGCATCTATGGAGAGGAATAGATAGTCAATGTTTCAGGCTGAGACCCTCCATCAGGACTCTGCTGAGTTCCTCCAACATCTTGTGCGTGTTATTCTCGACTGCCAGCATCCGCAGAATCTTTTGTGTTAATGATAAACTTGAATGTTGGGCAGAGTGTTGATATTGGAACTATAAATACCACACATTACCTTATGTGCTTCACAATCTCCAGAGCAGGTCAGCTTGAATACAGATGGAGATATTAAATTTTAGGTGACATGTATGGTGAACATCAAAGAGAAGAATGATCAAGTATTAAGGGCAAGGACCATAACAGCAAGGATGAACTTGATGGACATTGACATTTAATGAACAAATACGTTTTATTGAAGAAAGTTCCATCAAATTAAACCCATAGGTGTGGAAAATGCAGTGGTTGTTGTTTATCTACCCGGAGGGTTTATCTAACACATTTTCTGTTCACTTATTTCACCTCAGCTTTGAAAAGTCTTGACTTCAATAGCTATTTTCATGGCTGAGAACTCTCCATGGTATTAATGTAAACAATTTAATGTGTTGAAATTAATTGCCTGACATAAGAAAACTAATCTGTGTATCAGCTCGAAGCCAACTGAACATGCTGCACTCGGGCATCATCTGAACGGAGTCTGCTTTCTACCGAAATGGCTGAAATATACTTCAGCTGAACCTATACATACTGCATCTCTTGATATTGGACATCTGTCTTAATTAATTTTCCAATTGACTGCAGGAAATAAACTAGCTGTTCATCTAATTTTAAAATGATTTTCTTGTCTAGGTAAGAAATTATAAATTACTCATCGAGAAATTCAGAGCAAGGAATAACTATTTGCATAGCGATAGTGCAAGAGGAAAGCAATTATTTTCCAGTTATCAAGTATAAGTTTTGAAAATCCATTTGCAGTTCTTTTCTTGCATTCACATTATTATCCTTACAAGTGTCAGGACGGTCCTTTATTAAACTAAATGTTTGGAGCTAGTTTAAATAAGAGAAGTTTGTCTAATATCTTGGAGAACTGTCGATTTATTTTTATAGATCTATGTACAAATATTATATGATTCACAAAGCAAGAACATTAACGCATTGATACTTTAGTTTTTGCCAAGCTCAGTGCATCAGTTTTGTTTGTATGGTAATTATTAACTAACAATGCTTTAACAAACAATTCAATAGCAAGGTTAAGGAAGGCCTTCAGCTCAGTGTAAGTGTACTGAGGAAAAATAATGTTATTCATTGAAGCACCCTTGAGGTTAAGAAGCAATTTGCAGTGGAAAGCTCGTTTCATTTAAATGCTGATATTGAAGAAGAAAGACATGTATTGTTGGAGCATCTTCCACAACCTCTGAAGATGATACAGACACTGTTACAATTCATGAAATCTGACCGTCAGTGTTTGCACAGCACAGATGCTCAAGCACAGTGAGATGCTGGCAAGGTAATTGAGTTTAACGACTGCAACTTTAGTGATAAATATTTGTAGCACAGTGGCATAGCGGTTAGCGTAACACTTTGCAATGCCAGTGATCTGAGTGCAATTCCCACCGGTGCCAGTCTCTGTAAAGTGTTCCTACACTCTCCCTGAGACCACGTGAGACTCCTCTGGGTGCTTTGGTTTCCCCCCGCATTGCCAAGATGTATGGGTTAGGTTTAGGGTTAGTAAGACAGGGGTAAACTATGTTGGCACCAGAAGCTTGGCCCCAGCTCAATCTCAGATTGTGTTGGTTGCTGACGCAAGTGGCATATTTTAATGTGTTTCAATGTACAAATAAAGTTAATCTTATTTTACAAAAGAATCTTATCTCATAGATGTCTCATCAATTCCACCTTATCAAAAACTTGTACGCATTATCACTTCCCTTGTTGCATGGCTGTTTACGCTATCTTTATTAACTCAGAGACAGAGAGTGGACAGAGTAATCGCACACAATCACATCCAAGCTGATTGTTCAGTCACAGTGTGTTCAGCATTGACAGGATTAAAAACTGACCTGATCTTTATGATAAAGTGTATTACCTCTGTTGTTGCTTCTGTTCTCCAGGTGGTTACTATTTTGTAAGTTTCTTACCAGTGGTTTCAGGAGTAGATGCATCGAGCGCAGAAAATCATTTGATGAATTCAAGGCTTCACTTCAAACGCATTTCTGCCTGTGTATGGTGGGACAACCCCCCCCCACCCACCCAAAAACATAGGGTGCCTGGGTCAGTAAGGAGGACGCCTGCCAAGCAAGAGCAACCGCTGGAAGGGAGCGAGGATACTCATATGGAATCCTTACCAGCCCAGTGTTCAGGAAGTCACTTTGGCATTTGAACCTCTTTGTAGAATATAGTCTGGGTCATGGCTTACTAATGAGTGCGTCTACCTCAGTGAAATCCTCCACAGAGACGTGCAGTACAAGACTGTGATATCAGTGTCCCTATGGAAATAATATTTATTTCTCTGCAGTCTTTTGTGCTCAAACTGGGGGATTTGTTTCATCTCAAGCTGGCCTCATGCATTTTTCATCAGAGAAGTTAGATGCACTTTCAACCACGCTTGGAATATTGCGTTCAGTTCTGGTTGCCTCATTATAGGAAGGACGTGGAAGCTTTAGAGAGGGTGCAGAGGATATTTACCAGGATGCTGTCTGGATTAGAGAGCGTGTCTTATGAGGATAGGCTGATCGAGCTACTGTAGTTCTTTTCTCTTTAGAGTGAAGAAAGATGAGAGGTGACTTGATAGATATGTCCAATTTGATAAGAGGCATAGTGGGTAGCCAGAGCAAAACTGGCTAATACAAGGTGACATAACTTTAAGGCGATTGGAGGAATATATAGCGAGTATATCAGAGGTAGTTTCTTTAGACACAGAGTAGTGGGTGCATGGAACACCCACCCACGGGTGATGGTAGAGGTAGAAACTCATAGAGAGACAAGTGGATAATAGAAAATGGAGGGCTTTGTAGGAAGGAAGGGTTAGGTTGATCTCGGAATTGGTTAAAAGGGCCTGTAGTGTTCTATGTTCTATATTCCCAAGCTTCCCACGTGTGTAATTTCATTCACCAACCCACTTCCATTGCAACCTCTGTAACTTTCACCTGTTGTCCTCTTCCAACAAAGTCTCAGGTAAACTCAGGAATCAACACCTCACAGTCTTCTGAGTGTAACTGTCAGTTCACCAGTTTCAGATTCAGATTTATCACATCTACATCAAAATATACAGCAAAATGTATTGTCTCAGATAATTAGCCTGTCCAGACCTTGCTGCTCATATTTCCAGAATTCATTCTTTATCTTCTCTCCTTTTTAAAGTGTTAATCTTCAGGGATTACAAATAAGTGAAGATTACAGGTTTGTGAAATTTGTCAGCAAAACAGGCAGGAAAATTCTGAGGAGTATAGATAGGGTAAATGCAAGCAGGCTTCTTCCACTGAGGTTGGGTGAGGCTAGAACTAGAGTTCATGGGTTAAGGGTGAAAGGTGAAATATTAAAGGGGAACATGAAGGGGAATTTCTTCACTCAGAGGGTGGTGGGAGTGTGGAATGAGTTGCCAGTAGAAGTGGTGGATGTGGGGTCAATTTCAACATTTACAGGAGGAGAAGTTTGGATAAGTACATGGATGAGAGCAGTATGGTTTGAGTGTGGATCAATGGGGCAGAATAACAGTTCAGCGTGTACTAGATGGGCTGAGGGGCTTGTTTCTGTGTGGTAGTGTTCTATAATTCCGAGAAACCGGAAGGTATGATTAATGGAAACTTGGACTACAAAGATTGGACTGGCTGATTACCTGAAATTCCTGTATACAGTTTAAATCCAGAAGACTGTGAGCTGCTGTCTATTAAAATAGCTCTGGGCTTTATTGGAAGGAGGCGAAAGAGGTAGACATCAGAATGGGAATCAGTTGGGGATTGAAAATGCTAAGGATGAGAGAAAATGTCAAACCTGACCTCATCAGCATGGTGGGGATTGGTGGAGACAGTAAATAATGGGGGGGGGGGGGTTCCTTGGGGAATCTGACCTCATCAACATGGTGGAGATAGTAAGGATGGGAGATGTGGGGAACATGACCTCATCAACATGGTGAAGATTGTAAGGAATCAACATGATAGAGGTTCTAAGTAGAGGAGGCCTGGGGAACTTGACCTCATCAACACAGTGGAGACTGGTGGAGATTGTAAGGACAGGAGGCTTGGGGACTTGACCTCAACAACATGATGGCATCAGTTATCCCAGCTCATAATCTGGGAATTGGTCCCATTGATTCTGTTACACAGGTGCACTGTGGGAAGCATATGTCCTTCCTTATTCCACTCCCCTCCCCAGAATGACAGATTGCAAACTCAAATTCAGAATTCTCTTACCGTTCAGCATTAGTTAAATGATCTAACATTGTTCAGCGACCACAACACTGTTCTCAGCTCCTAATCATCACATTTTATTCACCTTAGTCAGGTAGAAAATACAGATTTTCATTTTCTTTGTGAAGTTATCTCTTGGGATGAATATAAAGTGGCTGTGTTAAGATATGACAGCCATGCTTCAGAAATTATATAAAAACTGCAGCAAATATATCTCCAAGAATGGGAAGTAGTTTTCAAATAAATTTAATCAATTTGATTACCCTTCTCGTAAAACCACTAAGGACAGTTCTTACAGAAACATGATGCTAAGCCAGGGCACATCATCATTGATGTTACCTGGGGTTGTCAGGTGTTTCGGGTCTTTCAACACCATACACTCTCCCCCAGGCGACCCGAACAGGGTTGATCAGACCCCGGCCTGTGCCCTAGCAGCAACCTACCGATCTGCCCTCTTTATCCAGAGCCATCCTGACACTCTCTCTGCTGCATCTGTGGTGGTAGAAATGGCTCTCCTTCTCTCTCCCGTGATTCCAAGTGCAGTGTATACTTTGCAGAACGACTGGCCAGACTCTTCTTAGGCAGTTGTTCTTCAGATCTTCATACTCGGCTCTTTTCCACTCGTAAGCCTCCTCCATGCGTTCTCCCCACGGCACGGTAAAGCACTTTAAAATGACATCGCAGCCACAGCCGGGTCCCAAGGTTATTAGAGACTGATCACCAATGTTTTTCTAAAATCAATTCCTCGCCTGCCTCCTTTCCAACACATATAAATTATTTCAAGGAGCAGACTGGAAAATGGACATCTTTTCTGAAAACAGACTCCCCATTGATGCAGATTATCACCGTCCAATGCCCACATCAACATGCAATTGCATGAAAAGCAACAAAGACTAGAGACCATATTATAAAGAAATGACATTTTAAGTCCCTGATCTAAAATATTAATCAAACTGTATGAATACTTTGCTTAATATTTTGTTTATGATTGTTCATCTGATCAACCACTCTAGTTAGCCTCCCCTACCCCCTCTATCTCTTATCTCCATCACTGCACTGTAAACACTGAAAAACTTCCAACTCTTCAATGGTAGGTATTTATGTTGGGCCAGCCAGACGTGGTTACTGAAATGCCTGGTGTGGGTGACTTCTAGTCTTCAGCTATTTCATCATAGCTGATTTATTATCCCCCTCAATGCCGCTCTCTCTGTCTTCTCCCCAAAACCTTTGACGTACTTACTAAACAAGAACCCATCAACCTATACTTTAAATATACCCAGCGACTTGGCCTCTACAGATGACTGTAATAATGAATTCCACATATTCACCACCCTCTGACTAAAGAAAATCCTCGTCACTTTCATTCTAAATGGACGTTCTTCTATTCTGAGGCTGTGTCCTCTGGTTCTAGACTCCTTCATTATAGGAAACATTCTGTCGGCATTCACTCTATCTAGGTTTATCTGAGATCCCCCTTCATTCTTCTAAACACCGGCAAATACAGACCCAAAGCCATCAAATGCTGCTCATATGTTAACCCTTTCATTCCTGGCATTATTCTTGTGAAAGCATAATGTGGGGAGTTAGGATGTCCAGTTAGTTGCATCTTTGAGTAATCCGTTTTCAGTTGTGGAGTGTTATATTTGTGTGTGTATCTGTCATGTGGTGAAAGCAGAGCAAACAAACAAGTTTATTTGTATAGCCCTTTTCAAACACAAAGTAGTTCAAAGGACTTTACAGAGAACAAGATATAAAAATCAAATATTAAATTTCAGACAATATATGAGAATAAAATCACACAAAAATAGACATGATAAATAGAAGTTACAGTGAAGGAGATTCTAATTAAAAACTATAGCAAAAAGAAAAGCTTAAAACCTGATTTAAAAGTGCTTAAAGTTGGGGCAGACTTGAGATACCATCGAAGGTTATTTCAGATATGTGGACAATAGTAGCTAAAAGCTGCTTCACCATGTTTAGTTTTGACCCTGGGGACAATAAGTAGACCCACCCCAGACAACCTGAGAGATTGGGACGGTTCATAATACAGCAAGAGACTGGAGATGTATTTTGGCCCTAGACCATTCCTTGCTTTATAATCCAGTGCTAATATTTTAAAGTTAATCCTCTGATGGAGAGGAAGCCAGTGTAGTGATCTGAGAACTGGAGCGATATGTTCCACTTTCTTGGTCTTAGTCAGGACTCTGGCAGCAGTGTTCTACACCTGTTTGCCTGACATCAGTGGTTGGGAAGTTGTTGGGTTCAATTGTTAGGGATGAGATTACGGAGTAACTGAAGGCAGGTTACAAGATAGGCCAACGGCAGCATGGATTCCTGAAACGAAAATCCTACCTGACTAGCTTACTGCAAATTTTGAGGAAATTACAATCAAGGTAGACAAAGGAGATGCAGTAGATATGGTATACTTGGATTTTCAGAAGGCCTTTGACAAGGTACTGCACATGAGGCTGTTCAGCAAGATAAGAGCCCATGGAATTATAGGGAAGTTAGTAGCATGGGTGGAGCATTGGCTGATCAGCAGAAAACAGAGAGTGGGAATAAAGGGATCCTATTCTGGCTGGCTGCCGGTTACCAGTAGAGTCCACAGGGGTCAGTGTTGGGACCACTGCTTTTTACGATGTATGCCAATGATTTGGACTATGGGATTAATGGATTTGTGGCTAAATTTGCCAATGATACAAAGATAGGTGGAGGAGTGGGTGGTGTTGAGGAAACAGACAGCCTGCAGAGAGACTTAGATAATTTAGGGGAATGGGCAAAGAAGTGGCAAAAGAAATAAAATGTTGGAAAGTGTATGGTCATGCACTTTGGTGGAAGAAATAAACGGGCAGACTATTATTTAGATGGAGAGAGAATTCAAAGCACAGAGGTGCAAAGGGACTTGGGAATCCTTGTGCAGGATACCCTCCAGGTTGAGTCAGTGGTGAAGAAGGCAAATGCAATGTTGGCATTCATTTCAAGAGGTATAGAATATAAAAACAGGGATGTGATGTTGAGGCTCTATAAGGTACTTGTGAGACCACACTTGGAATATTGTGAGCAGTTTTGGGCTCCTTATTTTAAAAAGGATATATTGACACTGGAGAGGGTTCAAAGATTCATGAGAATGATTCCAGGAATGAAAGGGTTATCAAATGAGGAAAATGGCAGCTGTTGGGCTGTATTCCCTGGAGTTCAGGAGAGTGAGGGGAGATCTCATAGAAACTTTCCAAATATTAAAAAGCCTGAACAGATTAGAGATGGCAAAGTTATTTCCCATGGTAGGAGGGTCTAGGACAAGAGGGCATGACTTCAGGATTGAAAGAAGTCCATTTAGATCAAAGATGTGGAGAAATTAAACACAAGGAATTCTGCAGATGCTGGAAATTCAAGCAACACACATCAAAGTTGCTGGTGAACGCAGCAGGTCAGGCACCATCTCTAGGAAGGGTCCTGACGAAGGGTCTCAGCCCGAAACGTCGACTGTACCTCTTCCCAGAGATGCTGCCTGGCCTGCTGCATTCACCAGCAACTTTGATGTGTGTTATGTGGAGAAATTACTTTAGTGAGTGGTAAATCTGTGGAATTTGTTGCCACAAGTGGCTGTGGAGGCCAAGTCATTAGGTGCTTTTAAGTAGATAGGTTCTTGATTAGCCAGGGCATCGAAGGGTATGGGGAGAAGGCAAGGGAATGGGGATCACTGGAGGAATAATTGGATCAGCCCATGATTGAATAATGGAGCAGACTTGATGGGCCAAATGACCTACTTCTGCTCCTATATCTTATGGTCTTATGTTCTGAATGAGCTGCAGCTATCTGAGGGATTTTTTATCGAGACCTGTGAAAACGCCATTACAGTAGTCTAGCCTACTAAAAATAAATGCATGGATGAGTTTTTCAATATCTTGCTTAGGCATAAGCCCTTTAACTCTTGCTATATTTTTAAGATGGTAGTAGGCTGACTTTTTAGTTGTTTTAATGTGGCAGTTAAAATTTAATTCGGAGTCCATCACAACACCAAGGTGTCTGGCTTGGCTTGTGGTCTGTAATGACAGGGATTCTAAGTGAGCACTGACTTTTAATCAATTTTTTTGGCACCCAAAATATTTATTTCAGTCTTTTAGACCAGGCTGTAAAATCTTGTGAGTTGCAAAGAAGTTTGTCAGAGGCATGTTTCATTTTGTTGAACTCACACATTCAACTATGCAGTATACAATTCTAAAATAAATTACTTCCCTTTCATTTAATCAGCACTTCGTAGAGCAATGGATTCGATATCTTTGTTTTTACCTCATACATTCAGGATTATAACTGTCAAAAAGCATTATAAAACGATGCTCTAATTATTTTATATACATTTCCATTGTCCTTCAGATCACTGTGTATTTAGCAAACATTTGCCCCATTATCTTCCCCTGACAGGTGCTAGACTTTCACAATGGGATTTAGTGAACTGAATGTACAATCGTTTACAAGAACATCTGGGCTGTAGATTAGCTTTGGGATCTTTCTGCAGGTTTAGCACTGAGTATTAATAATCAACAAGGGAGACGCAAATTAGCTTGGATATGTGCTTCAGATATGACTAAAGGAAATGTGAATTCAGGCAAAGTTGGCAGGTGACTCAAGCTGCTAGTCAAGAACAATGCTTGTAATTGAGTGCCCTTGGCTTCGAACGTCACCTTGTGATGTTACACAGTGGGAGGCCACTCATCCCGCTCTCTGTGTAGATCTTCAGTCGAGTTTGTTAACTGATCACATTCTCTCCTCTTTACTCAAAGATCATAAAGTTTTTCACTTAACTGCTAACTAATTTTCCACTACTTTTTTGAAGAACTTGATTGAACTTGGTTACACCTCTCTTCCGAGCCTTGCATTCTGGATCAGAAGAATTGAACCTTAGAAAATACGTCTTTGTGTCAACTCTGATTTGTCATTTACCTTAAATCTGTGTCCTGTAGTGATCAATTCCTCTGGCGTAGGGGAAAATAATTCTGCTGGCTATCTGAGCCGCTCATGATGTTAATTATCTCTAACAAGTCCTCTCTTAACTTCCCTGCACTTTGAACATAGAACATTACAGCTGTTTGTGCCAACCTTATAGCACACTCTAAGACCGATATAACCCTTCTCTCCCACAGAGATCTCCATTTTTCTATCATCCATATGTCTATCTAAAAGTTTCTTAAATGTTCCCAATGAATCTGTCTCTAACACCACCCCTGGCAGGGTGTACCACACACTCACCACTCTCTGAAAAAAAGTACCTATGACATCCCCCTCATACTTTCCTCTAATCACCTTTAAATTATATCCCATCATTCTAGCCATTTCCTCCCTGGGAAAATGTCTCTGGCTGTCCACTCGATCTATGCCTCTTATCACATTGTACACCTCTATCAAGTCACCTCTCACTCTCATCCTCCTTCATTCCAAATAGAAAAGCCCTAGCTCACTCAAACCATCTTCATAAGACCTATTCTCTTTGGAGTATGACTATGTCTTCTTTGGTCCCTGTAAACTTTCACTTTCTGAAAAGAAGGTTGATTTTGGCCGCGTATTTTAGACCTCCATTCTCGCTACCATTGCCAGTAGTTGCACAGGAAAATGTCAGGGATGGAAGAACAAATCAGGAAGTCATGAGGGATGACCTGGAATACTGAAAGGAAAGACGAGGGAAAGGTGTGTCTGATGGTGCAATCTCACTGAAGGCAGCAGGAATTGTGAAGGTATGAACAGTTGAATGCAGAGATAGGTGGGATGGAAACCTGGGAAAAGAATGGATGGATGAGAGAAATGCAGGAAATAAATGAGCTGCAATCAAGAAATCCATCAACCGTGGCATGTGGAAGCTAAAGACATCTCAGAGGTGTGTGTGTGTGTGTGTGTGCGCGCGCACGCGCGTGCCCTTAACTCCTGGTGGAGTCGTCAGGGCGCCGTCATGATAAGCTTTTGCACTGATCTTTTTGGTATGCTCATCGTACGGCGTGTCTTGGGCATCTGAAACCTGGCAAAGCCCATCCCTCTCCAGGTTTTTTTTTTACGAGGTCGAGTTGTTAGCTCGACACTCAACCCAGACATGGATGGAGAGTGTGCAAGGGAGCCGGCTGGATTCGAACTCAGGACCTCTCGCCCCGAAGTCCAGCGCTGATGCCACTACGCTACCAGCTATGGGGATATCCTTGAAAACTGAGCTGTGGGCTGTCCCCAGCACAATCCTCAAACTGTCTTGCTCAATGCCAGTGATTTCGATACACATGTGACAAATACATTCAAAGGCCACTTTATTGGGTACACCTGTATATTTGCTCATGAATGTAAATATCTAATCAGCCAATCACGTGGCAGCAACTCAATGGATAAAAGCATGCAGACATGGTCAAAACGTTCAGTTGTTGTTCAGACCAAATATCAGAATAGGAAGAAATGTGATCTAAGTGATTTTTACTGAGGAATGATTGTTGGTGCCAGATGGGGTGGTTTGAGTATCTCAGAAGCTGCTGATCTCCTGAGATTTTCATGCAGAACAGTCTCTAAAGTTTACTGAGAATGGTGCAGAAAACAAAAAAAAAATACCCAAGAGTGGCAGTTCTGTGTGCAAAAATGCCGTGTTAATGAGAGGGGAAAATGTCTAGAGAGGTTCAGGCTGACGGGAAGGGGACGGTAACTCAAATAACCACACGTTACAACAGTGGTGTGCAGAAAACCAACTCTGAATGCACAATATATCAAACCTTGAAGTGGATGGGCTACAGCAGCAGAAGATCATGAACATACACTCAGTGGCCACTTTATTAGATAGAGGAGGTAACAAATAAAGTGGCCACTAGGTGTAAAGCTAATCTTTAGTGTAGGAAGACATCATAGAAAGGATGGCTGTGGGAGTTGGTGAGCTTTAAGCTGCCATTTCTCAGTGACCACTAAGGCAAAGACAGGGAGACACAGAAAGCAAAGGGTGTGTCATGGTCCTAACTGAATAGCACAGGCATCCAAGTTTCGGTGCTCCAATTCCCCGGAGTACGGTTAGCCGCCACTGTTCCTTTCAGACTCAGACTGCCAATGGTTGCCTGCACATTCCCTGATGGAAGGTCTGTACTAAAGGACTCCATTTCCAGTGCTACTGTTCCTGTTTTTGCCTTTGGATTTCATTTGTGTGGTCTTGTTGAGTCTGAGTCAATTCTAGACCTTACTCTGCACTGGGTCTCATCTCCATCCACGGCTCTCTGATTACGGGGAATGCAGGGTGCAAAAAGGCGGTGAGGGCACTGAATTTTCCATCTTGTTTGTGTGTTGGAGCATAAGAACACAAGCAGTGATGTATTTTGAAGTACGAATGAAGCAAGAGGCCTGAGTGGGGCTGATATGAGAGCTGTTCCAGGTCTGTCTGTGATTCCTACAGGGCCATTGCAGGATCTGTTCCAGGTCTGTCTGTGATTCCTACGGGGCCATTGCAGGACCTGTTCCAGGTCTGCCTGTGATTCCTACAGGGCCATTGCAGGACCTGTTCCAGGTCTGTCTGTGCTTCCTACAGGGCCATTGCAGGACCTGTTCCAGGTCTGTCTGTGATTCCTACAGGGCCATTGCAGGACCTGTTCCAGGTCTGTCTGTGATTCCTACAGGGCCATTGCAGGACCTGTTCCAGGTCTGTCTGTGATTCCTACAGGTCCATTGCAGGACCTGTTCCAGGTCTGTCTGTGATTCCTACAGGTCCATTGCAGGACCTGTTCCAGGTCTGTCTGTGATTCCTACAGGGCCATTGCAGGACCTGTTCCAGGTCTGTCTGTGATTCCTACAGGGCCATTGCAGGACCTGTTCCAGGTCTGTCTGTGATTCCTACAGGTCCATTGCAGGACCTGTTCCAGGTCTGTCTGTGATTCCTACAGGGCCATTGCAGGACCTGTTCCAGGTCTGTCTGTGATTCCTACAGGGCCATTGCAGGACCTGTTCCAGGTCTGTCTGTGATTCCTACAGGTCCATTGCAGGAGTGAGGAACAACGCCTCCTCTTCAGGGTGAACACCTTACAGGTGTTCAGGTCTTCAGGGTGAACACCTTACAGTCTTCCGGACTCAGTGTTAAATCCAACAGAGAGAAGACGGAAGCCAGTTCTACATGCTGGAATAACAACAGAAAATGTCGGAGCACTCAGCATGAAGGAAAAGGAAAGGTATGTAAAGCTTTGGGAATGAGCTTCAAACAAAGCTAATAAAGAGGCCAGCAAAGAACTAAAGAAGCAAATTAGGAAAGCCAGGAAGGGCCATAAGAAGTCCTCTGCAAGTAGGATTAAGGTGATTCCTGAAGCATGCTACAAATACATCAAGTGTAAAAGGATAAAAAAGAAATGTGGCAAATGTTTAGGCGATAATTGCGTGGCGTTCTGCATAGTTACATTCCATTGAGACAGGGAAAGGATGGTAGGGTACAGGAACCGTGGTGTACAAACACAGTTGAGAATCTAGTCAAGAAGAAAAACCTATGAAAGGTTCAAAAATCTAGGTAATGATGGAGATCTAGAAAATTATAAGGCTAGCAGGAAGGAGTTTAAGAATGAAATTAGGAGAGCCAGAAGAGGCCATGAGAAGGCCTTGGCCAGCAGGATTAAGGAAAACCCCAAGGCATTCTGCAAGTATGTGCAAGACAGTAAGACGTGAGAGAATAGGACCAATCAAGTGTGACAGTGGAAAAGTGTGTATGGGACCAGAGGAGATAGCAGAAGTACTTAATGAATACTTCGCTTAAGTATTCACTAAGGAAAAGGACCTTGGTGATTGTAGGGATGACTTACAGCAGACTGAAAAGCTTGAGCATATAGGCATTAAGAAAGAAGCTGTGGCGGGTGAGGGAGGAGATTGCTGAGCCTCTGGCAATGATCTTTGCATCATCAATGGGGACGGGAGAGGTTCCAGAGGATTGGAGGGTTGCAGATGTTGTTCCCTTATTCAAGAAAGAGAGTAGAGATAGCCCAGGAAATTATAGACCAGTGAGTCTTACTTCAGTTGTTGGTAAGCTGATGGAGAAGATCCTGAGAGGCAGGATTTATGAACATTTGGAGAGGTATAATATGATTAAGAATAGTTAGCATGGCTTTGTCAAAGGTAGGTCGTGCCTTACAAGCCTGATTGAACTTTAGAGGATTTGACTAAACACATTGAAGAAGCTAGAGCAGTAGATGTAGTGTATATGGATTTCAGCAAGGCATTTGATAAAGTACCACAAGCCAGACTTATTGAGGAAGTAAGGAGGCATGGGATCTAAGGGGACATTGCTTTGTGGATCCAGAATTGGCTTGCACACAGAAGGCAAAGAGTGGTTATAGACGGGTCATATTCTGCATGGAGGCCGGTGACCAGTGGTGAGCCTCAGGGATCTGTTCTGGGATCCCTTCTCTTCATGATTTTTATAAATGATCTGGATGAGAAAGTGGAGGGATGGGTTAGTAAATTTGCTGATGACAAAAAAGGTTGGAGGTGTGGATAGTGTGGAGGGCTATCAGAGGCTACAGTGGGACATCAATATTATGCAAAACTGGGCTGAGAAGTGGCAGATGGAGTTCAACCCAAATAAGTATGAGGTGGTTAACTTTGGTAGGTCAAATATGATGGCAGAATATAGTATTAATGGTAAGATTCTTGGCAGTCTGGAGGATCAGAGAAATCTTGGGGTCCGAGTCCATGGGACACTCAACACTGCTGCGCAGGTTCACTCTGTGGTTAAGAAGGCATACGGTGTATCGACCTTCATCAACCGTGGGATTGAGTTCAAGAGCCGAGAGGTAATGTTACAGCTATATCTGACCCTGGTCAGGCCCCACTTGGAATACTGGGCTCAGTAATGGTCACCTCACTACAGGAAGGATGTGGAAACTATAGAAAGGTTTAAGATTTCTATATTTATGCTCTATTCTTGGTTGGTGCAGCTGTAACGAAACTCAATTTCCCTCAGGATCAATAAAGTATGTCTATGTCTATGTCTAAGAGGAGATTTACAAGGATATTGCCTGGATTGAGGATTATGCCTTATGAGAATAGGTTGAGTGAACTCGGCCTTTTCTCCTTGGAGAGACGGAGAATGAGAGGTGACCTGATAGAGGTGTATAAGATAATGTGAGGCATTGATTGTGTGGATAGTCAGAGACTTTTTCCCAGGGCTGAAATGGCTAACGCAAGAGGGCATAGTTTTAAGGTGCTTGGAAGTAGGTACAGAGGAGATGTCAGGGGTAAGTTTTTTACATAGGGGGTGGTTAATGTGTGGAATGGGCTGCCGGCAATGGTGGTGGAGGCAGATACAATAGGGTCTTTTAAGAGACTCCTGGATAGGTACATGGAGCTTAGAAAAATGGACTTCTTGCACAGTAAGATGGTCTCAACTTTAAAATCTACCTCATTATGATCCTGCACTTTATTGTTTACCTGCAGTGCACTCTTCAGGTGATTTTACAGTTTATTCTGCATTTTTAGGTTGATTCATTATTATCATATGTACCAAGGTACAGTGAGAAACTTTGTGTTTCTCAATAGAGCATGCAGCACAGACCACAGAACAGTCTGCAGAGCATAGTCCTTATAGCTTAGGTCGGAAACCATAGGTGATGACCATAGAGCACAGACTGTAGAGATTAGGCCCATGACCGTAGACCATAGACCACAGACCATGGAGCTTCTACAAGAGACCATAGACTACAGACATCCAGATCATTTCATTACACATGTAATACCAAGTGCAAGCAGTCAATAAGGTGCAAGCCATAATGGGGTAGATTGTGAGGTCAAAAGTCTACCTTATCATATCAGGCAGGGGACCATTCAGTGGACTGATAACAGTGTCCTTGAGCCTGGCTTTTGTATCTTCTGCCTGATGGAAGACAGGAGAAGAGAGAATGTCTGGGGTGGGGTGGTGTCTTTTATTATGCTCATTGCCTTACTGAGGCGGTGAGAAGTATGGAGGAATAGCTGGTTTTCAAGAAGTACTGAGCTGTGGCCATAATAAAGTGACTTCCTCAGCCAAGGCACTGAATACAACAGCTGAGATGTCAGGTTCCAATTGTACAGAATATTGTTCGGCCTGGTCAGATCTCCACACTACAGGGAAGATCAGTACTGAGAGGATGCAGAAAGGAAACACTAGGATTGGAGGACTACAGTTATAAGGAGAGACTGGATAGGCTGTGTTTGTTTTTACAGGGGCAAAGAGGCTAAGTGCTAACATCACCCCCTACTGGGATATGGATTGCTGACGCAAACTTGCCAGATTCCTGTCTTTCCCATTGTCTCCAGCTGTAGCCCATCTTGGTGGATATTTCCTCTCGGGGATGAGGTCTTTAGAGCTACTGTTGGCATTTCTGTACCTCAGGGTTCTTATAAGATGGGAATCTGGGCTTGGGACTATCCATGGCAGAGTTACTCACTGGGTTTTTATAAGATGGGAACCCTAACCCCATTTCCAACCCTCCTCCTCTCACCGCTGGGCTTGGGACTGTCCATGGCAGAGTTGTTGACATGATAGAGGTATATAAAATGCTGAGAGATATAGATGATGCAGATTGCCAGAGTCTGTTCCCATGGTAGCACTCTCTAGATCTAGAGGGTATTGGTTTAAAGTGAGAGAGCAAATGGCTAAAGGCATAAATGTTTAAGGAGTAACTTTTTCACACATGGAGCACTTGTTCTCTGGAATGAGCTGCCAGATGGGGCAGAGGAGTAACACCAGATATCTACACAGGTACTTGAACAGAGGGAGAACTCTGTGACTCTGAACATCCCTCATTACAAAATTTATGAGGAAGGTGAGGGAAAAGGGAGAGGAGAAAAAGTCACTTGGTGATTAATGATAAAGACACAATGCAGTACATTATAATGACATCAGTCAACTGTGGAAACTTTATGGGTAGGATTAAGAAATTGCAGAAGTTCAGCTCTGGTAACAGTATGGAACAAAGGCAATGGAGTTTGTAAATGCCAAAGTTAGATAAGCAGGTAGCAACTGCAAACTTGGAAAGTTATTAACTTTCGTGTAGGTTGTGATAAGCAGAAATATAATGCATGTCTGAAACAACACACACAAAATGCTGGAGGAACTCAGCAGGCCAGGCAGAATCTGTGGAAAAAAATACAGTTGACGTTTCGGGCCGAAACCCTTCAGGACCAGAGAAAGAAGCTGAGGAGTAGATTTAAAAGGTGGGGGGGGGGTGGAGGAGACAGAAAACCACCAGGTGATGGGTGAAATCCGGAGGGGGAGGGATGAAGCAAAGAGCTGGGAACTTAATTGGTGAAAGAGGCAGAAGGCTATGGAGAAAGAAAAATGGGGGAGGAGCACCAGATGGAGGTGATGGGCGGACAAGGAGATAAGTTGAGAGTGGGAAAAGGGGATGGGAAATGGACGGGAGGAGGCTTGGGGGACATTACTGGAAGTTTGAGGAACCGATGTTCATGCCATCAGGTTGGAGGCTACCCAAACAGAATACAAGGTGCTATTCCTCCAACCTAAGTGTGGCCTCATCACAACCGTGGAGGCGATGGATGGACATATCGGAATGGGAATGGGAAGTGGAATTCTACTGGGAGATCCCGCTTGTTCTGGTGGATGGTGTGTAGATGCTCGGTGAAGAGGTCTCCCAATCTATGTTGGGTCTCACCAATATACAGGAGGCCACACTGGGAGCACTGAACACAGTAAATTACCCCAACAGACTCACAGATGAAGTGTTACCTCACCTGGAAAGGCTGTTTAGGGCTCTGGATGGTAGTGAGATGGAGGTGTAGGGGCAGGTGTAGCAATTGTTCCACTTGCAAGGCTAAGTGCCAGGAAGATCAGTGAGGGGGCGGGAATGTGCTTGGTAGTGGGATTCTGTTAGAGGTGGCAGAAGTTTTGGAGAAACATGTTTGAAACCTGTTCAGAACACTCTGCTGTAACAACACGTCTTCCAGCTCAGTTCAGATGGAATGAATAACAACCCCAGTTTATTTCACGAATGCACACATCTGAAATTTGGACCCAATAGTGATATGTGGAATGATCAAGTTCAATATGCAGGCGGATGAAGTGCTGGGGTTGGAGGGTTGTGTGTGAGTGTGAGGGAGGAACACAGCTTGTTTCACTGTTGTGGTCCTGTTGCGTTGTGCTGCTGAACATTGTGGCTATGTTGGAGCTGAAATGTATGGAGACACTCGCAGGCTGTCCCTAGCACATCCTTGGTTGTGCTGGTTGTTCATGGAAAAGGTCACATTTCACTGTTTCAATGTACATGTGATAAATAACTGAATCTGAATCTTAAAGAGAGAATAGCAACAGACATATTTCAGGAAGACAGAAATTGCTTCCAGCATACGGGGCTTGAATGGTGATGAAGGATCAGTGGGAGATTTTGATCAAAAATAAAACTAGATTATATCCATGAAGGAGCAAGAGCATCTCTTTCCAAAAGTAGGCACTGATGATTGAAGGACAACAGAAAACCTAAAATTAAAACAACACAAACACAAAAGCTATCACTGATTCTAGTGACGGAGAAGAACATGGAAAAGGTGACAAACCCAGTAATAAGAGCTACAGGGTGAGTGTGAAAAGAAACCATTGAGGAGGTAGTGCGACTGTCTATTGGACAACATAAAGTCTCATGGTGTAGAAGGTAGGAGCTCATGGTGTTGGACACCACAGTAGTACAGTGGTTCGTACAATCACTTGACTGCGGCAGCTGTATGATCAGGGTTTGATCTCTGCCACTGTCGGTAAGGAGTTCGTAAATTCCCCACGTGTTCATGTGGGTTCCCTTCGGGTGCTCCAGTTTGTGCCCACATTCCAAAAGCCTATGGTTAGGGTTAGTAAGCTGTAGCTATGCTGTATTGGTGCTGGAAACGTGGTGACACTTGTGGGCTACCCAGTACAATCCTCACTGACACATTTCACAGTATTTTTCGAGGTACATGTGACAAATAAAGCTAATATTTTGGTAACACAGGCATGGAAAGAGGATATACAATAAGCTGTCTTTTTATTTATTGGTAAGATTAAATGAGTGCTGTGCCACACGGATTGGTGTTAAGAAATACATTTCTTCAAAGCAGCAAACTCCTGATGTAGGGTTTAGAAACATAGGAACATAGAAAACCTACGGCACAATATAGGCCCTTCGGCCCACAAAGCTGTGCTGAACATGTACTTACTTTAGAAATTACCTGGGGTTACCCATAGCCCTCTATTTTTCTAAACTCCATGTACTTATCCAGGAGTCTCTTAAAAGACCCTATCGTATCTGCCTCCACCACCGTCGATGGCAGTCCATTCCACACACTCACCACTCTCTGCATAAAAAACTTACCCCTGACATCTTCTCTGTACCTACTTCCAAGCACCTTAAAACTGTGCCCTCTCATGATAGCCATTTCAGCCCTGGGAAAAAACCTCTTGACTATTCACACAATCAATGCCTCTCATCCTCTGCCCCTCCAAGGAGAAAAGGCCGAGTTCACTCAACCTGTTCTCGTAGGGCATGCTCCCCAATCCAGGCAACATCCTTGTAAATCTCCTCTGTGCCCTTTCTATAGTTTCCACATCCTTCCTGTAGTGAGGCGACCAGAACTGAGCACAGTACTCCAAGTGGGGTCTGACCAGGGTCCTGTATAGCTGTAACAGTACCTCTCAGCTCTTAAACTCAATCCCATGGTTGATGAAGGCCAGTACACCGTATGCCTTCTTAACCACAGAGTCAACCTGCACAGCAGCTTTGAGTATCCTATGTCCTCCACACTGCCAAGAGTCTTACCATTAATGCTATATTCTGCCATCTTACTTGACCTACCAAAATGAACCACTTCACATTTATCTGAGCTGAACACTTATCTGGGTTGTACTCCATCTGCCACTTCTCAGCCCAGTTTTATATACTATCGATGTCCCACTGTAATCTCTGACAGCCCTCCACACTATCCACAACACCCCGAACCTTTGTGTCATCAGCAAATTTACTAACCCGTCCCTCCGCAAAGATGCTGTTTCTCCAGCGGATTGTGTGCTGCTCAGTGGAAGAGCAAGCCCAAAAGACTGAATGGCCCATTATTCTAATGGTCTTGTGTCCTACTCTTAATCTGTATGTTCATTACAGTTGGGTGCTTACTGTTCTGGTAAACAATGCATGGTGCAATCCGAGTCTTATTACGATCGAGGAACGTGTTTGTAGACCGGATATTGAACTTTTTACTGTTGGACTTCGGCCATATTCCACTGTGATACAACACTGGGCGGCACGGGAGGTCGTTCCTGCCTGTGGCCATCGAACGTGCAGCTCCTCCCGTGGAGGGTCAGACACCCTGAGCTAATAGACTGGTCCTGGACTTATTTCCCATCTGGCATAGTTTGCATTTTGCTGTTTGATTGTTTGTGGTTTTTGTATTGCTATATTTATGCTCTATTCTTGGTTGGTGCGGCTGTAACAAAACCCAAATTCCCTCGGGATCAATAAAGTATATTTATCTATCTATCATTATTCAGAGATTTGCAACGAAGTTTGTCCACAGATACTATTTTTCCATAGCTGGAAATGCAAGGAGACCTGGCAATCCATGTAGGTAAACCATTAAAGAATGCAAAAAAATTCAAAAAGCTGATGTGTTTGTTTTTTGGATGCAAGATATGGCACATGGATGAAAGAAAAATGAAAGGAAATATGGGAGGGAAGGGTTAGATTGATCTGAGAGTAGGTTAAACTGTCAGCACAACATCATGGGCTGAAGGGCTTGTGATATTCCGTTCTTGGACCTTCCCTTAATCCTACTCACCATGGTCTTCCTATTCCCTCTTCTGGTTCTCCTAAGTCCATTCTTCAGCTTTTTTCTGGTTACCTTGTGGTTCTCTGGAGCCCTGTCTGATCCTTGCTTTCTCAACCTTAAATAAGCTTGTTTCTTCCTCTTGACTAGATGTTCAACATCTCTTGTCAACCATATTTCCTTCAGTCATCCTACCATCCTTCCTCTGCCTCAGTGGGACATAAAACCTTGCCATTCTTTCTGTGATGAAATTTGGTGGGATATCCTGGATGAGGCTGGTGCACCTGGACCTCATGTGTTGGGCTTTCTATGAGAAGGACAGACTGGACTTGGAGAGGGTGAAGAAGACACCAACCAAGTTTGTTCCTGTGCTACAAAGATTAAATTAAGGAGAGGTATCAGAAATTAAGAGTTTGTTCCCTGGGACTTTGCACTAAAAAATGATTCAGCATAACATCTGAAACTTAGTCCACCACACATCTTTAGAAGTTTTTCAGAGTATATTGACTGGCTGCATCACAATCTGACATGGAAACACCAATGCCTTTAAATGGAAAATCCTACAAAGTCAGTGGATACAGCCCAGTCCATCACTGGTAAAATCTTCCCAACCATTGAGAATATCTACATGAAATACAGGAAAGCAGCATCCAGCATCCAGCATCCAGCATCCGGGACACCCGCCACTTAGGTCATGCTCTCTTTTCACTGCTGTCATCAGGTACAGGAGCTGCAGGACTCACACAACCTTGCACAACCAGGCTCAGGAACAGGTATTACACCTCAACCCTCAGGCTCACCACTTGCCCCATCACTGAACTGTTCCCACAACCAAAGATCTTAAGCGATTGGGATTCAGGTAATGGAATTAGGTTGCAGATCATCCAAAAAGTCTCAATAAATGTCAGTGCAAGGTCAAAAACGAAATGGCCTATGTGCCCTCCCCTCCCCTTTCCTTGTTCCTGTCTTCCCACCTGGGAAAAAATCTTTGATTCAAAGAGTAAGCTTGCAAGTCTCAGTGAAAGGTGCTTTGATCACACAAACTGCTGGAGGAACTCAGCAGGCCAGGCAGCAACTATGGGGTAAAAAAGTACAGTCACCATCTCGGCCCGAAACATCAACTGTACTTTTTTCCATAGCTGCTGCCTGGCCTGCTGAGTTCCTCCGGCAGTTTGTGGGTGTTGCTCAGATTTCCAGCATCTTGTTTAGTTCCTTGATCAGATGGAATGAAGGCCATTCTGGGGTCATCAAGGGAATGGCGGCGTAGGGGAAGGTCTCTCGACAACTATGTAGAACTATATCAATAAAAGGGGCAAGAATGATGTCTAAGAACAAGAATAAAAAGTCCGCTCAGAAGGCTGATAAGTACAAAGAGACGCAGCAAGACGAGGGGCCTAGCTCCCCCACGGCTAGCCAGGACGGAGGTACTGAGGAAGAATCGGTAAATCTGACTTTGATTTTTAGAGAAATTCGTGATTTCCGACAAGATATCAACAAACAGCTGGAAGATATTAAAGGAGAAATAGGAAAAACTAATCTGAGATTAGATGAAGCCGAAGCGAGGATTGTAGGGGCTGAGGAGAGGCTGCAAAACGCAGAGGAAGTGATAGCAGAAATGCTAAAGCTCTAGTGGAAGCTAATAGACCAAGAAGGCTGCTCAAGAAGGGAAAATGTGAGGATTTATGGAGTTCCCGAAGGAGCTGAAGGTAAACCCGGATTGGTGATTCCCTTCGTGGAGAAGCTGCTTAGAAAGAACCTTGATATACTGGACGCAAAAGACCTACAGTTAGAAAGGGCCCACTGCGCGTTGGCACCACAGCCTCCAGCAGGCGCCCAGCCCAGATCGATTCTAGTCAGATTTCTCAGTTACAGGACGAAGAGCTGCTTAAATGGGCATGGCAAAAGAAAGGTTTCATGTGGAGCAACTGTAAAATCAGTTTAGACCATGATTACGCACTGGGGATCCTTGCCAGACGGAAAGAATATGCGGAGACACTGAGGGTCCTGAAGGGAAACAACATCAGATTCCAGACCCTATATCCAGCTCGGCTGAGAGTCTTTTATGATGAAGGGACAAAAACCTACGCTACAGTGGAAGAGGCAACATCGGACCTGGCGGACCAGGAACTACCTATTAAAGTTATCACCCAACCAGAGTCGCTACTGGAGAGGATTCGGCAGAAGTCGTGGCAGCCAGTGTGGCGAGGACGCTCCACACGAGCCAGAGTGTCAAACTACAAGGAAAAGCTGCAAATATTCAGACACAAACGTACAGAGAGTACAGATTAATTAAGAGAAATGTCTGAAAAGAGTAAATCGGACTTAAAGGTAAAATGAAAGCTGGTAACTGAAAATAAGTTAGACCGAATAACTTGAATGATAGCAATATGGTCGAGACACAAATAGGAGAAAATTCTCCATGATTGTTCACACTGCGGAGGGCCCCCTATCACAGAGGGTTATCCCTCTGAACTGAGGCGGGTCGGTGCTCAGGCCTCACTGTTGGAAGTTGGGGAAAATTTTCAAATGTTATACATTCAAAAATGTCTAGCATGTGGTTTGATGTTCTGGTTTACTGTTGAGAAGGGATTGCTTACAGTTTGCTTAGGAAAGGGGAGTTTTTTTTCTGTTAGAGAAAAATGCAAATTGAACTGGTAAAAATAATTTCCTATAATGTTAATGGGGTTTTGAATCCAATTAAGAGGAATAAGATTATGTCTAAATTGAAAAAAGAGAGGGCACAAATAGCTTTCCTTCAGGAAACGCACATGAGCCAATCTGAACATGGAAAATTAAAAAGCATGGGCTTTAAGCATGTACTTTGTTCATCATATAAATCGAGCTACAAAAGAGGGGTAGCTACTTTAATATCAAGTGCTCTTAATTATGAACATATTTCAAAGACTAAAGACAAGGATGGAGGATTTGTAAAAATTACAGGAAGAATAGAAGGTACAGAAATAACATTGCTGAATGTTTATGTTCCTCCAGGTTGTGAATGGTCATTCTATAGACACATTTTTGACCAAATGATCAGTTCTCAAGGGGTAGTAATCTATGGAGGGGATTTTAATATTAGATTAAATCCTATATTAGATTCTTCAAGAATAGTTACTCAGAATAAACCTCTGACTCGGAAAATGAATTCATTGATGGAGGAGTTGGGAATTATACATGTGTGGAGGGAATTACACCCCACTAGTAAAGACTATACACATTACTCTTTCCCTCATTCAGTTTATTCAAGGATGGACTATTTTTTATATTTAACACAGATAGACTCAGGATAAAAGACTGTAATACTGCAACAATTGATCTGTCAGTCTCTATGTCTCTAGTCGTGGAAAGGAAAATGGGAAAACACTGTGGAGGTTAAATTCACATATACTCAATAACCCGAAAGTAATGGGGAGATTAAGGGGAGAAATCAAAGAATACCTAGACCATAATGACATGGGAGAAACGTCACCAGTGATCTTATGGGATACATTGAAAGCTGTACTGAGAGGAAAAATGATTTCCATTACCACTCACATGAAAAAAAATCAATGCACAAAAATTAGCAGACCTTCAAGGAAAATTAAAACAACTGCAAGTTGTGGATCGCAACAAAATTAATTCTAATTAAGAAATTAGAAAACAATTAAGAAATTGCAAAGTGAAATTGATTATATTTCTACATTGGAAACTCAAAGAAATTTTCTTTACCTGAAGTAGGTAAAGAATTATGAAGTAGGAGGTAAATCAGCTAGATTATTAGCATATAAATTACGTAAACAAACAAGTAGACAATACAATTTATAAAATAAAGAATCCAAAAACAAAGCTTGTGGAGAGTACAACAGGGAAAATTCAAGAGCGTTTTGAAACATATTATCGAGAGCTGTACTCTCAACCCCAGGCTTCCAATGAGCCCTATACAGACATTTTCCTGAATTCTTTAGATCTACCCAAGCTCACAGATTTACAAAATGAATGCCTATTAGAACCAGTAACTGCCAAAGAACTGAACCCGGCCATCTCTAGATTAAAGGCCGGAAAGTCCCCAGGCTCTGATGGGTTTACCTTAGAGTGGTACAAATCGCTGAAGTCACAGTTAGCCCCATTATTACTTAACACCTTTAATTGGATCTTACAGAAAGGAGAAATTCCACCTTCCCGAGGAGAAGCGATTATTTCAGTTATTCCTAAAGAGGGTAAAGATAAACTAGAATGTGGTAATTACCGGCCAGTCAGCATTCTTAATTTGGATTACAAATTATTTACATCTATATTAGCGCACAGACTGGAAAAGCTTCTACCTGGCCTCATCCACTTAGACCAGACTGGATTTATTCAACAAAGACAAACTCAGGACAACATAAGGAGAACTTTACACATACTAGAACAGGTTACTAAGAACGGGACAGAGACAATGGTAGTGGGATTAGACGCTGAGAAACTTTTGATTCAGTTAGTTGGGTATTCCTATACAGAGTGTTAGGAAGATTCGGCTTTCAAGAAAAGTTTATTAAAGTAACCCAGACTTTATATAACAGCCCTACTGCTCGAATTAAGACAAATGGGGACCTCTCTGACTCCTTTATTTTAGAGAGAGGAACTAGACAGGAATGCCCAATTTCTCCTCTCCTTTTTGCACTATACATTCAACCTCTTGCTCAACTAATACGACAGAGTGAAATTGTAAAAGGTACCAAGATGGCAGGGATTGAACAGAAAGTGGCATTATTCACAGATCACATTTTAGTCTATCTGAGCGAACCAGAAAAATCATTTATAGGATTGTTTACACTGTCAGATGAGTTTGGGAAAATATCAGGTTATAAAATTAATGTAAAGAAAATGCAGGTTATGTCCCTAAATTATACAACATCCAAAAAACTGCAGGATACATATGATCTTAAGTGGGAAGCTAAATCATTAGAATATTTAGGAATAACCCTGCCAAAAGATCTTTCAACGTTGTCACAGGTAAATTATGGGCCATTAATTTCAGAGATAAAAGCAGATATACATAGATGGAATCTTATCCCCTTTTTAAGTTTAAATTCGAGGATAAATACCATAAAAATAAATATTCTTCCTCAGTTACTTTATTTTTTCCAGACTTTACCTGTGGAGGTGGACGATAATCAATTCAGGGAATGGGACAAATGGATTTCCCACTTTATCTGCCAAGGAAAGAAACCTAGAATCCGATTTAACACCTTACAGTTAGGGAAGGAAGGAGAAGGTATGGCACTTCCTTGCTTGAGAAATTATTTTCATGCTTCACAATAACCCTTCTGTTATATTGGTGTAATAGGGAATATAAGGCTAGATGAAAGGAAATAGAATTTGGATTGATTGACAGTTTTCCTCTACAGGCCTCAATAGCTGACAAAGGTTTGATGGCCCAATTGGAAAAGTTTAAAAACAGCTGGATAAACCTCACATTAAAAGTATGGCAGAAGGTGGCTAATTCATGTGGAATCAATAACATGTTAAAACTTTTCAGATGGTGTGCATATGATAACGAATTTCTTCCCAGCAGAGGAGGTAAAATATTTGAACTGTGGATAAAGAAAGGTCTTACAACCTACCTCTCATTCACACGTAAAAGAGTATTACGAAGTTTTCAATCCCTGCAGGACAAACATGGCCTAGAACACAATGACTTTTTTAGGTACCTTCAAGTACGACACTATTTTAACCAGAGTGTCATGGTCTGGTCCGTAAAATCTGCATTCACAGTCCGGTCCATGTTCCTTATTCCAGGTTTACTGGTTTTCCTCAGTTTCTGTTGAGGCAGCCGATTCTCGTTTGGACTGGCTTCATAAATACCTTCAGGATTCAGCCTCTGGCTGCTGGATTGTTCCTGTTCTAACCCCCCATCTGAATCCCTTCTCTGCCTCTTCCTCCTGAAGTCTTGCCATGCCCCTGCAACCTGTGTCTGAAGCCTTGCCTCGCCTCACGCTGCACCTTGCCTGAAGCCATGCCTTGCCTGTAACCCTCGCCTACAACCTTCACCTGCACCGCTGTCAAGTTCTGTCGCTGGAGCAACATAAGGAACTGTCTATTGTTGTTTTGAACTGTCTCTGTGTCCATGCCTCTGCTAGGTAGGTCCGGCCATTTGCCGCTACCTAGTGTAGGGATCTGTCTTTGTGTCCTTGCCTTCGCTAGGTAGGTCGGCTGTTTGCCACAACCTAGTGTTGGGAACCATCTGTATCCACGACTTCACTAGGTAGGCCCGGCCGTTTGCCGCTACCTAGTGTTGGGAACCGCCTGTGTCACACCTTTGCTAAGTAGGTCTGGTTGACTGCCGCTATCTTGTGTTGGGAACTGTCTCGTCATATTCTGAGTCCCAGCTCTGTGTTCTGTGTATGAGTCCTGGCCCTATGTCTTGTTTCCAAGGAGGGGTCTCAGCTCTGTGTTCCATGTTCCTGTCTCTCCCTCAACCAAGGCTCTGCGTTCCTGTCTCTCCCTTGACCAAGAATCTGTGTTCCTGTCTCTTTCTCGACCAAGTCAAGGCTTTGGGGTCTCATCCAGTCCTAGCAATGTCCAAGAACCTTGTCCTGTCCAAGCTATGGCTTTGTGTTCTCATCTTGTCCATGTGTCTCGCCCAGCCCAGGAGTACCTTGCCCAGCCCGGTGCAGGGGTTCCCTTGTCCTGTCCAGGAGTCTCACGTCCAGTCATGTTGCCTCTCCTCGCCCTGTAGCCACATTTTGTCCTCGCCTAGTTCTGGAGTCGGAGTCCGAGCCCGAGTCAAGTCTCAGGTTCTGGGTCCTTGCCCAGTCTCTGGCTCAGAGTCCATACCCAAGCTTCGAAGAACCCTAGCCTCGAAGAACCCAAGCTTCACCATGTCTTCGCCTAGGTCTGGGGTCCGAGCCCAAGTCAAGACCCAGGTTTCGGGTCCTTGTCCTGTCTCTGGCTCGAAGTCCAAGCCCAGGCTCCTAGTTCCAAGTTCCATGTCCTGGTTCTGCTATCCTAGTCAAGTCCTAGCCCAGGCCCTGAATCCTTGTCTCGTCCAGGGCCTGTGTCATGTCCAGCGTCCTTTCTTCCCCTCTCCCCTTGCTACCTTGATAATCCTAGTCCTGTTCCTTGTACTTCAGTGTCTGTGTCTTGCATGTGGGTCTGTTCCCAGTGCCCGCATTATGACACAGAGTTGTAGATATATGGACTTATCAACAGTAGAATTAGAATTTTTCAAGATTCTGAATTCGGCTTACAGTTCAATACCAAGTAAATCAATTTCTCGATTATACAATGCCCTCTTTCATGCCAAAAATGAAAACACATTGTATATTAAACAGAAGTGGGAGAAAGAAGTGGGGCTGGTACTTCCAGAGGAGGCTTGGGGGAAAATATGCAGCTTTCAGTGGTCTTTGACTAACTCTTTGCCTTGGAGGGAACATGGTTGGAAAAATATTGTAAGATACTTCAAGACCCCATTCCAGGAAAAATATAAAGACGCAAATGTGGCGTGTTGGAGAAGGTGTGGCTCCAAGGAGGCAAATCATTTCCATATTTTTTGGGATTGCCCTAAATTAAGTTTATATTGGAAAGGTATTCACAAAACATTAGTTCAGGTATTTAAGACCCAGATACCTCTGAACTTTGAGACTCTCTACTTAGGACATGTATTGTTTTTGGAACAGAAGAAAGATATAAAGCTGCTGCAGGCCCTCTTAGCGGCAAGTAAGAAATCAATCACTAGAAAGTGGCTAAATCCAATATCACCTACATTAGAAGATTGGCATGAAATTATTTTGGAAATATTTAAAATGGAGAAGATAACTTACTCTCTAAGAATTCAAAAAGAAAAATTTTATTAAATTTGGAATAAATGGATTGAATTCATAACCCCAAAGTGAGCAGACTTTAGATGACTCTCCTAATAGTTTATACTGCTTTCCTTATCAACATAGTAATAGTGTTAACGTAAGCACCCTTGGTTCGAATGTTTACTGTTCTTTTTTTTGGAAAACGGGGAATTAACACAAGTAAAGGAAAAGATTTGGGAAAGGAAAAAATATGATAAAATGATGTAAATAAGTACATAGGGATTGGATAAGTATGTTTGTGGGTAGGAGCAAACACGAACGAGTTAAGATATAAACTCCTACAATGGAAGTTACATAGGGTTACATACAATATTTTGGACCAGAAAGAAATGATCCAGAAGAGATACTTGGAAATTATTATTAATCCACTATTATTACTATTTTTTTAACAATTATCATTACTTAGTCTAATAGAGTGGAATTACAACTGCACATAATTATCTATTTAAGTGCCTAATTACTTTTTACACTGTATCATCTCAATGTGTACAGTACTTGTGAATGTATAAATAATTATAGATCTTTACATTTATAAAAAATGGAAAAGGTTATATATGTAAAAAAAGTTTGTATAATACTTGCGAATACCTTACCCAAATAAAAATAAAATTAAAAAAGGAATGAAGGCTATTCTGGGAAAAACGGGCTGAAAAATGGCAGATGGAATTTAATGCAGACAAGTATGAGGTTTCGCACTTTAGGAGGGCCAACCAAGTTCGGACTTGCACAGTGATAGACAGAATACTGATGCGTGCAGTAAAATAGGGATCTGGGAATACAGATCCATTATTCATTGAAAGAGGTGTCACAGTTAGATTGGATGGCAAGAGCTTTCACACACTGGCCTTCATAAATCAAAGTACTGAATATAGGAGTTGGAATGAGATATGAAGATGTAAAAGACATTGGTGAGGCCTAATTTGGAACACTGTGTACAGCTCTGGTCACCAACCTACAGGGAAGATACCAATAAGACTGAAAGAGTACAGTGGAAATAGACAAGGATGTTGCTGGGGCTGGAGACCCTGAGTTACAGGGCAAGGTTGAATAGGTTCGGTCTTTATTCCCTGGAGAGTAGGAGTATGAGCAGAGATTTGATAGAGGTTTAGAAATTATAAGGATATAGATAGGGCAAGTGCAAGCAGGCTTTTCCACTGAGGTTGCGTGAGACTAGATTATGGTTAAGGGTGAAAGATGAAATATTCAAGGGGAACCTGAAGGGGAGCTTCTTCACTCAGAAGGCGGTGAGAATGTGGAACGAGCTGCCAGTGGAAGCGGTCGATGTGGGTTTAATTGCAACACTTAAGAGAAGTCTGGATAAGTACAGTGATGGCAGAGTATGGAGGGCTGTGGTCCGGGTGTGGGTCAGAGGGACAAGGCAGAATAACAGTTCAGCATGGATCAGATGGACTAAAGTTGTCTGTGCTGTGGTGCTCAATGGCTCTGAGTCTATTAGCTAACATCTGCTCAGTGGGAGAAGACGCTGCCTTAGTTTAATGCTTGGCTCACAGGAGGACCTCTGATTCCCAGCCCCCATCGGCGTTCTTCTCTCTGATGCATCGATAATGAAACTGAAATAACTACTTGACGGAAGGTCAAGGTTGGTGAAACGTAAATGTGATTTTCTACATTTTTCTTGTAAGATCTGTCATTTATGACAGGTAATTTAAGCATCTTTTTTTACACTTCTCTCAAAAACCAAAATTTAGTTCTTGACATTTGTGTTGAAGATTTGCTAATGCATGCTTTTAAAATAAAATGTTAACAATTTTGCCAATGTGCACTTGTGGGATGAATACAAGTCTACCTGTGACTGACTTAATGCGTCAGAACTTTTCAAAATGCAATGTGGTGAAACAGTTCTTTATATACCAGGTAAAAATAAAAGGAAAGGAAAGCAGTTTTTATCTTTTATTCAGACTTTGGTTTTGTTTTGCTGTTAACTTATCACAATATGATGTATGCCCTCCATTGGGTACCGGGAGCCATCCAGGTTGTAACTGTCCACACTGGCATTTTTGGTTTGGGATTCATTGACTGGAGCAAATGATTCGGTGATGATTCAGTTCATGATTATTTTGCCCCTCATTCTTCCGGCCAATTCCCCATCTCTCATTACAGACAATCAATATAACTCTAATTTGTGGAGAATTGTAACATTTTAATGTGTCTTTAAGTTACAAGTTTACTGCTGAATCTCAGTTTTAGGGTCCTTTAGAACAGATTCTTCTCCCTTAAGGCTTAGTGGATTTTCAGACCAGGAATACTTAACATCTTCAATGAATTAACCCAAAGAAAAGCTGTTTCATTTGGCTATATTCATGGTATTCGTGTATGGTTGAATGACAATTTAACTAGAATTGAATTGAACTCTTGGATCTCCTGTTCTTTCTCATTAAAACAATCCTGGTTCTTTGAGAAGCAGAGTGACTCCTCACTAATGCCAACATGCTTTTAATAATCTCTTGTGTGGCATCTTATTAAAAGCTTTCTGAAAATCCAAAAATACCATATCTTTGCCTTTTAAAAGCGCAAACAACATGAATTCTGCAGATGCTGGAAATTCAAGCAACACACATCAAAGTTGCTGATGAACGCAGCAGGCCAGGCAGCATCTCTAGGAAGAGATACAGTTGACGTTTCAGGCCGAGACCCTTCGTCAGGACTAACTGAAGGAAGAGTTAGTAAGAGACTTGAAAGTGGGAGGGGGAGGGGAGATCCAAAATGATAGGAGAAGACAGGAAGGGGAGGGATGGAGCCAAGAGCTGGACAGGTGATTGGCAAAGGGGATACGAGAGGATCATGGGTCAAGAGATCCGGGGAGAAAGACAAGGGAGGGGAACCCAGAGGATGGGCAAGGGGTATAGTCAGAGGGACAGAGGGAAAAAAAGGAGAGTGAGAGAAAGAATGTGTATATAAAAACAAATAACGGATGGGGTACGAGGGGGAGGTGGGGCATTAGCGGAAGTTAGAGAAGTCAATGTTCATGCCATCAGGTTGGAGGCTACCCAGACGGAATATAAGGTGTTGTTCCTCCAACCTGAGTGTGGCTTCATCTTGACAGTAGAGGAGGCCGTGGATAGACATGTCAGAATGGGAATGGGATGTGGAATTAAAATGTGTGGCCACTGGGAGATCCTGCTTTCTCTGTCCGCCAGAGAAAGCAGGATCTCCCAGTGGCCACACATTTTAATTCCACATCCCATTCCCATTCTGACATGTCCATCCATGGCCTCCTCTACTGTAAATATGAGCCACACTCAGGTTGGAGGAACAACACCTTATATTCCGTCTGGGTAGCCTCCAACCTGATGGCATGAACAATGACTTCTCTAACTTCCGCTAATGCCCCACCTCCCCCTCGTACCCCATCCGTTATTTATTTATATACACACATTCTTTCTCTCACTCTCCTTTTTCTCCCTCTGTCCCTCTGACTATACCCCTTGCCCATCCTCTGGGTTCCCCCCCCGCGTCTTTCTTCCCAGACCTCCTGTCCCATGATCCTCTCATATCCCTTTTGCCAATCACCTGTCCAGCTCTTGGCTCCATCCCTCCCCCTCCTGTCTTCTCCTATCATTTTGGATCTCCCCCTCCCCCTCCCACTTTCAAACCTCTTACTAACTCTTCCTTCAGTTAGTCCTGACGAAGGGTCTCGGCCCGAAACGTCGACTGTACCTCTTCCTAGAGATGCTGCCTGGCCTGCTACGTTCACCAGCAACTTTGATGTGTGTTGCATATCTTTGCCTTTATCCATCTACTACATCCAAGCTTAAAGTTCCAATAGTTTCCAACAAGATTCAACATCCATAAGTTGATGTCAACACTGCCTAACTCTATAATAGTTTTCAAAGTCTCCTGTTACCACTTGCTCCATCATGGAGTCCGAGGCTTTATAAGGCATTGGTCAGATCATGCTTGGAGTATTGTGACCAGTTTTGAGCCCCTTATCTAAGAAAGAAGGTACTGGCATCGGAGACTTCTTCAATCAGTGGTGAGATTGAGCTGCCAGCGGAAGTTGTGGATGTAAGTTCAACTGTATTATTTAACAGAAGTTTGTATAAGTACATGGATTGGAGGGGTGTGGAGGGCTATGTTCCAGATGCAGGTTGGTGGGAGTAGGCAGAATATAAGGCCAGCAGACTAGATGGGCCAAACATGACAAATGAGGGCAAACTAGCAATAATATAAAGCAAGATACTATGGTTTTTTTCAATTATATTAGTAAGAGGTGAGAGTTGATGCTGGACCACTGGAAAGTGATGTTGATAAGGTAGTAATGGGGGACAGAGAAATGGCAGATGAACTTAATAGGTGCTTTGCATCTGTCTTCACTAGCAGTCTGCCAGAGGTCCATGAGCCGGAGTAAGTGCCATTGCGATTACAAAGGAAAAAGTGCTTGTAATTGCATTTGTCACATTGTTGGCAAGAAGGGCTATTTTATTGAAATGGAAAGATACCTCTGTCCCTACATTAATTCAATGGTCTTCTCAAGGAATGTTCTGTCTTAGCTTGGAAAAAATTAGATGTAGAACTTTTGATCCTCGATTCGATTTTGAGAGGAGATGGGGCTCTTTTGCCAAATATTATCATTTAATTTGAATTAATTTATATGGCTTCCTTCAAATCTTATTTTATATAAATATGAATTGGCAGTTGATGATTTTTCTTCTATATATATATATATATAGATGATTGTATGACGAATTGCTCCGGGAGTTGGTTCCTAACGTTTATATTTCTCTTTTTTTCTTTTTTTCTTTTTCTTTCTCTTGTAGTTACTGGGTTTTTTTTTTCTTTTAGTAGTTGGGGTTCTCTTTTTCCTCCTTTTCTTTAAAAAAATTTTTTTCATTATCATATATTCATTTTTGATAAGTTTTTTTCAGCTTTATTAATTGTATATATATCAATTGGCTGAAATCTTGTACCATCTTAAAACTGTAGAAGATTATGTATCAATAAAAAGATTTTAAAAATGAAAATGGAAAAAGTGCTAAGCAAACTGAAAGGTGTTTAGGTGGATAAGTCACATGGGCCCGACAGGCCACATCTCAGAATCCCAAAAGAGGTTGCTGAAAAGGTAATGGACATACTGGTCATGATCTTTCAAGAATCATTTGATTCTGGCGTGGTCCTGGAGGACTGGAAGATTGCAAATGTCTCTCCAGTCTTTAAGAAGGGAGGAAGGCAAAAGAAAGAAAATTATAGGCCAGTTAGCCTAACCTCAGTGGTTGAGAAATGTTGGAGTCTATTATTAAGGATGGGTTTCAAGGTACTTGGAGACTAATGATAAAATAAGTCAAAGTCAGCATGGTTTCTGTAAGGGGAAATCTTGCCTGACAAATCTGTTAGAGTTCTTCAAGGAAATAACAAACAGGGTGGACAAAGGAGAGGTAGTGGATGTCATTTACTTAGATTTTCAGAAGGTGCTTGATAAGGTGCTACACACAAGGCTGCTTAACAAAATAAAATCCTATGGTATTGCAGGAAAGATAGAGGAATAGCTACCAGGCAGGAGGCAGCGAGTGGGAATAAAGGGAGCCTTTTCTGGTTGGCTGCCGGTGACTCGTGGTATTCCTCAGGGGTCAGTATTGGGATCGCTGCTTTTCACATTGTTTGTCAATAATTTAGATAATGGAATTAATGGCTTTGTGGCAAAGTTTGTGGATGATACAAAGATAGATGGAGGTTGAGGTTAAATCACTTTCTTTGTTTGAACTTTGAGTATTTTATGATCATTAGTTTCTAAAGGACTAATTTTCCATTGTATTTTTTTAACAATCGCACAGTATATTCTTCCCATTAAGATCTTGTTAAAAAACGAACCCTTTGTGTTATCTGGATCTTCACAGAATGATTCAGAACTTACCTACACATTTACAATCCGATATAAACACAAAGTAAATTCCAAGTCCTTCCAATCAACTTTAATGTTAATCTGCTAATTGCACAAGAAAGAAGAGAATTATAGCATTAAATGGGAACAAAAAAAAAATCAAAAATTGATAGAATTGTACAGGACAATGAATATCAGGGTCTTACACAGGGAGACATTGTCTGGTTTCTCACCCCTTTTTTCTAGTCCTGATGAAGGGTCTTGGCCCAAAATGACAACTGTTTATTCCCTTCCATAGATGCTGCCTGACCCATTGAGTTCTTCCAGCATCTTGTGTGTTGACTTGGACACAGGGAGATGGCTTTGTAGTAAATTTTGTGTGACTTGATCAAATTTAATTATGTTCAATCACATATATTCTGATAGTAACCTGTAAGTTATTTCAAAAATATTAGTAGCTGGACAGTTTGATAGGGTGGTTAAGAAAGCATTTGTCATGCTTGCCTTTGTTAATCAAGGAAATGAGCAATAGAGTTGGGTAGTTATGTGACAGCTTTATACAACCCTGGTTAGACTGCGTCTGAAGTATTGCATTCAGTTCATTAATAGTCACCCCATTATAGGAAGGATGTTGAGGTTTTGGAGGTGGTGCAGAAGTGGTTTGCCTGGATTGGTAGGTATGTACTATAACAAGACGAACAATGGAGATTAGAAAAATTAGGGTGGATAAATCCCTAGGGCCTGACAAGGTGTTACCCTTGGACATCCCGGGAGGCTGTGCAGTAATTTCAGGGGCCCTAACAACAATATTTAAAACACAAGATTCTGCAGATGCTGGAAATCCACAGCAACAGATTCAATTCAGAGGAATTCAGTGAGTTGGGGAGCATCTTTGGAGGGGATAACAGACAACATTTCAGGCTGAGACCCTTCAACAGGACAGCATTTATGGAAATGATAAATAGTTAAAGTTTCATGCCGAGCCTCTTAATCAGGGCTATCATCTACTTCACAGATATTTAAAACACAGGTGAGTTGCTGGAGGTCTCAAAGCTTTCCGCTTCTTTTTGGATTCCAGATCTAACCAGTTCCCCTCTACCACCACTCTGCTCCGTCTAGCGGAATTAGTCCTTACTCTTAATAATTTCTCCTTTGGCTCCACCCACTTCCTCCAAACTAAAGGTGTAGCCATGGGCACCCGTATGGGTCCCAGCTATGCCTGCCTTTTTGTTGGCTTTGTGGAACAATCTATGTTCCAAACCTATTCTGGTACCTGTCCCCCACTTATCCTTCGCTACATCAACGACTGCATTGACGCTGCTTCCTGCACGCATGCTGAGCTCGTTGACTTCATTAACTTTGCCTCCAACTTTCACCCTGCCCTCAAGTTTACCTGGTCCATTTCCGACACCTCCCTCCCCTTTCTTGACCTTTCTGTCTCTGTCTCTGGAGACAGCTTATCTACTGATGTCTACTATAAGCCTACTGATTCTCACAGCTACCTGGACTATTCCCCTTCCCACCTTGTTTCTTGCAAAAATGCCATCCGCTTTTCGCAATTCCTCTGTCTCCGCCGCACCTGCTCTCAGGATGAGGCTTTTCATTCCAGGACGAAGGAGATGTCCTCCTTTTTTAAAGAAAGGGGCTTCCCTTCATCCACCATCAACTCTGCTCTCAAATGCATCTCCCCCATTTCACGCACATCTGCTCTCACTCCATCCTCCCGCCACCCCACTAGGAATAGGGTTCCCCTTGTCCTCACCTACCACCCCACCAGCCTCCGGGTCCAACATATAATTCTCCGTAACTTCCGCCATCTCCAACGGGATCCCACCACTAAGCACAACTTTCCCTCCCCCTACCCCCTGCTTTCTGCAGGGATTGCTCCCGACACGACTCCCTTGTCCATTTTCCCCCCCATCCCTCCCCACCGATCTCCCTCCTGGCACTTACCTTGTAAGTGGAACAAGTGCTACACATGCCCTTACACTTCCTCTCTTACCACCATTCAGGACCCCCGACAGTCCTTCCAGCTGAGGTGACACTTCACCTGTGAATTGGCTGGGGTGATATACTGCGTCCGGTGCTCCCGATGTGGCCTTCTATATATTGGCGAGACCCGATGCAGACTGGGAGATCGTTTCGCTGAACACCTACGCTCTGTCTGCCAGAGAAAGCAGGATCTCCCAGTGGCCACACATTTTAATTCCACATTCCAATTCCACATTCCATCCCATTCTGATATGTCTATCCATGGCCTCTTCTACTGTCAAGATGAAGCCACACTCAGATTGGAGGAACAACACCTTATATTCCGTCTGGGTAGCCTCCAACCTGGTGACATGAACACTGACTTCTCTAACTTCTGCTAATGCCCCACCTCCCCTTCGTACCCCATCTGTTATTTATTTTTATTCACACATTCTTTTTCCCTCTCTCCTTTTTCTCCCTCTGTCCCTCTCACTATACTCGTTGCCCATCCTCTGGGTTTCCCTCCTCCCCCTTTCTTTCTCCCTGGGCCTCCTGTCCCATGATCCTCTCATATCCCTTTTGCCAATCACCTGTCCAGCTCTTAGCTCTATTCCTCCCCTTCCTGTCTTCTCCTATCATTTTGGATCTCTGCCTCCCCCTCCCACTTTCAAATCTCTTACTAGCTCTTCCTTCAGTTAGTCCTGACGAAGTGCCTCGGCTCGAAACATCGACTGTACCTCTTCCTAGAGATGCTGCCTGGCCTGCTGAGTTCACCAGCAGCTTTTATGTGTGTTGCTTGAAATTCCAGCAGCTGCAAATTTCCTCGTGTTTGCACGTATTGTTCTGTTGTTTAAGAAAGGTGCTGAGAGTAAGCCTGGAAATTGTTGTTTAAGAAAGATACTGAGAGTAAGCCTGGAAATCAGAGGCCATTGAGCCTGTCATCAATAATGGGTAAATTATTGGACAGTATTCTATGGGAATGGATATATAAATATTTCTATAGACAGAGCCTGAATAGGGATGGTCCACATGGCTGTGTGTGAGGTGGGTCAAGTCTAAAAACCAATCTTGTGGAGATTTTGAGGAGATTATGAGGATGATTGATGAAGGGAAAGCAGGGCTCTATGAGTGTATGATTCTATGACATCTTCTAAAAATGCAAATAATCATTGCCAAACTAAATAATTTGAAGATTTCAGTTTCCCTTTATTAACAGGCAGTTGTTATAAGAACTGTTGTTATACAGAACTGTGTTCAGTTCTGGTCGCCTCACTACAGGAACGATGTGGAAGCCACAGAAAGGGTGCAGAGGATATTTACAAGGATGCTGACAGTGTGGCTGGGGTGAAAATAAATGATGTTAAAAGTTCAAGCAAATCCACTAATAGAAAGGTTATGAGTGGTGGTAAAAATCTTCTGAGGTGTATATATTTCAATGCTAGGAGTATTGCGGGGAAGGCAGATGAGTTGAGGGCGTGGATTGACACGTGGAATTATGACGTTGTAGCAATTAGTGAAACTTGGCTACAGGAGGGGCAGGACTGGCAGCTTAATATTCCAGGGTTCCGATGTTTCAGATGTGATCGAGGCAGAGGAATGAAAGGTGGGGGAGTGGCATTGCTTGTTAGGGAAAATATTACAGCAGTGCTCAGGCAGGACAGATTAGAGGGCTTGTCTACTGAGTCCTTGTGGGTGGAGCTGAGAAACAGGAAAGGTATGGCCACATTAGTGGGATTGTATTACAGACCACCCAATAGTCAAAGAGAATTGGAAGTGCAAATCTGCAGAGAGATAGCAGGCAACTGCAGGAAACATAAAGTTGTGGTGGTAGGGGATTTTAATTTTCCATATATTGATTGGGTCTCCCATACTGTTAGGGGTCTAGGTGGTTTAGAGTTTGTAAAATGTGTTCAGGAAAGTGTTCTAAATCAATATATAGAGGGACCAACTAGAGGGGATGCAATATTGGATCTCCTGTTAGGAAACGAGTTAGGACAAGTGACAGAAGTCTGTGTAGGGGAGCACTTTGGTTCCAGTGATCATAACACCATTAGTTTCAACTTGATCATGGACAAGGATAGATCTGGTCCTAGGGTTGAGGTTCTTAACTGGAAGAAGGCCAAATTTGAAGAAATGAGAAAGGATCTAAAAAGCGTGGATTGGGACAGGTTGTTCTCTGGCATGGATGTGATCGGTAGGTGGGAAGCCTTCAAAGCAGAAATTTTGAGAGTGCAGAATTTGTATGTTCCTGTCAGGATTAAAGGCAAGGTGAATAGGAATAAGGAACCTTGGTTCTCAAGGGATATTGCAACTCTGATAAAGAAGAAGAGGGAGTTGTATGACATGTATAGGAAACAGGGAGTAAATAAGGTGCTTGAGGAGTATAAGAAGTGCAAGAAAATACTTAAGAAAGAAATCAGGAGGGCTAAAAGAAGACATGAGGTTGCCTTGGCAGTCAAAGTGAAGGATAATCCAAAGAGCTTTTACAGGTATATTAAGAGCAAAAGGATTGTAAGGGATAAAATTGGTCCTCTTGAAGATCAGAGTGGTCGGCTATGTGCGGAACCAAAGGAAATGGGGGAGATCTTAAATAGGTTTTTTGCGTCTGTATTTACTAAGGAAACTGGCAAGAAGTCTATGGAATTAAGGGAAACAAGTAGTGAGATCATGGAAACTGTACAGATCGAAAAGGAGGAGGTGCTTGCTGTCTTGAGGAAAATTAAAGTGGATAAATCCCCGGGACCTGACAGGGTGTTCCCTCGGACCTTGAAGGAGACTAGTGTTGAAATTGCAGGGGCCCTGGCTGAAATATTTAAAATGTCGCTGTCTACAGGTGAGGTGCCGGAGGATTGGAGAGTGGCTCATGTTGTTCCGTTGTTTAAAAAAGGATCGAAAAGTAATCCGGGAAATTATAGGCCAGTAAGTTTAACGTCGGTAGTAGGTAAGTTATTGGAGGGAGTACTAAGAGACAGAATCTACAAGCATTTGGATAGACAGGGACTTATTAGGGAGAGTCAACATGACTTTGTGCGTGGTAGGTCATGTTTGACCAATCTATTGGAGTTTTTCGAGGAGGTTACCAGGAAAGTGGATGAAGGGAAGGCAGTGGATATTGTCTACATGGACTTCAGTAAGGCCTTTGACAAGGTCCCGCATGGGAGGTTAGTTAGGAAAATTCAGTTGCTAGGTATACATGGAGAGGTGGTAAATTGGATTAGACATTGGCTCAATGGAAGAAGCCAAAGAGTGGTAGTAGAGAATTGCTTCTCCAAGTGGAGGTCTGTGACTAGTGGTGTGCCACAGGGATCAGTGCTGGGTCCATTGTTATTTGTCATCTATATCAATGATCTGGATGATAATGTGGTAAGTTGGTTCAGCAAGTTTGCTGATGATACAAAGATTGGAGGTGTAGTAGACAGTGAGGAAGGTTTTCAGAGCCTGCAGAGGGACTTGGACCAGCTGGAAAAATGGGCTGAAAAATGGCAGATGGAGTTTAATACTGACAAGTGTGAGGTATTGCACGTTGGAAGGACAAACCAAGGTAGAACATACAGGGTTAATGGTAAGGCACTGAGGAGTGCAGTGGAACAGAGGGATCTGGGAATACAGATACAAAATTCCCTAAAAGTGGCGTCACAGGTAGATAGGGTCGTAAAGAGAGCTTTTGGTACATTGGCCTTTATTAATCGAAGTATTGAGTATAAGAGCTGGAATGTTATGATGAGGTTGTATAAGGCATTGGTGAGGCCGAATCTGGAGTATTGTGTTCAGTTTTGGTCACCAAATTACAGGAAGGATATAAATAAGGTTGAAAGAGTGCAGAGAAGGTTTACAAGGATGTTGCCGGGACTTGAGAAACTCAGTTACAGAGAAAGGTTGAATAGGTTGGGACTTTATTCCCTGGAGCGTAGAAGAACGAGGGGAGATTTGATAGGGGTATATAAAATTATGATGGGTATAGATAGAGTGAATGCAAGCAGGCTTTTTCCACTGAGGCAAGGGGAGAAAAAAACCAGAGGACATGGGTTAAGGGTGAGGGGGGAAAAATTTAAAGGGAACATTGGGGGGGCTTCTTCACACAGAGAGTGGTGGGAGTATGGAATAAGCTGCCAGACGAGGTGGTAAATGCGGGTTCTTTTTTAACATTTAAGAATAAATTGGACAGATACATGGATGGGAGGTGTATGGAGGGATATGGTCCGTGTGCAGGTCAGTGGGACTAGGCAGAAAATGGTTCGGCACAGCCAAGAAGGGCCAAAAGGCCTGTTTCTGTGCTGTAGTTTCTATGGTTTCCATGGTTTCTATGGATGTTGCCTGGATTGGGGAGCATGCCTTATGAAAACAGGTTGAGTGAACTCAGCCTATTTCCCTTGGAGTGACGGAGGATGAGAGGTGACCTGATAGAGGTGTATAAGATGATGAGAGACATTGATTGTGTGGATAATCAGAGGCTTTTTCCCAGGGCTGAAATGGTTGCCGCAAGAGGACACAGGTTTAAGGTGCAGAGGAGATGTCAGGGGTAAGTTTTTTACTCAGAGTGGTGAGTACATGGAATGGGCTGCCAGCAACGGTGGTGGAGCTGGATGCAATAGGGTCTTTTAAGAGACTTTTGGATAGGTACATGGAGCTTAGAAAAATAGAGGGCTATGGGTAAGCCTAGTAATTTCTAAGGTAGGGACATGTTCGGCACAACTTTGTGGGCTGAAGGGCCTGTATTGTGCTGTAAGTTTTCTATGTTTTTTGTTTTCTAAGTAGATGCTCCTTAGTATTGTGTCTCTTATCTTAATAAAGCTGGTAATCTTTACGTAAACCCATTCTCATGTGAACATATTCTTTCACTGATATAGCGAAACTTAAATCAGAAATGCGGAGAGAGAGAGAATAATAATACTGTTGTATATTTAACTATATGATATAATGTATATGCACTTTAGGTCAACTTGTACATCTACATAATATTTTTATTACCTGCTAATATTAGTGTTAATATTTTATGTGCCATGTGTGATGAATATAGTCTTTTGCACCTTGCTTCCTGAGGAATATTGTTTAATTAACCTGTATACATTTGTACAATTGAATGGCAATCAACTTAAACTTGAACTTGAGAGAGAGTTCAGAAACATCTCTGGTAAAGATTATGGTATTAGGAGTGCTTTACACTGAATACTTGACACCATTCCGTCCTGTATCAGGTTAAAAACTGTCTGGAGCCTTGTCTGTCACTGTTACACAGCTTTCTTCAATCTGAAGGGAAAGAAAATCAGTACCTCATTTTCAAAAGATTGCAGCCACTTTGCAATGGCGACCAAAGAATTATGCAGATGAAAATGATTTAAGACTTGACAAAAGGTAACTATGATCAGTCATCCATTAAAAGAATGCATAAATAAATTAACACAGCCTAATCAGACATCACAAAGTGCCAAAGTTGTCTTGTAGTATTAGCTGATTAAAAAAGGGGATACTCGGCAAGTTCATCACAGCCACATCAAACTTTTCAATTCAGATTTCATAAATTATAAATGTGATTTGTAATTATAAAGGAATTTTACCAAGGGACATTGATTAACATCATTTTCAGGATGCAGCATATACATTTTTAGATATAAAAATGTTCTATGTATATAGAATAAATACATATCTGTTACTCTATAATATATTTACATGAAAAATTGTAATGCTGATTGTAGCTATTTCATAGCATTTTTCAGCATTCGATTCATATCTGGATGCAGGTTTTCTTGGAAAGGAATAAGAAGTTAACATTTTGGACCAAGATCCTTAATCAGGGTCTTGGCCCGAAACATTGACTGTTCATTCCTTTCCACAGTTGCTGTCTGACATGCTGACTTCCTCCAGCATTTTGTGTATATTGTTCAAGATTTCCATCATCTGCAGAATCTCTTGTTTATAACAGGCTTTCTTGCAACATTGGAATGCAGTGTGTAAACAAAGTCCTGAGATCCCCATATGTGTCAATAGGTACATTTAGTGTCAGAGAAATGTATACAATATACATCCTGACATTCTTGTATGCTCTGAGTTTCCACATTATGAACTAATAATTATTTTAATCAATTACTTGTAAGTTCATATGATAGAGATGAGTTTAAAAGTAGTTTGTAAATAGTTGGTATTGTTAATATTGTATAGAGCCGCTTTGAGATAGAACATTGCATTGCATCATGGAAATGTACTCATAACAAATATAGCTTTGAAAGTTAGACTCCCATGGTAGGGGAGTCCAGGGCAAGAGGGCATGACTTCAAGATTGAAGGACGTCCATTTAGAACAGTGAGGCAGAGATATTACTTTAGTCAGAGGGTGGTAAATCTGTGGAATTTGTTGCCACGAGCGGCCGTGGAGGCCAAGTCATTGGGTGCATTTAAGGCAGAGATAGATAGGTTCTTGATTAGCCAGGGCATCAAAGGGTATGGGGAGAGGGCAGGGGAGTGGGGATGACAGGAAGAATTGGATCCGCCCATGATTGAATGGTGGAGCAGACTCGATGGGCCAAATGGCCTACTTCTGCTCCTATATCTTATGGTCTTATTTTTTTGTATGATCCTTTACTCCGGGAATACTTTTAGCCAAGTAAAGAATGCACCACAGTATGGGCAATAGTTATTAGAATTTGATGAAGCAAAGTGCCACAGTAATAATCCCATTTCACATACAATATAAACACTGTCTGGCTAGACACAGGAGAGCTATAATTCCACAATTTGTACCCATCTTGAGGATGCTTTACCAAATTAAATGAAAATGATAGTGCATTAAAAATTAATAAGAGCTGTTGAAATAATTATGTGTAGTTTGTGGCTGCTATTTGCTGTTGAATAACAACTGTGCTCTCTCTTAACCTTCTGCAACAATGTCCAGACATAAAATGTTGAAGGAACTCAGAAGGACAGGCAGCATCTATACAGAGGACTAAAAAGGTTTTTCCAACTCTGCTACCTCACAGTATATAGTATAGGATTGACTGGAGATTTGATAATTTCATTGCTATCTAGAAGTTTCTAAGGAAAAATGGCATCGCTCAAAACATGAACACTTGGAATAAGATAAGAAGTAGAGGTGGAAGAGTTCCAATGCCCATTGGATCGCTCTGGAAGCTGAGCCGATTTCAAGAGATCGAGAGAGGCTTCGGGCTGGGTGACAAAGTTTGGGTCTGGAGCGAGATGCTGGTCAGCATGTTCTAGGCCCGGAGCCTTTCGTGGCAATGGTGCCCAGGTCCGAGTGCGAGGTACGATATGCTGATTGGACAATTTAAATGATATACTGGAAAGACAGGACATCAGGATTGGAGGCGAGGGCCAGTTCCACTCGCTCTCCCACAATGTTCACTCCTCTCTATGGCGCTGAGGCTATGAAGACTGCCCTTGTCTGCTGTGCTCCGTGCTCGCTAATATGATGAACTGACACCGAGGTTCTGGGCCTGCTCTAGGCTGCCCCAGGGTTCAGATCTAAGGACTCATTTTGGTTCAGAATGTTGTTGCTGGCTTCGACTGCTTGCATGATTTGTGCTCCCCCACCACTTCTGTGCATCAGCTATTGGTCTATACTTTTTTAAATTGGGTTCTTTCGGGTTTCTTGCTTTATGGCTGCCTGTAAGCAAAGTTGTATAATTTATACATTAGAAACATAGAAAACCTACAGCACAATACAGGCCCTTCAGCCCACAAAGCTGTGCCAAACACGTACTTACTTTAGAAATTACCTAGGGTTGCCCATTGCCCTCTATTTTTCTAAGCTCCATGTATCTATCCAGGAATCTCTTAAAAGACCCTATCGTATCCGCCTCCACCCACCATCGATAGCAGCCCATTCTACCCACTCATCACTCTTTATGTAAAATGAACTTACCCCTGACATCTCCTCTGTACCTGCTTCCAAGCACCTTAAAACTGTGCTCTCTCGTGCTGGCCATTTCAGCCCTGGGAAAAAGCCCCTGACTATCCACACGACCAATACCTCTCATTGTGGTTCTTTCTCCCCTCCGCCAACTTTCTTACTCCAACTCCTCATCTTTTTTTCCAGGCCTGATGAAGAGTCTCGGCCTGAAACATCAACTGTACTCTTTCCCACAGTTGCTGCCTGGCCTGCTGAGTTCCTCCAGCATTCTGTGTGTTGCTTGGATTTCCTACATTTACAGATTTTCTCTTGTTTGTCTTCAATACGTTTGAAAATTTCCCTCCTGTTCACAGCTCATTGCCCTGCACCTACCATCCTCACCTCCACATACCAACTGCTATCATCCTGATCTTCACCTCCTCCAGCCTCCACCTACCACCAGCTCCTCAGTCACATGGTCTCACCTTCACTACTGAGCAGGTGTGAAGGGCTCTGGAAAAACTCAGACATGGCAAAGTATTGGGACCGGATGGTGTGAATGCCGAGGTTCTGAAGGAGTGTGCTGAGCAGCTGTGTGGAGCTCTCCAGCACATTTTCAATCAGAGTCTCAGCCTGACTGTGTGGAAAACATCATGTGTGATCCCAGTACCCAAGAAGGGCCAACGGAAAGTCTTGAATGACTACCGTACAGTGGCCCTGACCTTACACATCAGGAAGACCCTAGAGTGGCTGGTCCTGGCTCACCTCTGACCTTCTATCAGCCCTCTATCCCCTGCAGTTTGCCTACCAGGAGCACATTGGAGTCAATGATGCTGTCATCTACCTGCTGAACAGAGCCTACTCCCATTTGGATAAGCAGGACAGCACTGTGAGGATCGTGTTTTTTGATTTCTCAAGTGTCTTCAATACCATACAGCCCTCATTGCTGGGGAAAAGCTCCATTCAGTGCAGGTTGGCACTTCCATTGTATCCTGGATAATGGACTATTTGATTGGCAGACCACAGTTTGTGCGGTTTCAGAGCTGTGTTGTCAGACACGGCTACAAGTAGCACTGAGACTGTATTGGCTTCCTTCCTGTTTACCCTGTATACTTTAGATACAACACTGAATCATCATCTGCAGAAATTCTCCAATGACTCAGCAATTAAGGGAGCTAGGGCTTTACTCTCTGGAGAGAAGGAGGATGAGAGGAGACATGATAGAGGTGTACAAGATAATAAGAGGAATAGATAGAGTGGATAGCCAGCGCCTCTTCCCCAGGGCACCACTGCTCAATACAAGAGGACATGGCTTTAAGGTAAGGGGTGGGAAGTTCAAGGGGGATATTAGAGGAAGGTTTTTTTACTCAGAGAGTGGCTGGTGCGTGGAATGCACTGCCTGAGTCAGTGGTGGAGGCAGATACACTAGTGAAGTTTAAGAGACTACTAGACAGGTATATGGAGGAATTTAAGGTGGGGGGTTATATGGGAGGCAAGGTTTGAAGGTCGGCACAACATTGTGGGCCGAAGGGCCTGTACTGTGCTGTACTATTCTATGTTCTATGTTCTAATAGCTGGGTGTATAAAGGGAAACAGGAGGATGAATTCAGGCCCTGGTGGAGGACTTTGTCAAATGATGAAAGCTGAATTATCAGTAAGATAAAGGAGATGGAGATCAGCTTTGGGAAGACTGAGCCTGCACTGCTCCCTGTTACTATTGATGGTGAGGACGTGGATGTGGTGAGGACCTACAAGTACCTGGGGGTGCACCTGGATGCCAGACCTGAATGGAGCACCAACACAAAGGCTGTGTACACGAAGGGCCAGAGTCACCTGAGGAGACTGGGGTCCTCTGGAGTTTGCAGGCCTCTCCTTCACTTGTTCTACCAGTCTGTTGTCACCATTACAATCTTCTATGCGGTGGTGTGCTGGGGCAATGGTACTAACAAGGGTGATGCCAACAGGCTCAATAAACTGACTAGAAAAGTTGACTGTTATAGGAGTCAAACTGGACAGACTGGAAGCTGTGATAGAACAAAGGACCTTACAAAAAATCCTGGAAATTCTGCACAATGTTTCTCACCTTCTACAGGCTGCCTTGGCTGAACAGAGGAACACTTTTAGTAATAGACTGTGACAACTGCACTGCTCTAAAGAGTGCTATGAAGTAATTCTTGTCCTTGGCTATTAGGCTCTATAATGAGTCAACCTATAGCCAGGGAAGTGATGACCACCCCCCCCCCCCCCCCCCCGTTAGACTGATTAAGGTAACTTATTTTTTATTTTTTTCTTTCTTTTCTTATATTGATATATCTGTGGATTTGTAATGCTACTGTGACACTGCAGTTTCCTTTGGGATTAATAAATTATCTATCTTATCTACATCATCATGTACCACGTCATACTGGCGTGCCGATCACGACCATGAATGTCCTTGGCAACTTTTTCTACAGAAGTGGTTTGCCATTGCCTTCTTTTGGGCAGTGTCCTTACAAGATGGGTGACCCCAGCCATTATCATTACTCTTCAGAGAGTGTCCGTCTGCCTGGTGTTGGTGGTCACATAACCAGGAATTGTGGTTTGCACCAGCTGCTCATACGACCGTCCACCACCTGCTCCCGTGGCTTCACGTGACCCTGATGGGAGGGGTGGGTGGGCTGAACAGGTGCTACACCTTGCCCAAGGGTGCCCTGCAGACTGGCAGAGGGAAGGAGTGCCTTACACCTCCTTCGGTAGAGACGCATCTCCACTCTGCCACTCATATACAGTATGTACAAAACAACACATTTCACAACAAATGCCAGTGATAATTCTGAAAAGTGATGTACTAGTTTCCTCCATCTATGTTACATGACAGAAGGTGATGGTTAGTTTTCTTTTCCCTGTATATTAGTCTATTTTCCTCTCTGAGCACAGCATGCCAATAGTTCATCCACAAATGTGACCTTGTTGTAGGTAATAGCCTTTAACATGAGACTTACGACAAAGCTCAGCATCTACAGCAAAATTAACAGAGGTTTCTCTACCTCCCTTTCCACAAACTAAAAGTCTTTTGGTTTAAATTGTAGTTCTTCTTCGTTCTCCAGCCCATCAAACTAAATTACAGAGGGGCTGTGGGTCATAAATTATAGAGGTTAAGAGAGCAGTTCTATAATCTACTCAACCCAAAGTTCCACTAGAACCAGGCTGATGCACAGAAATTTCTATCTGACTGTTTGGAAAGGAGCAATTCACACGCACGTATTATATTTACAGAGACACACACACACTGTATATTTACACAGAGACACACGCACATATTATATTTACAGAGACACACTATATTTACAGACACACACTGTATATTCACACATAGAGACACACACACTGTATTTACAGAGACAGACACACTGTGTGAACACGGCGCAGCACATCACACAAACCAATCTTCCGTCCTTGGACTCACTTTACACTGCACGCTGTCGGAGCAGTGCTGCCAGGATAATCAAGGACACGACCCACCCAGCCAACAGATTTTTCATCCCTCTACCCTCCGGGAGAAGGCTCTGGAGCTTGAAGACTTGTACGGTCAGATTTGGGAGCAGCTTCTTTCCAACTGTGATAAGACTGCTGAACAGATCCTGACCCTGACTATGGATTTCTACTCCAGGGAGCACAAAGTGCAGAATCAAATATCGCTGTGCTGATTGTACGCTCTAGTGTCAATTGTTTGGCGACAATAAAGTATAAAAGTATTACACATAGAGACACACACGCACTGTATATTTACAGAGACACACGCACATATTATATTTACAGAGACACACACACTTTATATTTACACATAGAGACACACACTGTATATTACATAGAGACACACACACTGTATTTACAGAGACACACACACTGTATATTTACACATAGAGACACACATTGTATATTACATAGAGACACACACTGTATATTACATAGAGACACACACACTGTATTTACAGAGACACAAACACTATGTACTTACACATACTCTATAGCTAGAAACACGCTCACACACATTCTGTATATTTACACATGTAGAGAGACACACACACATTATGTATATTTACACATGTAGAGACACACACACACATTCTGTATATTTACATACATAGAGGCGCACACAATGGACACTTTAAACCACTTTTTATAATGCTGTTTACATTGTAAACAATTCTGATTGAGATTAGAGTCAGAATCGATGCACGTCAGCTCTGGCAGGGTTTGCGGGCCATTACTTCCTACAAAGCGAAACCTAACATCATGAATGGCAGTGGATGAGCTTAATGTCCTTTATGGTCACTTTGAAACTACACCTGTGCGAATCATTGCAGTATCTCAAGACCCTGTGATCTCTGTCTCAGAGGCCAACATCCGAACATCTTTCAAGACGGTGAACTCTCGCAAGGCAACAGGTCCCAATGGTGTACCTGGTAGGGTTCTGAAAACCTGTGCCAGCTATCTAGTGGAAGTGTTTAAGAACATCTTCAATCTCTCCCTGCTTCAAAAGGGCAACAATCATGTCAGTGCCTGAAACGATCAGGGTGAGCTGCCTCGATGCCTATTACCCTGTGACACTCACATCTATCATGCTGAAGTGTTTTGAGAGGTTGGCCATGGCTAGAATTAATTCCTGCCTAAGCAAGGACCTGAATCCACTGTAACTTGCCTGTCACCCCAATAGGTCTACAGTGGATGCAATCTCACTGGCTCTCCACTTGATCTTGGAACACGTGATCATCTCTAGGAAGAGGTACAGTCGACGTTTCGGGCCGAGACCCTTCGTCAGGACTAACTGAAGGATGAGCTAGTAAGAGTTTTGAAAATGGGAGGGGGAGGGGAGATCCAAATTGATAGGAGAAGACAGGAGGGGGAGGGATGGAGTCAAGAGCTGGACAGGTGATAGGCAAAAGGGATACGAGAGGATCATGGGACAGGAGGGCTAGGGAGAAAGAAAAGGGGGAGGGTGGAAAGCCCAGAGGATGGGCAAGGGGTATAGTGAGAGGGACAGAGGGAGAAAGCAGACAGAGAAAGAATGTGTGTATATAAATAAATAATGGATGGGGTACGAGGGGGAGGGGGGGCATTAACAGAAGTCATTGTTCATGCCATCAGGTTGGAGGCTACCCAGACGGAATATAAGGTGGTGTTCCTCCAACCTGAGTGTGGCTTCATCTTGACAGTAGAGGAGGCCGTGGATAGACATATCAGAATGGGAATGGGACGTGGAATTAAAATGTGTGGCCACTGGGAGATCCTGCTTTCTCTGGCGGACAGAGCGTAGATGTTCAGCAAAGCGGTCTCCCAGTCTGCGTCAGGTCTCGCCAATATATAGAAGGCTACATCGGGAGTACCAGACGCAGTATATCACCCCAGCTGACTCATGGGTGAAGTGTCACCTCACCTGGAAGGACTGTCTGGGGCCCTGAATGGTAGTGAGGGAGGAAGTGTAAGGGCATGTGTAGCACTTGTTCCGCTTACAAGGAAAAGTGCCAGGAGGGAGATCGGTGGGGAGGGATGGGGGGGACGAATGGACAAGGGAGTCACGTAGGGAGCGATCCCTGTGGAAAGTGGGGTGGGGGGAGGGAAAGATGTGCTTAGTGGTGGGATCCCGTTCGACGTGGCAGAAGTTACGGAGTATGTCAGGTGCTGTTTATTGGCTATAGCTCAGCGTTCAACAACATCATACCCCAGTTCTAATAAAAATCCTCCAAAACCTAGGTCTCTGTACCTCTCTCTGCAGCTGGATCCTTGTTCCTCACCGGAAGGCCACAGTCTCTGTGGATCAGAAATAACATCTCCTCCTCACTGACAATCAACACTGGCACACCTCAAAGATGTGTGCTACTCTCTCTCTACACCCGTGACTGTGTGGCTAGGCGCAGCTCAAATGCCATCTATAAATTTGCTAACAACACAACTATTGTTGGCAGAATTTCAGACATACGAAAGTGTGGTATATCAACTAGATAAGTGGTGTCACAGCAACAACCGTGCAGTCAATGTTAGTGAGACCAAAGAATGGATTGTGGACTTAAGAAAGGGTAAGCTGAGGGAACACGCACAATCAGAATTGTAAAGGGGGAGCAGTTTCATGTTCCTGGGTGTCAACATCTCTGAGGATCTATTGATTCAATTACAAACAAGGCACGACAGTGGTTTATAGTTCTTTTGGAATTTGAGGAGATTTGGTATGTCACCAAAGACACTTGCAAAATTTCTACAGCTGTACAGTGAAGAGCATTCTAACTGGTTGCATCACCATCTGCTATGGTGGGGCCACTGGACTCGACTGGAAAAGTTGCAAACTCAGCCAGATCCATCATGGGCACCAGCCTCATCTGCATCCAGGACATCTTCAAACGGCAATGCCTCAAAAAGGCAGCACCGGTCATTAAGGACCCCCATCACCCAGGATATGCCGTTTTCTCATTGCTATCGTCAAGGAAGAGGTACAAGAGCCTGAAGACATTCACTTAATGTTTCAGGAACAGCTTCTTCCCCTTTGCCATACAATTTCTGAATGGACAATGAACCCATGGAAACTACCTCTGTACTTTCCTCTCTTTTTTTGCACTACTCATTTAATTTATTTGTTATGTATACTGTACCTAGTTTAGTTTTTATTATAATGTATTGCAATGTACTGCTGCTGCAAAACAACAAATTTCACAGCAAGTGCCAGTGGTATTAAACCTGATTCTGATAAGTACATGTTGGTATTTATGTACCTTTTATTCCATGTTCATATTTTAACCTCTAACTTTATTTTTGTATAATTCTTTTATTCTTTAAAACTGCCGGAGGCTGTGCTCTGACCAACTCACCACAGCAAATTCCGAAAACGTAAATGGTGAATAAAGTTGACCCTCCGACATACAGAGAGAAAGTGGGTGAGGAGACATTGACTGGGGACACCAGCTATCAATATTATTGCAGGACAGATCCGCTCTCCTATCATTGGTTTGCTTCTTTCACTTATTTATCCATTTTATCTACAAACGCGTACAATGGAACTTCAACATTTCCCGTGATTTGAATACAAAATTAAAACAATACTGCAGCTATTACTGTACCTATCCTCATGCTAGAAGTTGTTGAGAGTTATTGCAAGATAGATGAATGATGATTCACACCTCATTTCCAAATCACTTGCTTTGTGCCAGCATACAAGCACAGAACTTTTCCTGTAAGCACAAAGCTGAAGAGATCCATTTGTAACAGGCTGCAGAATCTATCACAGTGAATTATTTTACATTTAATACACACGAGTTCTGACAATTTTGAAGGTTGTTGTCCTCCTATGTGGTCGGGCTGACTCAACAGGGGCAGACTAATGGACAAACGCTCCCTGGATGCCTCTTAAACCGGTGACATTGTGGCCTCAGGCTTTTCTTAAGAGCTGCATGAAGAGCTAAGATAGGTAGCTGTCATCCCGATGACAGATGCCTTAGTCAGATTCAGCGCTACTATGTTCAAAAGATTTTAAACTAAAATACAATATATGTTTTTATTATTTATATATTCCACTGCCCATAGAGTTTAAGACCAAAAGACAAAGAAGCAGAATTAGGCCATTCGGCCCATTGAGACTGCTCTTCCCTTTCATCATGGCTGATCAATTTCCCTCTCAGCGCCCATCTCCTGCCTGCCCCCCGTAACCCTTCATGCCCAGACTGATCAAGAGCCCATCAATCTTAAATACAGCCAATGACCTGGCCTCCACAGACACCCGTGACAACGAATTCCATAGATTCACCATCTCTGCCTAAAGAAATTTCTCCTCATGTCTGTTCTAAATAGACACCCCTCGATCCTGAGGCTGTGCCCTCTTGTCCCAGTCTCCCCCGCCATAGGAAACACCTTCTCCATATCCACTCTATTGAGGCCTTTCACCATTTGATCAATTTCAATTCCATACACCCCCCACCCCCACACTCCACCATTCTTCTGAATTCCAGTGGGTACAGGCCCAGAGCCATCAAACACTCCTCATTGGTAACCCTTCCATGCCTGGAATCAATATTTTACAGCACATCTCACTTGGACCTCACGCTCCCCACCCTCCTCCCTGACCCAAATTGACTCCCAGTCTTCAACACAAGTTTAAATGTTTACAGCTTGTGTTGAAACCTTTCCTACCCATGTGACTAACTCCTACCTTAGGAATTGTCCCCTTGCTGTCTGCACCGCTCCACCAACAGCACCCCTGTGAAGAATTAAGGTCGTTTGCCACTATGGAGAAATTATATTTGCAGCCTACCTCATTGTCACCTTTATGGTCTGCCTGCAGTGCACTCCCACTGTAACTGATACTCTTTATTCTGCGCTGTTATTGCTTTTCCCTTTTATGACCCGATGCACTGATGTCAGAGGATTAGAGTCATACAGAAATAAAGCACAGAAATGGGCCCTTCAGTCCATCTAGTCCATGCCGACCCATTTAACTACCTAATCCCATCAACCTGCACCCAGACCGTGGGCCTCCATACCCTTGCCATCCATGTCCCTATCCAGACTTCTCTTAAAAGTCAAAATCGAGCTCATTTGCACGAACTTGTGCTGGCAGCTCGTTCCACACTCTCACAACCCACTGAGTGAAGAAGTTTCCCCTCATGTTCCCCTTAAACTTTTCACCTTTCACCCCTAAGCCATGACCTCTGGTTGTACTCTCACCTCAGCAGAAAAAGCCTGCTTGCATTTACTTTATCTATATTTCTCATAATTTTGTATACCCCTATCGAATCTGCCCTCAATCTTCTGCATTCTAAGGAATTAAATCCTAACCCATTCAGCTTTTCCTTGCAACTCAGATTCTCCAGACCCGACAACATCCTTGTAAATTTTCTCTGTACTCTTTCAACCTTATTAACACATTTCCTGTAGGTAGGTGACCAAAACTGCACAGAATACTCCAAATTAGGTTTCACCAATGTTTATGTAACTTCAACATAATCCTATCTCCTTTACTCAGTACATTGATTTGTGAAGGTCAATGTGCCAAAAGCTTTCTTTACGATCCTATCTACCTGTGATGCCACTTTCAATGAGGTATGGTCCTGTATTCTCAGATCCCCCTGTTCTACCACACTCCTCAGTGCCCTACCGTTCACTGTGTAAGACCTCCCTGGTTGGTCCTCCCAAAGTGCAATACCTCACATTTGTCTGCATTAAATTTCATTTGCCTTTTCTCAGCCCATTTTTCCAGCTGATGCAGATCCCTCTGCAGGACACGATAATCTTCTTCACTGCCACCCGCAGACCTGCTGATCCAGTTAACCACAATATCATCCGGATCATTGATACAGATGATAAACAACAGCAGACCCAGCACCGATTCCTGCAGCACTCCACCAGTCACAGGCCTCCAGTCAGAGAGGCAACCATCCACTACCACTCTCTGGCTTCTCCCACAAAGCCAATGTCTAACCCAATTTACTACCTCATCTTGAATGCCGAGCAACTGAATCTAATTGACCAACATTTTATGTGTGATCTTGTCAAATTCCTTCCTAAAGTCCATGTAGACAACATCCACTGCCTTGCCTTCATCCACCTTCCTGGTAACTTCGTTGAAAAACTCTATAAGATCGGTTAGACCTGACCAACCGCACACAGAGCCATGCTGACTATCCATAATCAGTCCATGTCTGTCCAAATATTTATAGATCCAGTCTCTTAGGATATCTTCCAATAACTTTCCCACCAGCCTATAAATACCTGGTTTATGTTTAGAGCCTTTCTTAAACAGCAAACAGCTTTGGCTATCCTCCAGTCCTCTGGTATCTCTCCTATCGCTAAGGTTGTTACTAGGGCCCCAACAATTTCTGCACTTGCTTCCCTTAGGGTTCGAAGGAACATCTTGTCAGGCCCCGGAAATTTATCCACCCTGATTTGCCTCAGGATAGCAAATACCTCATCCTCTGTAATCTGAACAGGGTCCATAAAGTTGATGTCACTTTGCCTCACTTTAGGCTGTATCTAATTCCTGAGGAAATACAGATGCAAAATAAGAATTAAGATCTCCCCCATCTATTTTGGCTCCACACATGGATTACCATTCTGATCTTCCAGTGGATCAATTTCGTCCCTTGCAATCCTTTTGTTCTTAACATATCTGTAGTATCCCTTAGATTCTCCTTCACCTTCTCTGCTAGGGCAGCCTTGTGCCTTCTTTTAGCCCTCCTGATTTCTTTCTTAAGTGTTCTCTTGCACAGGGACCACAGGAGACAGATAAACAGGTGACTGTCAGGAGAGGGAAGGGAGAGCTCCCCCGTGACCATCCCTCTTAACAGTAAGTGCTCCATTTTGAGAACTGTTGTGGGGGGGAGTGGGAGACCCTACCTGGGGGAAACAACAGTGACCGTGTCTCTGGCACAGAGTCTGGTCCTGTGGCTAAGAAGGGTAGGGAACGGAAGAGAATGGCAGCAGTAATAGGGGACTCTATAGTTAGGGGGACAGACAGGCAATTCTGTGGGTGCGAAAAAGAAACATGGATGGTTGTTTGCTTCTCAGGGGCCATGATGGTTCAGAACACATCCACAATATCCTGAAATGGGAGGGTGAGCAGCCAGAGGTCATGGAACATATTGGTACCAACGACATAGGTAAAAAGAGGGAGGAGGTCCTGAATGCAGAATACGGGGAGCTGGAAAGGAAGCTGAGAAGCTGGACTTCAAGGGTAGTAATCTCGGGATTACTGCCTGTGCCACGCAGCAGTGAGTACAGGAATAGAATGAAGTGGCAGATAAATGTGTGGCTGAGGGATTGGATCAGGGGGCAGGGACTCAGATTTCTGGATCATCGGGACCTCTTCTGGGGCAGGTGTGACCTGTACAAAAAGGACAAGTTGCACTTGAATCTGAGGAGGAACAATATCCTGGCAGGGAAGTTAACTAATGCTATTGGGGAGGGTTTAAACTAGATTTGCAGGGGGGTGGGAACCGAAGTGAAGAAGCAAAGGATGGGGTGGCTGGCACACAAGTAGAGACGGCCTGTAGGGAGTTTATGAGGAAGGATAGGCAGATGATAGAGCAAAGAAGTATTCAGCCTGATAGTTGGAGATATGTCTATTTTAATTTAAGGAGTATCATTAACAAGGCGGATGAACTTAGAGCATGGATCAATACATAGAACTATGATGTCATGGTCATTACAGAGACTTGGATGTCTCAGGGGCAGGGATGGCTGCTGAGTGTGCCAGGGTTTAGATGTTTCAAAAAAAACAGGGAGGGAGGGAAAAGGGATGGGGGCGTGGCATTGCTAATCAAGGATAATGTGACGGCTGCAGAAAAGAAGGAAGTCATGGAGGGATTGTCTACTGAGTCAGTGTGAGTGGAAGTCAGAAACAGGAAGGGGGCAATAACTCTATTGGGTGTTTTTTATTGACCCCCCCCCCCCAGTAGTAACAGAGACATCGAGGAGCAGATAGGGAGGAAGATTCTGGAATGGTGCAATAATAGGACACTCAAAGCTGCTGCGCAGGTTGACTCTGTGGTTAAGGCATATGGTGCATTGGCCTTCATCAGTCATGAGATTGACTTCAAGAGCCGAGAGGTAATGTTGCAGCTACATAGGACCCTGGTCAGACCCCACTTGGAGTACTGTGCTCAGTTCTGGTCACCTCACTACAGGAAGGACGTGGAAACCATAGAAAGGGTGCAGAGGAGATTTACAAGGATGTTGCCTGGATTGGGGAGCATGCCTTATGAGAATAGATTGAGTGAACTCGGCCTTTTCTCCTTGGAGTGACTCAGGTTGAGAGGTGACCTGATAGAGGTGTATAAGATGATGAGAGGCATTGATCGTGTGGATAGTCAGAGGCTTTTCCCCAGGGCTGAAATGGCTAGCATGAGAGGGCACAGATGTAAGGTGCTTGGAAGTAGGTACAGAGGAGATGTCAGGTGTAAGTTTTTTTATGCAGAGAGTGGTGAGTGTGTGGAATTAGCTGCTAGTGATGGTGATGGAGGCATATGATAGGGTCTTTTAAGAGACTCCTGGACAGGTACATGGAGTTTAGAAAAATAGAGGGCTATGGGTAACCCTAGGTAATTTCTAAAGTAAGTACATGTTCAGCACAGTATTTTGGGCCGAAGGGCCTATATTGTGCTGTAGGTTTTCTATGTTTCTATGTTTCATCTGTAATAGGGTTGTTGTGATGGGAGGTTTTAAACTTTCCTAGTATTGACTAGCATCTCCTTAGAGCAAAGGGTTTGGATGGGGTGGAGTTTGTTAAGTGTGTTCAGGAAGGTTTCCTGATGGAACAGCTTCTTTCCAACTGTGATAAGACTGCTGAACGGATCCTGACCCGGATCTGGGCTGTACCCTCCAAATATCTGGACTTGCCTCTTGGTTTTTTTGCACTACCTTACTTCCCATTTTTCTATTTTCTATTTATGATTTATAATTTAAATTTTTAATATTTACTAATTTTAACTATTTTTAATATTTAATATTTGTAATCCAGAGAGTGTGAAGCGCAGAATCAAATATCGCTGTGATGATTGTACATTCTAGTACCAATTGTTTGGTGACAATAAAGTATAAAGTATAAGTATAAAGTAATATATAGATAAACCAACTAGAGGAGAGGCTGTACTTGATCTGGTATTGGGAAATGAACCTGATCAGGTGTCAGATCTCCCAGAGGGAGAGCATTTTGGAGGTAGTGACCTCAATTCTATCTCCTTTACTGTAGCGCTGGAGCGGGTTACGAGCAGACAATTTGTGTAAACGTTTAATTGGGGTAGGGGGAAATATGATGCTGTTAGGCAGGAACTTGGGAGCATAAATTAGGAATAGATATTCTCAGAGAAATGCATGGCCGAAATGTGACAAATGTTCAGGGAACATTTGCATGACGTTCTGCATAGGTATGTTCCATTGAGGCAGGGAAAGGATAGTAGGGTAAAAGAACCATGGTGTGTAAAGGATGAAGTAAATCTAGTTTAAAAGAAAATAAAACCTCACGAAAGGCTCAAGAAACAAGGTACTGAAAGAGTTCAAGAAAATTACAAGGTTGTCAGGAAGGAACATTAGAATGAAATTAGGAGAGCTAGAAGGGGCCATGAGAAGGCCTTGGTGAGCAGGATTAAGGAAAACGCCAGAGCATTCTACAAGTATGTGAAGAGCAGGAGGATGAGCTGTGTGGGAGTAGGACCAATCAGGTGCGATAGTGGAAACGTGCATGGAGGAGATAGCAGAGGTACTTAATGAATATTTTACTTCAGTATTCAGCATGGAAAAGGACCTTGGCAATTGTGGGGATGACTTACAGTGGACTGAAACACTTGAGCATATAGACATTAAGCAAGAGGATGTGCTGGAGCTTTTGAAAAGCATTAAGTTAGATAAGTCACCAGAACCGGATGAGATATACCCCAGGCTACTGTGGGAAGCGAGTGGGAAGTGAGGGAGAAGATTGCTGAGCCTCTGGCGATGATCTTTGCATCATCAATAGGGACAGGAGAAGTACTGAAAGATTGGAGGGTTGGAAACGTTGTTCCCTTGTTCAAGAAAGGGAGTAGAGATAGCCCAGGAAATGATAGACCGGCGAGTCTGACTTCAGTGGTGGGCAAGTTGTTGGAGAAGATCCTGAGAGGCAGGATTTATGAGCATTTGGAGAGACATAATCTGATTACGGATAGTCAGCATGGTTTTGTCAAGGGCAGGTTGTGCCTTACGAGCCTGATTGAATTCTCTGAGGATGTAACAAAACACGTTGATGAAGGTAGAGCAGTGGATGTAGTGTATGTGGAATTCATTAAGGCATTTGATAAGGCTTATTCAGAAAGTAAGGAGGCATGGGATCAAAGGAGATTTTGCTTTGTAGATCCAGAATTGGCTTGCCCACAGAAGGTAGAGAGTGGTTGTAGATAGTTCGTATTCCGCATGGAGGTCGGTGACCAGTGGTGTTCTGCAGGGATCTGTTCTGGGACCCCTCCTCACTGTGATTTTTATAAATGACCTGGATAAAGAAGTAGAAAGGTGGGTTAGCAAGTTTGCTGATGACACAAAGGTTGGAGGTGTTGTGGATAGTCTGGAGAGTTGTCGGAGGTTACAGCGAGACGTCGATAGGATGCAGAACTGGGCAGAATTGGAAAATGGAGCTCAACCCAGATAAGTGTGAAGTGTTTCATTTCGGTAGGTCAAACTTGAGACAAAATATAGTATTAATGGTAAGACTCTTGGCAGTGTGGAGGATCAGAGAGATCTTGGGGTTTGTGTCCATAGGACAGTCAAAGCTGCTGCATAGGTTGACAGTGTTGTTAAGAAGGTGTTTGGTGTTTTGGCATTCATCGGCCGTGGGATTGAGTTCAAGAGCCGTGAGGTAATGTTACAGCTAGACAAGACCTTAGTTAGACTCCATTTGGGGTATGTGTTCAGTTCTGGTCACCTCACTACAGGAAGGATGTGGATGCTATAGAGAGAGTGCAGAGGAGATTTACTAGGATGTTGCCTGGATTAGAGAATGTACCTTATGAGAATAGGTTGGTGAATTTGACCTTTTCTCCTTGGAGCGATGGAGTATGACAGGTGACTTTATAGAGGTGGTTGGGAAGATGTCGGAGTCGATTATTTATTATTAGGTCGCAAGGTACTGTACTTGGAAGCACATTATAAAATAGACCATAGTCAGCATGGTTTCCCCAAGGGAAAATCTTGCCTGACAAATCTGTTGGAATTCTTTGAAGAAATAACAAGTAGGATAGACAAAGGAGAATTGGTTGATGTTATATACTTGAATTTTCAGAAGGCTTTTGACAAGGTGCCACACATGAGGCTGCTTAACAAGCTATGGGCCCATACAGGAAAGTTTTCAGCATGGATAAATCTGTGGAGGCAAAGAGTGGGAATAAAGGGAGCCTTTCTGGTTGGCTACTGGTGACTAGTGGTGTTCCAAAAGGGCCTGTGTTGGGACCGATTCTTTTTATGTTATATGTCAATGATTTGGATAATGAAATTGATGGCTTTGTTGCAAAGTTTGCAGATGATGTCAAGACAGGTGGAGGGGCAGGTAGTTTTGATGAAGTAGAGAGGCTACAGAAGGATTTAGAACCTCCACTGCGTTGTGTGACTATTTTTCTAAATGGAGAGAAAAATACAAAAAAACTGCGGTGCAAAGGGACTTGGGAGTCTTTATGCAGAACATCCTAAGGTTAATTTGCAGGTTGAGTCTGTGGTGAGGAAGGTAAATGCAGTGTTAGCATCCACCTCACGAGGACTAGAATATAAAAGCAAGGATGTAATGTTGATACTTTATAAAGCACTGGTGAGGCCTCACTTGGAGCAGGTTTGGGCCCCTCATCTTAGAAAGCATGTGCTGAAACTGGAGAGGGTTGAAAAGAGATTCAGGAAATTGATTCCACGATTGAATGGCTTGTCATATGAAGAGTATTTGATGGCTCTGGGCCTGTATTCACTATAATTGAGAGAATGAGGGGTGCCCTCATTGAAACCTATCGAATGTTGAAAGGCCTTGTTAGAGTAGATGTAGAGAGGATGTCTCTATGGTGGGGGAATCTAAAACCAGAGGACACAGCCTCAAAATAGAGGGGTGTCCTTTTAGAATGGAGTTGAGGAGGAATTTCTTTCACCAGAGAGTGGTGAATCTGTGGAATTCTTTGCCACAGGCAGCTGTGGAGGCCAAGTCTTTATGTATATTTAAGGCAGAGGTTGATCAATTCTCGACCGGTCAGGGCATGAAGGGATATGGGGAGAAGGCAGGAGATTGGGGCTGAGAGGAAAATTGGATCAGCCATGATGAAATGGTGGAGCAGAATTGATGGGCCAAATGGCCTAATTCTGCTCCTATATATTATGGTCTTATGGTCTAAAATGTGAAGATTCTCAACCAGTAGACAGATAAGTGCTCCTGGTTTCTGCTCACCAGTTTTCTTTATACTGTTTGTACTTTTCCTACTTTTTAAACTCAAACTAGTCTCTCCCAGTAAGTCATAAACACTAGAGATTCTGCAGATTCTGGAAATTCAGAGCAAAAACTCCCGCAACATGCTGAGGGAAACTCAGCAATGCTGGAGGAAATGAATACAATCGACATTTAGGTGGTGCATTCCAGGCATCCATCACTCTCTGAGTTAAAAACTTACCTTTCACTTTCCCCTTGAACCTACCACCCTCCCTCCCCCCCCCACCTTCAACACACGCCCTCTGGTATTAGACATTTCAACCCTGGGTAACAGATACTACCTGTCCACTCTACCTATGCCTCTCGTAATCTTGTAGGCCTCTAATAGATCTCCCTCCAGCCTCCTCCGCACCAAAGAAAGCAACCCAAGTTTATTCAGACTCATGACAGCATTTGCTGCCTAAACCAGGAAGCATCCTAGTAAACTTCTGCATCCTCTCCAAAACGTCAATATGTCAATATCCTTCCAATACTGGGGCAACCAGAACCTCTTGCAATACTCCGTGTGGCCTAACTACAGTTTTATAAAGCTGCAATATAACCTCTTGACTTATGAACTGAGTGCCTCGACTAATAAAAACAAACATTCCATAAGCCTATCGACCTGTGTAGCCAACGTCATGGAGCTATGAACCTGGACCCCAAGATCTCTCTGCTCAAGGATCTGTTAAGGATCTTGCCTTTAACAGAGTACTGTGTCCTTGCATTTTCCCTACCAAGGTGCAACACCTCATATTTATCTGGGTTAAACTCCATCTTCTACTTCTCTGCCCATATCTGCAACAGATCTATATCACACTGTATTCTTTGCCAGTCTTCTGCACTATCCACAACTCCAACAGTCACGGTATCATCCACAACTTTACTAACCCACCCATCTACATTTCCATCCAGGTCATTTATAGACATTACAAACAGCAGAGGTCCCAGCACAGGACCCTGTGGAATGTCATTAATTACAGACTTCCAGCTGGAATAAGTCCCTTCAACCACTACCCTCTGCCTTCCATGCGCAAACCAGTTCTGAATCCAAAGAGTCAGTTTGCTGAGGACCCCATACACAATGCTAACCATTTAACCCACTCTTAGATCAATCTAACCCTTCCCTCCCATATCCCTCCATTTTTCTACCATCCATGTCTTATCTAAGTGTCTCTGTAATGTCCCTAATGAATCTGCCTCCACCATCAAGCCTAGCTGTGTGTTTCACACACCCACCACTCTCCGTGTGAAAGCCTACCTCTGACATCCCCCCCCCCCATACTTTCCTCCTATAACTTAAAATTATGCCCCCTTGTATCAGCCACTTGTGCCCTGGGGAAAAGTCGGCATCTATCCACTCTATCTATGCCTTTTATCACCTTGTCGTCTTCTATCGGGACCTCTCATCGTCCTTCGCTCCAAAGGGAAAATCCCTAGTTTGCTCAATCTTTTCTCATAAGACACGCTCTCTAATCCAGGCAACTTCCTGGTAAAGCTCCTCTGCACCCTCTCTAAAACTTTCACATTCTTCCTATAATGAAGTAACCAGAATGAAACTTGGTTCCTTAAGCTAGTTATAGTCAGGGGTGGTAATGGGGACAAGCTCCCACTATCTATTCAATGCTCCCAATGCTGCGCGCCTCAAACAGCCTTTGACAACTAAGTCCAGCTCCTAGCCGTCACGTGTGGCTTAGCTACTAAGCCCGGTGGAACTGTTTCTAATGACAGAAGGGGCAAAAGCAGGTGACTGGCACCTGAAAATCGGTCGCTTCAGGCATATAGGATTCATCAGCCGTGGTTGGCAGTCCATCTTGGAGAAGGAAAACTCTGATCTCAAACCTCCGCTGCTTTGTGGCTATACCCATTCATGGGGAAGGCTTCAGGAGTAAACCCCGAGAGAAAAATCCAGAGCTGGAGTCCTTAAGACCATCCTACAATGAGTTCAATGTTCACTAGCGACTCCTGCAAAGCTGCTGGTGCCAAACAGTGTCGGTCTCTGACGTCCCATTGGGTTCGTTGGATGTGTGGAGAGGAGAGCTTGCTCTCCATATCGTATTGCCCAGGCCTGCGTATCTAGAAAGCCAGGACGCAACATCCCTGGTCGACCCTGACCGACGGAGGCCTCACTCAGAATGGAACATAATATTCCAAGTGTGGGACCCTTGCCCGCTTTTCATGCGACGGGTCTCCATCAACCCTCACCTAACATGTGCCAGCTTGCCTTCCTCCTCCTCCTCCCCCCACCTCCTTCTACCCCTTCCTTTCCAGTCCTGATGAAGTGTCTCAGTCTGTTTATTCCTCTCCACAGATGCTGATTTCCCCCAGCATTTTGCGTGTGTTACTCTGGCTCTCAGTTGCTGCTGACTCTCCATTCTGTTTGCATTTAGCAGCAAATGTGAGCTGTAAACTCCTCACGTCTCCTCTGTGCTAAATAATGGAGTTTAGCTGTGTTATTGCAGGGACAAGCACAGATAAAATAATTCTATAATCGTTATTTAAAATATAATTATTCATGGATAAGAGGCCAAGGGAATCACTGAATTGAAACAATAATTGTGCCTGTCCTTTTATGAAGCACAATTGCTGGTTTTGGAATGAGTTATCAGCAGCTTTCTTCTATTTGTCAAGTTACAATTTTTCTGCAAAATTCCTATCTGTGCTCATTATTGTGCGATAGAATGTGGCCCTAGAATTCTAAGAATAACGTTGTTACATCATAACAAAAACCGGTCCTTAAATACTTTATTTGTGCAGCAAAGTGGAGTGACAATGTGACAGTCAAGGTGAATTTGAAAAAGTTTATTTAGAAGTTAAACTATGAAAGATCCCAACATTAAGTAGAACAATAGCAATTGTGGAATAATTGTTTAGCTGTGGAAAATTACATTTACATGTCTTTAGGAAGATACATTCTGGTTATTTTTCTGCATAAATATCATATTCATTGGATGTATTTTTGAGTCAAATGGTACAAGGCATGTTTATTTGTGATTAAGAGGCAGTCACATAACTCACTAATCTTCCATATAGATTAGTTACAGACAGTAGCAACTGATATAAGGTAATTTGGGTGAAATGGATCCTTTAAACTCCTGACTATAGTTAAGAATTGTTAAAGATTTTACTTTAGTTTTTGTACAAACGTAATCACTTCCTGTGACAAGGTTGTGCCTGGTTAAACATTTCAAATCCAGCAAGACTAAACTGAAATATATGTAGCTTTAAAGAATATATAGGCAGCTCAGCATAATTATTTTATCATGTTCGACCAATATATAAATTGATCAATTAAAGAATAAATATTCAGATTTTATAGATTAGTGTATGAATAAGTTCAATGTAAATTTACTATCAAAGTACATATACGTCACCATATACAACCCTGTGATTCATTGCCCTGCAGGCATGCTCAATAAATCCAAGAAACATAACAGAATCAATTAAAGACTGCACTAACAGGACGGACAAACAACTAATGTGCAAAACAACAAACTGTGTAAATACTTTTGCCCTAGTGCATTGGAGGCCTGTCAGTCTTTGCGAGTAGTTCTTCATTGATTCAATTGTTTTGCTTTGTTCTATTGTGAATGGGTGCAAGAAAAAAAAGGAAATAATAATAATTATTATTATTTTTATAAATACCAGAAATAGAAGGGTTCCGTGGGAAATACAGAACCGAGTGGTCAACACAAAAAATATCAAAAATACATAATAAAAGACCAACAAATTCAAGACAATAAATGCAGAAAATACCAGGAGAAACCGGAAACAGTCCAACACATTACAGGATCCTGCAGCAGTTTAACTCAATCTGATTACTTACACAAGCACAATCAACTAGCAGACAACATTCCCCAAAATCTTGCATTAAAATACCAATTCATAAAAGAAACCATATCTTACTATAAATACAAGTTTCACGAATTATAATATGACCAATGCATTATTACAGAGGACAATCCATAATTATACAGGATTAACAAGCAAGAACAACTTACTTATTAGATATAGTCATTCCAAACACACATAACATACAGAAATCAATGTGAAAAACACCAGAAATATGCTGAAATAAAAGATGAAATTGAAAGACTTTGGAACATGAACGGGGTATACAGTGTCCCGATAGTAATATCTACAACTGGTATCATTCCAAAGTCACTACACAATAGCATTAAACAATTTGGCCCACACGGTAATATCTATGTAAAGATCCAGAAAGCCACAATACTGAGCACCGCCACAATGGTCCGAAAGTTCCTTGAAATTGAGAAATGAGTGTGCTTGGCTATGCCTGTACCTCAGGTTTTACCAGCTTGAGCTGAGAAAAACATTAATAATAATAATAACAATAAATAAGTAAATACACAAATAAGCAATAGATATCAAGAACATAAGATGAAGAGTCTGCATAGGTTGTGGGAACAGTTTGGTCATGGGGCAAGTGATGTTATCCCCACTGGTTTAGGAGTCTGATAGCTGAGGAGTAATACTGTTTCTGAACCTAATGTGGGACCTAAGGCTCCTGATGGCAGCAGTGAGAAGGGAACATTGTCTAAATGGTGGATTCCTTGATGATGGATGCTGCTTTCTTGTGATAGCATTTTTCGTAAATGTGCTTAATTGCGAGGAGAGCTCTGCCTGTGATGGACTGGGCTGTACGCAGACTTTCTGTAGACTTTTCCATGGGTGTTTGCACACCAGTCTGTGAGGCAGTACTGTGATACACAGCACAACAGCTAGAATTTACCTTAACAAGTTTTGCCCCTTGTTCTGCAGCGCTTGAACAGCCAAGTTATTTCTGTGATTCATAAGACTATTCTGCTCTGAGGAAAGTAAACGAGAATAAACAATCAGCAATAAAGTCTACGTTTTCAGGGGTATAAACATGTGGTTAGTTGTGATAACTGTGAGAAAAGTACTAGCAGAGTATTTCTTTTGCTTTTCTCAAAAGACCATAAGACACTGGAGCAGAATTAGGCCATTTGGCCCATCAGCTCTGCTCTGTCCTTCCCCCCCATCCTTCATGCCCTGACTAATCAAGAACCTATTAACCTCTGCTTTAAATATACCCAATTATTTGGCTTCCACAGCCATCTGTGGCAATGAATTCCACAGATTCATCACCCTCTGGCTAAAGAAATGACTCCTCATCTCTGTTTGAAGTGAACATCCTTCCATTCTGAGGCTGTGCCCTCTGCTCCTAGACTCATCCACTATAGGAAACATCCTTTCCTGATCCACTCTATCTAATCCTTTCAATACTGATGGCATGAACATTGACTTCTCAAACTTCCGCTAATGCCCCCCCTCCCCCTCGTACCCCATCCGTTATTTATTTATATACACACATTCTTTCTCTCTCTCCTTTTTCTCCCTCTGTCCCTCTCACTATACCCCTTGCCCATCCTCTGGTTTTTCTCCCCCCTCCCCCTTTTCTTTCTCCCTGGGCCTCCTGTCCCATGATCCTCTCGTATCCCTTTTGCCAATCACCTGTCCAGCTCTCGGCTCCATCCCTCCCCCCTCCTGTCTTCTCCTATCATTTTGGATCTCACCCTCCCCCTCCCACTTTCAAATCCCTTACTAGCTCTTCTTTCAGTTAGTCCTGACGAAGGATCTTGGCCCGAAACGTCAACTGTACCTCTTCCTAGAGATGCTGCCTGGCCTGCTGCGTTCACCAGCAACTTTGATGTGTGTTGCTTTCAATATTCAATAGGTTCCAATGAGATTTCTCCAGCTCCCACCCCTCATTCTTCTAAACTCCAATAAGTACAGCCCCTGAACCATCAAATGCTCCCCATATGTTAACCATTTCATTCCTGGGATCCTTCCCTTAAACCTCAAAACTGCTCACAATACTCCAAAAACTTCAAATTATTGATGCTTTGGACTAAAACCCTGCCTTGGGAGGGTGTTGGACGAAATCTTCAGTCTGCAGACAGAAAACATTGGTAATGACGAGTCATCACGCCTTCTGTTTTACATGTCAGTAAAAGCATCAGAATTAGATTTTTTATTCATAGAGCAAATATTATATTGATTAGCTTGTTTAAGTAATGAGCAATTGAAAGAGCAGCAATAGATTACAATAGAAAGCAGAGAAAAGCATTAAATAATGACCTACCGGGATATACAAGGATATCAATGTGATTCTGCCCTCTTTCCATCTGGCAAAAACAGTGCAAGTACTTTAAATTATACAATTCTCATTATGCACCTGGGACACGTACACCTCCAGTTATGTGTCACTGGAACCTTTAATTTATCACACTTCCAGAAATCTTTGATCATTGAGCTCACTTTAACAGAAAAATAATGGTGTTGAACAGAAAATACTGATATACAAGTACACAGCTAACAAGCATTTAGTAGAATAGAAATTAATCAATATATTATGTGCAGTTTTGGTCACCGCAGTATTGAGTAGATGAGAGGGTCAGTACAACATTGTGGGCTGAATGGCCTGTGCTGTGCTGTAGTGTTCTATGTTCTGTGTTAAAGGGTCAGTACGACATTGTGGGCTGAATGGCCTGTGCTGTGCTGTAGTGTTCTATGTTCTGTGTGTATTTTAAACAACAAACAACACACTGGAGCAACTCAGCAGGTCGAGCAGCATCTGCAGGAAGAAAGAAATTGTTGCCATTTTGGCCAAATATCTACATCAGGAACCAGATTTTTTTTTAAATGTATTTATTTTTATTTAGTGATATAACACAGAGCAGACCCTTCTGACACTTCGAGCCACACCATCCCAACAACCCTGAAACCATAAGCTAATCATGGTACAATTTACATTGAACAATTAATCTACCTGGTACATCTTTGGACTGTGGGAGGGACCAGAGAAACACACACACATTCCACAGGGATGGCAGACAGGCTCCTTACAGAACGACTCTGCAATTAAACTCCAACTTCAGGAAGACCCAAGCTGCAATAGCATTTTTCAGTGAATCTATTTTATTTCTCTGTTCTACTGTGAATGCCCACAAGAAAATGAATCTCAAGGTTGATAATAAATTTACTTTGAACTTTGAAATATGAAATACTTTATCTCAATCCGGATTCAGTACGTTCATGATATGGAGCACGTTGAAACTCAGCCTTACTCGTTGCTTTGGCATTGACTGGAGCATGTTGATGAAGGCTGACATTTGAGACGTTTGCATAATCAAAACCATCAAATTCACTTAAAGAGTGGAACGGAACTCTCTGCTGACACACAATTACCAATCTTTTTCATTTATTTATTTAATGATACCACTCAGAGACAGACCTTCCTGCCTTTTGAGCCAGGCCACCCAGCAACTACAGGCAAACCCGATTAACCCCAACCTAATCATAGGACGAACTACAGTGACTAATTCACCTATTGGGTACGTCTCTGGACAGGGGGTGGAAACCGGAGCACCTGGGGAAAACCCATACAATCCATGGCGAGGATGAGCAGACGTTCAGCAACAAACCAAAAGTTTTTTAAAAAGCATTTTATGGTTGGATCCAACACGGACCAGCTTTCTGTCTTCCAGTTAATTCATAAGCACTCTGCTTTTATTGCATGAAATCTTCCAGCTCATGTTTGTTATTAATATAGATCCTCGTGTTTATTATTAATATAGATCATTATTGTGAATTTCTATGAAGAATGTTGCACCAGTCCTTATGAGGAATGAAATTGAAACACTAGTCTATACCCACTGTTTCCTGACAAGTTGATGTCCATGCATTAAATTTGAGACTTTATAGGGCATTGGTCAGACTGCAGGTGGAGAATTGTGAGCAGTTTTGGGCCCCTTATCTAAGACAAGATGTGTTTGCATTGGAGAGATTTCAAAGGAGGCTCACAAAAATCATTCTGAGAATGAAATGGTTAATATACAAGGAATATTTGATGGTTCTGGGGATGTACTTACTGGAGTTTAGAAGAATGAGGGGCAGGGAGAATCTCATTGAAACCTATTGAAATACCATTATAGAGTGGATATGGAGAGGATGTTTCCTATAGTGGGGAGGAGCAGAGGGCAAACATTAAGATAGAGATGAGGAGGAATTTATTTTGCTAGAGGGTGATAAATCTACAGAATTCATTGCCACAGACAGCTGTGGAGACCAAGTCATGAAGTACGTATATTTAAAGTGGAGATTGCTAGGTTCTTGATTAGTCAGAGTATTAAAGGTTACGGGGAGAAGGCAGGAGAATGGGGTTGAGAGGGATAATAAATCAGCCATGATGGAATGTAGAGCAGACTCAATGGGCTGAATGGCCTAATTCTGCTTCTATGTCTTATGTGGTCTTAATTTAATGTGAGAACTATGTCAAATAGCACCATTAAAGGAGTCCCAAATGAAAACAGGACCTGGAAGCAGTCCGAGCATTGGTTTGCTTTCACAGAAGTACATAAGAATTTTTTGGGTTTGAAGTCATGACTTGTGCTTGACTTGGATTAAAGTGAGGGAGAGTTGCACAGGTCGTCAGCCTCACTCCCTCGTCCCGGCCTATCTGGACCCAGTGGCAAGACATAGTCGAGACAGCTGGAGATAGGTCAGGATGCAGTGGATGGCCAGCAGTGTTCTGTGTGTCTCACTGTGCCCTCTTAGCACTTCACGACACATTGCTGAGAATCACCTTTCTGCCCATTGAACCAGTGATGGTTTCTTCCGCGCAGTCCGCCGAATCCAGGCTTCACACGCTAGGTAGACAAGCCCTGAGTGTTGTGGGTCTACGGCGGTTCTTGCGGCGTGCTCGCAAGCCTCCCTACCCATTGCTCAACCACTTTCACCTGAGCTGTCTCCGCAGACTCCTCCACATCAGGTGGCAGGACAAAGTCCCCGACACGGAAATCCTGGAACGAGCTGGGCTCTGCAGCGTCTACACCCTCCTGCTGAAAGCCCAACCCTGGTGGGCTGGACATGTGGTCAGAATGCCAGACAGCCGATTGCCTAAGCAGCTGCTGTACCGAGAACTGTGTCAGGGCAAGCGCTCAGTCGGGGGGCAGAAGAAACGTTTGAAAGACTGCCTGAAAGCGTCCCTCAAAGGCCTGGGTGTCGACATCAACACGTGGGAGACGCTTGCCCTCGACCGTCCAGCTTGGCGCAGCAAGATCACCACTGGAGCCCATGCAGCTGAAGTCAGGCGCATCATCGAGGCGCAACAAAAGCGTGCTGTGCGCAAGGTCTGAGCAGCATCCACTGCCACGACAGCACCCACCCACTTGTGTCCCACATGTGGGCGAGCCTTCAGGGCCTGGATTGGCCTCATCAGTCACCTCCGGACCCACAAACACCAATCTCCCATTTGACTTTGAAGCCATGGTCATCTTCGACTATGAAGGACGAACAACAACATAAGAATGGTGTGAACCAGACATATCCTAGTCTATCAAATGTCCTGTGACTGAGTCAAATGACAAAGGCACAGTATCTGTGAGACAAAATCTTCATCAGTCAACGTTTCCCAGTGAATCTTTGCATTTGCTCTGCCCATGGTTTATACATCTCTGGTAAATTATACAGAGTCAGAGATCAGTAGGAACTTTATTCAACATTATATGCAGGTTATATACAGAGAGTGCAGAGGACATTTACCAGGATGCTACCTAGATTAGAGAGCAGGTCTTATGAGAATAGGTTCATTTCTGACACCTTCGTTCCCTTTCTCGAGCTCTCTGTTTCCATCTCTGGAGACAAACTGTTGACAACATCTTTTATAAACCCACCAATTCCCACAGTTGTCTTGACTAGACCTCTTCACACCCTGTCTCCTGGAAAAATGTTATTCCTTTTTCTCAGTTCCTTCATCTCCATCCCATCTGGTCCCAGGATGAGGCTTTCCAGTCCAGGACATCAGAGGTGTCCTCCTTCTTCAAAGAATGGTTTCCCTTCTTCTACCATAGATGCTGCCCTCACCTGCATCTCCACCATTTCCAAAACATCTGTGCTCACCTCATCTTCCCACTGCCTTAATAATGATAGAGTTCCTCTTGTCCTTACCTACTGCCCCATGAGCCTCCACATCCAACACATTATTCTCTGCAACTTCCACCATCTCCAAAGAGACCCTGTCACTGAACAGATCTTTACCACTCTCCGTCTCTTTGCATTCTGCAGGGATCACTCACTCTGGGATTCCCTTGTCCTTTCGTCTCTCCTCACTAATCTTCCTCCCGGCACCTATCCCTGCAAGCAGCCAAAGTGCCACACCTGCCCGTTCACCTCCATTCAGGACCCAAATAGTCCTTCCAGGTGAGGCAACACTTCTCCTGTGAATCTGCTGGGATCATGCATTGCGTCCAGTGCTCCCAATACAGCCTTATCTACATTGGTGAGACTCATCTAAATTGTATGACAGTTTCATCGAGCACCTCCACTCCATCTGCCAAAAGTCGCCAAACATTTTAGTTCCAATTCCCATTCCAGTATGTCAGTCCATGGTCTCCTCTTGTGCCAAGATGAGGCCATGCTCAGGCCATGGAGGAGCAACATGTTATATTCTGTCTGGGTAGCTTTCAACCTGATGGCATGAACATCAATTTGTCCTTCTGGTAAAAAAAAATCCCTCCCCTCTTCTTCTATTCTGACCTCTTACTGCTTCTCGCCTGCCCATCACTTTCCCGTGTGTCTCTTTTTCCTTCCCTTTCTCCTATGGTACACTCTCCTGTCCAACCACATTCCTTTGTCTCCAGCCCTTTATCTTTACCAGTCACCAGGCTTCACCTATCACTGTCTAGATATCCTCCTTTCCCTCCTCTCACTTTTTAAAATCCTGGTGTCTTCCCCCGTCCTTTCCAGTCCTGAAGAAGGCTCTTGGTCCAAAAAGTCATAGAAACCTGGAAATCTACAGTACATTACAGGCCCTTCGGCCCACAATGTTGTGCCAACCATGTAACCTACTCTAGAAACTGCCTGGAATTTCCTTTCCACATAGCCCTCTATTTTTCTAATCTCCATGTACCTATCTAAGAGTCTCTGAAAAGACCCCATTGTATCCACCTCCACCACCTTCGCTGGCAGTGCATTCCATGCACCCACCACTTTGTGAAAAACTTACCCCTCTGACACCCCCTCTGTACCTACTTCCAGGCACCTTAAAACTATGCCCTCTTGTGTTAGCCATTTCAGCCCTGGGAAAAAGCCTCTGACTATCCACACGATCAATGCCTCTCATCATCTTATACACCTCTATCAGGTCACCTCTCATCCTCCATCGCTCCAAGGAGAAAAGGCCGAGTTCACTCAGTAAATTCTCAGAAGGCATGCCCTCCAAACCAGGCAACATCCTCGGAAATCTCCTCTGCACCCTCTCTATAGTATCCACATCCTACCAGAACTGAACTCCAAGTGGGCCCTGACCAAGGTCTTGTTTAACTGTAATATTACCTCACGGCTCAATTGTTTATTCATTTCCATAGATTCTGCCTGACCTGCCGAGTTCCTCCAGCATTTTGTGTACATTGCTTTGGATTTCCAGCATCTCCTGTGTTTATAGGTTGAGCAAGTTAGAGCTTTTCTCCTCAGAGCAAAGGAGGACGAGAGGTGACATAATAGAGGTGTACAAGATGATAAGAGGCATAGATTGAGCGGATACCCAGAGGTTTTTTTTCCCTAGGGTGAAAATGGCTAATATGAAGGGACAGAATTCTCAGGTGATTGGAAAAAAGCATAGGGGAGATATCAGAGGCAAGTTCTTTACACTGAGAGTGATGGGTGTGTAAAACACTTTGCCCGTGGTGGAAGCGGATACATTAAGAACACTTAGAGACTCTTAGATAGTGGCATGGATGATAGAAAAATGTGGGAGGAAATGGTTAGATTAATTTTACAGTAGATTAAAAGGTTGGTACAGTACTACGAGCCTGTGCTATACCTTTGAATGTTCTGTGATTGTTTTTTCGGAGGATACACTTATTGTTTGCCTTCAGCCTAGGACATCAGTACTAAACTGGATAAATAACTAAAGGCATGGATGGACTAACAATTCAGACAGGAGTTCAAATCCCATATGGTAATCATCAAAATTTAATTCCATTACTAGTCTGGAATGGGCACCAACAACAGAGCTTCATAATGGTAACCACAAAAACTGCAGCTTTCTCATAATGTCCCGTCCTGTTCTCTAACACCAGTCAGGAAAACAAAACAAAACTGCAGATTGTGGAAATCTGAAACAAAAGCAGAAAAGAAAAAGAAAACTTAAATCGGGTCTACTGCCCAAGGATAAAAGGCAGGAGTGGTTCACAGCTTTGACCCAGTGGCCATCAGCATTTGGGGTTGATTAGCAAGAGCAAATTAAAGGAAGCATGGGCAACTGTAGCACCATCATCTGAGCGAACAGAGTCACAGTGGCGATCTTTGAGGCTTCAGCCAAGAGAGGCCTCACTCAGAGAAAGCAAAGGAATGAAAAACTGCTCTTTTTTATATCTGTTCAGCTACGACAGTAGAGATGTCAGGCATGGTAGTGCAATGCTCCTCTTGATGAAGGTGGGAAGGCAGAAAGATCTCCAGTGTCCCTGACCACTACAACTGTGAGAAATGCATCCAGCTGCAGCTTCTAACAAACCGTGTTAAGGAGTTGGAGCGCCACTAAATGAACTCCAGACCATTCAGGAGGCTTAAGGAGTGATAGATAGGACATACAGGGTGGTAGTTACACCCAACGTACAGAACAGTCAGGAAAGGGAAAGGGTTTAAGGAGCCAGTGCAGAATACCCTGTGGCCATCCCTCTCAACAGTATGTATCGCACTTTGGATACTGTCTTGGGGGAGGGTCGACCTAACAGAGGAAAGTCTCAGTGGTCAGGTCTCTGGCACTGAGTCTGCCTCTGTGACACAGAAGGGAAGGGGGAAGAAGAGGCACGTTGTGGTGATAGGGGATTCCTTAGGGGAACAGACAGGAGGTTCTGTGGGTGAGAACAAGACAACCAGATGGTATGTTGCCTCCTAGGTGCCAGGGTCTGGGAGTGGGAGGGTGAACAGCCAGAAGTAATGGCCCATGTAGGTACCAATGACATGGGTAGGATGAGTGATGAGGTTCTGCATGGGGAGTTCAGGGAGTTAGGTGTCAAGTTAAAGGGCAGGACCTCCAGGGTTGTGATCTCAGGACCGTTACCCATGCCACGTGCTTGTGAGGCCAAATTATACAGTTTAACCTGTGGCTAATGAGTTGGTGTAGGAGGGAGGGCATAAGATTTTTGGATCATTGGTCTCTCTTCCAGGGAAGATGGGGCCTGTACAGAAGGGATGGTTTGCACCTGAACTGAATGGGACTAATACCCTAGCTGGAAGGTTTGTTAATGCTGCAGGGTGGGGTTTAAACTAGAGTTGCAGGGGAATGGGAACCGGAGTGTCAGAACAGTTAGTGGAGAGGTTGTGGAGGCAGATGTTGGTAAGACCTCAGACAAAGTTAGGAATCAAAAGGTTGAGCGTGGTGCAACAAAATCAAAAAAGGTAAATACAGGACTGATGGTGTTGTATTTGAATGTATGGATTATGGTAGATGAACTTCAGCACATTGCAGTTGTAGGCATCATTGATTCATGGCTGACAGAAGATTTTAGCTGGGAGCTTCATATCCAAGGATACACATGGTATCGAAAGGACAGGCAGGAAAGCAGAAGGGGCAGTGTAGCTCTGTTGGTAAAAATGAAATCAAATCATTAGAAAAAGGTGATATAAGGTTGGAAGGTGTTGAATCATTCTGGATAGAGCTAAAGAACTGGAAGAGTAAAAAGACCCTGATGGGAGTTGTATACAGACCCCCAAACAGTAGTAAGGATGTGGCCTACAAATTACAACAGGAGATAGAAAATGCATGCCAAAAGTGTAATGTTACAATGGTCATGCAGGACTTCAATATGCAGGTAGATTGGGAAAATCAGGTTGGTGCTGGATTATAGGAGGGGAATTTCTAGAGTGCCAATGAGATGGCTTTTTAGAGCAGCTCGTGGTTGAGCCCACTAGGGAATCCGCTATTCTGGTTTGGGTTTTGTGCAATGAACCAGAATTGATGAGAGAGGTTAAGGTAAAAGAACCCTTCGGGGCAAGTGATCATAACATGATCAAATACACCCTGAAGTTTCAGAAAGAGAAGCTAAAACCAGATGTATCAGTATTACAATGTAGTAAAGGAAATTATAGAGGCATGAGAGAGGAGATGGCCAGAACTGACTGGAAAAGAACACTGGCAGAGCAGCAATGGCTGGAATCTCAGGAAGCAATTTGGAAGGCACAGGATATATACATCCCAAAGAGCAAGGAGTATTCTGAAGGAAAGATGACACAACTGTGACTAACAAGAGAAGTCAAAACCAACATAAAAGCCTAAGAGATGGCATATAATGGAGCAAAAATTAGTGGGAAGTTCAAAGATTGGGAAGCTTTTAAAAACCAATAGAAGTTAACTAAAAAAGTCATTAAAAAGGTAAATATGAAATACGAAAGTAAGCTTGCCAATAATGTTAAAGAGGATACCAAAAGTTTCTTCAGATATATAAAGGAACTTCCAGTCAAGGAGGTGTCTGTGTACAATGCTCCTTTGGTTGACATCTTCTGGATAGATCATGAAACCAGCTTTTCACTTCTTTTATGTTTGTTTCTTGTCTTGAATATTATTCTGGAACTGTTGGAGCCCATGTTTCACTGTTTGGAGATTGTTTGGGTGTTTCAGCACTCTTCAGTCTCTGAGATTCTGGAAGGCAGAGGCAGCACGAGTGAACCTCATGGCGAGAAATCCACAGGATGGCACGCAAGCCGATGTTTGACCCCATTTCGTCCATAACTTCATCGATTAGGGCAACGAGGGTGACTGAAACATCAAAGGCAGTGTGGAAGTTTGGAGATCATTTGGGTGTCCCAGCACTCTGCAGTCTCCGAGAGGATCCTAGGGGCAGGCTGATGGTTGGCTCTATTTCACCAATTAAAGCTCTCAATGTTCACCAGTTAAAGCGTCAAGGGAGAGTGAAGCAGAGTGTAGAGGGTGGGTGCCAGCTGCCTGTGTTGCTCTATACCGGAGAAGGAGAGGCTCCTGCTGTGTCTATGCCCAGAGAGGATTGCCCAGCTTTTCTCTGAGTTTTAATTTGGATTATAGACTATTTTTCAGGCTTATTAGTTTTAATATTTTGTGTTTTTTTGCCTGGTCTTATTTTATTTTTGTCGGGGGGTGGGCGCGAAGGTGGATTTGGTGGGGCTGATGTGCTTGATCCATTTTGTTCAATTTTTTGTACGGAAGGAGGGATCTGGGGGCTAATGGCCTGACCTGTTTTGTTTGTTTATTTTTTGCAGGAGGCGGGATTTTGGGGTTCATGTGCCTGATCGTTTTGCTCGGTTTTTGTGTGGGAGGGGGGATTTGGGGGATGATGTGTCATTTCCGTGTTTTTTGGTGGGGTGCTGGGATTGGGGGTGGGGCGTTGATGATCGTGCTGTCTTTCATTTCATGGCTACCTGGAGAATTGCAGCATTTCAGTGTTGTACACTTTGATTAAAAAAAATGAACCTCAGAAGTGTAAAAGAGAGGCAAGAGTGGATGTCAGACCACTGAAGAGGTAGTTGGAGGACAACAAAAAAGCGGGCGAACTGTATCAGTCTTCACCGTGAAAGATATTAGCAGTATGGCGGAAGTTCCAGGTATTGGGCTCATGAAGTGTGTGAAGTTACCATTACTAGTATTACGTACCCTGTAACTGGGTTGCCAAACCAGCAGAAATGGACCACTCAGTTGGAGTCTGGATTACTGGAACTAAGAAAGTTTTATTAAAGAAATAAGCAACACAGTACTCTAATAGTAAGGATATAAATGCAACAGTTTAGCAATGAATAAACACACATGTACACAGAACTAGGATAATAGGGTCAATCAGCTCTATCGCAGTCTAGGGGTAAAATGTTCAATCACAAGTGACAGAGTTCAGTTTAGTTCAGTTCGCAGTAATCACCGTTGTGCCTTTGGGGAGAGAGAGAGCGAATGCTGATATTCAAATGGGATTCAACAGACCTTTGATATTCCTCGCAGTTAGCTTTCGGGCGAGCCCTTTGTAATGTCTTCTGAGGTCACCGACTGTGACCCCTCCGTTTCAGATACGATCATTCTTCAGCGGTGAACCCGGCACCCAGGCAAGGGCGGACACACACCAGGTTCCCGCCAACTGGATCTTTCCACCCTGTGCGTCTATGGCTGGTTCCGCGATTAGTCCTCCAAAAACTCCCACCGACTTGTGGGGGGCACACTGCTTCCAGGGTCTCGTTACCTCGTGGTGTCGTGTGTGTGGTGTCTTAGCGAACCTGCCCCTTTCTATCCCCCTGCTGGGGTATCGCCTGTCCATCACACTTCAAACAGTTCAGGGTTCAAAAGGAGCCGGTCTTGACAATACTCAGACCGGTGTCTCCTTCCGTTAAACTCTCTCGTCTCTTCATTAACATTTCCAAATGCTGCTCCATTGTCTTACTTATCTCTCTCTCCTGAAGACAGGTGGCAGATCAACTGTTGATCCCACTGGTGCTAGCACAGGACAGTTAACATCTTAGTCTATGTGTACTTTTGTAACCCTCTTTCGTCACACTAGAGAGAAGGTTCTTGGGAAACTGAAAGCTCTGAAGGTAGAGAAGTCATCTGGACCAGATGGTGTACAACCAAAGGTTCTGAAAGAGGTGACTGAAGAGATCATGGAGGCATTAGTAATGATCTTTCAGGAATCACTAGATTCTGGAATGGTTCCAGAGGACTGGAAAATAGCAAATGTCACTCCACTCTTCAAGAAGAGAGAGAGGCAGAAGAAATGAAATTATAGGGTGGTTATCTGATCTCAGTGATTAGGAAGATGTTGGAATCGATTATTAATGATGAGGTCTCAGGGTACTTGGAGGCACATGGTAAAATAGGCTAAAGTCAGCATGGCTTCCTCGAGGGAAAAACTTGCCTGACAAATTAGTGATAAACAGAGAGTAAGAGGTGGAAAATTTCTTAAATGCATTTATTTTAATGCCAGGAGCATTGTAAAAAAGGTGGATGAGCTTACAGCATGGATTGATACCTGGAAGTATGATGTGGTAGCTATTAGTGAAACATGGTTGCAGGAGGGGTGTGATTGGCAACTAAATATTCCTGGATTTCATTGCTTCAGGTGTGATAGAATCGGAGGAGCAAGAGGAGGAGGTGTTGCGTTGCTTGTCAGAGAAAATATTACAGCAGGGCTCTGGCAGGATAGATTAGAGGACTCGTCTAGGGAGGCTATTTGGGTGGAATTGAGGAATAGGAAAGGTGTAGTAACACTTATGGGGGTGTATTATAGACCACCTAATGGGGAGTGAGAATTGGAGGAGCGAAATTGTAAGGAGATAGCAGATATTTGTAGTAATCACAAGGTTGTGATTGTGGGAGATTTTAATTTTCCACACATAGACTAGGAAGCCCATACTGTAAAAGGGCTGGATGGTTTGGAGTTTGTAAAATGTGGGTAGGATAGTTTTTTGCAGCAATACATAGAAGTACCAACTAGAGAAGGGGCAGTGTTGGATCTCCTGTTAGGGAATGAGATAGGTCAGGTGACGGAGGTATGTGTTGGGGAGCACTTTGGGTCCAGTGATCACAATGCCATTAGTTTCAATATAATTATGGAGAAGGATAGGACCGGACTCAAGGTTGAGATTTTTGATTGGAGAAAAGCTAACTTTGAGGAGAATCGAAAGTATTTAGGAGGAGTGGATTGGGACAATTTGTTTTATGGGAAGGATGTAATAGAGAAATGGAGGTCATTTAAAGGTGAAATTTTGAGGGTACAGAATCTTTATGTTCCTGTTAGGTTGAAAGGAAAGGTTAAAAGTTTGAGAAAGCCATGGTTTTCAAAAGATATTGGAAACTTGGTTCGGAAAAACAGAGATATCTACAATAAATATAGGCAGCATGGAGTAAATGAGGTGCTCGAGGAATATAAAGAATGTAAAAAGAATCTTAAGAAAGAAATTAGAGAAGCTAAAAGAAGATACGAGGTTGCTTTGGCAAGTAAGGTGAAAATAAATCCAAAGGGTTTCTACAGTTATATTAATAGCAAAAGGATAGTTTGGGATAAAATTGGTCTCATAAAGAATCAGAGTGGACAGCTATGTGTGGAACCAAAAGAGATTGGGGAGATTTTAAACAATTTCTTTTCTTTGGTATTCACAAAGGAGATGGATATTGAATTGTGTAAGGTAAGGGAAACAGGTAGAGAAGTTATGGAAACTATGATGATTAAAGAAGAGGAAGTACTGTTGCTTTTAAGGAATATAAAAGTGGATAAGTCTCTGGGTCCTGACAGGATATTCCCTAGGACCTTGAGGGAAGTTAGTGTGGAAATAGCAGGGGCTCGGACAGAAATATTTCAAATGTCATTAGAAATGGGGATGGTGCCGGAGGATTGGCGTATTGCTCATGTTGTTCCATTGTTTAAAAGGGGTTTTAAGAGTAAAGGCAGGAGGAGAGAAAGTGGCGCGCCTGTGTGTGCGCAGCCCTCCAGTGAAAAATGACATTGTATCCATTAAATAGGGGCCGTGGACAATTCTGATTTGATGGAGACAGACGTGAAAGCATAGAGGAACATCTGGAAAAATTTCTGAAACGCTCTTTCGCTACGGTCGTTACTGCATGGTCGGGAATCTTTCGGAAGGAAGGCCTCAAAATCCCCGGCTTTGCCTGCTGTTGGCAACCGAGATGGAGGTCGAATCGCTCGGATAGGGATGGCGCTCAGTACTCGGTGTCGGAGAGCTGATCAGAGCTCGAAGTTTTCGGATGACTCAGAGTCGGACCGTGGTCGGGTATGGCAGGGAGAGTTTTTCTTCCTTCTCCCGTCTGTGTGAGATGTGGGACATTTGAGAGACTTTGAACTTTTACTGTGCTCATGGACTTCTTCATCAAGTTATGGTATTGTTGCACTGTTGTAACGATATGTTATAGTTATGTGGTTTTGTTAGTTTTTTTCAGTCTTGGTCTGTCCTGTGTTTTGTGATATCACACCCGAGGAAATATTGTATCATTTCTTAATGCATGCATCACTAAATGACAATAAAAGAGGACTGCGTGCCTTCATAATCTAAACCTAGCAATTATCAGCCAGTGAGTTTGACATCAGTGGTAGGTAACTTAATGGAAAGTATTCTTAGAGATGGTGATATATAATTATCTGAATAGACAGGGTCTGATTAGGAACAGTCAACATGGATTTGTGCGTGGAAGATCATGTTTGACAAATCTTATTGAATTTTTTGAAGCGGTTACTAGGAAAATGACAAGGGTAAAGCGGTGGATGTTGTCTATACGGACTTCAGTAAGGCCTTTGACAAGGTTCCACATGGAAGGTTAGTTAGTAAGGTCAAATCGTTAGGTATTAATATCGAAGTAGTAAAATGGATTCAGCAGTGGCTGGATGGAGGATGCCAGAGAGTAGTGGTGGATAACTGTTTGTCAGATTGGAGGCCGGTGACTAGTGATTTACCGCAGGGATCTGTACTGGGTCCAATATTGTTTGTTATATACATTCATGATCTGGATGATGGGGTGTTAAACTGAATTAGTAAGTATGCAGATGATATTAAGATAGGTGGTGTTGTGGATAATGAAGTAGGTTTTCAAAGCTTGCAGAGAGATTTAGGCCAGTTAGAAGAGTGGGCTGAAAGATGGCAGATGAAGTTTAATGCTGATAAATGTGAGGTGCTACATTTTGGTAGAACTAATCAAAATAGGACATACATGGTAAATGGTAGGGCATTGAAGAATGCTGTAAAACAGAGTGATCTAGGAATAATGGTGCATAGTTCCCTGAAGGTGGAATCTCATGTGGATAGGGTGGTGAAGAAAGCTTTTGGTATGCTGGCCTTTATAAATCAGAGCATTGAGTATAAGAGTTGGGATGTAATGTAAAAATTGTACAAGGCATTGGTGAGGCCAAATTTGGAGTATTGTGTACAGCTGTCACCGAATTATAGGAAAGATGTCAACAAAATAGAGAGAGTACAGAGAAGATTTACTAGAATGCTACTTGGATTTCAGCACATAAGTTACAGAGAAAGGTTGAACAAGTTGGGTCTTTATTCATTGGAGCATAGAAGGTTGAGGGGGGACTTAATAAAGGTATTTAAAATTATGAGGGGGATAGATAGAGTTGACATGGATAGATTTTTTTTCCATTGAGAGTAGGGGAGATTCAAACAAGAGGACATGAGTTGAGAGTTGGGGGCAAAAGTTTAGGGTAACATGAAGGGGAACTTCTTTATTCAGAGAGTGGTAGCTGTGTGGAATGAGCTTCCAGTAGAAGTGGTTGAGGCAGGTTTGATATTGTCATTTAAAGTAAAATTGGATAGCTACATGGACAGGAAAGGAATGGAGGGTTATAGGCTGAGTGCAGGTCGGTGGGACTAGGTGAGAGTAAGAGTTCGGCATGGACTAGAAGGGCCGAGATGGCCCATTTCCGTGCTGTAATTTTTATATGGTTATATGGTTATAAATCTGTTGGAATTCTTTGAAGAAATAACAAGCAGGATAGACAAAGGAGAATTGGTTGATGTTGTGTACTGGATTTTCGGAAGGCCTTGGACAAGTTGCCACACATGAGGGTGTTTAACAAGCTATGAGCCCATGGTATTACAGGAAAGATTCTAGCATGGCTAAAGCAGTGTTGATTGGCAGGAGGAAAAGAGCGGGAATAAAGGGAGCCTTTTCTTGTTGGCTGCCAGTGACTAGTGGTGTTCTACAGAGGTCTGTGTTGGGACCAATTCCTTTTATGTTACATGATGAAATTGATGGCTTTACTGCAATGCTTGCAGACAATACAAAAATAGGTGGGGGGGGCAGGGAGTTTTGAGGAGTTAGAGAGGCTACAGAAGGATTTATACAGATTAGCAGAATGGCCAAAAAATGGCAGATGGAATACAGTGTTGGGAAGCGTATGGTCTTGAAATGAAAGGGTTGACTTTTCTAAATGAAGAGAAAATACAGAAAACCAAGGGTCAAAGTGACTTGGGAGTCCTTGTGTGGGATTCCCTAAAGTTAATTTGCGGATTGAGTCTGTGGTAAGGAAGGCAAATGCAATGTTAGCATTCATTTCAAGAGGACTAGAATATAAAAGCAAGGATGTAATATTGAAACTTTATAAAGCACTGGTGAGACCTCACTTGGACAATTGTGAGCAGATTTAGGCCCCTTATCTTAGAAAGGATGTGCTGAATCTGAAGAGGGTTTAAAGGAGGTTCACGAAAATGATTCCAGGATTGTCATATGAAGAATGTTTGATGTCTCTGGGCCTGTTTTCACTGGAATTCAGAAGAATGAGGAGTGACCTCATTGGAAAAGATCAAATGGTGAATATTCCTTTGAGGATATTCAAAGCAATGTTTCCTTTGAGGATGTTTCCTTTGTTAGGAACGTCTAAGAGCAGAGGACACAGCCTTATAATAGAGAGGCGTCCTTTTAGACCAGAGATGAAGAGAAATTTCTTTAGTCAAAGAGTGGTGAATCTGTGGAATTCGTTTCCACCGGCAGCTGTGGAGTCCAAGTCTTTATGTATACAGAAGCAAGATGTTCACAGATTCTTGATTGGTCACGGATATGGGGAGAGGCAGGAGACTGGGGCTGAGAGGAAAAAATGGACCAGCCATGATGAAATGGCAGAGCAGACTCGATAGGCCAAATGCCTTATTCTGCTCCGATACCTTATGGTCTTATGAAATGTTGAAGGCACTCTTCAGGTCATGCAGCGTCTGTGAAAGGAGACCAGAATTCATAAATACTGACAAATTGTCTTTCTCTAGATGCTGACGAACCCGTTGAGAGATGCCAGCAGTTTCTGCTCCACCTTTAACTCGACGTTCATGCTATCATGGTTTGCTCTTCACCCTGTGAAAGACATTACCACAGATGTTACCACTTTCTTAAGAGAAAACTCGGAGTAGACAAGAAGTCTCATGCAATGGACCATGATTAAATACAAAGGGCTGCTGGACCATTCTGAATCAGCAGAGAGGTGCATCACCCCACACTGTCCTCAAGCCATTCATGCTTTTCACCAATTCCACAGAACTTAGCATCTTTCCAGATATTGCAGTTACTCTAATGTACAATGATGTGTGAACTTCAGGTTCTGTGCTCATGGGGTACAGGAGGTGTTGTGGGTGGTAATGCTCCTTCTCAGCTCTGCCGGCCTGTAGTTCAGTCCCGACTTCTGGTAGTGCAGGTGTGGAGCTCTCACATCCTTCCTTGGAATGTGTGGGTTTTCCCTGGGATCTTCGATTTCATCCCATTTCCCAATGAAGTGCCAGCTGGTAGTTTAATTACCTACTGCAAGTTACCACTGTTGTTGATGGAAAAGGAGAATCACAAGTGGGAGAGAGAGCTGAGAGCAGGGTAATTAGTGGTGGAACGTGAAGAGTGACTTCATGGGAAATAGGAATCACACACGAAATAGGAGCAGGAGTCGGCCATCTGGCCCGTCGAGCCTGCTCTGTCATTCAATAAGATCATTGCAGATCTGGCCATGGACTCATCTCCACCTAACTGCCTTTTCTCCACAACCCTTAATTCTGCAACTATGCAAGAATCTATCCAAACTTGTCTTTAAGTATATTTACTGAGGTAGCCTCCACTACTTCATTTGGCAGAGAATTCCACAAATTCACCACTCTGGGAAAAGCAGTTTCTCCTCATCTCCATCCTAAATCTACTCCCCCAAATCTTGAGGCCATGTCCCTTAATCTTAGTCTCACCTATCAGTGGAATCAACTTTCTTGCCTCTAACTAATCTATCCCTTTCATAATTTTATATGTTTCTGTAAGATTTCCTCTCAATCTTCTGAGTTCCAGCGAGTACAGTCCCAGGCAACTCAATCTCTCCTCATAGTCTAACCCCCTCATCTCTGGAATCAACCTGGTGAACCTCCTCTGCACTGCCTCCAAAGCCAATATATCCTTCCTCAAGTAAGAAGACCAGAACTGCACACTACTCCAGTTGCGGCCTCACTAGTACCCCGTACAATTGCAGCATAACCTTCCTGCTCTTAAATTCAATCCCTCTAGCAATGAAAACCAACATCCCATTTGCTTTCTCGATATCCTGCTGCACCTGCAAACCAACCTTTTGTGATTCATGCACAAGCACTCCCAAGTCCCTCTGCACAGCAGCATGCTGCAATTTTTTACCATTTAAATAATAGTGTGATCTTCCATTTTTCTTTCCTTGCATTTATCCAAATGTACTCCATCTGCCAGACCCTTGCCCACTCACTTAACCTATCTATATCTCTCTGCAGACTCTCTGTATCTTCTGCACAATTTGCTTTTCCATTTCAATTTAGTTTCATCAGCAAACTTAGATACACTACACTCTGTCCCCTCTTCCAGATCATTAATGTATATTGTGAACAGTTGCAGGCCCAGCACTGACTCTAGCGGCACACCAGTCACCACTGATTGTCAACCAGAGGAACACCCATATATCCCAACTCTCTGCTTTCTACTAGTTAATCAATCCTCTATCCATGCCAATACATCACCCCAAACTCTATGCATCTTTATCACATCCATAAGTCTTTTATAAGGCACCTTACTGAATGTCTCCTGGAAATACAAGCAAATAACATCCATCTGTTCCCCCCTATCCACTGCACTTGTTATGTCCTCAAAGAACTCCAGTAAGTTTGTCAAACAGGACCTGCCTTTGCTGAATCTATGCTGCATCTGCCTGATGGATCTATTTCTTTCCCAATGCCCCACTATTTGTTCTTTAATGATAGCTTCAAGCATTTTCCCAGCTACAGATGTTAAAATAACTGGTCTGTAGTTACCTGCCTTCTGCCTACATCCTTATTTTGAACAGTGATGTGACATTCACCATCTTCCAATCTGCCGGGATCTGCCCAGAGTCCAGAGAATTTTGGTAACTTATCACCAAAGCCTCTGCTATAACTTCTGCCTTTTATTTCAGTACCCTGGGATACATTCCATCAGGATCAGGGGACTTGTCTATCTTCAGACCCGCAAGTTTGCTCAGTACTACCTCATTAGTGATAGCTATTGTATCAGGGTCCTCGCCTCCCATCCCATCCATAACATCTCTTTGGCATGTTAGACAAGCCCCCCACTGGGAAAACCGACACAAAATAGCCACTCAAAATCTATATTCACTTTAGCCATCTTTTTCCACTTTATATAATTATTAAAACTTCTACTATTCATTTTTATATTTGTGCTTGTTTATTTTCATAATCTATCTTCTCTTCCTTTATTGCTCACTTAGTGATTCTTTGTTGCTTTTTAAAATGTTTCCAATCTTCCAGTTTCCCACTACTCCTGGCAACTTTGTATGCACGAGCTTTTAGTTTGATGCCTTCTTTTATCTCCTTAGTTAGCCAAGGCTGGCTCTCCCCACCCTAACTGTCCTTGCTTTTAACTGGAATATACTTTTGTTGAGCATTGTGAAAAATCCCTTTGAAAGTCTTCCATTGTTCCTCAATTGCCCCACCATATAACCTGTGTTCCCAGTCTACGCTAGACAAATCCTCCCTCATCCCATTGTAGTCTCCACTGTTTAGACATAATACACTGGTTTTCAATCAAACTATTACACCCTCCATTCGTATGAGATCCCCAGTTACAAGATCACTAATTTTACCTGTCTCATTGCACAGGACCAGACCTAAGGTAGCATGTTGCCTTGTAGATTCAGTAACATGCTGTTCAAGAAAGCCACACACACAATATGCATGGGATGTGATGTTGAGACTCCATAAGGCACTCGTGAGACCACACTTGGAGTATTGTGTGCAGTTTCAGGCTTCTTATTTTAGTATATCCTTTCTAACATTGGAGAGGATTCAGAGAAGATTCCAGGAATGAAAAGGTTAATGTATGAGGAACGTCTGGCAGCTCTTGGGCTGTATTCCCTGGGGTTCAGGAGAACGAGGGGGGATCTCATAGAAACGTTCTGAATGTTAAAAGGCTTGAACAGATTAGATATGGAAAAGTTACTTCCCATGGTAGGGGAGTCCAGGACAAGAGGGCACGACTTCAGGATTGAAGGACGACCTTTTCGAACTGAGATGCTGAAAAATTACTTCAATCAGAGGGTAGTAAATCTGTGGAATTTGTTGCCATGAGCGGTTGTGGAGGCCAAGTCACTGAGCGTATTTAAGGCAGGTTCTTGATTACTTTATACTTTATTGTCGCCAAACAATTGATACTAGAACGTACAATCATCATAGCGATATTTGATTCTGCGCTTCCCAGGGCATCAAAGGGTATGGGGTGAAGGCAGGGGAGTGGGATGACTGGAAGACTTGAATCAGCTCATAATTGAATGGTGGAGCAGACTCGATGGGCTGAATGGCCTACTTCTGCTTCTATATCTTATGGTTATATATTATATATCACATACATACACACACACACCATGACATGTATATACCACACACACAGATATAAATATACACTTTGAAACAGGCAGTCAATGCACCAAATGATCTTCCACATTGTTGGTAAAGATGAGCAACAAGTTGTCCTGAGTGACACAGAGGACAAACCACCAGCACTTATGTCACATTAAATTGATAAATAATCTTTACACATAATAATTTAAAATATTTTGAAGAATGCTCCATGCAATTCATTCCATTCTTGTATTGACGGATAAGGCATTACGATTTGTTCTGTTCCATTCCTTAACACCAATCGGACTGTTGTCAGTCATGTGACCCCCGAGCTAGTACTGTGCTACAACAATTGAGGAGGCTGCAGCCTCCAATCCGGCACCTCCCTCTCTCGGAGAAGAACCATAAACTGCGCCCCTTCCCCACCGAGCTTCAGTGTGTTCCTCAGCACATCCTCCTTCACTCCGGAATGTGCCAGTCAGCAGCATTCCTCCGCAGACATCTTGATGTACCGGCAGATCAACAAGCTTCAGGCAGTTTAAAGGCATCTTAAACTGCATTTGATGATCTGTCAGCAACACTTGATGTTCACTTGTGTGTGTCCCAGGGAGCAGTCTGTAGATTAGAGAGTCCATTGTCACACAGCTGCTTGGGACATACTGTGGACAGGCACTCGATGGGCCGAACGGTCTTCTCCCAAGTGACAGAGGACAAACCACCAGCAACTAAATCATATTAAATTGATAAGTAGCATAAACAATCTGTAAAAACAGCATAAATTTCATACTGCGAGGATTGTGGCTGGAAATTCCTTCAGATATTCTATAATTGAGAGTCTCATTTGCTTTTCAATTTTTCCATTTGCAATGGTAAATTAACTACACAGCAACAACCAATTAACCAATTAACTGAGGCCCCAGGAAATGAAGTGGCACTAGATGTCATGTTGTGTCCCAGCGCCACAGCTACATTTTCCAAAAATTAGCTTCACTGGAAGTGTACGGTTGTCAAGCCAAATATGTGGCTGCAGACAATCATGCTCTGGAACTAGGGGATTTGAAATAATGGCCCAAAGGACACACAATTTGATGCAGTCATCCAAGTGAAAACATTTCTGCTTGCTATAAACATTTAACACCAGACAATGTTAAAATTATGCAAATTAAGTTCAAGATCACGTTCACATTTAGCAGTCATTCAATCTCACACACACGAATACAGCCAAATGAAACAGTATTCCTCTGAGGTCAAGATGCTAAAACTCAGTATCCACAGTCACACATAGCACATAGGGTTACCACAGCAGAAAAGCATACAGTCACAAACAAGCCCAAATCCCTGAGTGCCACAGCCTGCACCCTGACGGTGCATGGGATGTTGCCCTGGAGCCACATTTCTGCAAGAACAAGCACGCAGCAGTTCCTCATCTCGCACTGAGTCAGTTACAGACTAACTCAATCCAGTTGGCATACCCACACATTAGTGCAGATTATTTCTGGTCATCCTATTAGTGTTACACACAATGAACGAGACTGTTTGAGGGTACACAATGGAAATAGGATCACAGAAAACCCAGTTACTTGGAATGTCACCTGGACAAATTTCCTTCTGTTTTAAAATAAATAAGAATAATCGCTCCTCGACTGTGGATATTGTTGGCACGGCCGGGATTGACTGCAAATCATAAACACAACTCATTCTGCAGATGTGTTCTCATGACACTGTAGTCAATGCATTGAGGAGACGTTCTCTGAACTGTTAGGTAAGGGGGTAACTGAAACTTAACCTAATAAAGAGAAAGATTTCATGGCGACAGTGAAGTAAGCCGGAGACGAGGGCATTGCATATTTAACGTGAATTAACCTGGAGACAAAGGCGCTGCCTTTTTAATGTGAATTAACCCGGAGACGAGAGCACCGCCTATTTTACAGGAATTAACCTGGGGAAGAGGGCATAAATGGGTACATTGGAGCTCTATGCTGAACAGAAGGACTTCACAATAACTACCAATATGGGCTGTGCTACTTGCCTCCTACATTCCCAGAGAAAATGGAGTCATTGATTGGTTTATGAATATCACATTGTCAAGGTACAGGGAAAAAGACTACTTGTATTTACCCCAGCTATACACCTAATTTTGTATACGTCTATCAAATAAGACCAGAGAACACAAGACACAGGACATTAGGCCATTTGGCTCGTCAAGTCTCCTCTGCTATTCAATCATGGCTGATCCCCTTTACCCTCTTTGCTCAACCCACTCCCCACCCTTCTCCCTGTGACCTTTGATGCCGTGTCCAATCAAAAACCTATCAAACTCTGCCTTGAATATACCCAAACACTTGGCCTCCATAGCAGCTTGTATAATAAATTCCACAAATTCATCACCCTCTGGCGAAAGAAATTTGTCCGCATCTCTGTTTTGAATGGATGCCCCTCTATCCTGAGGCTGTGCCCTCTTGTCCTAGACTCTCCCACCATGGGAAACATCCTTTTCACGTCTACTCTGTCTAGGCCTTTCAACATTCAAAAGGTTTCAATGAGATCCCCTTCATCCTCCTAAATTCCAGCAAATACAGACCCAAAGCCATCAAACGTTCCTCGTATGATAACCCTTTCATTCCTGGAATCATCCTTGTGAACATTCCTCTGAACCCTCTCCAATGCCAGCACATCTTTTCTTAGATGAAGAGGCCAAAACTGTTCACAGTACTCAAGGTGAGGCCTCACCAGTGCCTTATAAAGCCTCAGCATCACATCACTGCTCTTTTATTCTAGACCTCTTGAAATGAATGCTTACATTACATCTGCCTTCCTCACCACTGACTCTACCTGCAAGTTAACTTTTAGGCTCTGCTGGTTATCTTTGATGACTACTGGTGTTCCACAGGGATCTGTGTTGGGACCAATTCTTTTTTCATTAGATGTCAAAGATTTGGATGACAGAATTGATGGCTTTGTTGTAAAGTTTGTAGAGGATATAAAGATAGATGGAGGGGCAGGTAGTTTTGAGAAAGAAGAGAGGATACAGAGGGACTGACAGAGATTGGGAGCATTGTCAAACAAGTCGCAAATGCAATACTATGTCAGGAAGTTTATGGTTATGCACTTTGGTAGAAGAAATGAAAGGGTTGACTATTTTCTACATGGGGAGAAAATACCAAAAAAATCTGAGGTGGAAAGAGACTTGGAAGTTCTTGTGCAGGATTCCCTCAAGGTTAATTTGCAGGTTGAGTCTGTGGTGAGGAAGGCAAATGTTAGCATTCATTTCAAGAGGACTAGAAAATAAAAGCAACGTTGAGACTTTATAAAGCACTGGTAAGGCCTCACTTGGACAATTGTGAGCAGGTTTGGACCCCCTATCTTAGAAAGGATGTGCTGAAACTGGACAGGGTTCAAAGGAGGTTCACGAAAGTGATTCCAGGATTGAATAGCTGATCACATGAAGAGCGTCTGATGGCTCTGGGCCTGTATTCACTAGGATTCAGAAGGAATGAGAGGTGACCTCATTGAAACCTATTGAATGGGGAAAGACCTTGATAGAGTGGATGTAGAAGAATATAGGGGCACCCTTTTAAAATGGAGATGAGGAGGGATTTCTTTAGCCAGAGAGTAGTGAATCTGTGAAATCCTTTTCTACTGCAGCTGTGGAGGCTGAGTCTTTATGTATATTTAAGGCAGAAGTTGATAGATTCTTGATTGGTTGGGGCACGATGGGATACCAGGTGAAGGCAGGAGATTGGGACTAAGAGGAAAAATGCATCAACCATGATCGAATGGTGGAGAAGACGCGGTGGGCCAGACTCAAAAGGTCTTATAGTCATTTTTCATGCTTTGCACTCTACTGCCACCTCAAAACAAATTTCACAACATATATCAGAGATATTAATCCTGATTCTGTTTCTGAAGACTTATGTGATTTCAAGTGTCAGTCATCTGAGGTAAAGGGTACGTATAGAACAAGCCACACACATCAAAGTTGCTGGTGAATGCAGTAGGCCAGGCAGCATCTGTAGGAAGAGGTGCAGTCGACGTTTCAGGCCGAGACCCTTCATCAGGACTAACTGAAGGAAGAGTGAGTAAGGGATTTGAAAGTTGGAGGGGGAGGGGGAGATCCAAAATGATAGGAGAAGACAGGAGGGGGAGGGATGGAGCCAAGAGCTGGACAGGTGATTGGCAAAAGGGATACGAGAGGATCATGGGACAGGAGGTCCGGGAAGAAAGTGGGGGGGGGGACCCAGAGGATGGGCAAGGGGTATATTCAGAGGGACAGAGAGAGAGAAAAAGGAGAGTGAGAGAAAGAATGTGCGTATAAAAATAAGTAACAGATGGGGTACGAGGGGGAGGTGGGGCCTAGCGGAAGTTAGAGAAGTCGATGTTCATGCCATCAGGTTGGAGGCTACCCAGACGGAATATAAGGTGTTGTTCCTCCAACCTGAGTGTGGCTTCACCTTTACAGTAGAGGAGGCCGTGGATAGACATGTCAGAATGGGAATGGGATGTGGAATTAAAATGTGTGGCCACTGGGAGATCCTGCTTTCTCTGGTGGACAGAGTGTAGATGTTCAGCAAAGCGGTCTCCCAGTCTGCGTCGGGTCTCGCCAATATATAAAAGGCCACATCGGGAGCACCGGACGCAGTATATCACTCCAGCCGACTCACAGGTGAAGTGGCCTCACCTGGAAGGACTGTTTGGGGCCCTGAATGGTGGTAAGGGAGGAAGTGTAAGGGCATGTGTAGCACTTGTTCCGCTTACACGGATAAGTATAGAACAAGCCACCTGATGATTATTCATTGGATTCACATTGGTGTGATCGGATTCACATTGTCCTCCATCCCCAGTAAATGCATTCAACATTATGATCTAACACATGCAATCATTTTTACTATTCGGAATCTGAACAACACCTGAGCACTCACCAATTGTGACACTGTTTGTGAAAATTCACTTAGCAGATCAGCTCCATTTAGATGGACTGTGATCTGCGTCACTCTTTCTGCCACTGCACTGATTGGCAGTCTTTTGAGTTTTAACTCCCTTCTGCATCAAGTAATAAATCGTTGTTTAGTTTGATCAATTCCACTTTCTGCTTTGTCAGATCACCAGACAATCAGAGACAAGCATCAGACAGTGTACGGTGCAGCTCTCTGCTGTGAACCCTTGTCGGTCACCCCTCACTGATGGTCACAGTCCTGAAAGAGAAGCAGCAGCTCACCAACTTCAAACCGCAAAAGCAATTAAATGCCAAAAGGTTATTATGTTAGCACACAAGACGTCACATCACATAATGTTTACAATTAATAGTAAATAGATACTCATATATGATTTTTTTAAGAGTCAAAGAACACAACAGCACAGAAACATGCTCTTCACCCATCTAGTCCATGCCAAACTATTAATTTGTCTAGTCCCACAGACTCACACCTGGACTATAGTTCTCCATACCCTTCCCATGTACTTACAGTGCCTATAAAAAGTGTTCATCCCCTCTTGGAAGTTTTCATATTTTATTGTTTCACAACATTGAATCACAGTGGATTTAATTTGATTTTTTTTGACACTGATCAACAGGAAAGACTTTCATGTTAAAGTGAAAATAAATTTCTACAAATTGGTCTAAATTTATTACAATTATTAAACATGAAATAATTGATTGCTTAATTACTCACCCCCTCGTAGGGAGCGATCCCTGGGGAAAGCAGAGAGAGGTGGGGAGGGAAAGACGTGCTTAGTGGTGGGATCCCATTACGTGACTCCCTTGTCCATTCGTCCCCCCCCATCCCTTCCCACCAATCTCCCTCCGGGCACTTATCCTTGTAAGCGGAACAAGTGCTACACATGCCCTTACACTTCCTCCCTCACCACCATTCAGGGCCCCAGACAGTCCTTCCAGGTGAGGCGACACTTCACCTGTGAGTCGGCTGGGGTGATATACTGTGTCTGGTGCTCCTAAATATGTATCTCCTACCCTTACCTGCATTGACTGTCCAAATAAGACACCCAGAAAAAAAAACTCTACATCACTAATACTATCATTGCTCTAGCTGGCTTCCAACACATTGGGATTTATCCCTACATTGTTTAGCCTCTTCACTTAAATTATCTTGATGATGAATTGCAGCAAATGACCGAGCCAGTAACTCAACCTCTCTGTTTCAGTAACAATCATATTACCTTCTGTTGCGTTCCTATATTTATACGTACTGTGGGTTAACAATAAAGAATCATATTCTGGAAGAATTAGAACTTTTATTTACAGCAACAAAAACAAACCATGATTTCACCAAGCCATTTTCCAGATCATCCTAACATTTCTGTTCATGCTCAGTACTCTTTCCAATCATGTTCTGACACGTCATATCACCACATCTTCCTTTCCTTAAAAAGAAAAACAATTAGCAACATGGACCATAACAAATGCATTATTTAACATGTCTCTATCAGTCTCTCTGGGGGCTTACGAACACGAGTAGACCTTCTAAGCAGTTCACGCGGTTCTGGTGTTTCGTTGTTATTTCCATGTTTTGTCTGGTCTGCATCAGTTAACTGAAACTCTGAAGTTGGCTCTTTCTTGAGGTCTTTGCGATTTCTTCTTTACACTGCTCCTTCTTCTGTTTGGACCATGTATGATCTGGGTTGTACTTCTTCAAGTGCTGTAGCTTTCTCAATTCCTTCACTTCCATTTGTAATGAAATACGAATCTTCTTTTCTTCATCTAATTCATTCATTAACTGTGTAATCTCTTTTTTATGCTGAGACTACATCATTTCAATAAAACTTCTCAATTCCTTCACTTGTGCTTTCACTTCTTCAATTGGATCCTGATTCTTGTCACTCTTTGGCTTCAGATCAGTATTATACTGTACCAGCGGTCTGGCCTCCGTCCTCCTGCAGAGGTGAGATTGTGATGGAATGCATGGCCCATTGATGCATGTGCATTACTTCCAGAGGGCAAAATTGCAACTCCAGGTTTTGGTGGCAATGCTTTGTTAGATGCTGGTAACAAAGGGATGGGTCTGGAAGCTTTCTTTATGACTTCTAGCCGTTCCATTCTGTCACTTTATTCTGACTCTGTGTTACTGTCCAGGACTAAGATTCTTTTCACCAAATTCAGTCTCTCACAGGCAGGTAGACCCAGTATTGATTGTACATTCCTTGGCACCACCACAAATGAAAGCGTGTACACAATATTTTTGTGTAATACTTTTGCCACACATGTTCCTTTAACCAGAATGTCTGCACCTGAATACTCAGTCACTTTTATATTTGTCTTATGTAACTTTGGTCTTGGCTTTAATGCAATAAACTCAGATTCTGCAAGAACATTTACTTGTGCTCCAGTATCAAGTTCAAACAGAATATTGTTTTGGTTCTCTTGCAATGGAATAGTCCAGTCATTCTTACTTTGTTTTCACAAAGCACATCTATATAGAGCTCCTCAAGTTCATTTTCAAGCACTGCATTTACCTGTTTTATTTTCTTTCTACTTCTGTAATAACGTGAAAAATGATTCCTCTTACCGCAGTCGTTGCATATTTTCCCATATGCTGGACACTGTTTAGGCCGGTGCTGCTGCCCACAGTGATCACATAGCTTTTTTCTCTCAGATGACGTCTTGCTCTCTGTTGGTTTTGTTGTCATTTTATTATTTCTAATATGGTCGTGCTTTTCCACAGTGTCTACGTGGCAGCTCTCAGTGAAAAGTTCTTTAGCCTGCGACATCACGGTTTCTGAAGCTTTGCAGAGTACCAAAGCTTTTTCCCCAAGTCTAAATCTTGTTCTCTTAACAGTCTTTCTCTCAGACCGTTATCCCGAATGCCGCAAACAATTCTGTCTTTAATGAGAGAGCCTGTCAGTTCTGCAAACTCGCATGTTTTACTCCGGTGTCTCAACTCCGTAACATATTGATCAATTTTTTAAGCACCTTTCTGCGTACATTTGAAAAATTTATACCACTCATACGTCACATTACGCTTCAGGATACAAAATGCTTCAAATTTTTCCATTATCTATTCAAATTTTAAACTATCTCCATCTTCAAAAATAAGGTGATTATATACCTCAATTGCGTTGTCACCTATTACGTGGAGTAGAAGCGCAGCTTTCGTTTTTTCCAGTTTTTCATCAGCTTCGATCGCCGATAAATATATTTCAAAATGCTGCTTGAATTTTCTCCAGTTCTCAGCTACGTTCCCAGTCAGCTGAAGTGTTGGTGGAGGTTGCAAACCTTTGATTTTTAAAGCTGTTAGCAAATACCAAAACAGTTCGAACTCTTTTTTCTTCAATTATCTTCGCTTCTCCCATGTTAGTGAATGTATTATTCTTCCAGACTGACTTCTGACACCATTCTGTGTTCTTATATTTATACATACTGTGGGTTAACAATAAAGAATCATATTCTGGAAGAAACAGAACTTTTACTTACAGCAACAAAACCAAACCACGTTTTCACCAAGCCATGTTAGAGATCATTCTAACATTTCTGCGCATGCTCAGAACTCTTTCCAATCACGTTCTGATACGTCATTACACGTGATATCACCACACCTTCTTTAATCAATACTGGAATGTTACTAGCTATGAATCTCCCTCATTTTTAAAAAAATCATTCCCCAAACACCAAGTTTAATACCCCTTCCAATCCTATCACAATATGACCTTCAGTAAAACTTGTTCACAACCTTCACTACTTTCCTCACCATGGCGTCTGCCCTTTTATACTTTATTAGGTCACTTGGAGAGTGATACTTCTTAACTTTCCTAAACATTTTATTTCTCTCATTAATTGCCTTTGCACACTCCTATTAATGCCATCTCTAATAGGAATTACTTCCACTGCAGTTTGATGAATAATGTGACATAATCTTTCATTGCAGAAATCCACGTCATCCTCAATATTCATCCCCGACAGACATTCATCACATAAAACCTTAAACCTTTCCCAATTTGCTTTACCAAATTCCACCTCCTGTCCCCTATATAAATCCAAACCCAAGCTTATAAATACAGGAAAATTATCACTCCCCAATGTTTCATCTTCCATGACATTCCACCCGGTCACTCCAGCCAGAATGTTCGAAACTAAAGTTAAATCTGTAGCAGCTAAAACTATTAAGAACATTAAATCTCATGCCCCTCCCATCATTAAGACACGCAATATGTTAAATACATAAAAATTCTTCTACAATCAAACCATTACTATCATTCTGTGAACAATCCCACAATGAACTCTGTGCATTAAAATCCCCAAGCCATACAACCCTTAGTGAACTAGAGCTACATATGCTTTCCAACAATTCAATCAAGAGCTTTCCACAATGGTTATAATAATTTACCACTCTAATGCCCCTTCCTGTTGAATCCAATACTTCTACTACAAATGCCTCATATACTTCATTTATATCCACAACTCTATGTCCTATCCTTTCCTCATAAAACTTGCAACACCACATCCTCTGCCAACTAATGTTTCACACCTAATTACAATATAATCCTGCAAAGAAAAACTTAAATGTGGTAACAACCAGGCTCCCTGAAGACATAACATCAGGTGGATTTGATAAATCAGAAGCAAATTTCTTAAAGTCTGACCATTAGAAATCAAGCTTTTCGCATTACACTGCAATATTTTTATACCCATTATGTACCTTCACAAGGAGACTGAAATAGATACCCCACCCATCAGAGTTTCATTTACAGATTCCCACATTACACCTGTTATACCCAGATACTTTACAGCAGCTTTCACAATAATTTTAATTTTCTCAGTACGACTAGGTGTCTGAGCAGTGCAACTCACAGCGTCCATTATGAACATCACAAACTTAATTTTACCAACTATTAAAGTATATTTAGTAAGAGAACTATGATGCCGACATATAGCCTTGAACATCACAGTCTATTCTCTGACTACTAATTCTTTATCAATGTTTGGTTTAACTTTTTTTTTTAAAAACACAGTTTCTGTATAAGACATATTAAACTGCACTTTAACCTGTTGAACTTCAGCTGCCTTCTTCAGCACTTCACATCCTCTATAAGCTGCACTATGCTCTCCTCCACAATTACAAATTTAAACTTTACACCTTCACAATCTTCATATTTATGTTCCCCACCACACTTACTACATCTTAGTTTCCCATGACATACTGCTGCAACATGCCCAAACTTCTGACATTTGTAACATCTAAGCGGGGGTGGAACATAAACTCGAACATAATATGTAACTAATATACCCCAAACTAACTTTATCAGGGAGCTTCACTTCATCGAACCATATCAATATAGATAAATTATCCATCCTTTCCCCACTTCTGACTACATGCAATCTTTTTACCTCCTTAACCTGGCCTCCCAATAAATGAGATTCAACCTCTTCTATCGAAATCTTCACCAGAACACCTGTTATAACACTCCTAACACCTCGATTTTCATTGGGCAAAATAGGTACTATCTTTTTGCCAAGTAAGGTCTTCAATCATAGTGACTTCTCAAACTGCTTTTTATCCTTACACACAATTAACACCTTCCCTCCTCTTAAAGTATGAGCACAATCTATATTCCCCATGGACGCTTTTAGCTCAGGAGTTAATTTAATGGGATTGATGGAGGGCAGCTGTTCCGGTTCAATTTAAACAATACCTTGAAGTCTTCTTTCCTTTTTTTCAAAATATCTATCCCTTTCTCTCCATCACTTAAAATCATTCTAATATTCTGTTTCTTTTCCCATTTTACAGATCTAGATTCAACTTCCTTCCACCTCCGCCCGCCAACCCACCCTCACCCGAACCCTCCATTTGCCGTTCCTTTTCCAGATCCTCCCCCTTACCTGAACCTACACAGTTTCCCAACATCCAAACACCATTCACAACCAGCATCACCAACCACCACTCCTCAAACCGAACTGAGCCAGCAGACCTCAGCTCCCAACTCAGCCTATCTCATCACCAGTTGGACCTTCCAGATACAGCTGTAGTTTTACTACAATCAGTTATAACCAAATAACCATATAATAATTACAGCACAGAAACAGGCCATCTCAGCCCTTCTAGTCCATGCCGAATGCTTACTCTCACCTAGTCCCATCTACCTTCACTCAGCCCATAACCCTCCATTCCTTTCCTGTCCATATACCTATCTAATTTTTTTTTTAAATGACAATATCAAACCTGCCTCTACCACTTCTACTGGAAGCTCGTTCCACACAGCTACCACTCTCTGAGTAAAGAAGTTCCCTCTCATGTTACCCCTAAACTTTTGCCCCTTAACTCTCAACTCATGTCCTCTTGTTTGAATCTTCTCTACTCTCAATGGAAAAAGCCTATCCACATCAACACTATCTATTCCCCTCATAATTTTAAATATCTCTATCAAGTCCCCCCTCAACCTTCTATGCTCCAAAGAATAAAGACCTAACTTGTTCAACCTTTCTCTGGAACTTAGGAGATGAAACCCAGGTAACATTCTGGTAAATCTTCTCTGTACTCTCTCTATTTTGTTGACATCTTTCTTATAATTTGGTGACCAGAACTGTACACAATACTCCAAATTTGGCCTCACTAATGCCTTGTACAATTTTAACATTACATCCCAACTCTTATACTCAATGCTTTGATTTATAAAGGCCAGCATACCAAAAGCTTTCTTCACCACCCTATCCACATGAGATTCCACCTTCAGGGAACTATATACCATTATTCCTAGATCCCTCTGTTCTACTGCAGTCTTCAATGCCCTACCATTTACCATGTGTATACTATTTTGATTAGTCCTACCAAAATGTAGCACCTCACATTTATCAACATTAAACTCCATCTGCCATCTTTCAGCCCACTCTTCTAAGTGGCCTAAATCTCTCTGCAAGTTTTGAAAACCTACTTCATTATCCATAACGCCACCTATCTTAGTATCATCTGCATACTTACTAATCCAATTGAAACACCTTGACTGCACACACGTGTTAAACTAATTGTGAGACTTCTAAAACCAATTGGCTGCACCAGTGATGATTTGGTGTGTCATATTAAAGGAGCTGAATACTTACGCCAGTGGTCCCCAACCACCGGTCCGCGAGGAAGCTATATGATTTGGCGATATGGGTCAGCTGCACCTTTCCTCATTCCCTGTCACGCCCACTGTTGAGCTTGAACACACGCGAGGTTATTACCCGCACGTCATCCATGTTAGTGCGGGAAGGAGATCGACTCCTCGAGCTTGCAAATGACTGCGGGCTAAAAAGTATGTTTGACATAACATTTCTGCCAGCATTCTGGATCAAAGTCAAGGCTAAATATCCTGAGATAGCCTCGAAAGCACTGAAAATATTGCTTCTATTTCCAACGTATCTCTGCAATGAATGCAACGAAAACTAAACTGCGGAATAGACTGGACATAAGGAACCCCGTTCGAGTATCGCTGTCTCCCATCACCCTTCGATAGGACCGTCTTGCTGCAGAGAAACAAGCCCAGGGCTCCCACTAATTCAGCAATATTGGTGCGTTGCAATGATTTTATGTGTTCATATGAGGAAAATATGTGCTGCGTGTTTAATATCCAAACGTTACTTAAAATGTTATGATGCTATTCACTGAAATAACCATATAACAATTACAGCACAGAAACAGGCCATCTCGGCCCTTCTAGTCCATGCCGAACGCTACTCCCACATAGTCCCACCGACCTGCACTCAGCCCATAACCCCTCCATTCCTTTCCTGTCCATATACCTATCCAATTTTTCTTTAAATGATAATATCGAACCTGCCTCTACCACTTCTACTGGAAGTTCATTCAACACTTACTTCAAGCTCCCCCTCCTCCCCTGATAATTGACTTTTCACTATATTCATGCGAGGAAAATACGCGCTGTGTGTTTAATATTAAATTCGTTACATAAACCCTTTTAGAAACAAAATTGAGTGTATTAGCCACTTAGCACCAATATTCCGGTCGTGATTAACACCGCCCCCACCCCCGAACAGAATCGCCAAAAAACGATTTGTGTGTGTGTGTGAGAGAGAAGAAATCGGCACGTAACGTCACGCATGCGCACTGATGCCCGCGCGAGGCTTCATGATCATTGTAGTCTTTTGGGGTAAACCCAACGTATTTGACTGCTACTCTTGCCCATTGGCAACCCTACCCCGCCCCCCCCCCCCCGGGTCGGCCGGTCCGCAGTGCGAAAAAGGTTGGGGACCCCTGACTTACGCAATCAATTTTTTTGTGTTTTATATTTGTAATTAATTTAGATCACTTTATAGAGATCTGTTTTCACTTTGATAGGAAAGAGTCTTTTTCTAGAGTAACTCTCTATCAGTGAAAGCTCATCTGAACTGAGGCTACTGGGAAGCGAGTCTCAACAGTAAAATATTTTCATTCTGGCTAGTATTGCCACACGTATTGGAACTGAATGGTTTTGGTATTGGGTTTGGATACCAATGTGAAGAACTAGTGGTATTCTTGGCATTGAAATTGGTTTATTATTGTCACAAATATTGAGATACAGTGAGAAGCTTGTTCATACAGATCAGATCGTTACACAGTGCACTGAGGTAGAACAGGTAAAACAATAGAGTGCAGAATAAAGTGTGGCAGTGACAGAAAGTGCAGTGAAGGTAATCAATAAAGTGCAAGATCACAGTGAGGTAGATTATGAGGTTAGGTATCCATCTTATCATACAAGAGGATTGTTTAAGAGTCTGATAACAGTGAGATAGAAGCTATCACTGAACCTGGTTTTGGTGCTTTCAGGTTTTTTTTATCATCTACCTGGTGGGAGAAGGGAGAAGAGAGAACGTCTGGGAATGGGTGGGGTCTTTGATTATGCTGGCTGATTGACTGAGGCAGTGAGAAGTTTAGACAGAGTCCATGGAGGGTCAGATCTCTCCACAGATGCTGCCTGACCTGCTGAGTGCTCTGAGCATTTTCTATTTCTGTTAAAGACTTCCAGCACCTGGAGTGTTTTGCTCCAGATAACTCTGATTCAGACATGGTTTGCAAGCGTGGCCAAGCTGAAACAATAATTTTAAAACCTGAATGTATCTTCTTTAACTTCACACTTTTTAACTCAGGATACAGCAGCCTCTCAATATTAAGACATTTTTCTCATAGGGGGAGTTTGCAATTCCTAGTCTTTGCAATCATTTAATTCACATACATTGGAAAATATTGTCCAATCCAACAAGCTTAGTAATGTATGTACTCACTCCAGAATGTATCTACTGATTCACATGGCACTCATTTCGAAAGGACTAGGATATCAAAACAAGGACGTTATGCTGAGGCTTTATAAGGTATTGCTCAGGCCTCACTGGACAATGCAAATACCTATGTCAGTATCCTGACTACAGCTCAGCGTTTAACACAATCATTCCTACAGTTCCGATTGGAAAAAACTCAAGAACTTCTGTGCCTCCCTATGTAACTGGATCCTCAACTTCCTAACTGAAAGGCTTACAACCTGTGCAGATTGGAGATAACATCTCCACCTCGCTGACGATCAACACTGGCGCACCTCAGGGGTGTGTGCTTAGCCCACTGCTCTACTCTCTCTACACCCATGACCGTGTAGCTAGGCACAGCTCAAATACCATCTATAAATTTGCTGGTGATACAACCATTGTTGGTAGAATCTCAGGTGGTGACGAGAGAGTGTACAGGAGTGAGATAAGCCCATGAGTGGAGTGGTATCGCAGCAACAACCTGGCACTTGGCATCAGTAAGACCAAAGATCTGATTGTGGACTTCAGAAAGGGTAAGACGAGGGAACACACACCAGTCCTCAGAGAGGGATTGGGAGTGAAAAGGGTGAACAATTTCAATTTCCTGGGTGTCAATATCGCTGAGGAGCTAACCTGGACCCAACATATTGATGCAGCTATAAAGAAGGCACAACGGCGGCTGTATTTCAACAGGAGTTTGAGGTCATTTGGTATGTCAACAAAGACACTGTCAAATTTCTACAGAGCATTCTAACTGGCTGCATCAACGTCTGGTGTGGGGGGGAGGGTGTTACTGCATGGGATTGAAATAAACTGCAAAGAGTTGTAAACTTAGCCAGCTCCATCATGGGCACTGGCCTCTGTAGTATCCAGGACGTCTTCAAGGAGCGATGCCTCAAAATGGTGGCGTCCATCATTAGGATTCCATCACCCAGGTCATGCCTTCTTCTCATCGTTACCATCCAGAAGGAGGTACAGAAGCCTGAAGGCACACACTCAATGATTCAGGAACAGCGTCTTCCCCTCTGCCATTCTATTTCTAAATGGACATTGAACCCATGAACACTACCCCACTACTTTTTTAATTTCTATTTTTGCACTTCTGATACATATATAAAAATAAATAAAACCGGAGCACCAATTGTGAGTTGGAGAGCTAGGAGAGAGGAGGCAGCACACAGGTCCAGGAGCAAAGTTTAAAAGGGGAAGGCTTTGCAGGAACTTGGCTATAACCAATCGTGAGTTGGAGAGCAGGGAAGGTTCAGGCATAAAGGGAAGATACTGCCTAGCGGAGCGGTCAGAGTCAGTGTGGTAGGGCTTTGGCTCATTCGGACTTCGGCGAGGTAAGTGAGTAAGTGGACTTCATTTTTTCTTTGCTTTTTTTTTTGAGGAATAGACAGCATGTCTGTAGGGTTAGTATTTTGTCCTGGGTGTCAGATGTGGGAATCCCGGGAATCTTCCAGTCTCCCAGATGGCCACATTTGCACCAGGTGCACCGAGATACAGCTCCTGAGAGACCGTGTTAGGGATCTGGAGCTGTGGCTTGGTGACCTACAGCTTATTAGGGAAAGTGAGTAGGAGATAGAGAGGAGTTACAGGGAGATAGTCACCCTGAGGCTGCAGGAGTTAGACAAGTGGGTGACTGTCAGGGAAGGGAAGAGAAGAGCTCAGATAGTAGAAAACACCCCTGTGGCCATCCCCCTCAGTAATCGTTTTCTTGTTTTGGATGCTGTTGAGGGGGATGACCTGACAGAGGATGACCAAGGCAATTGGGTCTCTGGCACTGAGCCTGGTTCCATGGTGCAGAAGGGAGAGAAGAAGATGAGGAATGCGGTAGTCATAGGGTTGTCATAGTGAGGAGATTCTGTCAGCCTGATAGAGATACCCGCATGGTGTGTTGCCTCCCAGCTGCCAGGGTACGGGATGCCTCGGATCAGGTGCAGAGTATTCTGAAGGGAGAGGGTGACCAGCCAGAAGTCTTGGTACACGTTGGTACCAATGACATAGGTAGAAAAAGAGAGGAGGTCTTGAAGAGAGAATTCAGGGAGTTAGGTAGGAAGCTGAAAAGCAGGACCTCCAGGGTAGTAATCTCAGGATTGCTGCCTGTGCCACATGCTAACGAGCACAAGAATAGCATGATCAGGCATATTAATGAGTGGCTGAGAGACTGGTGTAGGGGGCAGGGCTTCGGGTTCTTGGGTTATTGGGGCCTCTTCTGGGGGAGATATGACCTGTACAAAAAGGATGGGTTACACCTGAACCCAAAGCTATCCAATATCCTAGCAGGCAGGTTTAATAGAGCTGTTAAGAAGGGTTTAAACTGTTAGAGCTGTTAGGGGGATGGAAACTGGAGTGATAGGGCTGAGGAAGGGGAAAAGAGAAGTAAATCAAAGACAGCGTGCAACAGAAAGAACAAGCAGGAGATGAGGCATAATCAAAGCCAGTGGGATGATTTACAACAGAAAGCAACAAATACTGGACTGAAAGTGTTATATTTGAATGCACGCAGCATAAGAAATAAAATGGATGATCTTGAAATTCAGCTGCAGATTGGCAAGCATGACGTTGTGGCCATCTCTGACACTTGGCTAAAGGATGGGAGCTGAATGTCCAAGGATATACAGTGTATTGGAAAGACAGGTTAGTAGTTAGTAGGCAGAGGAGGTGGCGTGGCCCCATGTATAAGAAATAATATTAAATCATTAGAAAGGGATGACATAGGATTGGAAGGTGTAGAGTCTCTTTTGGTTGAGTTAAGAAATGGCAAGGGTAAAAGGACCCTAATGGCAGTTGTATACAGGCCTTCAAACAGCAGCCGGGATGAGGATTACAAATTACCAGAGGAGATAGAAAAGGCATGTCAGAAGGGCAATGTCATGATAATCGTTGGGGATTTTAACATGAAAGTGGATTGGGAAAACCAGGTCAGTACTGTACCTCGAGAGAGAATTTGTAGAATGTCTAAGGGATGGCTTTTTAGAAAAACTTGTTGTTGATCCCACTAGGGGATCGGCTGTGCTGGATTGGGTGTTGTGCAATGATCCGGAGGTGATAAGAGAGCTTAAGGTTAAGGAACCCTTAGTGATCACAATATGATCGAGTTCACTCTGAAATTTGAGAAGGAGAAACTAAACTCCAATGTGTCAGTCTTTCAATGGCATGGGAGGGGAACTGGCCAAAGTTGACTGGAAAGGGACACTAGCAGGAAGGATAGCATAGCATCAGTGGCTGGAGTTTCTGTGAAGAATGAGGGAAGTGGAAGAGAGAGATATTCCAAATAAGAAATTTTCGAATGGAAGGAGGACAGTACCATGACTGACAAGTGAAGTCGGAGCCAAAGTTAAAGCAAAAGAAAGGGCATACAATGAAGCCAAAGCTAGTGGGAAGATGGGGAAGCTTTTAAAAACTTGTAGAAGGAAACTAAGAAGGTCATTAGGAAGGAGAAGATGAATTATGAAAGGAAGCTGGTGGCTAATATCAAAGAAGATACTAAAAGCTTTTTTAAGTATATAAAGGGTAAAAAAGAGTTGAGGGTAGATATAGGACCAATATAAAATGATGCTGGAGATATTGTAATGAGAGACGCAGAGATGGCAGAGGAACTGAATGTTGTATTTTGCATCAGTCTTCACAGTGGAAGACATCTGCAGTATACCGGACATTCAAGAGTGTCAGGGAAGTGAAGTTTGTGCAGTGAAAATTACAACTGAGAAGGTGCCCAGGAAGCTTAATGGTCTGAGGGTGGCTAAATCTCCTGGACCTGATGGAATGCCCCCTTGGGTTCTGAAGGAAGTAGCTGGAGAGATTGCGGAGGCATTAACAATGATCTTTCAAGAACGACAGATTCTGGCATTGTACCGGATGACTGGAACATTGCAAATGTTACTCTGCTATTTAAAAAGGGTGGGAGGCAACGGAAAGAAAACTATAGACTCATTAGCCTGACATCAGTGGTTGGGAAGTTGTTGGAATCAATTGTTAGGGATGAGATTATGGAGTACCTGGAGGCACATGACAAGATAGGCCAAAGCCACCATGGTTTCCTGAAAGGAAAATCCTGCCTGACTAACCTACTGCAATGTTTTGAGGAAATTACAAGCAGGATAGACAAAGGAGATGCAGCATATATCATATACTTGGATCTTCAGAAGGCCTTTGACAAGGTGCCACACATGAGGCTGCTTAGCAAGATAAGAGCCCATGGAATTACAGGGAAATTGCTAGCATGGGTGGAGCATTGGCTGGTTGGCAGAAAACAGAGTGGGAATAAAGAGATCCTAGTCTGGCTGGCTGCTGGTTACCAGTGGAGTTCCACAGGGGCCGGTGTTGGGACTGCTGCTTTTTACGATGTATGTCAATGATTTGGACTATGGGATTAATGGACTTGTGGCAAAATTTTCCGATGATACAAAGATAGGTGGAGGAGCAGGTGGTGTTGAGGAAACAGAGAGCCTGCAGAGAGACTTAAATAGTTTAGGGGAATTGGCAAAGAAATATAATGTTTGAAAGTCAATGGTCATGCACTTTGGTGGAAGAAATAAACGGGCAGACTATTATTTAGATGGGGACTATTCAAAATGCAGAGATGCAAAGGGACTTGGGAGTCCTGTGCAGGATGCCCTCAAGGTTAACCTCCAGATTGAGTCAGTGGTGAAGAAGGTGAATGCAATGTTGGCATTCGTTTCTAGAGGTATAGAATATAAGAGCAGGGATGTGATGTTGACATTCTATAAGGCACTCGTGAGTCCACACTTGCAGGGTTCAGAGAAGATTCACGAGAATGATTCCAGGAATGAAAGGGTTACCGTATGAGGAACGTCTGGCAGCTCTTGGGCTGTATTCCCTGGAGTTCAGGAGAATGAGGGGAGATCTCATAGGAACATTCCAAATGTTAAAAGGCCTGAAAAGATTAGATATGGCAAAGTTATTTTCCATGGTAGGGGAGTCTAGGTTAATAAGGCACAACTTCAGGATTGAAGGACGACCTTTTAGAACTGAAATGTGGAGAAACTACTTTAGTTAGAGGGTGGTAAATCTGTGGAATTTGTTGCTACGAGCGGCTGTGGAGGCCAAGCCATTGGGTGCATTTAAGGCAGAGATAGACAGGTTTTTGATTAGCCAGGGCATGAAAGGGTGTGGGGAGAAGGCAGGGGAGTGGGGATGACTGGAAGAATTGGCTCAGCCCATGATTGAATGATGGAGCAGACTCGATGGGCTGAATGGCCTACTTCTGCTCCTATATCTGATGGTCTTGAATACCACTGACAGTAATTCACAGATTTGTTCTGTTATGTACTGTATTGGAGAGGGTCCACAAGAATAATTCTGAGAATGAAAGGGTTAATATGAGGAGCATTTGATGACTCTAGGCCTTTACTCACTGGAGTTTCTAAAAATGAGTTGGGGGGAATCTCATTGAAACCTATGGAATATTGAAAGGCCTAGATAGAGTATATGTGGAGAGGATGTTTCCTTTAGTGGGGGAGTCTAGGATCAGAGGATACAACCTCAAAACAGAGGGACTTCATTTACAACAGAGATGAGGAGGAATTTCTTTAGCCAGAGGGTGGTAAATCTGTGTAATTCATTGCCGCAGACAGCTGTGGAGACCAGGTCATTGGGTTTTTTTTAAAGTGGAGGTTGATAGGTTCCTGATTAGTAAGGGTGTCAAAGGTTATGGGGAGAAGGCAAAAAAATGGGGTTGATACGGATAATAAATCAGCCATGATGGAATAGCAGATCAGACTCGAGGGGCTGAATGGCCAAATAGTGCTCCTGTGTTTCATGGTAAACAATAAGGGAAAGCATGGAGAAAATGTTCGAGTTTGAGCATTTTAAATTGTGTCAATGGACCAGCACAGATGGTGTGACAGGAATAATTCCCTCAGCATGTCTGTGACTACATTAGCTCACTAGGACGTAATGAATTTCTCAAGTTCAGAAGATAAGTGATCTAATATAGGACATAGATTTGAACTGTGAAATAACAATTAAACAGTTCTTTGTGAAGTCTTGGAATTTCTGCCCTTTCTAGTGCCGAGAGAGGAGGGAAATCAAGTCAAAGTTCATCGTCTTTTAATTATATACATGTACAATATATAATGTATATAGCCATACAACGTATATAGAAATGAGACAATGTTTCTCTAAATTGGGGTGTAAAGCACTGTAATAACACACATTACACTTAAATTATAAAGGGAAGGATAAAATCTACACACAAATCACACATAATTAACAAGCTTAAGTGCATAAATTAAACCTTGTAAGGTATGGAAGAGATTAACTAAAGACACGGAATACCATGCGGCAGGGAGGATGGAAGAATCCAAGTTATTGTATAGGCAACTATTCAATAGTCCTGTAACAGCAGGGTGGGAACTGTCCTTCAGCTTGGTGATACACGCTTTCAGGCTTTTGTACCTTCTGCTGGTGGGAGGTGGGAGAAGAGAGGCTCCATTGCTCTGGTGATTCACCAATGTCCCTCAGGAGAGAAACTCCTCCACTCTCACCTGTAGGCAATTCCACATCCAGTAACCTGGTTCACCAATGTCCCTCAGGAGAGAAACTCCTCCACTCTCACCTGTAGGCAATTCCACATCCAGTAACCTGATTCACCAATGTCCCTCAGGAGAGAAACTCCTCCACCCTCACCTGTAGGCAATTCCACATCCAGCAACTAGTTAATTGCAGCTGCATTTTACATTGACTAAGCAAGCCACCTTGAAATGGGGGTTAAGATTGGGCAGCAAAATTCTGACCCTGCCAATATTGCCCATATCCACCAAAAGTAATAATAGACAAAACAAAAATAAGTACAGAATGGTTTGCATGCTGTTGTGGGTAGATTCGAAGAGATGTTGGACAGAGTTGTACAAGATCATACGAGCCGAAGATAGAGTGGATAGCCGGAGACCTTTTCTCAGGGCAGAAATGGCTAATTCAAGGGAGCGTAATGAAGGAAAGAATGGGGGGTGGATTGTCAGAGGTAGTTTTTTTTAAACAGAGTGGAACACCCTGGCAGGAGTGGTAGAGGCAGATACATTGGGGGCATCTAAGAAACCCTGAGATAGGCACATGGATGATATAAAAATGGAGGGCTATGAGGGAGGGGAGGGTTACATTGATCTTGGAGTAGGTTAAAGAGTCAGCATGACATTGTTGGCCAAAGGGCCTGTACTGTAATGTATTGTTCTATGCTCTACATTGTGGAGCAGAGTCAACAGGCCGAATGGCCTAATTCTGCTCCTATATCTTATGGTTGTGTGTCTGAGTGGTGAATATTGGATTGGAATGGGCTGCTGTCAAAGCAGAGCAGAAGTTCAGCAGGGCGGTTGCTGCCACAGACACTGCAGGGCTGGAGAATCAGGTGAAGTCGACAAGGGTTGTCAGCTGTGCTCTCTACAGACCTTGGGCAACCACATTGGAGCAGCACACCACCCCTCCTCCCTGCGGCTGGCACTGTATCCTGTATCAGCCACACAGTCCCACCGCTCTGTTAAACACAAGACACTCTGCAGATGCTGGAAATCCAAAGCAACACACACAAAATGCTGGAGGAACTCAGCAGGCCAGGCAGTACCTACGGAGGAAAATAAACAGTTGACAATTCCTGCCAGGACCCTTCATCAGGATGTTGCTTCTCTTATTTTGAGGGCATGGCCACAGCAGGGCCTTCCTACCGAATTTTCCAATTCCCAACACCAACTGCAGGCAGCTGTCCGGGAGAAAATCCAGATCTACCTTCGACAGCAGCTGTCATTACAATAATGAAAAATTCAAAGCTTAGAATTTCTCAATGATGGTAAACATGATCGATAAGTCAAGACAAACTGTTTGATTATTACCATGGTGATACTGCTGTTGAAGTGATCATTGTTAGCCCAGCAGATGAACTAGTCAGCTCTGTCCACGCCTTCGCAGACGCAATATCGATGGAAAAATCTCAGCTCCATTCATTCTCATTTCAAACGTGGCAGTTTCTGGGAACAGAGGACAGGACACAGATGGATGCTCTGCATTTTCACTTTTGTTCAGTAAGAATGTATTGGGACTTGCATAATTTCACTTTATTGAAATTGATGGAATTCTCTCCTGGTTTTATTAATTTCTGTCATCTAGCCAAGGTTATCTTGCATTAGCAGTGCTTTGGATTGTTTCAAGGCAGCTGTTGAGGGCTGGTGGAATTAGGTAGCAGTCTGAACGTATAGGATCGAGGTCGACAGCAGCAAGTGCTTTCTTACAACCTTCCTCATGTAATCATTGTAAACCTCAACAATACATCGTTGTTACAAAATGAAGATTTACTGGCTGCCTGGTCAGGAAGCATTGCTAAAATCAGGAGGAAATCAGTCCAGTTTGGTGGTACCAACAGATGAGAATGGATCTGTTTGCTGGGATAATTGTGAGATTGATCTATTGTTACTGGAAGCAGTACAGTTTAATGGACCCACCCTCCACACAATTATTAGAATGAACATGTTTCTGAAGTCAGCCTAAAGTGACTTTCAGCTCTGTATTCAAAACTGATCTCATTGTGCGTTAACTTTATCAAGGGAAATGAGGGGCTGCCAGGACACCTGATAATTGGCATCAACTCCAGAGACCAATTCCAAGTGCTCATTTAGAAATCCATTCAGGAGATGAGAACATTATCACCAACCTTACAGGTTCCTTGTCTTATTAAGAGGCCTAGATAGAGTGGACATGGAGAGAGTGTTCCCTATAGTGGGGGGAGTCTCAGACTAGAGTGCACAGCCTCAAAATAGAGGGGTGTCTATTTAGAATGTAGATGAGGAGGAATTTCTTTAGCCAGAGGGTGGTGAATCTGTGGAAATCAATGTCATAGAGTGCTGTGGAGGCTAAGTCATTGAGTATATTTAAAGCAGAGATTGATAGGTTCTTGATTAGTCAGGGAGTCAAACGTTACAGGGAGAAGGCAAGACAATGGCATTGAGAGGGATAATTAATCAGCCATGACCAACTGGCAGAGCTGACTCGATGGGCTGAACAGCTTTTTATGTCTTGTGGACAAGTAATTTCTGAGGATCTGGTTCACCAAACTGAAGGCAATGATGAAGTTGCTGATGCCAAAGGAATATACTATAGTGCTCTATGATTCTGTTTAAGGAAAATCTGAGGGGGAACATCTTCACTAAGAGCGTGGTATGAGCAAGGAACGCACTGGCAGTGGGAATGGTGGGTCTGGGTTCAGTTATAATATTCAAGATAGATACAAGGTCAATTGCAACATTTGAGAAAAGTTTGGATAGGTACATGGAAGAGAGAGGTATGGAGGGTCATGGTCCAGGTACAGGTCGATTGAAACTGGCAGAAAACCAGGTGGGCATTGTAGATGGGCTGAATGGCATATATTTGTACTGTAGTGCTCTCTGCCAAATTTACTGAACCAAAAATTGTACAGTAAGCTTTTGGCCTTTCTTGAGAATATCAAAAGTTTTTCATAGCACGTGAATTACTTTTGAAATTCTAACAGAAGTTTTGCATAGACCATCCTAGCAATGTTTTCACACAAAGCATGGTTCCACAAACAACAAACGACACACACTATATTGGTTCTGCTGATGGAGTTTCAGTGCATGTATACGTTTGTGGTACTGGAAAATCAGGACTCAAGGCAGTTCGCCATTTGAACAACTGCCAGCATTGTGTTGCATTTTACCCATTTGTGACCATAAGGAAACTTCCACTGACCCGACATTCTGTTGACATCAGTCATCAGCTGTGCTTCATCCACCAAGACAGGATCCCATTTCATTCATTCAGTTAGCCAGCGTCAGAATGATGTCAGGAATGTTTTCTTTGGCGTGGCAGAGCTGAGGGGGGATCGGATAGAGGTTTATAAAATTATGAGAGAGATACAGATAAGGTAGACAGACAGTATCTTTTCCCAGGTTGAAATACCTAATACCCAAGAGCATGCACTTAAGGTGAGAGGGGGCAATTTCAAAGATGTGAGGGCCAAGTATTTTTTTTTTAACACACTGTTACGTACCCTGTAACTGGGTTGCCAAACCAGCAGAAATGGACCACTTAGTTGGAGTCTGGTTAACAGAAACTAATAAAGTTTTATTAAAGAAATAAGTAACACAGTACTCTAATCGTATGGATATAAATGCAACAGGTTAGCAATGATAAAACACACATGTACGCAGAACTAGGGTAATAGGAATCAACCAAGCTGTATCGCAGTCTAGGGGTAAAATGATCAGTCTCAAGTGACGCAGAGTACAGTTCAGCTTCGGACAGTTCGCAGTAATCGCTGTTGGAGAGAGAAAGAGAGTGCAAATTTTGATTCAAGCAGACCTTTGATGTTCTTTGTAGTTAGCTTTCGGGCGAACCCTTTTATGTCTTCTGTGGTCACCAACTGTGACCCCTCCATTCCAGATACGACCGTTCTTCTGCGGTGAACCCAGCACCCAGGCAAGGGCGGACACACACACCAGGTTCCCGCTGATCGTCCCTTTTCACCCTGTCAGTCTATGGTCGGTTCCCTCGAACCAGACCTCCAACTCCCACCAACTTGTGGGGGCACACCGCTCTTCCAGGGTCTTGTTATCTCGTGATCTCGTGGTGTGTGTCATGCCTTAGCGAACCTGTTCTTTTTATCCCCCTGCTGGGGTATTGCCTGTCCATCAAACTTCAGACAGTTCAGGTTCAAAGCAATTGGTCTGTCAATATCTGAAATGTGTTTCTTTCTCGTTAAACTCTCTCTTCTCTCTTATTAGCATTTTGAATGTTTCTCCATTGTCTCCCTTATCTCTCTTATCAGCATCAATCTTCTGATAACTTGGTTTGTCGTCACACCCCTATCCTTCAAAGGATTTTTACTGGGGTAAAGATTATGGGCATGAGTACATTATTAGATACACACTAATATACATGGTCATCAGCTATTCGGCTAATACAGAGAACTTAAAAGTTTTCAACACCTTGACAGACAGCAATCACATTTTCCATTCCTTTTATTTGTTTTATTTTAGTATCAAGTTCCTCTAAGACCAGGCTCCAACTTAGCAACCTTTTCTTTTTATCCTTCATAGTGCCCAAAAACACTACTGGGTTGTGATCAGTGTAAATTCTCAGTGGTTTCCGTCCCGGACAAATATAACAAAGGTTGTCCCACACAAACTTAGCATTCTTTGGCAAGAGCTTAGTAAGAGGGAGGGTAATATCCGCAAAGGTTTTGCAGAACTTCCGATAGTACCCCACCATCCCCAAGAACCTTATCAGGGCTGTCTTGTTTGTCGGGGTGGGGACTTCAGAGATAGCCCGGACCTTAGCCTGCATCGGAGCCAGCTGTCCCTGTCCTACCACAAATCCCATATAAGTGACCTTCACGTGGCCGAATTCACTTTTTGCGAGGTTTACTGTCAGGCTGGCTTCAAACAGCTTTTTAAGCAGTTCCTCTACTGCCACAATGTGCTCCTCCCATGTGTCACTCCAGACCACTAAATCGTCAATATACGCTTCTACGTTCCTTAGCCCTTTTGTCCCTGAATTAATCATCCTGTAGGGGTGTTGCTTACTAGGCTGACCTGATGTGAAAACAACACCATGTCTCGGCTCTTTGCATCGCCTCCGGACATTCGGACATATATGTGTGTGCTGGTTAATTAGCTTTATCAGTGGCTCGCTCTGTTCGGGCGTCAAGTGAGAGAACTCATCAGCAAAGTTGGCCAAAACAATAGAATTCTCCCATCTGGTCAGCACCATACTTATGTTTTCAAAATGGGTTTTCCCCTTATCAGGTGGCACCCTAGCCTCATTAATTTTCGTGATAACACCGACTAGGTCTGCTGTCTTATTGTGGCAAGCTGTTAGCATATCAATAGGCTGTGTTGGCTCACGACTACAATACTCAATAGCATCCTTCCTCCTGTGCGGCCAGTAAAACTCTTTCATGATTCTATTGACTGCCTTCCTCACCCCAAATTGTCCACTGAGGGGTATCCTGTGGGCCAGATTAAGAATCTCACCCCTATAAATTTTCGACACTACCACCTGGTGTACCACCCCACATTCCTCATCTGCGGGCATGGTACATGGTCTCCATTTCCTCATTAGTACTCCCTCCTTCACATAATAGCCCACTGGCTCCCTTTTTAATTCTGCTTCGGAGAGAGCTGTCTCCGCCAAGACCATCAGCTCCTCGTCTCGTTCCTGTGCCTGTATAAATTCCTTCCTTGCTAATGATAAGTCTACCTCAACTTCTGTTTCACTACGCCCCTTCTCACATTCTAACCCCTCCTGGTACAAGGCTGGTAAAAACGTCTCAGCTAAATCTATATTCACTTCGGCAGCCTTTCTGGACATGCGCCAAGTCACTGTACAAATGGGATAAGCCTGCGAGTCCATGGGCGGGGCCTCAATGCTGGCAGGCTGGCTTGTCAATCTTACTGCTGGGTACACCTCTCCGCCGGCGAGGTCATTACCGAGTAAGACCTCCACGTCTTCCATCGGTAGTTCGGGCCTCGCCCCCTATCGTGACCAGTCCGGAGACCAAGTCGCTTTTTAGGTATATCTGGTGCAAAGGTACTGCTTCAGTCCCTTTCCCAATGCCTTTTATCACCTGACCTCCCCAGTCTGGGTCTCTGAACTAAAGTCTAACACACTCTTTAAGATCAACGACTGACAAGCTCCAGTGTCTCTCCAGATCCGTACTGGAACTGGGTTTAACCCCTCCTTCACTGACACCCATCCGGCCGAGGTAAACTTCTCGTGCCCTTCCTGAACTCTATCAGACCTTTTCTCCCCTAGTGGTTTGTTTGCCAGCTCAATACAGCCAGTCGGAACTGTCGTTTTTCCTTTCCCCGTCTCCTTTGGGGCAAAGCACCTGGATGCAAAGTGACCGGCTTTCCCACAATTATAGCATACGACCCCAGGAGACTTCTTACCAAACTGCTCCTGGTTTTCCTTATCCTTCTCACTAGTCCCCGGCTTACTTTCTGACTTTTCTGGTGAACTCTCTCCGCCCTCTTGACTACCCTTCTGATAGTTTTTACTCGGGGTAAACTTCGCTTTGTGCGTTAACGCGTATTCATCCGCTAACTTAGCAGTTGCGGCTAAGGTTTCTGCCTCTTTCTCATCTAGATAGGGTCTCATACCTTCAGGGACACAACCTCTAAGCTGCTCAATCAGTATTAGCTGTAGCAGTCTGTCATAATCCCCATTGACCCCTTTTGAGGCGCTCACAATACATCTGCATCTCACTGGCAAACTCTAAATACTTGCGGCCCCACTGCTTCCTCGCATTCCAGAACCTCTGCCGGTATGCCTCCGGGACCAACTCATAAATCCTGAGTATAGCCTCTTTCACCACATCATACCTCTGGACATCTTCTGCAGACAATGCCGAGTAAGCTTGTTGAGCTTTTCCTTTAAGTACGCTCTGAAGCAAAACAGCCCACTTATCCCTCAGCCAGTCCTGACTTGCAGCGACTTTTTCAAAATGGAGAAAGTACTGATCAACATCGGCCTCCTCAAATGGGGGAACCAGCCTAACCTCCTGGGTTGCCCTGAACCCTCCACCTTGGTTCGGCATGAGGCCCTGCGCTAGTGTCATTCTTAACTTCTCCAGCTCAAATTTCCTTTCCCTCTGTTTCTGTCTCTCTTCTCGTTCTAACTGCCGGTCCCTCTCTTCTCGGTCCAACTGCCTGTCCCTCTCTTCTCGCTCCAGCTGTTTTAACCGGAACTCGTGCTCGAGTCTCAATTTTTCCATCTGCAGCTGTACTGCGTCTCCACCAGGTTTTCCAATAGATATCACCTCCAGCTCCCCTTGGGGAAACACACCTTTAGATACATAATGCTCTATGATAGCTTTGTGCATCTCCGCTCTCCTCATTGTCGACTTCCCCTTAAAAAGATTCAACCGTTTGGCCACAGTTGCCAATTCTGATTTCCTGGCATCCTGTAATGCCTCCAAGGTTGGCGCCTTTAGAAATTCCTCAATCTCCATTTCTGCTGTTTGCCCTTTCTTTTGGGAATTTTAACCCAATCAATTTACCCAGTCCCAAATTTGGCGTTCAAAATCGTGGACGAGATCCCCACTTACGTTACATACCCCGTAACTGGGTTGCCAAACCAGCAGAAATGGACCACTTAGTTGGAGTCTAGTTAACAGAAACTAATAGTTTTATTAAAGAAATAAGTAACACAGTACTCTAATCGTACGGATATAAATGCAACAGGTTAGCAATGATAAAACACACATGTACACAGAACTAGGGTAATAGGAATCAACCAAGCTCTATCGCAGTCTAGGGGTAAAATGATCAGTCTCAAGTGACGCAGATTTCAGTTCAGCTTAGGACAGTTCGCAGTAATCGCTGTTGTGCCGTTGGAGAGAGAGAGAATGCAAATTTTGATTCAAACAGACCTTTGATGTTCTTCATAGTTAGCTTTCGGGCGAACCCTTTTATGTCTTCTGTGGTCACTGACTGTGACCCCTCTGTTCCGGATACGACCATTCTTCCACGGTGAACCCGGCACCCAGGCAAGGGTGCACACACCAGGTTCCCACCGATCGTCCCTTTTCACCCTGTCAGTCTATGGTCGGTTCCCTCGAACCAGACCTCCAACTCCCACCAACTTGTGGGGGCACACCGCTCTTCCAGGATCTCGTGATGTGCCTTAGCGAACCTGTTCTTTTTATCCCCCTGCTGGGGTATTGCCTGTCCATCAAACTTCAAACAGTTCAGGTTCAAAGCGATCGGTCTGTCAATATCTGAAATGTGTTTCTTTCTCGTTAAACTCTCTCTTCTCTCTTATTAGCATTTTGAATGTTTCTCCATTGTCTCCCTTATCTCTCTCATCAGCATCAATCTTCTGATAACTTGGTTTGTCATCACAACACAGAGTGGAGGGTGCCTGGAATGTGCTGCTTGGGGTGGTGGTAGAGGCAGAAACATTAGGGACTTTTAAGAGACATTTAGATAAGCATTTGAATGTGATGAAAATGGAAGGATATAGACATTGTGCAGACAGAAGAGATTTGTTTAGTTAGCCATCTGCTCAACATTGAGGGCTGAGGGGCCTGTTCCTGTGCTGTACTGTTCTATGTTCTGTGAATTAAAGGGTTAATGTGTGAGAAGCATTTAATGGCTCTGAGCCTGAGTGTAGAAGAATGAGAGAGGATCTCATTGAAACCGATCAAATATTAAATAGTGGAGCATACTCGATGGGCCGAATGGCCAAATTCTGCTGCAATGTCTTATGGTTGTATCTCAGGGGCTTGGAAACTCTCCAGGAAATAGTCAAGCGACAACGAAAAAGGACAGCTGTCAGGGCCAACATGACGAGTCAAACCCCAAGGACATGACCATTGTCCAAGATTAGTGACTTCCTGCATGGTCAAACTTATTTTCAAATCTCCTAGCAGCTGCACAGTTAATGTCACCTAAAGGTCATGTGATACACATCACCACTCATCATCGTTCGGCTGAAATGGCACTGAGCTGAAACATTCACTCTGTTTCTCTCCCCTCAGACACTGAGTGACCTGATAAGTGTTTCCAGCCTTTCAGGATTCAGAATTGGTCAATGTCATTTCCAGTACACAGGTGGAAAGGAGAACAAAATAATTGTTACTGTGGATCCAATGCAGCACAAAAAACACATAACACCATAATACAAACACATAATAACCATGAGTGCATAAGATAGCTTATATACATACATCGATTTTATGTTCATGAAGTGAGGCTAGGCACAGGAGTCTGTACATAAGGTGACTGACAGGAAATGATAAAGTTGTGGTGGTGGTGGGCGTGGAGGGGTGGGTTGATCAGCCTTACTGTTTGGGAAAAGTAACTGTTTTTGAGTTTGATGGTCCTGGTGTGGATGCTCCAACATGTTGTTGCCTTTTTCAAGTAACAGATGCATTTTAATCCAACAAAAGTTAAGGATGAATGACATCAGGATATAGTTGGACAAATGTTTGGTCAAGAATGCAGCTTTAAGGACTAAGTGGAAAAATTGGGAGGGTGGTTGGTGTAGGGAGGGACTACTGGACTCTACATCTCTGGTACCCAAGGTGGGAGGGTCTGCAAGAGAGGAGGGCTTAAAAGATGGACGGTGATATCGAACATCTGGGAGGTCTGTTGCTGTGGGAGTTGGGAAGAAGCATGAGCTTGGATCAATTTGATGGCTGTTGAGAATTTTAAAAATGAGGACCAGTGTCTGTGGACGAGGATATCAGGATCAGATCTGTGATCCGGGAGTGTGGTTGGGAGTCGGGATCAGATCCATGATCTGAGAGTGTGGTCAGGAGCCGTGTGGATGAGGATATCAGGATCTGATCCATGAATCTGGGAGTGTGGTTGGGAGTCAGGATCAGATCTGTGATCTGAGAGTGTGCGGGAGCTGCGTGGATGAGGATATCAGGATCAGATCCGTGAGAATGGGAGTCTGGTCAGGAGTCAGGATCAGATCTGTGATCTGGGAGTGTGCGGGAGCTGTGTGGACAAGAATATCAGGATCAGATCCCTGAGTCTGGGAGTATGGTCGGGATCACGTGGACAAGAATATCAGGATCAAATCCCTGAATCTGGGAGTATGGCCAGGAGACATAAGGCAGGCTTTATACTTGAAATATTTTTACAATTCTTTTACCCGCCAGAGTTGCTTGACCCATAAGTCCTCCAGCAGATCGGTTGTTGTTTTATTGATGATACAGGGGCAGAGGAAATTTGGCCTCTGACAATGGCGGAGTTGAGTGAGCTGGCGTTTGCGCAACAGAGACGACAATATAATGATCATTTATTCATGTGGATTTGCAAGTCCCAAACATGTGATTAGAGTTTACAGAATGTGAGATACTGAATCATTACTCAAGCTAATAGCTACTTTGTATGATAACCACCATCTCCAGTATACAGCCTGTCCAATGATTTACTGCAGTGAGTGAATTATGGGATGCCTTCATCTTTAACCTCCTGGTGCTGAGATGTCACCTGCCAGGTTTGACAGTCTGGGCCTGTGCTCACTGGTGTTTAGAAGAATAAGACAATAGACCATAACACAGACCCCCTGCTAGTCACGGCAGCCAACCAGAAAAGGATCCCTTTATTCCCACTCTTTACTTTCCTGCCAATCAGCCAGTGCTTTATCCATGCTAGTATCCTTCTTGTAATATCATGGGCACTTATCTTGTATTATCGGCGTGATATTATCCTGTAATATCACGCTGCACATGAAGCAACTTCATGTGTGGCACCTTGGCAAAGGCCTTCTGAAAATCTAAGCACACAACTTCCACCAATTCTGCTTTGTCGACCGTGCTTGTTATTTCCGCAAAGAATTCCAACAGATTTGTCAAGCAAGATTTTCCCTCAAGGAAACCTTGCTGACTGTGGCCTATTTTATCATGTGCCTCCAAGTTCCCTGAAACCTTATCCTTAACAATCACTCCAACATCTTCCCAGCCTCTGAGGTCAAGCAAATTGGCTGAGAATTTTCTTTCTTCTACCTCCCTCTCTTCTTGAAGAGTGGAGTGACATTTGCAATTTTCCATTCCTCTGGAACAATTCCAGAATCTAGTGATTCTTGAAAGATCATTACTAATGCCTCCAAAGTCTCTTCAGCCACCTCTTTCAGAACCCTGGGGTGTAGTCTAAATAGTCCAATCACAAACAAAAGAAAATCTGCAGATTCTGGAAATTTAAGTAACACATACGAAATGCTGGAGGAACTCAGCAGGCCAGGCAGCATCTGTGGAAAAGAGTACAGGGTCCTGATGGGGGGTCTCAGCCCAAAACATCAACTGTACTCTTTTCTATAGATGATACATCTTGTGTGTTGTTTGTCCAAATAGTCCAGCTGACTTATCTACCTTCAGCTTCCCAAGCACCTTCTCCCTACTAACGGAAACTTTTGGTGTCAGTGTCTGCTCTGTGACTCTTGAACTTTCAACATTGTGTCTTCCACAGTAAAGACTGATGCAAAATACAGAATTATTTGCCCGCATTTTGTTATCCCCCATTACTACCTCTCCAGCATCATTTCCCAGCAGTCTAATATCCATTCTCGCCTCTTTTACACTTCATTTGTTAAAAAAAATTTGGTGTCCTCTTTGATATTGTTGGCTAGCTTACCTTCATAATTCATATTCCACACCCCCCATGGCTTTTTAAATTGCCTTCAGTTGGCTTTTAAGTGTCACAATCTTCTAACCCCACTAATTTTTACTCTATTATATGCCTTTTCTTTTGTTTCTATACTACCTTTGACTTCCCTTGTCAGCCACTGTTGTGGCATCCTGCCTTAAGAATACTACTACTTAATTGGGAGGTATCTATCCTGTGTCTTCAGAATTGCTCCCAGAAACTCAAGCCATTGCTGCTCAGCTGTCATCCCTACTAATGCCCCCTTCCAATCAAATTTAGCCAGATCCTCTTTCATGCCTCTTTACCCCACTGCAGTACTGATACATCTGACTTTAGCTTCTCCTTCTCAAATTGCATGAATGATCTCATTTAAACCTATCAAATATTGAAAGGCCTAGAGTGGATGTGGAGAGGATGTTTCCTATAGTGGAAGAGTCCAGGACCAGAGGGATGTCCATTTCAAATAGAGATGAGGAGCGATTTCTTTAGTCAGAGGGTGGTGAACCTGTGGAATTCATTGCCACAGACGGCTGTGGAGGCCAAGTCATTTAGTATACTTAAAGTGGAGGATGATAGGTTCTTGATTAGTCAGGGAGGAGGTAGGAAAGTTGGGTTGAAAGGGATAATAAATCAGCCAGCAACATCATGGAGGTGGAGACTTAACAGGCTGAATGGCCTCATGCAGCTGTGTCTTTTGGCTATGAAACAGAGTGAGGAGGAAGGAGAGAAATGTGGTGAATTTTGCCATCTGAAGAGGCTATGGATGGGTTGGAAGTGATGCAGGAGGAAGAGGAAGGCACTGACTGTATGCTATCTTCAACGGTGCCTATCTTTCCTCTGAAGCAACACACTCTATAGTTGATCATAAGCACAAAAGATTCTGCCGTTGCAAGAAATCCAGAGAAACACAACATGAAATGCTGGAGAAATTCAGCAGGTTCTGAGATCCTTCACCAGGACTGTCAGTAGCCCGTCCTCCTCCTACAGTGGCGTGTAGCATTCCCAACGCATCTGTAATCAGATGACGTTCTGTGGGGTAAGGGTCCAATGTTCAGGCAAACTAAAGTCAAAGAACATGCTGTATTTACAAAAAGGTGCTGGAAAAGGGCCAGTAACATCATGAAGTATCCTATCCAACCTGCTCATGAACTATCTCTCTCACTCCCATCTGGGAAGATGCTACATAGCATCCACTTCAGGACCACCAGATTCAAGCAGTCACTTTCCCCAAGCAGAAAGGCTGATCAACACCCCAACCCACACACCCCATTCCCACTGCACCCACCTCACATGCTCAGAACACATCTACCCATTCACTGCCACTTTACGCTGACACCCCACACCTCATAACCACACTGACAGCCAGTTACTGTGTTTCCAACTGCTCTGCTGCTACCAAGAAGAGCACCCACATCGACCCACGGCTCTGCAGTACCCGCACCTAAGGGCACTCTGGGTATACCCTGTACCCACACCCAACTGCACTGTGGACTACTCCCCAAGGACTACCGCAGTTGAAAGTGGCAGCTCACCAGTGCCTTCTCAAAGTGAAATCAGGGATGGATGACTAAATGCTGACGCAGACTGCGAAGCCCACCTCTCTTGAATGATCATCGAAAAAAGTTTCCAAACCAAAAAGGGTGATTTCAGTGAAAAGGTGAACATTGATACCTCAGTCACCGACTCATAGCATTGGTCTGATCTACCTGCATAAAGAGTTTAGGCTGGAATTACTTGTGTTCCTAGCCTGAGATTTTCTGAAAAATTGTTTTATGCCTTGAAAGCCAAAATCATTTTTCAGTGATAATACAGTGATGCTCTGGTATTTGTCCCTAACTTGTAATCTTTCATTCTCAACCGTGACCTTCAGCTGCCATTAACACTCCTGCATATTTGCTTGCTAACTGCTGTTCCTACCACTTGTTAGGAACCTTTTACACCTGAGCTAAACATTACCTGGTACAGGTTTACTCCTGTTATACCACTTATCGTGACAGACCACAGGCACACAAGATTTTATTGATGTCATCACAGCAATGAAAACATTTTAATTCTTTATTTGGTGTATTGTTAAAACTGAAAGGCTGCCTGAACAAGCAAACCTTCACCAAATGGGATGAATATAATTTTCCTTATAAAATAATTTTATTTAGTTTTTCTTCCTCCTCAACTTTGATCAGTTGGTTTTGTTTTGTATTAAGGTGTTGGTTCAGTGGTTGTACAGTATATATAGGTTTAAACTTTCTCCCTTGGTCAGTCAGAACACTTGAAGGTGATGCACTTTTCTCTGCACAGGCTGTGCCCTGAGAAACTACCAAATCAACTCACCTGCGTGCAGGCCATGAAAAAGAATGTTTCATCTCATTGTGGAAATGATCACGTCACCAACATCCCAAATGGTACCTGGCTTTACCTTACAAATGACTATTTTCAAAGAAACAAAAATCACCCATTGAACTCTGGCCATGTGTTTTTTTTTGCAGAAAATGTATTTTTCTCAAATTAAGTAACAATCCAAAGATGAAAAAAAAAGAAATAAAAACTTCACTGCTGTTATTCACAGAAAAAAAACATCCACAAAGTTATATTACCATGAAACGACATCTTATGTTCTACATAAACTTTTGCTAAGCCTAACAAGTCATCTTAAGCCCTGGATGAAGCCAACCTTTACTGACGCAATTATTGAAAATGGAATGTGAAACAAATTCAGGGAAGGTTTTCTGTTGTCTTTTTAACAGGCAGCTCTGAATTGATTTCATTGACAAGGATGCTGGTTGCTTGGTTCTCCTCAAGTATCAAAGTACTAGCTTCCTGAATGGAGTCGGTTTTAATCGTCCGAAAATAGTCGTCCTCTATCAGCTGCTCGGCCCTCAATCTGTCAACAGGGCTGCAACAAGTCAACCTCGATACCAGGCTCTGTAGTTTAGGATCCTTCAAAGGGAAAGGAGAGGCAGATTTTCAGTGCAGTGTTAGGAAATTATTCTGCCAAAAAATATTCTCTATCTGTTTGGTTTCAGTATTTCCTGGTGATTCCCACCCCTCTCTCTCTGTAAGTAATTCAGGCAATACAGAGGAACTCAGCAGGTCAGGCAGTACCTCTCCAGGACAATAAACCGTCAATGCGTTGGGCTGAGACCCTTCATCAGGACATAATTTAAGTAATAATTATTGCAAACCCAGCTGCAAAAGGACGAGGGGCTTGCAACCCCATCCAGTAGAAATCCAGAGCTGCAGAAAACGGCAACAGAATCTCCAAAGACCTCATCCGTTGGTGAGGAGGGATCATTGATGGGCTGTAGTTGAAAGTAGGGGTGATGGGTTTAAGTTTCACCCGGGACAACAGACAAAAGCAGCAAATTCAGGTCCCAGTTAGAGATACAGAGCAAGGACACAGGCCTTCGGTCCATGTGGATATTCTAACACCCACCTTCAGACTAAATCCATGCCAATTTACTTCATTTCTCTACCCGTCCCCTCCACATTTTCATTAGGGAGAGCTTAAACACTAAGAGGTTCCTTAACGTTGTCATACCTTCACTACCCCCAGCTAAGCTCCCCCTGTCTATTAAATGCTCCCAATGGCCTGCATCTCAAATGGCCTCTGACAACCAAGTTCAGCACGTGGCGTTCGCATGTGACCCTAAGGCATAAGAGCAGAATTAGGTTATTTGGCTATCAAGGATCATGTCTGATCCTTTTTTCCACTCCTCAGCCCCACTGCCCGGCCTTCTCCCCCATAACCTTCGATGCTATGTCCAATCAAGAACCTATCAAGCTCTGCCTTACATACACCCAGCAACCTGGTCTCCACAGCCGCCTATGGTAATAAATTCTGCAAATTCACCACCCTCTGACTAAAGAAATTTACCTGCATCTCTGTTCTAAATAGATGTCCCTCTATCCTGAGGCTGTGCCCTCTTGTCCTAGACTCCACCACCATGGGAAACATCCTTTCCACATCTACTCTGTCTAGGCCTTTCAACATTTGAAAGGTTTCAATGAGATCGCCCCTCATCCTTCTAAATTCCAGTGAGTACAGACCCAGAGCCAAATGTTCCTCATATGATAACCCTTTCATTCCTGGAATCATCCTTTCAAACATCCTCTGAACCCTCTAGAAAGCTCACGTCCCTGCTCTTGTATTCCAGACTGCTTGAACGAATGCTAACATTTCATTTGCATTCCTCACCACCGACTCTACCTGCAAGTTAACCTTTAGGTTCTTCTGCAGAAAGACTCTAAAATGCCTTTGCATCTCAGTTTTAGATTTTCTCCCTGTTTAGAAAATAGTCTGCACATTTATTTCTCCTACCAAAGTGCATCACCATGCATTCCGACATTGTATTTTATTTACCATTCTCTTGCCCATTCTCCTAATCTGTCTAAGTCCTTCTGCATCCTACCCATTTCCTCAACACTACAGGTAGCAATCCAGAAATTTCTACCCAGTAGATCCTGTTTCTCATCTTTCTAAATTCTCTTTTCAAGAACTCTTTGCTTTTCTTTCCCATGAAAAGTGCGTGAAGGGGAGTTGAGGGAGGAAGAGAGTTTGAGGGATGGGGAGGTTTTCAGGGAGTGAGAGAGTTTGAGGGACAAGTAGGTTTGAAGGAGAGAGTTTGAGGGAGGGCAGGTTTTGAGGGAGAGGTAGAGGTTGAGGGACAAGGAGGTTTTGAGTGGGTGAGTTAAGGGCGAGAAGATTTCAGGAGAGACAGTGTGGGAGCGGAAGTTTTGATGGAGTGAGAGATTTTGAGGGACGAGGAGGGTTTGGGGCAGTGAGAGTTTGTGGGACGAGGAGGGTTTGGGGGAGTGAGTGTTTGAGGGACAAAGCTTTTGGAGGAGTGTGAGACTGAAGAATGGGGAGGTTTTAGCAGAGTTTAAGGGACAGGGAGGTTTTGGGGGAGTGAGAGTTTGAGGGATGGGGAGGTTTTTGGAGAGTAAGTTGGAGGGACAAGGAGGGTTTGGGGAGTGCAAGTTTGAAGGATGAGTAGGGTATGGGGGAGTGAGTGTTTGAAGGACAGAGCTTTTGGAAGAGTGTGAGACAGGAATAGGGAGGTTTTGGCAGAGTTTAAGGGACAGGGAGGTTTTGGGGGAGTGAGAGTTTGAGGGATGGGGAGGTTTTGGGGTAGTTTGAGAGTTTGAGGGATGAGAGCAGAAGTGGTTGAGGCAGGTTCGATGTTGTCGTTTAAAGTTAAATTGGATAGATATATGGACAGGAAAGGAATGGAGGGTTATGGGCTGAGTGCAGATCGGTGGGGCTTGGTGAGAGTAAGAGTTCAGCCCGGACTAGAAGGGCCGAGATGGCCTGTTTCCATGCTGTAATTGTTATATGGTTATATGTCATCAGTAGCAATATGTACCAAGACATCTGGCTGCTCTCCCTCTCTCTCCAAGACTTTGGCTTAGTTACTAAGCCTGGTGGAATGGTTTCTACCAACAGAAGGGGTAAAGGCTTGCTACTGGTGCCCTAAAGCCAGTTACTGGGCAGATAGGGTCTGTCAGCATTGCTTGGCAGCTCATCTAGAAGGAAAATGCTCAAACTCTGCTGTCTTGTAGTCATACCCACTCACGGGGAAAGCTTTGTGAATAAACCCCAAGTAAAATCCAGAGCTGGAGTCCAAAATTCCTGTGCTGGTATATAGAACAAGGCAGATGAACTTGTGGCATAGTTAAAGATTAGCATGTATGATGTTGTTGGCATCAATGAATCATGGCTGAAATAAGATTATAGTTGGGAACTTAATGTCCAACAATTCACATCGTATTGAAAAGATGGAGAAGAAAGCAGAGAGGGTGGGCATTGCTGTGTTCGTTTTAAAAAAAAATTAAATAAAATCATTAGAAAGAGGTCACATAGGGCTGGAACGTGTTGAATCATTGTGGATAGAACTAAGGAACTGCAAGGGTAAAAAGACCTTATTGGAGTTGCATACAGACTCCCAAACAGTAGCAAGGATGAGGTCTACAAGTTACAATGGGAGAAAATGCATACCAAAAGGGCAATATTCCAATAGTCATTGGGAATTTCAACATCAAAGCTTCATTTTATTGTCAAAGTATGCATGTACAATACAGCTCTGATATTTGTCTTCACCAGATAGCTGTGAAAGGCAGAAAGATGTAGGTAGATTGGATAAATCAGGTTGGTGCTGGATTCCAGAAGGGGGAAGATCTAGAATGTATATGAGACAGCTTGTGGTTGAGCCCACTAGGGAATCAGCTATTCTAGATTGTCTGTTCTGCAATGCACCAGAATTGATTAGAGAGCTTAAGAACTCTTATGGGCAAGTGATCATTATAAGATCAAATTCACCCTGAAACTTAAGAAGAAGCTAAAGTCAGATGTATCAGTATTACAATGAAGTAAAAGGAACTACAGAGCCACGAGAGAGGAGTTGGCCAGAATTGATTGGAAAAGAATACTGGCAGGGATGACAGCAAAGCAGCAGTGGCTGGAATTTCTGGATACAGTTTGGGAGACCCAGGATATGTACATCCCAAAAGAGGAAGATGTATTCTAAAGACAATATGACACAACTGTGGCTAACAAGAGAAGTGAAAGCCAAAAGGAGGTCATTCACTAGAGCAAAAATGAATGGGAAGTTAGATGATTGGAAGGTTCTTAAATACCAACAGACGGTGACTAAAAAGTCGTTAAGGCAAAGATAGAATACAAAAGTAAGTTAGCCAATAATATTAAAGAGAATACCAAAAGTTTCTTCAGATGCATAAAGTGCAAAAGAGGTAAAAGTGGATATCAGACTACTGGAAACCAATGCTGGAGACATAGTAACAGGAGACAACAAAATGTCAGACAAACTGAATAAATATTATTCATTAGTCTTCATTGTGCAAGACACTAGCAATATGGTGGAAGTGCCAGGTGTGAGGGGCCATGAAGTGTGTGAAGTTACCATTACTAGAGAGAAGGTTTGAGAAACTGAAAGGTCTAAAGGCAGATAAGTCACCTGGACCAGATGTTCACCCCAGAGTTCTGAAAGTGGTGGCTGAAGAGATTGTGATGGCATTAGTAATGATCTTTCAAAAGTTACTAGATTCTGGAATGGTTCTGGAAGACTGGAAAATTGCAAATGTCACTCCACTCTTCAAGAAGGGAGGGAGGCAGAAGAAAGGAAACTATAGGCCCGTTAGTCTGACCTTAGTGGTTACGAAGCTGTTAGAGCCGATTATTAAGATTGAGTTATCAGGGTACTTGGAGGCACACGATAAAATGGGCTGTAGTTAGCATGGTTTTCTCAAGGAAAAATCTTGCCTAAACATCTGTTGGAATTCTGAGGAAATAACAAGCAGGATAGACAAAGGTGAATCAGTGGATGCCATGTAATTGGATTTTCAGGTGGCCTTTGACAAGTTGTCATACATGAGGCTGCTTAACAAGCTATTAGCCCATGGTATTACAGGAAAGATACTAGCATGGATAAAGCAGTGGCTGATTGGCAGGAGGCAGAGTGGGAATAAAGGGAGCCTTCTCTAGTTGGCTGCCAGTGACTGGTGGTGTTCCACAGGGCCTGTGCTGGGACTGAATCTTTTTATGTGAAATGTCAATGATTTGAATGTTCAATGGCTTTGTTGCAAAGTTTGCAGATGATATGAAGACAGGTGGAGGGGAAGGTAGTTTTGAGGAAGTAGAGAGGCTACAAAAGGACTTGGATAGTTTAGGAGAATGGGCAAAGTGGTGGCAGATAGAATACAGTGTCCTGATGTGTATGATCATGCACTTTGGTAGAGGAAGTGAAAGAGTTGATTATTTTCTAAATGGAGAAAAAAAATACAAAGAACTTGGATGCAAAGGAACTTGGGAATCCTTGTACAGGATTCCCTAAAGGTTAGTTTGCAGATCCAGTCTGTGGTCAGGAAGGCAAATGCAATGTTAGCATGCATTTCAAGAGGACGAGAATATAAAAGCAAGGATGTAATGTTGAGAATTTGTAAAGCACTGGTAAGGCCTCACCTGGAGTATTGTGAACAGCTTTGAGTCCCTTAGCTTAGAAAGGATGAGCTGAAACTGGAGGGAGTTCAAAGGAGGTTCACAAAAATGATTCCAGGATAGAACGGTTTGTCATATAGAAAGTGTTTGATGGCTGTGGGTCTGTATTCACTATTCAGAAGAATGAGAGGTGGCCTCATTGAAACCTATCGAATGGTGAAAGGCCTTGGCAGAATGAATGTAGGGAGGATGTTCAGGACACAGCCTCAGAATTGATGGGCATCCTTTTAGAACAAAGATAAGGAGGAAATTCTTTGGACAGAGTGAATCTGTGGAATTCTTTGCCACAGGCAACTGTGGAGGCCAAATCTTTATTTATATTTAAGGCAGAGGTTGATAGATTCTCGATTGGTCAGGGCATGAAGAGATACGGAGAGAAGGCAGGAGACTGGGGATGAGAGGAAAATTGGATTAACCATGATGAAATGGCAGAACTGCCAGATGGCCTAATTCTGCTTCTGTATCTTATGATCATATACTGTCTTATAACGCAATCCAACATTGAGATCAACACTGGCCAACTGCTGCAATGCCACTGGTGCCAAACTGTATAGGTGTCTGCCAGTCCTATAGATTCATCAGCTGCACGGGCAACAGCTTGCTCTCCCTATTGTACTGCCCTGGCTTGTGTATCATGCAGGCAGCTAGGACACAACATCTGTGGTCGTCCCTGACCAATGTAGGGCCAAAAAAGAAAGAGCTACAAGGAGAGACTGAATAGGCGGGGACTGCTTTGTCTGGAGTGAAGTTGAGTGGCAACCTCACGCTGGTTTATAAAATCAGGAGGGATGTGGATAAAGTGGATCGTCATAGTCTTTGCCCCCAAGACAGGGGAGCCTGAAACAAGAGGGCATAGGTTTGCGGGAGCAGAAAGGACTGAAGCCATCTTTAATATTTATTTCTTTATTATTTAGAGATAGAACACTTCCCGCCCAAAGACCCCGCTCCATCCAAGTACATTCATGTGACCAATTAACCTACGGACCCATGGCATGTGGGAGGAAACCGGAGCATCGAGAGGAAGCCCACACAATCAGGTCACAAGGAGAACATACAAACTCCTTACAGACAGTTGGGGTTGGGGAGGGGGTACTGAATCCCGATTGCAGGGGCTGTAGTAGTGTTACACTTACTGCTAAAGTACCGTGCGGAGAATTGCTGTTGGATGTGATGCATCTCTCGAATGGCACGAATATTAAAATACTCTGAATTTAAACAGTGATATTCAGTACTAAGTCACATACACTATTCAGCTCACTCATATCCACAATACCATCAGGAATTAAAGTGATATTCAGTACTAAGTCACATACACTATTCAGCTCACTCATATCCACAATACCATCAGGATTTAAACAGTGATATTCAACACTAACAAGAGAACATCTGCAAATGCTGGAAGTCATCAGGACCACTAATTCACTTACCATATTCATCTCACTCAAATCTACAGTACCATCAAGATCTACTGTGAAATCATTCCTTGAAAAGTTCAACTGCAAAAGAAGAAAACAGTATTGTGGTTTAAAATTTATACATTTCTTGTCCCTTTCATTAGAAACAATCTACTTAACACCTCAAGGCTTTTCTGGCATTCAGAAGGAATACTCTTCATTTGTAGAGAGGATGTTTCCACTGGGGGGGGGGGAGATGAAGGATCAGAGGGCAGAGCCTCAGAAAAAGATGTCTGTTTAGAACGGAGGTGAAGAGAGGGTAGTGAATCTGTGGAATTCAATCCCAGTCAGCTATGGAGACCAAATAATTGAGCATATTTAAAGCAGAGGTTTATAGGTTCTTGATTATATGGGGAGAAGGCAGGAGAATGGGGTTGAGAGGGATAATAAATCAGCCATAATCAAATGCCGAAGGGTCTTGGCCCAAAATATTGACTGTACTTTCTTCCACTGATGCTGCCTGGCCTGCTGAATTCCTGTGTGCTGCTTGGCTTTCCAGCATCTGCAGGTTTTCTCATCTGCTCCCATGTCTTATGGCCTTCATTGGTATTCACAAAGGAAGCAGATTGGTTGTTGAGGAATTCAGAGGAGGTACTCAGTGCCTTGGTACAGTTGAAGGTAGATAAATCACTTGGGCAGGTTGCTACAGGAGGCTTTGTTTCAGTACTGGCTAAAATTTCGACATCTGGGTTGGACACAGGTAGGGTAGATGACTGGATGACAGCAAATATGACCCTCCTTTTCACTAAAGGTTGCAGGGAAAAACCTGGTACCCCTAAAACTGTCAGAGGTAGGACAGACAGTGTAACACATTCTGAGGGACAGTAAGAATGGTAACTTGTAAAGGCAGGGGCAAATAAGATGGCTCAGTTGGAGGCAACTCCTATCTGACTAATTTGATTGAATTCTTTGAAGAGGTAACAAAGAGTATCAATGAGCGTAGGGCAGCAGATGTGATTTACCTGGACTTTATTACAGCTCTTTACAAGTTAGGAGACAAGTCTAAAAGGTTAGGGCCCATGGGGCTCAGGGCAAGCTGGCAAGGTGGATTCACAACTGCCGTGACAATAGGAGACGGACAATGATGGTAAAGAGCTGTTACTGAGTGGATGCCTGTACCCCACAGAGATCAGTGCTGGGATCCTCATTCATTATGATGTATGCAAATGAAGATCAGCAAGTACTGTATGCAGGTAACATCAGGACTGGTAGAGATGGTGGTGGTGTGCAGCACAGTTTTAGGCTGCAGGGGGATTTTGGTCTGGTGGGTGGAGCTTAATCCACACAAACATCAGGTGATGCACTTTGGGATCACTAATGAGACGAGGTTACACAAGACATGGTAACACGTTAGGGGTTACTGAGGTACAGAGAGCAAATCTGAGATCCTTGAAGGTTATAGTTCAGGTAGAAAGGCTTATAGGATACTGACTTTCATTAGTCCGTGAACTAACAAGAGAAGTTATTCCAATTTTATAAAATTTTGCTCAGACCTCAGCTGGAAAACTGTGTGCAGTTCTGGTTAACCCATGTCTGCTAGAGCCTGGAGGCCAGTTCTGGGGTTAAAGGACTGTGTGCGTGTGTATGTGCATGCATGTGTGGGTGGGAGGGAGGAAAGGGGTTGTCTTGTTGTTCTGCCAAGCATTGTAGGCATGCTATGTTGGTGCTGGAAAGTGTGGTGACACTTGCGGGCTGCCTCCAGAACAGCCCAGCTGTAAACAGTCGATGTTTCAGGCTGAGACCCTTCATCAGGACTGGAGAAAAGATGAGAAGTCAGTGGAAGGAGGTGGGAGGAGGGGAGGAAGAAATACAAAGTAGTAGGTGATAGGTGAAACGGGGAGCAGGGGAAGGGTGAAGAGTAAGCTGGGAAGTCAATTTAGGTGAAAGAGATAAAGGGCTGGAGAAGGGGGAATCTGATGGAGGACAGGCCATGGAAGAAAGGGAAGAGGGAGGCGATGGGTAGGTAAGGTGGTCAGGTAAGAGAGGGAAAAGGGGGCATTACTGGAAGTTCCAGAAACCAATGTTCATGCCATCAGGTTGGAAGCTCCCTGATACAAGGTGTTGCTCCTCCAACCTGAATGTGGCCACTGGAATCCCAGGGGACCAATATCCTGGCGGGCTACTGGGCAGAGTTTAAACTAGAATTGTTAAGGGGTGGGAATCGAACTGAAGAGACTGGGGAAGAGGCAGTTGGCTCACAAATAGAGAAAGCTTGGAGACAGTGTGTGAGGGAGGATAGGCAGATGATAGAGAAGGAATGCGATCAGACTGATGGTTTGAGATACTATATGTCTATTTTAACACAAGGAGTATTGTGAACAAAGCAGACGAGTTTAGAGCATGGACCAGTACTTGGAGCTATGATGTTGTGGCCATTACAGAGACCTGGATGGCTCAGGGACAGGAATGGTTACTTCAAGTGCCAGGTTTTAGATGTTTCAGAAAGGACAGGGAGGGAAGCAAAAGAGGTGGGGGGCGTGGCACTATTGATCACGGATGCAGACAAGGAGGAAGTCATGGAGGGATTGTCTGCGGAATCTCTGTGGGTGGAGGTTAGGAACAGGAAGGGGTCAATAACTTTACTGGGTGTTTTTTTTTATAGGCTGCCCAATAGTAACAGGGATATCGAGGAGCAGATAGGGAAACAGATCCTGGAAAACTGTAATAATAACAGAGTTGTCGTGGTGGGAGATTTTAAGTTCCTAAATATCGATTGCAATCTCCCTAGAGCAAGGGGTTTAGATGGGGTGGAGTTTGTCAGGTGTGTTCAGGAAGGTTTCATGACACAATATGTAGATAAGCCTACAAGAGGGGAGGCTGTACTTGGTATTGGGAAATGAAACTGGTCAGATGTCAGATCTCTCAGTGGGAGAGCATTTTGGAGATAGTGATCATAATTCTATCTCCTTTACAATAGCATTGGAGAGAGATAGGAACAGACAAGTTAGAAAAGCATTTAATTGGAGTAAGGCGATCAGGCAAGAAATTAGAGGCTTAAATTGGGAACAGATGTTCTCAGGGAAAAGTACGGAAGAAATGTGACAAACATTCAGAGGATATTTGTGTGGAGTTCTGCATAGGTACGTTCCAATGAAACAGGGAAGTTACGGTAGGATACAGGAACCGTGGTGTACAAAGGCTGTAATAAATCTAGTCAAGAAGAAAAGTTTACAAAAGGTTCAGAGAGCTAGGTAATGTTAGAGATCTAGAAGATTATAAGACTAACAGGAAGGAGTTTAAGAATGAAATTAGGAGAGCCAGAAGGGGCCATGAGAAGGCCCTGGTGGGCAGGATTAAGGAAAACCCCAAAGCATTCTACAAGTATGTGAAGAGCAAGAGGATAAGACGTGAAAGAATAGGACCTATCAAGTGTGACAGTGGGAAAATGTATATGGAACTGGAGGAAATAGCAGGGGTACTTAATGAATACTTCAGTACTCACTATGGAAAAGGACTTGCTGATTGTAGTGATGACTTGCAGCGGACTGAAAAGCTTGAGCATGTAGATATTAAGAAAGAGGATGTGCTGGAGCTTTTGGAAAGCATCAAGTTGGATAAGTCGCCAGGACCGGATGAGATGTACCACAGGCTACTGTGGGAGGCGAGGGAGGAGACTGCTGAGCCTCAGGTGATGATCTTTGCATCATCAATGTGGACGGGAGAGGTTCTGGAGGATTGAAGAGTTGCAGATGTTGTTCCTTTATTCAAGAAAGGGAGTAGAGATAGCCCAGGAAATTATAGACCAGTGAGTCTTACTTCAGTGGTTGGTAAGTTGATGGAGAAGATCCTAAGAGGCAGGATTTATGAACATTTGGAGAGGTATAATATGATTAGGAATAGTCAGCATGGCTTTGTCAAGGGCAGGTCATGCCTTACGAGCCTGATTGAACTTTTTGAGGATGTGACTAAACACATTGATGAAGGAAGAGCAGTAGATATAGTTAATACCGATTTTAGCAAGGCATTTAATAAGGTACCCCATGCAAGGCTTATTGAAAAAGTAAGCAGGCATGGTATCCAAGGGGACATTGCTTTGTGGATCCAGAACTGGCTTGCCCACAGAAGGCAAAGAGTGGTTGTAGATGGGTCATATTCTGCATGGAGGTCGGTCACCAGTGGAGTGCCTCAGGGATCTGTTCTGGGACCCCTACTCTTCATGAATTTTATAAATGACCCGGATGAGGAAGTGGAGGGATGGGTTAGCTAAGTTTGCTGATGACAGAAAAGATTGGACGTGTTGTGGATAGTGTGGAGGGCTGTCAGAGGTTACAGCGGGACATTGATAGGATGCAAAACTGGGCTGAGAAGTGGCAGATGGAGTTTAACCCAGATAAGTGTGAAGTAGTTCATTTTGGTAGGTCAAATATGATGGCAGAATATAGTATTAATGGTAAAATTCTTGACAGTATGGAGGATCAGAGGGATCTTGGGCTCTGAATCCATAGGACACTCAAAGCTGGTGCATAGGTTGACTCTGTGTTAAGAAGGCATACGGTTTATTGGCCTTCATCAACCGTGGGATTGAATTTAGGAGCTGAGAGGTAATGTTGCAGCTATATAGGACCCTAGTCAGAGCCCATTTGGAGTACTGTGCTCAGTTCTGGTCGCCTCACTACAGGAAGAATGTGGAAACTACAGAAAAGGTGCAGAGGAGGTTTACAAGGATGTTGCCCAGATTGGGGAGCATGCCTTATGAGAATAGGTTGAGTGAACTCGGCCTTTTCTCCTGGGAGCGACGAAGGATGAGAGGTGACCTGATAGAGGTGTATAAGATGATGAGAGACATTGATCGTGTGGATAGTCAGAGGCTTTTTCCCAGGGCTGAAATGGTTGCCACAAGAGGACACAAGTTTAAGGTGCTGGGGAGTAGGTACAGGGGAGATGTCAGGGGTAAGTTTGTTTGTTTGTTGTTTTTTTTTATGCAGAGAGTGGTGAGTGGGCTGCCAGCAACAGTGGTGGAGGCGGATACGATAGGGTCTTTTAAGAGACTTTTGGATAGGTACGTGGAGCTTAGAAAAATAGAGGGCTATGAGTAAGCCTAGTAATTTCTAAGGTAGGGACATGTTCAGCACAGCTTTGTGGGCTGAAGGGCCTGTATTGTGCTGTAGGTTTTCTGTTTCATCACAGCAGTAGAGGAGGCCATGGACTGACATGTCAGAATGGGAATGGGGAGTAGAATTAAAATGGGTAGCCACTGGGAGATCCCGCTTTTTCTGGCAGAGCATAGGGGCTCGTTCAAGAGGTCTCCCAAGGTAGCCTCCTGCATATCGATCAGTCCATGGCTGCCTCTACTAGTGCAACGAGGCCACACCCAGGTTGGAGGAACAACATCTTGTATTCCGTCTGGGTCGCCTCCAACCTGATGGCATGAACATCAATTTCTCAAACTTCTGGTAACAGCCTCCCCCACCCCCAACCATTCCCCATTCCTATTTCCCTCTCTCACCTGTCCATCATCTCCCTCTGATGTGCCTCCCCCTTCCCTTTCGTCCATGGCCTCTACACTCTCCTATCAGCTCCCCCGACTTCCCAGCTCTTTACTTCACCACTCCCCCCACTTCCGGTTTCACCTTTCACCTACTAGCTTGTATTTCTTCCTCCCCTCCTCCACCTTCTTACTCCGACTTTTCATCTCTCTTTCTCCAGTCCTGATGAAGGATCTTGGCCTGAAATGTTGACTGTTTACTCTTTTCCATGGATGCTGCCTGGCCTGCTGAATTCCTCTGGCATTTTGTGTGTGTCGCTTCGATTTCCAGCATCTGCAGATTTTGTCCTGTTTGTCACTGGATATCCTTAGGTGTGTTGGTTTAAACACTAATGATGTATTTCCACTGTATGTTTCAGTGAATCTTGGTCACCACATCGTAGGAAGGCTACGGTTTGTGCTGGAGAGGAGATTTACAAGGATGCTGCCTGGATGGAACAGTTCGGTTCCGAGGAGAGTCTGGAGCAGTGGGTCCCTTCTCCCTGGAGCACAGGAGGATAATAAAGGATGTACCTGTGGGATGTACTGTATACAATTTTGAAGTGTATGGGGTTGGCTGAAGGGAACTGCTCCTCACATCAAAGGCAGATGAAACAAGAGGTCATGGGTCATAGTGAGGGGAGGGGAGGAATTCAGAGGGAATATGAGGGCGGGGTGGGGGGGTCTTTCTCCACCCGGACGAAGACTGGGAGAGTGGCTGAGAGTCGCTGCGAGCAGGTAAGAAGTCTCCAGGTAAAGACTTGTCAAGTGCTTGGTCGTAGAGGGTAATGGACCAGGTGCTGGGTGATGGGGTTAATGTGGAAAAATGCCCACTGGTCAGCATGGACAAGCTCATAACTCCCTGAAAGTTATAGTGGCATACGACATTGAATTCAAAAGTCAGGAGGTTATGTTGCAGTTTTATTAAACTCCAGTTAGGCCGCATCTGGAGTACTGCATACTGTTCTGGTCACCCCATCATGGGAAGGATATTGAGGCTTGAGAGGTTTACCAGGATGCTGCCTGGATTAAAGGGCATGTGCTACAGTGAGAGGTTGGACAAACGGGTTGTTTTTCTGGGGCAGTAGAGGCTGAGGACAGATCCGATGATGTTTATACGATTATTAGAGGCATTGATAAAGTAAACAGACAGTATTGTTTTCGAAGGGTTGAAGTGTCTCATACCAGAGAGGGGGTAATTTCAAAGGAGATGTGAGGGGCAACTTTGGTTACACATAGGGAATGCTGGATGCCTGCAATGCACTAGCTGGAGAGGTGGTAGAGGTAGAAACATTAGAAACTTTTAAGAGACATTTAGATAGGCACATGAACGATAGAAATGGAGGGATATTGACATTGAGCAGGCAGAAGAGATTAGTTTAGCTGGCCATTTGATTTCTAGTTTAACTGGACTGCCACAACATTTTCAGCTGAATGGTCTGCTCCTGGATTATCCTCTTCAATGTTCTACAATGTAGAATAATTGGAAAGGTATGGTATGGGCTGAATGGAGCAGTGAGTTCTGGGCCTGAGAAGCAGCAGGTCCCGGGTCAGAGATTGAGGGGCGACCTCAGGTTTAACTGTCCCAGGCCAGACTGGAAGGGACAAGTATGGCTGAATCACGGTGGTAAGGCCTGAGACTGAAAGCGAGGAATGACCCAGGTTTGGCCAGACTGAAAAGGTCAAGGTGTCAGGTCCAGAGGTAAGGGATGGGTCAATGTTCAACTTGCTGCTCCGCGAGGTTCAGTCGTCTCTCTGCTGAACTGAGGCAACAACAGCTTCCTGGATCAGCTGCACTGGCGAACGGCTTCGAGGCTGTGCACTCACTTCGGTAAGATTCAGTTCTGAATGATGTTTGCTGACACAATGTTTTTCTCCTCTGCACATTGGGTGCTTGACAATCCTTTTTGTTCTATTGGGGTTCTTTGTTTTGAGGCTGCCTGTAAGTAGGCAAACCTCAAGCATAGAGATAGTATACGTACTTGTAAATAAATATACTTCTAACTTTTTGATAATGCTCCAGGTATGGTCTCCTTGGACTTGACACAGCAGCAGAATAACTTAAAGCTCCATGTATCCTAGTTGCATTTATAACCTCTACTGCAACGTAGTTACCATCAGATGGGTAGAGCATATACCTTTGATCTGGTACGATGCTCCATACTGTACCGGGTAGAGTACCTTAATTCAGGAATGGTGCTGTAAATTTGCATTAGGTAGAAATTGGCATTTACCCAGAGGAGCTGGTTTCCGTAAGCAAACATGTCAGATGCAGGAACAACAGCATGGCCACTCCGGACCTCCGGTGCCACCAGGTCCAGTTTATCAGCCACCATCCAACTGACGTTAGTGCGCTGATCCTGACGGTGAAAGACAGGTGGTAACGGTCACGGATCACATTTCTAACTGTTTGAAAATCATTTAAATAATTCTTTTGCAATCTACAGTGATATACTAATTAATAAGCTTCAGTACTTTACACCATTTGATCAAAAGATTAGCATTATTTGTCACATCTACATGGAAACACAGAGAGAAAGGTGCTATTGCCATCAACGACCAGGTGCTGGGGCAGCCTCAAGTGTGCTGCGTTTCCCACACCAACGTAACATGCCCACAGCTATTAACTATCACCTGTATGTCTTTGCAGACTGGGAAGAAACTGGAGCTCCTGGAGCAAATCCACACAGTCAGAGGGAGAACACAGGAATTGAACCCCAATTGCTGGCTTTTAATAGTGCTACAATAACTGTGATGCTACCACGTGGGCACGCGGCCAAGTGGTTAAGGCATTTGACTAGTGACCTGAAGGTCGTGAGTTCGAGCCCCAGTTGAGGGAATGTGTTGTGTCCTTGAGCAAGGCACTTAACCACACTTTACTCTGCGACGACACTGGTGCCAAGCTGTATGGGTCCTAATGCCCTTCCCTTGGACAACATCGGTGTCGTCGAGAGGGGAGACTTGCAGCATAGGCAACTGTCGGTCTTCCATACAACCTTGCCCAGGCCTGCGCCCTGGAGAGTGAAGACTTTCCAGACGCAGATCCATGGTCTCACAAGACTAACGGATGCCTTTGTTTTGATGCTACTGATGCCTGTATACTCTATACTGGGTAAAGTATTTACCTTTGTTCAGGTACAGTGCTCTATACTGTACTTAAGAGTATTTAAGCAAACAGAGATATTTAGATATGAGAGATGAGAGTGGATACAGGACCACTAGAAAATAAGGCCAGAGAAGTAATAAAGAGGACAAGGAAATGGCAGATAAACTATTTTGCATCAGTTGTCACTGTGTAAGACACCAGCAGTGCACCAGATAGAACATAGAATAGTACAGCACAGTACAGGCCCTTCGGCCCACAATGTTGTGCCGACCCTCAAACCCTGCCTCCCATATAAGCCCCCACCTTAGATTCCTCTTTATACCTGTCTAGTAGTCTCTTAAACTTCACTAGTGTATCTGCCTCCACCACTGACTCAGGCAGTGCATTCCATGCACCAACCACTCTCTGAGTAAAAAACTGTCCTCTAATATCCCCCTTGAACTTCCCACCCCTTACCTTAAAGCCATGTCCTCTTGTATTGAGCAGTGGTGCCCTGGGGAAGAAGCGCTGGCTATCCACTCTATCTATTCCTCTTGTTATCTTGTACACCTCTATCATGTCTCCTCTCATCCTCCTTCTCTCCAAAGAGTAAAGCCCGAGCTCCCTTAATCTCTGATCATAATGCATACTTTCTAAACCAGGCAGCATCCTGGTAAATCTCCTCTGTACCCTTTCCAATGCTTCCACATCCTTCCTATAGTGAGGTGACCAGAACTGGACACAGTACTCCAAGTGTGGCCTAATCAGAGTTTTATAGAGCTGCATCATTACATCGCAACTCTTAAATTCTATCCCTCGATTTATGAAAGCTAACACCCCATAAGCTTTCTTAACTACCCTATCCACCCGTGAGGCAACTTTCAGGGATCTGTGGACATGTACCCCGAGATCCCTCTGCTCCTCCACACTACCAAGTATCCTGCCATTTACCTTGTACTCTGCCTTGGAGTTTGTCCTTCCAAAGTGTACCACCTCACACTTCTCCGGGTTGAACTCCATCTGCCACTTCTCAGCTCACTTCTGCATCCTATCAATGTCTCTCTGCAATCTTTGACAATCTTCTACACTATCTACAACACCACCAACCTTTGTGTCGTCTGCAAACTTGCCAACCCACCCTTCTACCCGCACATCCAGGTCGTTAATAAAAATCACGAAAAGTAGAGGTCCCAGAACAGATCCTTGTGGGACACCACTAGTCACAATCCTCCAATCTGAATGTACTCCCTCCACCACCACCCTCTGCCTTCTGCAGGCAAGCCAATTCTGAATCCACCTGGCCAAACTTCTCTGGATCCTATGCCTTCTAACTTTCTGAATAAGCCTACCATGTTGAAGGGAGTGAGGGAAGAGAAGAGAGTGCAGTTACTATCACAAGGGAGAAGGTGCTCAAAAAGCTTAAAGACCTAAAGGTACCCAAGTCACCTGGACCATATGAACTGCACCCTAGGGGTCTGGAAGAGGAAGCAGTAGAGATTGAGGAGACATTAGTAATGATCTTTCAAAAATCATTGGACTCTGGCATGATGCCAGAGGACTGGAAAATTGCAAATGTCACTCCAATCTTTAAGACAGGTGGAAGGCAGCAGAAAGGAAATTATAGACAAGTTAGCCAGACCTCAGTGGTTGCGAGTACGTTGGAGTCAATTGTTTAAGGATGAGGTTATGGAGTACTTGGTGACACAGGACAAGATAGGACAAAGTCAGCACGGTTTCCTTCAGGGAAAATCCTGCCTGACTAACCTGTTGGAAATACTTGAGATTACAAGTGGGATAGATAAGGGGGATGCAGTGGATGTTGTACATTTGAACTTTCAAAAGGCGTTTGACAAGGTGCCACATATGAGGCTGCTTACCAAGTTATGAACCCATGGTATTACAGGAAAGTTATTAACATGGTTAGAGCATTGGCTGATTGGTAGGAACCAGTGAGTGGGAATAAAGGGAACCTTTTCTGGTTAGCTGCCAGTAACTAGTGGTGTTCCGCAAGGGGTCGGTGTTGGGACCACTTCTTTTTATGCTGTGTATAAATGATTTGGACAATGGAAAAGATGGTTTCGTTGCCAAGTTTGCAGGTAATACAAAGATTGGTGGAGGGGCAGGTAGTGTTGATGAAACAGGTAGGCTGCAGAAGGACTTAGACAGATTAGGAACATGGGCAAGAGTGACAAATGAAATACGATGTTGGAAAATGCATGGCCATGCACTTTGGTAGAAGTAGTAAATGTGCAGACTATTTTCTAAATGGAGAGAAAATCCAAAAAATCTGAGATGCAAAGGGACCTGGGAGTCCTTGTGCAAAACACCCTGAAGGTAAACTTGCAAATCAAGTTGGTGGTGAGGAAGGCAAATGCCATGTTAGCATTCATTTCAAGAGGTCTAGAATACAAGAACAGGGCTGTGATGCTGAGTCTTTATATGACACTGTTGAGGCCTCACCTTGAGTATTGTGAACAGTTTAGGCTCCTCATCTAAGAAAAGATGTGCTGCCATTGGAGAGGGTTCAGATGATTCCAGGAATGAAAAGGTCATGTTTCGAGGAACATTTGATCACTCTGGGTCTGTACTCGCTGGAATTTAGAAAGATGAGGTGGGGGGGGGGGGGGGGGAGATCTCGTTGAAAGCTTTCGAATGTTGAAAGGCCTAGACAGAATAGATGTGGAAAGGATGTTTGCTACAGTGGGGGAGTCTGGGCCAAGAGGGCACAGCTTCAGGATAGAGGAGTGCCCAATGATAACAGTGACAGAGAAATTTCTTTAGCCAGAGGGTGGTGAATTTGTGAAATTTATTACCACAGGCAGCTGTGGAGGCCAGGTTGTTGGGTGTATTTAAGACCTAATTTGAGAAGTTCTTGCTTGGACATGACATCAACGTCACGGGGAGAAGTCCAGGGAGTGGTGCTGAGGAGGGGGAAAGAAAGATCAGCCATGATTTAATGGTGGAGCAAACTCAATGGGCCAATGACCAAATTCTGCTCCTATATTTTACGGTCTTAATATATTACACTCTGTACATAGGTCAGCATCTTGATATCCTTAAAATCCTTCTGGAAGTACTTTCACCTCATGAGCTGTAACAAATTCAAAATGACCTCCAATTTTCATAGCAAATAGTAAGAGTGTCAAGGGCTATGGGAGAAGGCAGGAGCATGGGGCTGACAGGGCTAATAAATCACCCATGATGGATTGGCAAAGCAGACTCGATGGGCTGAATGGCTTAATTCTGCTCCTGTGCCCGATGGTTTTAATTCGGGACAGGTAATCAATGCTGGCCTGAGCAGTAATAATGACAATCTCTGAATCAGTTAAAATTCTCCTCCGTAAACATTGGAAACCATGAAGTAAACCCAACTACTCACCGGAGTCTTGGTGAAGTCAAAATCTCCAACGACTCCACGCTGACGGTTAATGACAAAGACATTGTGAGGGTGTAAAGCGCCATGGACAATGTTTGAGCCATGAAGTGTTCGTAAACCAACTGCAACACCTCTCATCACTGTTATTATCTCCTTCAAACAGAAAGGACAATGCAGGATGGGTTTAGAACAGAGGTACACACACTAATTACTGAGTACACTGAGTGCAGGTATGGGATTTCAAATTACACTCAGAGCATTGCCAACCATCCACCTACACCTCCGATGCCCGAATCCAAGATCTACTCAAAGGCAGATTGAACTCACACACACCCATGACAAGTGGAAATGGAGATTCTGATACCTTATCATACACCATTTTAGACCAAAGTCACATTATACAGAGCTGTCCAAGTTACTGACCCCACCATTGAGCACATCTACAAGGAGTACTGCCACGGGAACGCAGCATCCATCAGGGACCCCACCCCATCACCCAGGCCGTGCTCTCTTCCCACTGCTGTCATCGGGCAGGAGCTCAGGACCCACACCACTACATTCAAACACAGTCATTACCCCTCAACCATCAAGCTCTTGAACGAACGTGGGTAACCTCACTCATCTCACAACCTATACACACACTTTCAAGGACTCTACAACTCAAGTTCTCAGTATTTTTTTTTAAATTTTAGTTTACATAACTTGTCTACTTTTACAGACTGGTTGTTGGCCGTCTTTATGTATAGGTTTTCATAAATTCCATTGTATTTCTTTATTTCCCTGTGAATGCCAGCAAGGGAATGAACCTCAAGGTGGTATTTGGTGACAGAAACGGTGATAAATAAATTTAGCGCTACATCACAGAAGGGCCTTCCATCCCTTCAGCCGTACCACCCAAGCCTCAATACAGGACTATTTACAACCATCAATTAACCCACTAACCCACTGTCTTTAGACTCTGGGAGGAAACTAGAGCACCCAGAGGACACCCACACATCCATGGGGAGAATATACAATCCCCGGAATTGAACTCTGAAATGTAGAAATCCCAAGCTGTAACAGCATCCTGGTCCCTTTGATTTTTGACGTTTTTGCCAATAAAACCTGCACAAAGCACCTCAAGTTAACAGTAGCAGAGGTGTTTCGTGCAGCTTAACAGTAGCAATGGCTTCCAATAGCCTAGAAACAAAATGTGCATATTTGCATTATTTCAATAACAATGAATCACCACACATCAAGCAGTAGAATTGCACAATGCCAAGCCATCCATCAGTTTAATTTAATACTGTGGAAGATCTAAGAACACTTCTAAGAATCTACTTTTTAAAATTTGGCCTCCTTATAGGATTAATTTAAGGCCTGTTGATGTTGATAACAGTTATACAATTTGGTATATTCAATTACATTTTATTCTATGTTTGTTCTTACTGATAATTTTGTCTTATGTTTTTATTACTATATCGATTTATCTTTACAATCTATGTAAAGAACTCTGAGCCTGCATCTTAACGTATGAAGGGTGCTATACAAATAAAGTTATTATTAATCACCGTGCCATCATCAAAATGTCTGCTACTGGACGGTGTAGCTTTAAGCTGAAAGGAGAAAACTTACGGGAGGTTTCTGTGCCGAGTGTGCTGCGCAGGTACAATGCAGCGTCTAAAGAGGTATTGCGATGGGCTCACGAAGAGGCAGGGAAACAAGGCTGTGTGCATCATGGTCAGTACAGACACAGTGGGCCGAAAGGCCTTTCCTGTGCTGTACCACTGTTTAGAATGTGGAACTGCACAGTCCAGTACAGTCCCACATCCGAAATGACAGTTTCCGACTAAACCTAGCAATGCACTGAGCATTTTAATGAGTATCTCCATCATGTCACTTCCTGTAAGTGTGGGCTCAGCACCACAGAGGTCATGTCAGGGTTATACGTTCTCCCCATCTCATTCAGGCCAAGCCTTACCAATGAAACACATTGTCGCTTAGAAAACAGTTCTATCAGTCCTGTGACCCACCACTTCCCTTTCTGAAACGTTCTCTGTCTGCCCAAATGTGAGTTTATGCTAACGTGGACATGAGCAAAGTCAAAGTAAATTTATTATCAAAGTGCATATATGTCACCATATGCTGTAATGATTTTATCACATAAAGCAGTTGCACTCAGACAGTTTCACTCTCTTGACCTCGGCGGTTCGGGCCTAGTGGCATAAACAGCGTCACAAACTGGGGCCATTCTTGGTTGCAGTGGATGACCATGACATCTGTGCCTCATCCCCTTCACTCTCCACATAACGTTGCAGAACCACGTCCCTGCCATTCCGCCAGAGCTGACCACATATTTGGGCAGATCACCTGGTTTAGTCCCCCTGTCGAAGTGGGATACCGAATGTGGTCACTGTCTCATGTAAACAGCTAATTAGAGCCACTGGTGAGAGCAGGCTGTCCAGTGGAGAACAAAGGTAACATTCAAGATGACTGTCTACTCTATACCCTTAAATTCTTCATAGTTTCTAACCTGTTGAAGTAGTGAGATCATTTCCTTTTCCCCCCTGGCCATTTCTGGTATCTCCAAGCCTGAATGCTCGAAACTGCAGTGAGCAAAGGAGTTTTGTTGCCTATTTCTCATCAATGACAAAAATCACTTCTTTCTGAACACACGCACAACTGATGCAACTTAAAAACTGTTCACCCTAAGCATGGTTTGGTGTCCAACAGCCACACAAGTGCATGCGTCTGACGCTAGTAAGAAACTGTTTGGCAACAGTCTCCTGGCTCAATTAAGTGGCATAGTGTCTCAAATAAACATCTGCAGAATTCCTGTTGTAAAGGGAACTCCAGCTATTTTCTTGATTAGTTTTTATTCTTTAAGAGTTGTCCCAAATAAGCAGATGTTCCAATTAACCAATGGCCCAATTAACCAGACTCCACCATATAGGTCACCATATACAACCCTGACATTCATTTTCTTGCGGGCATTCACAGTATATAGAAGGAAACACACAATCACGGACAAACTAATTAAAAGGTTCAGTCTGTCTTCTGTCCTTCATAGAAAAACACAAGATACTCTCTTGCCACTGAAGTCTCTGGAGAAGGCTTGACGATTATCTGAAATATTGGTCGTTTAAATAGTCACTGAATTGGATTTGAGCTCTTGGTTGACATATTCTAACAGCTTTGTCAATGCAACAAGATGTTTTCACCACGCTCTGGCTAAAGAAATTACTCATCTCCATTACAAAAGGACCCCCCCCCCCCCATTCTGAGGCAGTGTCCTCTGGTCTTAGACTCCCCCACCAAAGGAAACAAACTCTCAATATCCACTCTATGAAGGCCTTTCACCATTCACTTTAGCCAGAGAGTGGTGAATCTGTGGAATGTGTTGCCACAGGCAGCTGGAGAGGCCAAGTTTTATGTATATTTAAAGCAGAGGCTGATAGATTCTTGACTGGTCATAGCATGAAGGCATACAGGGGGGAAGGCATGAGACTGGGGCCGAGAGGAAAATTGGATCAGCATGATGAAACAGACATGGAGCAGACTCGATGGGCCAAATAGCCTAATTCTGCTGCTCCTATATCTTAATCTTACAACAGAATCAATGAAAGACTGCCCGACTTGGATGTTCAACCAGAGTGAAGAAGACAACAAACTGTGCAAATACTAAAAGAAACAATAATAATAAATACATAGGCAATAAATATCCGGATCACAAGGTGAAGAGTTCTTGAAAGTGAGTCCATAGTTTGTGTGAACATTTATCCCCTTTGGTTCAGCTTATTTTTAAACTTAATAGTGTTTGAAATTCCCCTTTCATTTACTTCTCAAGCAAAGTTGCTGGCACATACTTCTCTGTTGAACTTTGAAGACCCACTCAATGAAGACATGAAACTCACCGCTGAGTTCAAGGGGTTGGTGTCCTGTACCTCCTTCAAAGAGCATCCCGGATAAAACGGCACCAGAACATAGGCCACTGGCTCAGACTGAGAGAAAAGTATTGTACTGAAATCCTTATTCTGTTTAAGCAATAGCTTACATTAACAGATGTACTGTTATTGAACGAAGAGCCACAATCCCATTAGCACATTAACAGCTCCATTAGTACTTCTGTTTTGAACTCTTTAAGTGTTATCAGCTCAGTAAATTTTACATCCAACTGTTCCAGTTTTCCTTGTGAAATCAAGATATCTCTGACAATGAATACATTTCCAGACCCTGTACCTTAGAGCTCCTTGTCGGTTGCTCCTTCATTCTGCAAAATTCCGAAACACAGGAAAGATTGAAGGCACTGCCTACACAAACTAGTTCAATCCCCCTGCTAGGCAGTGACTCTGCCAATGCATAGCTCTCTTCAATCCTGGTTTGCCTTCAGAACCCACATACCAAAGATTTGTAACACCTCCTTAATTCCCACCCCTGCTGGAGTGAACCGTGATTCACTCACCTGCTGCTAACATCTACAGCCAGGCTTTCCCCTTCAATGCCAAATCCTCTATAACTCAGCTAATATTAATTTTTGTCGGTTGTATCCTTTCTGCAGGATTGCAATCTTGCTTAACCAATATTCTTCCTATTCTGACATCCAGATTGTTACTGAACAATTCTCAGCCTTGTGTTTAAATCCTCCTTCCTTTAGCTTTCTTCAATCACCCTGACCTATCTGTTGAACCCTGCCTCATTCCTTCCATTCCCATTATGGATAGATTTGGTCAGTCACCTTGGACCACATTATACGCCTGTATGTATGTATGCATTTATTTATTTATTTTCTCTCTCTCCTTCCCCTAGAGCAGAAACTGCAGGGGTTGTAGCAGAGATACTTTAAAAATCCTACCAGCGTGTGAAGTGCCAGAGAATTGGAGGATAGTGAATGATGTTCCATTGTCTAAGAAAAGCTCTGAAACTAAACCAGGAAATTATAGGCTGGTGAACTTGACATCAATAGTGGATAAGTAATTGGAAAGTATTAAGGGACTGGATATACAAGTATTTGAACATAAGTCACCGGAGCAGAATTGGGCCATTCGGGCCATCAAGTCTGATGCACCATTCCGTCATGGCTGATTCATTTTCCCTTTCATTCCTATTCACCTACCTTCTCCCAGTAACCTCTGACACCCTTATCAATCAAGAATGAATCAACTTCCACTTTAAATATCTCCAATGACTTTGCCTCCACAGCCATCTGTGACAATGAATTCCACAGATTCATTGCTTTCTGGCTAAAGAAATTCCTCCCCATCTCCGTTCTAAAGGGATGTCCTTTTATTCTGAAGCTGTGCTCTCTGGTCCTACACTTACCCCATGACGGGAAAGAACCATTTCATATTGCACTTTGGATAGAAAGGGAACGATTAGGGATAGTCAACATGGCTTTTTACATGGTAGGTCATCTAGTAATGTGCCAGATGTTGAAGGGTATACGGGAGGAAAACTAGTGCAGTTGCATTACAACGGAGAAAATGCTCAAAAAGCTGAAAGACCTGTGGGTACACAAGTCACCCGGACTTGATGAATTAGATAAATAGGTAGATAGATAGATATACTTTATTGATCCCGAGGGAAATTGGGTTTCGTTACAGCTGCACCAACCAAGAATAGAGCATAATTGCACCCTAGGGTTCTGAAAGAGATAGCAGTAGAGATTGTGCAGACATTAGTAATGATCATTGGGCTCTGGCATGGTGCCAGAGGACTGGAAAATTGCAAATATCACTCCATCCTAAGAAAGGAGGAAGGCAGCAGAAAGGAAATTATAGACCAATTAGCCTGACCTCATTGGTTGAGAAGATATTGCATCAATTGTTAAGGATGAGGTGATGGAGTACTTGGTGACACAGACCAAGGTGGGACAAAGTCAGCATGGTTTCCTTAAGGGAAAATCTTGCCTGAAAAATCTGTTGGAATTCTTTGAGGAGATGACAAGTATGATAGATAAAGGGGATGCACTGGATGTTGTATATTTGGACTTTCAGAAGGCCTTTGACAAGGTGCCACACATGAGGCTGCTTACCAAGTTGAGAGCCCATGGCATTACAGGAGAATTACTAACATGGTTGAGCATTGGCTGATTGGTAGGAGGCAGCAAGTGGAAATAAAAGGATCCTTTTCTGGTTGGTTGCCAGTAACTAGTGATGTTTCACAGGGGTCGGTGTTGGGACCGCTTCTTTTTATACTGTATATCAATGATTTAGATGATGGAGTAGATGGCTTTGTTGCCAAGTTTATAGATGATATAAAGACTGGTGGAGGAGCAGCTAGTGTTGGGGAAACAGGTAGGCTGCGGAAGAACTTAAGAGAAATTAGGAAAATGGGCAAGAAATGGAGAGACAATCCAAAAATCTGGAAGTTCTTGTGCAGAACAGCCAAAGGGTTAACTTGTAGGTAGAGTTGGGGGTGAGGAAGGCAAATGCAATGTTAGCATTCATTTCAAGCGGTTTAGAGGCTTTATACAGTATTGGCGAGGCCTCACCTTTAATTTTTCGCTCCTCATCTAAGAAAAGATGTACTGGCATTAGAGAGGGTTCAGAGGAGGTAAACCAAGGATGTTTCCGGGAACAAAAGGGTCATCATACGAAGAACGTTTAATAGCTCTGGGTCTGTAATCACTGGAATTTAGAAGGATGAAGGGGGATCTCATTGAAGCCTTTCAAATATTGAAAGGCATACACAGAGTAGATGTGAAAAAGATATTTCCCATGGTGGGGGAGTCTAGAACAAGAGGGCACAGCCTCAGAATAGAGGGGCATCCATTTAAAAAGAGATTTCTAAAATTTCTTTAGCCAGAAAGTGGTGAACTTGTGGAATTTATTACCACAGACAGCTGTGGAGGCCAGGTCATTGGGGGTATTTAAGGCAGAGCTTGATAGGTTCTTGATTGGACATAACATCAAGGGTCATGGGGAGAAGGCTGGGGAGTGGGCTAAGGTGGGGAGAGAAGGATCAGTCATGATTAAGTGGCGGAGCAGACAAGATGGGCAGAATGGCCTAACTCTGCTCCAATGTCTTATAGCCTTATGTTTAACCAATCTTGTAGAGTTTTTTTTGAGGAGGTTACCTGGAAAGCAGATGAAGATAAACTAGTGGTTATGTCTACATGGACTTCAGCAAGGCATATGACAAGGTCCCTTATGGGAGGTTGAGTTGCTCAGCATTCAGGATAAGGTGGTAAATTGGATTAGAAATTGGCTACTGAGAGTGGTAGTAGCTGTTTGCTCTCTGACAAGGAGGTTGTCAGGACTTGAGGTCCTAAATTACAGGGAAAGGCTGAATAGGTTAGAATGTGGAGATACAAAATTATGAGGTGTACCGATAGGGTAAATGCAAGCAGGCTTTTTCCACTGAGGATGGGTCTGTCTACAACCAGAGATCATGGGTTAATGATGAAAGGCAGAATGTTTAAGAGGAACATGAGGGGAACTCAGAGGGTGGTGAGAGTGTGGAACGAGCTGCTAGCAGAAGTGGTGGATATGGGTTCGATTTCACTATGTAAGAGAAATTTGGATGGGAGAAGTGTGGAGGCTATGGTCCATGTGCAGGTTGATGGGTGAGACAGATTAATAATTTGGCACAGACTAGATGGGCCAAATGGCCTGTTTCTATGCTGTAGTATTCTATGACTCTATGACACCTCCAGCCACACACTCCCCCCACACCCGGATGCAAGTTAATCCATATCTTCAAGAAGTGTCTGGGAACCCACTTTCACCTTTGACTGCTCCAAATCATCACATCCAATGTTGAGCATTAGGAAAAGAAAGCCTTTTCTCCCCGAGGTACTACTCAAACACAAGCTGCTGTTTCTGTTTTTAAACTTCCTTGTTTATCACATTTATTCTGCTTTCACTAACCTTGCAAACAAACATGTCCAGAATTGGTAGAAGTCCAGAGTTCTCCTTCAATACAGACCAGGCCCGGTGATACTCAGCTGCTCTCTCTATCATGTGAGCCTCTGTGGTGTAATCCACACAGTGTCCCTATCAAAATATATCATATTAATCTGCAGACATATGACAAAAACCCTCAAGTGCTGTTTGCAACAACTGAAAAACTCAACACCAATCTGAATAGAAAGTCACAAAAAGGAAAACAACATCTGGACGGGTTTCAAAGTTCAAAGAACATTTATTATCAATATATATACATCTATATCTATATAGTCCTAGAGGACTCAAAGATTGCAAATGTCACTCCACTCTTTAAGAAGGGAGGAAGGCAAAAGAAAGGAAATTATAGGCCAGTTAGCCTAAGATCAGTGGCTGGGCAAGCGTTAGAGTCTATTATTAAGGATGAGGTTTCAGGGTACTTGGAGACCACTGATAAACTGTCAAAGTCAGTACGTTTCTGTCAAGGGAATTCTTGCCTGGCAAATCTGTTAGAGGTCTTTGAGGAAGTAACAAGCAGGGTAGACAAAGGAGAGGCAGTGGATGTCATTTACTTGGATTTCCAGAAGGCATTTAATAAGGTGCCACACATGAGGCTGCTTAACAAGATAAAATCCTATGTTGTTACAGGAAATATACTGGCATGGATAGAGGAATGGCTGATAGGCAGGAGGCAGCGAGTGGGAATAAAAGGAGCTTTTTGTGGTTGGCTGCCAGTGACTAGTGGTGTTCCTCAGGGACCGTTACTTCTCACATTGTTTGTCAGTGATTTGGATAATGGAATTGGTGGCTTTGTGGCAAAGTTTACAGGTGATACACAGACAGGTGGAGGGGTAGGTAGTGCCGAGGAAACAACACAATTGCATAAGGACTTAGACAAATTGGAAGAATGGGCAAAAAAGTGGCAGATGAAATACAGTGTTGGGAAATGTATGATTATGCATTTTGGTAAAAGGAACAATAGTGTGAACTACTATCTAAATAGGGTGAAGGTTCAAACATCAGAGGTGCAGAGGGACTTAGGAGTCCTCATGCAAGACTCCCAGAAGGTTAATTTCCAGGTTGAGTCTGTGGTAAAGGCGGCAAATGCAACATTGGCATTTATTTCAGGGGAATCGAATATAAAAGCAAAGAGATTATGCTGAGCCTTTATTGGACACTGGTCAGGCTGCACTTGGGAAAATTGTCAACAGTTTTGGGATCCACATCTCAGAAAGAACGTATTGTCATTGGAGAAAGTCCAGAGGAGGCTCACGAGAATGACTCCAGGAATGAAGGGGTTAACATATGAGGAGCATTTGGGAGCTTTGGGCCTGTACTCACTGGAATTTAGAGGAACGCGGGGGGGGGGGGGGAGATCTCATTGATACCTAATGAACATTGAAGGACTAGATAAGGTAGATGTGGAGAGGATGTTTCCTATGGTGGGTGTATCCAGAATTAGAGGGCACAGCCTCAAAATTCAATGGTGACGCTTTAGAACAGAGGTAAGGAAGAATTTATTTATTTTTTTTTATAGCCATAGTAGTAAATCTGTGGAATGCTCTGCCACAGACTGTGGTGGTGGCCAAGTCTATGCATATATTTAAGGAGGAAGTTGATCATCTCCTGTTCAATCAGGCCATCAAAGGATATGGCTAGAAGGCAGGTGTATGTGGTTGAACGGGATCCGGGATCAGCCATGACGGAATGGCAGCGCAGACTCAACGGGCTGAATGGCCTAATTCTGCTCCCATGTCTCTTGGTCTTATACAACCTTAAGTTTTGTTTCCTTGCGTGCATTCACAATACATATAAAGAAACACAATAGAATGGATGAAAAACCGCACACAAGACGGAAAATCACTGTGCAAAGACAAAGAAAACAAAATAGTAAATCAGGAATAGATATCGAGCACGAAATGAAGAGTCCTTCAAAGTGAGTCATTGGTTGTGGGAATGGTTCAGGGTGGGGTGAGCAAAAATAAGTGAACACACACGAGTCTTGTTCACCAAACAGTACCTACCTTTAGGAGAATTCTCTTGGACTTAACTTCAGAGCACACCACTGATCGCTTGCTACTCAACTCTCTCAGAGGCTCACGATCAAACAAACTACGCTCCAAGCTCTCATTCAGAAGTCCAGCAGACTGCTAAGAAAACAAAGAGAAGGATTTGGCTAGGATTTAAAAGAACAGTGAATTCCAGTTAATTGGGCCATCAGTTAATCGGGGCAGCCACTTAATTCAGAACCTCAAAGAACAAAACCTAATCCAGAAAGCTCCCGGGAATCCATTCATTTTATTTGGGACACTACGCCACTTAATTGAGACAGGAGACTGTTGTCAAACAGGTTCTAACTAGCGTCACTTGCACACATTTGCGTGGCTGTTAGACGTGACACTGTCATTAGCGCCAACAGTTTTTAAATAGCGTCAGTTTTGTGTGTTCAAAAAATAGTGATTTTTGTCACTGATAGCTGGCAAAATAAAGCAGCAAGACGATTTGAAACTGCGGATTCAAACATTCAGTCTTGGAGATGCAAGAAATAGCCGGGAGTGAAAATGAAATGATTTCACTACTTCAACAAATTAGGAAATGCTAAGTATTTGAAGGTGTTGACAATCACGTTGAATGTTATGATGAAAATGAAGATTTGGAGGACACATTGTTGATAGCATTGAATGAAGGCAGTCCAATATCTACACGAGGTATCTGCTAATTTTGTTCATTGTGTACACTGGACGAATCCTTCCATCGATAACTATTAGGGACTAATACAACTTTTTATAGTACTGTAGTATTATTGGTAGTGTTCTAATTTGTTATGGATTTGATTTAAATACATAATTTGTTACTCAGTTTGTCTTTTTTTATACCTTTTTAACTATTTCCATGAAACTTCAGTTAAATGGGGCAGCCACTTATGGGCTAAAATGTACTCAGCTCAATGAGCCCCAATTAACTGGAATCCACCGCATATACAATTAAGTGAGAGTGTTAAAAAGATAACAGAGTGCATGTCTTCTTAAAGAGTGCGACATTTTTGTAAGGAAGACAGAAAAGTACATTGGCCAGATTGCACTTGGGAGCACTATGTGCAGTTTTTTTGGCCCCTTATTTAAGAAAGGAGGTACTGACATTGGAGGTCTAGAGGAGGTTTATGAAAATTATCCCAGGAATGAAAAAGTTAGTGTACAAAGTGCATTTGTTGACTCTGGGCCTGTACTTGCTGCTGTTTAGAAGAATGATGGGGGATCTCATTGAAACCTATCATATACTGAAAGGCTGAGCATGGATGTGTGGCGGGAGGTCTAGGACCAGAGGGCACAGCTTCGGAATAGAGGGACATCCATTTAGAACAGAGGTGAGGGGGAAATTCTTTATCCAGAAGGTGGTGAATCTGTGGAACTCATTGCCACAGAAGGCCATGGAAGCCAAGTCATTGGGTACATATAAAGTGGAGGTCGATTAGTCAGGCCGTCAAAAGGTTACGGGAAGAAGGCAGGAGAATGGGGTTGAGAGGGAAAATAAATCAGCCATGGTAGAACAGATTCAATGGGCCACTCGTGTGTGTATGTATACACATGTATGTATATGTATGTATGTAGATACATAATATATATGTATAGCAAAAATAGAAATAAAAAAGTAGTGCAGTAGTGTTCATGGATTCAATGTCCATTCAGAAATCAGATGGCAGAGGGGAAGAAGCCGTTCCTGAATCATTTAGTGTGTACCTTCAGGCTTCTGTACCTCCTTCCTGATGGTAACAGTGAGAACCAGGCATGGCCTAGGTGATGGGGGTTCTCAGTGATGGGTACTGCCTTTTTGACACATTGAATCTTGAAGATGTTCTGGGTACTACAGAAGCCAGTACCCATGATGAAGCTGACTCCAATCCCTGAGTCAATAAATGGCATGTGTGGCTAGGTACAGTCATAGGTGAGGAGCGATTAGAGCAATGGGCTAAGCACACATCCCTGAGGTGCACCAGTGTTGACTGTCAGTGAGATGAAGATGTTTTCTCTGATCTGCACAAACTGGTCTTCCGGTTAGCGAGTTGAGGATCCAGTTGCACAGGGAGGTACATTGGCCCAGGTTCTGGAGCTTTGAGATCATAACTTTAGCAATGATAGTGTTAAATGCTGAGCTATAGTCAATGAACAGCATCCCGACACAGGTATTCATATTGTCGAGGTGATCCAAGGCTGCGTGAAGAACCAATGAAGTTTGTGCCCACCATAGACCTGATGTGGTGACAGGCAAATTGCAGTGGGCCAAGGTCCCTGCTGAGACAGGAGTTAAGTCTAGCCGTAACCAACCTCTCAAAGCACTTCATCACCAGAGATAAGTGCTACTAGATGATAGTCATTAAGGCAGCTAACCTTGCTCTTCTGTACTGGTATAGTTGTCATTTTGAAGCAGGTGGGAACTTCTGACTGTAGCAATGAGACACTGACATTGTCTTTGAACACCCCTGCCAGTTAGTTGGCACAGCCCTACCAGGTACTCTGTTGACAGCCTGACAATGTCTCCTCTAAGTTGCACGCGCACACATCTTTTCTTACTAGCGCACAAAAGGTTGTCACCCTCTACCTCACTGGCACATTAAGAATATTTCACGATTGTACACAATCACAATTCCTTTTCTGGTTTCTGATACAGACAGTGCTGACAATGTGGAGTTTGTGATGATTTGTCTGCAGATTTTAGAACAGGCTTATTTATACAGTTTTTACTGAATAAGTTATTCAGAACACATACATTGTTGTCACTGGGCAAAAAAATTGCACAGCACAAGATTTTTGTGTACACTGGTCATTTCAAATTAGAGGGAGCATTGCAGCCTGATGTTGACCTCTGAGACAGAGGCCACAGGGTCACCAGATGCTGCAGGGATCCTCATATGGTAGTTTTATTCTCCCTTTCAAAGCGAGCATAAAGGCATTGAGCTCATCCGGGATTGAAGCACCACTGCCACTCATGATGTTAAGCTTTGCTTTGTAGGAAGTAATGGCCTGCAAACCCAGTCAAAGTTGACATATTTATCACTGAGATATTCAATAGGGCCGTTAGCTTTACACATGGCCTCTACAGTGGGCTTTGCCAGTGTAAAAGGAAAATCAGTTACAGTACATGTGGGTACAGGTGTGTAGAGGTATGGAGAGGAGAGGAAGGGATTATACCCTGGCAGTGGGTTGGGGTGTGGGGTCCAGGTATGTAATGGGAAAGGTTTATATTCTGGCATTTGACTGGGGGATTGTTGGTGTTCAGGGTCAGCTGCTGACTGTTCTCCCCCTCCCTAGAAGATTTCAGTGACTGTTTGCTTATGCAGGAATGCCCTGGGACCACTGCAGGCCACCCAGCAAACAAAAGTCCTGCAGCAATATCCAGAAGCAGTGAGGGAGGGTCCCGGAACGAAGATGGCAGAGTTCATGACTCTGTGATGTTTCATTTTTCAGAATAATTGCATTATGTAGAACACAGAATACTGCATCATCCAATCTAATTTCTAGACAATTAGATTTCCAGAGAATCAGTTTCTATAATTAATTGCATTTGACATCTTCCGGTTTAAGCACCCAATAACTTAAAAAACATATCTTGAAAACATGCCCCCTACTCTCAAAGTTCAATCTACTAATGAACGATTCAGTACGATCACTCTTGTCACTTCCAGAAACAACATTCACCCAGAGCCTCGCACAGAGTCAGGGACACACAGTCAGAGTGGCATACAAAATGCTGGAAGAACTCAGATCAGGCAGCATCTATTATTCTTCTTAACCATCCCCCCTACTGGCCGCCAACAGCCAGTCTTTCAAGTTGTCCCCAGGGGTAGCCCATCTTCAAAGATCCTTCCTCTCCCAGGAATGAAGTCTTTGGAGATTCTGTAAATCTGTTATTTTTTTTAAAATGGGATGTGATTGCTAACCCCAGACTCGACTCTCCTCCTCTCCCAGCCGGGCTTGGAACTGTCCGTGGCGGAGTCGCAGTACTTATGGAGAGGGATAAACAAGTCAACGTTTCACACAGGGACCTTTCATCACAACAGAACCATCCAAAGGTTCTTGGCCCAAGATGTCAACTTCCACTCCACAGATGCTGAGACACCTGCTGAGTTCCTCCAGCATTTTGTGTCTGTTGCTCTGGATTTCCAGCACCTGCAGATTCACTCAGCCAGTCAGTATTTGTCGCCGAACAGATAGGACACATACGGTTTGGCACTGAAATTCAATCAGGTTGACAAAAACTTACAATAAAATGCTTTGAGGCAATGGCTCCCCCCAGTTTAAAAAGGCCAAGAACATGCAAGAAGTTATCAAGTGGACATTTACCGCTCCATACCATGTAACTCTTGATTGCAGCCTCAGGGTGGAGGAGGGCAAGCTCTGGAAACCAATTCTGAACGATATCAGCAAGTCTTTCCTGTCGAGGAAACACACATCCACTCAGCTGCCTCAGAAGCTGCCTCACAAACCCACAGAACTGTAGAAACTACTTCTCTTAATATTCTAACAAATTAATTACAGATGTAAACTTCTTGGAAAAGGTTGGATAAATAAAATATACTTAATTGAGTAAAATTAAGCACTTTTTATTTCTTTACTTTTGAACATACTAAAGTCAAAGTACAAAGTATAGATTATCAAAGTACATACATGTCACTATACATGACCCTGAGATTCATTCTCTTGCAGGCATTCACAGTAAAATGAAGAAATACATTAGAATTTATGGAAAACTATACATAAAGCTTGACAAACAATGTGCAAAAGAAGACAAATAGTGCGAATAAAAGTAAGTAATACCAAGAAGGTTCCTTAAGGTTGTTATAGCCAGGTGTGGTACTGGGGGTAAGCTCCAACTACCTTTTAAATGCTCCCAGTGGCGTGCAGCTCCAATAGCCTCTGACAACCAAGTCCAGCTCCTGGCCTTCATGTGTGGCTTAGTTACTAAGCCCATCGAAACTGTTTCTATTGACAGGAGAGGGGTCAAAGGTGGGTAACTAGCACCTAAAAACCAGTCGCTTCAGTCAGATGGGGCTCGTCAGCCATGGCTGGCAGTTTATCAAGAAGGAAAACTCTGATTCCAAACCTCCGGTGCCTTGCGGCTATATCCACTCAAGGGGAAGGCTTTGGGAGCAAAGGCCAGTGGAAAAATCTAGAGCTGGAGCCTCTAAGTCAGTCCAAAGTTGAGCTCAATGCTGACTGGCAACTCCTGCAATGCTGCTGGTGCTAAACGGCACATGTCTCTGCTATTCCTGCACGGAGGGGGAGCCTGCTCCACGGGCAAGCTTGCTTTCCACATCACACTGCCCTGGTTTGTGCATCACTTAGTCAGCTGGGACATACCTTGGAAAGAATTTCTTCAGCCTCCATACAATATAGCACACTGGCTACGCTATCACAGATGATACAAGGGACTTTGTAAAACTTGGCTGTGACATTTTCATTTAACACTATGTTACCCTTGATATGTTTGTGTTCTTGAATGCCATCTTTGAACACTGCTGTGGCGTCATCTAATACCTTTCTTAATTTGCTTTCAGCTATTTCAGGGGATGTAGCAAGCAAATGACGGATGGATCTCCAATCAAACTGTAGCTGTCTCAGTCAATCACCATCTTAGAATGCTGGCTCTCCCATTTTTACCACATACCAGCCCAATGTGGCTTGTTGGTGGTTGTATTTCACTGTTACGAATGTCATTCCCACAGCAGTTGCCTTTTCTCCAGTAGAAATTCTTAGCTGGGTATAGTTTAAGTGTCTTTGAAATGCAATTAAAATTCATTTTGTAGAATGACTGAAACAGCCAAGCCAGTGTCCAATTTCACTCTAATTAATTTGTCGATCACTTCTGGTGTAAGCCATATTGTTCGTCCCTTGTTGGTTTTCACAATAGGAGTCTCAAAGCTACCCAGTCCTGTGTCACTTTCATCATCACCAGACTTTTCCATCAACAGCATGCAGATTCGTGCTCTTTTCAGAACCGGAGCTTGACTTTTTAGATTTTTCTCTTCCCTGTGCAGTCCATTTATTTTTGTCTGCCCAACATACTCTTGGTATGTATCCTACTTTGTTGCATTTTCTACAAGTTTTGCCTTTAAATCTGCATTAGTCTGGCATGTGTGAGCCCCTGCCACAACAGTAACTCAATTTGTTTGACCAGGAAGGTTTCTATTCAGATGTTGGAATTTTGTTCATGCTCACTTTCATTACTGACTGCAACTCCGTTAAGTCTCTGGTTGCTGTTTCCATTAATACAGCTCTTTCAACTGCCATTTTAAATGCATGCTGTGCTTCAGTTAGCAGACATTTTTGAATGTTTTCTTGCAAGAATCCACAAACTAAATATGTCAGTGCATCATTAAGTCCGTGGCTGAACTGAGAATGCTCAGACATCGCTTCAATTCATCAACAGAAACTGAAATAGGCTCCCATTCTCTTTGATTCCACTGCAGAATGCTTTAGATTTCTTAAAACAACAATGGTTTTGGTTCTAAACATTCCTGCATTACTTTCACAATATCAGCAAAGCTCATTTTGGCTGGTTTGGTTGGAGTAGTCAAACTTCTAAGCAAACTTTTAAATCCAAGGCACTCAAAAAAACTGGGACTTGCTATTTCTTTTGCTTCAAAATACTGCTCAATTAGCTCAGTATACAAAATCAAATCATCTCTTGTGCAATTGAACACGTCAATCTTTCCAGTGTAGCCAGCCATTTCTGTTCTTTCTTTTAATGACACTATCACCCGGTACTCACTGTTTATGAACCTGTGAATTTGTCTGTTTTCTACCTTTTTTAAAACTTGACCATTTCTATCTCCATTTCAGAAGAACAGGACCTGCAATGTTTTACTCAACTGTTTCTCACACTTTTAAAACTTCAAATGCCTCACTGTGCTTCAACTGGCAGGTAGCTGTCTTGGGTTTGTTTTGGAAGTATCTCATTGCCACTACTATTTTATAACTCTAAAACAAAATCTAATTGCAAGAAAAAGATGGGAGCCCAGGAGAACATGCCTTAGTTCATTTTTAATTTAAGCAAGGCGTACAAGTACAATGCAGTGGTGTGATAATATATGCCACTCACATACTTCATGTAACTCCTGTGACTCAGTTAGTGCCAAACTATATCGGTCTCTGCTGTTTCTCTGGATTTGTCAGCTGTGTGGAGAGGGGGAGCCTGCTGCATGGGCAACAGCTTGCTCTCCATTGCATACTACCCTGGATTGCATACCAGCTTGGGTACCATGTAGAGAGTCAGGACACAATATACATGGTCGACCCCAATGACCGAAGGGACCCAATACTGAAGATGAATCATAGGGCAGAATCTCAGGAAAGAGATGATTAAACAAAGAGTAAATTATAAAAACAACTGACAGGTTGAGGTGAACATATATAGGAAACTAGAAAGCATCAAGAATCTGTTGTAATCATCCAATGGAGCTTCGTGAATGATCCAAACTGCTCTCCAGAATACAATGGGCAAATTTTTTTAAAAATTCAGTAAATTGATAAATTGTGACACATACCAATATATTGCGAAAAACTTCTCAAATACCATTCCTAAAATAAACTCATTACAACAATGCATTGACGTAAAGGGCAAATCAATAACAGAATGAAGAATAAAGTGTTATAGTTACAGAAAAAGGGCAGTGCAGGTAGAAAATAAGGTGCAAAGACATAACGGGGTGGACTGCGAGCTCAAGAGTCTATCTCATCATATGGGACACTGCTAAATAGTCTCATAACAGCAGGACAGATGTTGTTCTTGGGTCTGGTGGTACAGTACATGATTTCAGGCTTTTGTATTACCGTAGGATGTCTGTAGTATTCAAGACATCTTCAAGGAGCAACGCCTCAAAAAATAAGTAAATCGCCATCCATCATTAAGGACCCCCATCACCCAGGACATGCCTTCTTCTCATTGCTACCTGGGTGTACATGTCCACAGATCCCTGAAAGCTGCCTCACAGATTGATAGGATAGTTAAGAAAGCTTATGGGGTGTTAGCTTTCATAAGTCGAGGGATATTGTTTAAGAGTCGCGATGTAATGATGCAGCTCTATAAAACTCTAGTTAGGCCACACTTGGAGTACTGTGTCCAGTTCTGGTTGCCTTAGTTAGGCCACACTTGGAGTACTGTGTCCAGCTCTGGTCGCCTCACTATAGGAAGGATGTGGAAGCATTGGAAAGGGTACAGAGGAGATTTACCAGGATGCTGCCTGGTTTAGAAAGTATGGACTATGATCAGAGATTAAGGGAGCTAGGGCTTTATTCTTTGGAGAGAAGGAGGGTGAGAGGAGACATGATAGAGGTGTACAAGATATTAAGAGGAATAGATAGAGTGGACAGTCAGCACCTCTTCCCCAGGGCACCACTGCTCAATACAAGAGGACATGGTTTCAAGGTACGGGGTGGGAAGTTCAAGGGGGATATTAGAGGACGGTTTTTTACTCAGAGAGTGGTTGGTGCATGGAATGCACTGCCTGAGTCAGTGGTGGAGGCAGATACACTAGTGAAGTTTAAGAGACTACTAGACAGGTATATGGAGGAATTTAAGGTGGGGGCTTATATGGGAGGCAGGGTTTGAGGGTTGGTACAACATTGTGGGCCAAAGGGCCTGTAATGTACTATTCTATATGTTCTACAATCGGGAAGGGGGTACAGAAACCTGAAGAGACACACTCAATAATTCAGGAACAGCTTCTTCCCCTCTGCCATCTGATTTCTGAAAGGACACTGAACTCATGAACACTACCTCACTACTTACTTAATTAAACTATTTAATATATATACGCACGCACACACAATGTAATTCAGTTTTTTTCTATTATGTATTGCAATGTGCTGCTGCCACAAAACAACAAACTTCACGACATATGCCTGTGATATTAAACCTGATTCTGTCTGCGGGGGGGGGGGGGGGGTGGAGAAAAGAGAATATCAGTGGAAATAGAACATATTTATTCTTATTTAATATTATTCAAAACTACACCCTGGACCCATTGAAATTCACTAATAAAAATTTTTCAAGTAACCTTGAAATAGAATTTGAAATTGTATCTTTTAATAAAACACAACCATCAGTAGATCATTCATTGTTTTTTCCTTGAAAGCTGGGATGTAAAAATTGAAAAAGAATTATAGATATAATAATAATAATAATAAACAGATAATCTACACCCAAGGGGTGTTGGCAAAACCAGCAGATGGTGAGATACCAGATCCTTCCATTTGTGTTTGATATTTTCAACTTTATGTCAACAATATGACTTTTTAGTAAATTTACTCTTTTCACATTTAATATAATTTCTGTCATATTCCAACTGGAACCACTCGGTTATTCTGAGATTGAGTTTTAGAATCCTTACATATTCTTTTCTTTCACAGCAGATTTCTTCGTGGACCTCATCTCTAAGTTTCTGAATTTCTTCCTTGATTTTCTGAGTCTTCACGTCATCGAAATGGCCCAACTACAGGAAGAATTTGTACATTTATTTTTCTGCGCACGAGTAACAATATGCCTTCTGAAATTTATAAATCCATGTAACCCCACATCACATTAGCTCTGTACAGTGTATCCCTCACCACTATTAAAGCAGATTTAGTTTGTAAAGTCAGACCGGTTTCAAAAGGGAAGATTGGAGATTGTAAATGGATTATATTTGCAGAGTTGCCACTACGTTGCTTATAGGGCCTTCAACCCATCACGACCAGCATAGCGGCAAACGTAATGCTTTGTAGCGCCAGCATTCACAGAGCTGTCTGTAAGGAGTTTGAACATTCTCCCCATGACCACCTGGGTTTCCACCAGCTATTCCCGTTTCCTCCCAGAGCCCAAAGATGTTTGTGTTAGGGTTAGCAATTTGTGGGTGTGCTGTGTTGGCACCAGAAGCCCCCAGCACATCCTTGGACTGTGTTGGTCATTAACACAAAATAATGCATTTCACTCTATGTTTCAATATTTCATTGTACATTGACAAATAAAGTTGATCTTTAATCTTCAATTTAAACTGGCAACACAACAACACATAAACCAAAACACAAAACGTTGGAGGAACTCAGACAGCATCAATGGAGAGGAATAGGCAGCCGACATTTTGGGGAAATCCTTCATCAGGACTGGAAAGGAAGGGGGAAGAAGCCAGAAGAGATGGGGGGAGGGGGAGAAGTACAAGCTGGCAGGTGAGGGGTGAAAACAGATGAGAGGGAAGGGAGATGAAGAAGCTGGGAGGGGAGAGGGGTAAAAGGTAAGGGTTGAAGGAGGAGGAAGCGGATAGGAGAGGAAAGTGGACCATGGAAGGAGGAAGAAGGAAGGTGAAGGTGATAGGTAGGCTTTGTGGGTTGGTGGAATGAACAGAACAGGTAATGGGGCCAAAAGGATAAGGGAAAACAAAGTGGGGGATAAAGGTGTGTCTTTACTGGAAATCAGAGAAGTGACATTAGGTTGTAGAGGACCAAAACGGAATACAAGATGGGGTTCGTCCAACCTGCATCTGGCTTCTATGTGGCAGTGGAGTCTGTAGATAGACACACTGACGTGGGAATGGGAACTGGGGTACGTGGAAGTACATAATCACCATGACGAATCAATCACCTTCCAAAATTTATATTGACAAATATGCTGATGGATTTCTTTCCTGAGATCTATTTTTCAGTACAATTCCCAAGTTCAATTGTTAAGATTTTCTCAGAAGCAGTGAGGGCAGGTTGAACAATTATCACCTTCCTGTTAGTGTGAAAAGCAGCTGCCACCTCACTGTCACAGATCTTCATCTGCAGTTAATGCTTGCTGCGTCTCAGGATGGTGGCTGGGGCTTTGCAGATTCATCTCCGTTTTTCACTGTGTCAGGTCAATGATTCAAAGAGGAGAAGATTTTGTCAATGATCAACAGCTCAATGCAAAGGGCTGGCTTCACAGACGCTGTCTACCCTGTCCCAGAGATGCTGCCTGCCCTGTCCCACACTCCCAGCAGTGCTTTACCGCAATCAAATTACAAGTAAGGCACCGCGATTCTGGTCACCAAATTACAGGAAGATAGCAATAAAATTGAAAGAGTACAGAGAAAATTTACAAGAATATTTCCAGGACTTGGGGACCTGAGTTACAGGGGAAGATTGAACACATTTGGACTTTATTCCCTGGAGTGTAGGAGAATGAGGAGAGATTTGATAGAGGTATACAGGATTATGAGGGGTATAGATAGGGTAAATGCAAGCAGGCTTTTTCCACTGAGATTGGGTGAGACTACAACTAGAGGTCATGGGTTAAGGGTGAAAGGTAAAATGCCTAAGGGAAACCTGAGGGGAAACAACTTCACTCAGGGTGGTGACAGTGTGGAATGAGCTGGAGTGGTACACGCAGGCTTGATTTCAACATTTAAGAGAAGTTTGTACAGGAACACTGATGGAGGGCTCTGGGGTGCAGGTTGCTGGGACTATGTGGAATAACAGCTCTGCACTTAGCAGATGGGCCTATCTCCATGCCGTAGTCCTTCTGACTGTAATTTTTGCTCTTCAACCACCTTAACAATGCATTTGGAACTATACAAGATGCAACTTCCTGTAAGCAATCAAAAGTTATACACTACATCTTCAAGGTTGTTCTTTTCGACCAGCTTCCACCTCAGCTGTGCTTTAAGATTCTTCACTGAACTTTTGATCGACAGCAAGTGTTCAACGTTGGGACAAGTATTAAACCACTGCCCAGCTTGTTCCTTAAACTACAGAAAAAGAAAAGACAAACTATTTAATTTGGAAGATACCAAAAATATACCGGTGCATTTTCTATAGACCTCATTCTATAAGGTGGACAGGCAGTAATGCTATCATATAGACATCCTGTAACATATGAACCAACTGTCGAAACATTTAACATTCTTACAAAGTTTTCATCATCAGCTGTAGGTAGAGCAGACACTAAAGATTGGCGTGTGTTGCTGTTAATAAACAGATGTAGCGTTTAGTTTGGTTCCTCAAGATTGTTATAGCTGGGGGTGTGGGGGAGCTATGGGGACAAGCTCCCAATACCTATTAAATGCTCCCGATGGTGTGCACCTCAAATAGCCTCTGACAACCAAGTCCAGCTCCCAAGCCTTCACGCATGGCTTAGCTTAGCCTGGTGGAACCATTTCTACATAGCAGAAGGGGCAAAGGCGCCTTAAAACCAATCGTTCCAGCAGATGGGGCTCATCAGCTGTGGTTGGCAGCTCATTGAGGAGAAGGAAAACTCTGATCGCAAGTCTCCGCTGCCTTGCAGCTACACTCAAGGGGAAGGCTTCAGGAGTAAACCCAGAGGGAAAAATCTGGAGCTGGAGTTTAAGGCAGTCCTAAATTGATTTCAACATTGACTGGCAACTCCTGTGACGCTGTCTCTGCCGTTCCTTTAGGATCATCAGATGCGTGGAGAGGGGCAGCTTACTCTATATTGTACTGCCCATCTATACAGCTCATACTCTCTCACCTGTGGCATTGCCGAAAGGAATGACTCTACCCTTTTGGGAATATTGATGAAGACTTGATCCAGATATGAATAAAGTTGCTCAGCTTCAAACTTTGAGGCACATGCACAAATAACATCAGTGGGTAACTATCACAGAGTTTGAAACAAAAGATCACAAACAGAATCCACCGGAGAGATAAACCGCTCCTTAATCTTCAGCATCTCTGCACGTTGACTGGAGTCTCATCACCCTTTCACAGAGAATGATCAGTGTCCTGTCACATTACCACATTCGTGGCTCTCACAACACTGACTAGACCGTCAAGGCCTTGCATGTGCCTACTAAGATTCTATGTCAATGACAGGGGGATGGATGGACACATCCCTTATTTTGGTAGGCACTTTTTTTTTTATTGACTGAGGACTAATATCCCAGCGGGAAAGTTTGTTAATGCTGCACAGGGTGGGGTTTAAACTAGAGTTGCAGGGGGATGGCAACCACAGTGCCAGATCGGTTAGTGGAGAGGTCGTGGAGTCAGATGTTGGTAGGGCCCCAGACAAAGTTTAGAATCAAAAGGTTGAGCTTGGTGCGACTAGTGTCCTGAGCTGCGTATATTTCAATGCCAGAAGTATCGAAGGAAAGGCAGACGATAGTGTTGAAGATGAGGAAGCTGGTTTACAAACAGAGGCAATGTGTAGTGAGGAGAGGCCATTGATTGGACAAAATTGCAGTTAACAGGATGAATTGCAACATAAAAGGTGGACAGAATTGAAAAGGGTGAACACAGGACTGAAGGTGTTGTATTTCAATGCGCCCAGTATACGGAATAAGGTCAAATGACTTGCAGCACAGATACAGATTGGCAGATACAATGTTGTATGCATTACTGAATCATGGCTGAAAGGAGGTTATTGCCAGAAACTTAACATCCAAGGATACACATTGTATCAAAAGGACAGGCAAGGCGGCAGATGGCATCGCTCCATTAGTAAAAAAAAAATGAAATCAAATCCTTAGAAAAAGGTGGCATAGGGTCCATTATTCTGGATAAGGCTAAGGAACTGCAAGACTCTGATGTGAGCTGTATAGAGAGCTCCAAACATCGTAAAGATGTGGTGTACAAATTACAACGGGAGATAGAAAATGCATGCCAAAAGGGCAATGTTATAATAGTCATGGGGGATTTCAATATTCAGGTAGATTGGGAAAAAAATCAGGTTGGTGCTGGATTCCAGGAGGGGGAATTTCTCGAGTGCCTATGAGAGGGCTTTTTAGAGCAGCTTGTGGTTGTGCCCACTAGAGGATAGGCTATTCTGAATTGGGCGTTGTGCAATGAACCAGAATTGATTAGAGCTTAAAAAAAAATCCCTTGGGGCAAGTGATGATAATATGATTGAATTCACACTGAAACTTGAGAAGGAGAAGCAAAAGTCAGATATATCAGTATTGCAGTGCAGTAAAGAAAAACACAAAAACCTGAGGTGTGAAGGGACTTGGGAATCCTTGTGCAGGATTCCCAATAGGTTAATTTGCAGGTTGAGTCTGTGGTGACGAAGGTAATTGCAATATTAGCATTCATTTCAAGAGGACTAGAACATAAAAGCAAGGATGGAAAGCTGAGACTTTATATAGCACTACTGAGGCCTCACGGAGTACTGCGAGCAGATTTGGGCCCTTTATCTTAGAAAGGAAGTGCTGACACTGGGGAGGGTTCAAAAGAGATTCACAAAAATGATTCCAGGATTGAGCATCTGATGGCTCTGGGGCTGCATATGCTGGAATTTAGAAGCATTTCTTTGGCAGATGAACAGGGCACGATGTGCAAGCGCATGTAAGTCGGACCGTGAGGCAGCGGGAATATTTAAAAGAAAGAAGGTTAATGGAGCGGGCGACAGAGTAGCGGGAGACGGAGACAGAGTAGGAAGGCTTTGGCTCGAGAGGCTTCGGCGAGCAGAAGCTGAGGAAGAGCTTCACTCCAAGTGAGGTAAGGCCAGGTAAGTTCCTTTAATAAATCTAATAACCTTAAGAGTAGGTAATGGAGGCAGCAGTTAGGGCTGTTGAGTGCTCCGTATGCAGTATGTGGGAAGTCAGGGCAAGCACAATCGTCCCTGATGACTACACCTGTAAAAGGTGCATCCGCTGCAGCTCCTGACAAACCGAGTTAGTGAACTGGAGCTGGAGCTGGATGAACTTCGGATCATTCGGGAGGCAGAGGCAGAAATACACAGGAGTTACAGGGAGATGGACACCCCTAAGAGTCAGGAGATAGGTAGCTGGATGAAGGGAAATAGACAGAAAGAGCAGAGCACCCCTGTGGCCGTTCCCACCAATAATAAGTACATTGTTTTGGATACTGTTGATGGGGACGACCTACCAGGGACAAGTTGCAGTGGTTGCGTCTCTGGCACCAAGACTGGATCCTCAGCTCAGAAGGGAAGGAGGGAAAAGAGGAAGGCAGTAGTGATAGGGGATTCGATAGTTAGGGGGACAGATAAGAGGTTCTGTGGGAGAAATCGACAATCCCAGATGGTCTGTTGCCTCCCTCGTGCCAAGGTCCGCGATATCTTGGATCGAGTTCTCAGTATTCTCAAGAGGGGGGGTGAGCAGCTGGATGTCGTGGTCCATGTAGGGACCAATGACGTGGGTAGGAAGAGTGAGGAGGTCCTGAAAGGTGAGTTTAGGGATCAGGCGCCAAGTTAAAGGACAGGACCTCCAGGATAGCAGTCTCAGGATTGTTACCAATGCCACGTGCAGGCGGATTTAGAAATAAAGATAGCGCAGATCAACATGTGGCTGAAGACATGGTGCAGGAAAGAGGGCTTCAGATTTATAGATAATTGGGCAGTTTTCCAGGGAAGGTGGGACCTGTTCCGGCGGGACCTGTTCCGGCGGGACGGTCTACATCTGAACTGGAGGGGGACAAATATTCTTGCAGGTAGGTTTGCTAGAGAGGCTCCAGTGGACTTAAACTAGATATGGGGGGGGGGGGGGAGAGGGGAACCAGAGTGTAGGGGAGAAGGAAGAAAAAGAAAATAGTAAAGTTGTTTGCACTGTTGGTGGTAAACAGAGAGTAAGAGGTGGAAAATTTCGTAAATGCATTTATTTTAATGCTCGGAGCATTATAAGAAAGGTGGATGAGCTTAAAGCATTGATTGATACCTGGAAGTATGATATAGTAGCTATTAGTGAAACATGGTTACAGGAGGGGTGTGATTGGCAACTAAATATTCCTGGATTTAATTGCTTCAGGTGTGATAGAATCAGAGGGACAAGAGGGGGAGGTGTTGCATTGCTTGTCAGAGAAAATATTACATCTGTGCTCTAGCAGGATAGAGTAGAGGGCTCATCTAGGGAGGCTATTTGGGTGTAACTGAAGAATGGGAAAGGTGTAGTAACACTTATAGGGGTGTATCATCAAATGGGGAGCCAGAATTGGAGGAGCAAATTTGTAAGGAGATAGCAGATATTTGTAGTAAGCACAAGGTTATGATTGTGGGAGATTTCAATTTTCCACACATAGACTAGGAAGCCCATACTGTAAAAGGGCTGAATGGTTTGGAGTTTGTAAAATGTGTGCAGGATAGTTTTTTGCAGCAATACATAGAGGTACCAACTAGAGAAGGGGCAGTGCTGGATCTCCTGTTAGAGAATGAGATAGGGCAGGTGACGGAGGTATGTGTTGGGGAGCACTTCAGGTCCAGTGATCACAATGCCATTAGTTTCAATATAATTATGGAGAAGGATAGGACCAGACTCAAGGTTGAGATTTTTGATTGGAGAAAAGCTAACTTTGAGGAGAATCGAAAGTATTTAGGAGGAGTGGATTGGGACAATTTGTTTTATGGGAAGGATGTAATAGAGAAATGGAGGTCATTTAAAGGTGAAATTTTGAGGGTACAGAATCTTTATGTTCCCGTTAGGTTGAAAGGAAAGGTTAAAAGTTTGAGAAAGCCATGGTTTTCAAAAGATATTGGAAACTTGGTTCGGAAAAACAGAGATATCTACAATAAATATAGGCAGCATGGAGTAAATGAGGTGCTCGAGGAATATAAAGAATGTAAAAAGAATCTTAAGAAAGAAATTAGAGAAGCTAAAAGAAGATACGAGGTTGCTTTGGCAAGTAGGATGAAAATAAATCCAAAGGGTTTCTGCAGTTATATTAATAGCAAAAGGATAGTGAGGGATAAAATTGGTCCCTTAGAGAATCAAAGTGGACGGCTATGTGCGGAGCCAAAACAGGTGGGGGAGATTTTGAACAATTTCTTTTCTTCGGTATTCACTGAGAAGGATATTGAATTGTGTAAGATAAAGGGAACAGGTAGGGAATTATGGAAACTACAATGATTAAAGGAGAGGAAGTACTGGCACTTTTAAGAAATATAAAACTGGATAAATCTCTGGGTCCTGACAGGATATTCCCTTGGACATTGAGGGAAGTTAGTGTGGAAATAGCAGGGGCTCTGACAGAAATATTTCAAATGTCATTAGATACGGGGATGGTGCCAGAGGATTGACATATTGCTCATGTTGTTCCATTGTTTAAAAAGGGTTCTAAGAGTAAACCTAGCAATTATTGGCCTGTGAGTTTGACCTCAGTGGTGGGTAAATTGATGGAAAGTATTCTTAGAGATGGTATATATAATTATCTGGATAGACAGAGTCTGATTAGGAACAGTCAACATGGATTTGTGTGTGGAAGGTCATGTTTGAAAAATCTTATTGAATTTTTTTGAAGAGGTTACTAGGAAAGTTGACAAGGGTAAAGCGATGGATGTTGTCTATATGGACTTCAGTAAGGCCTTTGACAAGGTTCCACACGGAAGGTCAGTTAGGAAGGTTCAATCGTTAGGTATTAATATTGAAGTAGTAAAATGGATTCAGCAGTGGCTGGATGGGAGATGCCAGAGAGTAGTGGTGGATAACTGTTTGTCAGATTGGAGGCCAGTGGTGTGCCTCAGGGATCTGTACTGGGTCCAGTGTTGTTTGTCATATATATTAATTATCTGGATGATGGGGTGGTAAATTGGATGAGTAAGTATGCAGATGATACTAAGATAGGTGGAGTTGTGAAGTAGGTTTTCAAAGCTTGCAGAGAGATTTAGGCCAGTTAGAAGAGTGGGCTGAAAGATGGCAGATGGAGTTTAATGCTGATAAATGTGAGGTGCTACATTTTGGTAGAACTAATCAAAATAGGACATACATGGTAAATGGTAGGGTATTGAAATATGCAGTAGAACAGAGGGATCTAGGAATAATAGTGCATAGTTCCCTGAAGGTGGAATCTCATGTGGATAGGGTGGTGAAGAAAGCTTTTGGTATGCTGGTCTTTATAAATCAGAGCATAGGAGTTTGGATGTAATGCTGAAATTGTACAAGGCATTGGTAAGGCTAAATTTGGAGTATCGTGTACAGTTCTGGTCACTGAATTATAGGAAAGATGTCAACAAAATTGAGAGAGTACAGAGAAGATTTACTAGAACGTTACCTGGGTTTCATCTGCTAAGTTACAGAGAAAGGTTGAACAAGTTGGGTCTTTATTCTTTGGAGCGTAGAAGGTTGAGGGAGGACTTGATAGAGGTATTTAAAATAATGAGGGGGATAGATAGAGTTGACATGGATAGGCTTTTTCCATTGAGAGTAGGGGAGAGTCAAACAAGAGGACAGGAGTTGAGAGTTAAAGGGCAAAAGTTTTGGGGTAAAGTGAGGGGGAACTTCTTTACTCAGAGAGTGGTAGCTGTGGGGAACGAGCTTCCAGCAGAAGTGGTTGAGGCAGGTTCGATGTTGTCCTTTAAAGTTGAATTGGATAGATATATGGACAGGAAAGGAATGGAGGGTTATGAGTTGAGTGCAGGTCAGTGGGGCTAGATGAGAGTAAGAGTTTGGCATGGACGAGAAGGGCCGAGGTGGCCTGTAATTGTTATATGGTTAATGAGGGGTGACCTCATTGTAACCTATTGAATATGAAAGGTCTTGATCGAATGGATGTGGAGAGGATATTTCCTATGGTGGGAGAGTCTAAGACCGAGGATACAGCCTTAGAATAGAGGGGTGTCCTTCTAGAACGGAGATAAGGAGGAATTTCTTTAGCCAGAGAGTGGTGAATCTGTGGAATTTCTTGTCACAGGCAGCTGTGGAGGCCAAGCCTTTATGTATATTTAAGGCAGAGGCTGACAGATTCTTGATTGGTCAAAGCATGAAGGGATACAGGGAACAAGGCAGGAGATTGAGGCTGAGAGGAAAATTGGATCAGCCATGATGAAATGGTGGAATAGACTTGATGGGCCAAATGGCCCAATTCTGTTTCTATACCTCATGGACTAGAAAAAAAAAACAGCTAGAGGAACTCAATCGGTCAGGTAGCATCTGTGGAGGAGAATAAACAGTCGACATTTCTGACTGAGGCCCTTTATCAGGAATCATAAACTTGTGTTTATACATTTCAGAGGACCTGTCCTGAATTCAGCACTTAACTGCTATTACAAAAACACATGGCAGCACCTCTACTTTCTTAGAAGTTTATGAAGATTCAGCATGTCACCTAAAACGTGGACAAACCTCTACAGACGTGCGTTGGAGAGCACATTGACTGGTTGCATCACAGCCTGGTACGGTAACACCAAAGGCCTTGAGTGGAAAAGCCAACAAAAAGTAGTGGATACAGCTGAGCCTCCCCATCTCAGCACATTGCATGGAGCTCTGTCGCAGGAAAGCAACAGCCATCATCCAGGCCATGCTCTTGTCTCACTACTGCCACCAGGAAGGTGGTACAGGAGCCTTAGGTCCCACACCACCACGTTCAAGAACATTTATTATCCTTCAACAATCAGGCTCTTGAACAAGCTGGATAACTTCACTCACACCCACACTGAACTGATTCACAACCTGTGCACTCAGTTTCAAGGACTCTACATCCCATGCTCTCAGGGTTTATTGCTTATTTATTTATTTCTTGCTCTCTTTATATTTGCAGTTTGCTGTCTTTTACACATTGGTTGTTTGTCCATCTTTTTGTATGCATTTTTCATCACATCTATTGTGTTCCTTTGCGTTTACCATCAATGCTCACATGAAAATGAACCTCAGGGTAGTATACGGTGCCATATGTACTTTGATAATTAATTGACTCTGAACTTTGAAACCAAACTGTTAGTAACGCAACATACTTATGTCAGTATCAATTTTTTTTTGGTGTGTGCCTGCGAGTCTGTGCGTGTGCGTCTGCGTGTCTGTCCGTGACAATGTCTTTTTCATGGCTTTTACGAGAGACAGACTGTGTGGCACGCCACTCCTCACACATTTTCATAATATTTTCCCTTTGTTTTACGAGGTCGAGTTGCGATCTCAACACTCAACCCGGCACGGATGGAAAGTGTACTTGGGGGCGGACCCAACTAGTTTCCAACCCGGGAACCTCCGCTCCTGGGTCCGGCGCCAATGTCATTGTGCCACCAGCCAGCCAAGTCAGTACCAATATTCAATACAGCAAGAGAGCAAATGGAATTCTGATCCACATTTTCAAACTGCCGAGTTTTCTAAATGACTCTGTTTTACTTTTGACAATTAGGGTTGTTTATAATGAAGTTCAAATGAAATTATTGCCATTCTAGAAACACAAAGTGGCTGTGAGAGGTTTAACACTTGTCGTAACATTACCTGAACACTATCAGCATGTCTGCTTTCAATAATCGAAAGTAAGCCCTGTTCCTCTTCAATCTTCTGCATCACTTCATTGAAGGCACCATGGATAATCTCATTAACAGCTTCACAGTTTTGCTTTTAAATAGGATATTAAAAAACATTATGAATTTTCCCAAATGAAAGTTGGCACATCCCATTTGACCCTTACCAATTTTTAAATCGATCATTGTAGAGTGCGTTCTATCTGGACTTCAGGTCCCTCTTCCCTCTGGGAGAAGGCTCAGGAGCCTGAAGACTCGTATGGCCAGATTTGGGAACAGCTTCTTTCCATCTGTGATAAGTCTGCTGAATGGATCCTGACCCGGATCTGGGCTGGACCCTCCAAATATCCAGACCTGCATCTCGGTTTTTTTGCACTACCTTACTTTCCATTTCTCTATTTTCTATTTATGATTTATAATTTAAATTTTTAATATTTACTATCGATTTGTAATCCAGGGAGTGGGAAGCGCAGAATCAAATATCGCTATGATGATTTACATTCTAGTATCAATTGTTTGGCGACAATAAAGTATGAAGTATAAAATGCAGAGTTCAGGACACAGCTCAGCACACCACAGGAAGGAACCTCCTCTCTGTCTACACTTCTCACTGCCTCAGTACAGCAGCTCTCTCTCCCCCTTCTCATTGGCCAGGAGGTACAAAAACCTGAAAGCATGAACGACCAGGCTCAAAGACAGATTCTCTCCAACTGTTATACGACTATTGAATGGTTTCCCAGTCCGGTCGGATGGACTCTTGCCCTCATTATGACTTTGAACCTTATTGTCAATCTGCACTCTGTAACTGTTGCACTTTGTTCTATATTGTCCATTGTTTTACTGTGCTCTACCTCAATGCACCGTTCAATGACCTGATCTGCAAGACCAGTAGTGCTTTCTTCAAAAAAACCAGAATGGTGGGTGCATGGAATGCGCTGCCAGGGGTGCTGGAAAAGGCAGATACATTAGGGGCATTTAAGAAACTCTTGCATTGGCATGTGGATGATAGAAAAATGGAGGGTTATGTGGGAGGGAAGAGTTTGATTAATCTTGGAGTAGGTTACAAGGTCACCACCACATCATGGGCTGAAAGACCTGTACCGCATTATAATGTTCTTTGTAACTCAACACAAAACAGTACTGGAACTAAAACACTTCCTGAGAACGACTGGATGGAAGCAGAAAAAGAAATACCTTCAATTTCAATTGACCGCATTCCCTGTACTGCATATTTACAGTTCATGCCTAATCGAGAGTGACTGGTATTAATATCAGGGTTTAAGACATTTCCCATTGCCAGCATAATGAAAATAATCAAACTACAAAGGATACTCACTGGGAAGTGAAAAGCATTGTAGCTTAAAACTTACTGTAGGGAAAGGTTACAGGGAGAAATCAGGAGATTTAATCGGGAAAGTACACAGATACAGTAGCTTATCATCATGCAAGGCTGCTGAGAAGAATTTAAAGGCGAGGAGTTTCTTTCAGCAGGAGATTTGATTGGGAGAAGTATGCAGACGCAGTAGCTCATCATCGCGCAAAACCACTGAAAAGGTTCTGGGATAAAAGGGAGATGCTGCCTAGCAGAGCGGTCACCGAAGGAACGGTCGTCAGAGTAGTAGGGCTTTGGTTCATCGGGACTTCGGTGAGGTAAGGTACCTTCATATCGCTTCCTTTAACTTAAGAATAGTGGGTATGACTGCAAGACTAGTTTTCTGCACTGGGTGTCAGATGTGGGATATCCGGGAGACTTCCAGCCTCACCAATGGCCACATCTGCGCCAGTTGTATCAAGTTGCAGCTCCTTAGAGACAGAGTTAGGGAACTTCGAAGCTTCGGCTTGTTAGGGAGAGTGAGGAGGTGATAGACAGGAGCTACAGGCAGGTAGTCACACCGGGGTCGCAGGAGACAGATAACTGGGTGACTGTCAGGGGAGGGGAGGGAGAGCATCCGGTAGTGGAAAGCACCCCTGTGGCTGCCCCCTTAACAATTTTGAGTACTGTTGGGGGGTGGGGGGCAAATTTCCTGGGGGAGTCAACAGTGGCTGTGCCTCTGGTACTGAGTCTGGCCCTGTGACTCAGAAAGGTAGGGAATGGAACAGGATGGCAGCTGTAATTGGGGACTCTATAGTTAGGGGGACAGATAGGCGAATCTGATGTTGGGAAAAAGAAACAAGGGATGGTAGTTTGCCTCCCAGGTGCCAGGGTTCCTGATGTTTCTGAACGTGTCCAGAATATCCTGAAATGAAGGGTGAGCAGCCAGAGGCCGTGGTACATATTGGCACCAACGACATAGATAGTAAATGGGAAGAGGACACTGAAAGCGGAATACAGGGAGTTAGGAAGGAAGCTGAGAAGCAGGACCTCAGGGATAGTAATCTCGGGATTGCTGCCTGTGCCACACGACAATGAGGATAGGAATAGAATGAGGTGGAGGATAAATACGTGGCTGAAGGACTGGAGCAAGGGGCAGGGATTCAAATTCCTGGATCATTGGGACCTCTTCTGGGGCAGGTGTGACCTGTACAAAAAGGACAGGTTGCACCTCAATCCAAGGGGGACCAATATCCTGGGAAAGAGATTTGCTAATGCTATTGGGGAGGGTTTAAACTAGATTTGCAAGGGAGTGAAAACTGAAGTGAAGAGGCAGAGGATTGAGTGGTTGGAGCACAAGTAGAGACATCTTGTAGGGAGTTTGTGAGGAAGAATAGGCAGATGATAGAGCAAAGATGCACTCAGCCTGATGGTTTGAGATGTGTCTATTTTAATGCAAGGAGTATCATAAAGAAGGTGGATGAACTTAGAGTGTGGATCAATACATGGAACTATGGCATTGTGGCCATTACAGAGACTTGGATGTCTCAGGGGCAGGAATGGCTGTTGAGTTTGCCAGGGTTTAGATGTTTCAAAAACGACAGGGGAGGGAGGCAAAAGAGGTGGGGGCATGGCATTGCTAATCAGGGATAGTGTCACAGCTGCAGAAAAGAAGGAAGTCATGGAGGGATTATCTACTGAGTCACTGTGGGTATAAGTCGAAACAGGAAGGGGGCAATAATTCTACTGAGTGTTTTTATAGACCACCCACTAAGGACATCGAGGAGCAGATAGGGAGGCAGATTCTGGAATGGTGCAATAACAATAGGATTGTTGTGATGGGTGATTTTAACTTTACTAATACTGATTGGCATTTCCTTAGAGCAAAGGGTTTAGATGGGGTAGAGTTAGTTAGGTGTGTTCAGGAAGGTTTTCTGATGTAGATAAACCAACTAGAGGAAAGTTGGTACTTGATCTGGTATTGGGAAATGAAACTGATCAAGTGTCAGATCTCTCGGTGGGAGAGCATTTTGGAGGCAGTGATCTCCTTTATCTCCTTTATCATAGTGCTGGAGAGGAATAGGAGCAGACAATTTGTGAAAACATTTAATTGGGGTGGGGGAAATATGATGCTATTAGGCAGGAACTTGGGAACATAAATTGGGGCAGATGTTCTCCGGGAAATGCACAGCACAAATGTGGCAAATATTTAGGGAACATTTGCATAGTGTTCTGCATAGGCATATTCCATTGAGGCAAGGAAAGGATGGTAGGGTAAAAGAACCATGGTGGACAAAGGATGTAGAAAATCTAAGTAAGAAAAGAAAACCTTCTGAAAGGTTCAAGAAACCAAGTACTAATTAGAGTTCTAGAAAATTACAAGGTTGCCAGGAAGGAGCTTAAGAATGAAATTAGGAGAGCTAGAAGGGGCCATGAGAAGGTCTTGGTGAGCAGGATTAAGGAAAACCCCAAGGCATTCTACAAGTATGTGAAGAGCAAGAGATTGAGCCGTGAGAGATTAGGACCAATCAGGAGTGAGAGTGGAAATGTGTGCATGAAGCCGGAGGAAGTAGCGGAGGTACTTAATGAGTACTTTGTTTCAGTATTCATCAGGGAAAAAGACCTTGGCAATTGTGGGGATGACTTACAGCAGACTGAATCGTTTGAGCATATAGACTTTAAGAAAGAGGATGTGCTGGAGCTTTTGAAAAGCATTAAGTTAGATAAGTCACTGGGTCTGGATGAGATATACCCTTGGCTACTGTGGGAAGCAATGGAGGAGATTGCTGAGCCTCTAGTGATGATCTTTGCATCACTGATATGGACAGGAGAAGTACCGGAGGATTGAAGGGTTGGAAATGTTGTTCCCTTGTTCAAGAAAAGGAGTAGTGATAACCCAGGAAACTATAGACCAGTGAGTCTTACTTCAATGGTGGGCAAGTTGCTGGAGGAGATCCTGAGAGGCAGGATTTATGAGCTTTAGGAGAGACATAATCTGATTAGGGACAGTCAGCATGGCTTTGTCAAGGACAGCTCGTGCCTTACGAGCCTGATTGAATTCTCGGAGGATATAACAAAACACATTGAGGAAGGTAGCACAGTGGATTTAGTGTATATGGATTTCAGCAAGGCATATGATAAGGTACCCCATACCAGGATTACTGAGAAAGTAAAGTGGCATGGGATCCAAGGAGACCTTGCTTTGTGGATCCAGAATTGGCTTGCCCACAGAAGGCAAAGGGTGGTTGTAGATGGATCATATTCTGCCCGGAGGTCGGTGACCAGTGGTGTTCTGCAGGGATCTGTTCTGGGACCCCTACACTTTCAGATTTTTATAACTAACCTGGAGGTAAGTCGAAGGGTGGGTTAGTAAGTTCGCTGATGACACAAAGGTTGGGGGGTATTATGGACAGTCTGAAGTGTTGTCAGAGGTTATAGCGGGACATCGATAGGATGCAAAACTGGGCTGAGAAGTGGCAGATGGAGTTCAAAAAGTCAGAGGCTTTTTCCCAGGGCTGAAATGTCTAACATGAGAGGGCATAGTTTTAAGGTGCTTGGAAGTTGGCACAGAGGGGATGCCGGTAAGTTTTTCCACACAGAGTGGTGGGTGTGTGGAATGCACTGCCAGTGATGGTAGTGGAGGTGGATACAGCAGGGTCTATTAAGAGACTCTTAGATAGGTACGCGGAGCTTAGAAAAATAGAGGGCTATGCACTAGGGAAATTCTAGGCAGTTTCTAGCATAGGTTACATGGTCAGAACAACATTGTGGGCTGAAGGGTCTGTAATGTGCTGTAGATTTTTATGTTCTAAAAAGAATAATGTTGAGAGGGATAATAAGTCAGTCATGATGGAATGACAGAGCAGACTCGATGGGCCAAATGGCCTAATTCTGCTCCTATATCTTACGGAAAAGCCAGCTCAGTAAGATCAGTCTATTTGATTTTTGTACATAAATACCAAAAAATAAAGTACATTTTGCAAATAGCAACAAGTTATGAACCTACTGGCATGAACATTTCAATTTCTTTGTCTACGTCCCGTTCCGCTTCATCCAGCAAAACCTTGAGACTTTTACTGTCTTCCCCCAAGGGCCAGGAATCTCCAGAGTCCAGCTCAAAAAACTAGAGAAGACAACAAAACTCATTTGTAGTTGCAGGGCCCACTGAAAACACTTAAACCAATGAGTGAAACTTCAGCAAACAGAACTAAAGACACAAATCACCTACAGCACACAGAGATAGTACTATGGACACTTGATGGGCAAAATAACCTATTCCTGCTTGTTTGTCTTATGGGATTCACTGAAGTCTCTACAATTCTAATATCTGTATTTTTATATACATATAAATTATTAAAGCCTTGTACAAAAAAACTGTCAAAATTACATACAGTGGATTCCCGTTACTCAGGACCAGTACATCTTGGCCCCTAATGCAACTGTTCCAATCAGCTGGTTTCATAAAAATAGTTAAAAATGTACAAAAAAGACAAGCTGAGTAACAAATTATGTATTTAAATGAAATACAGAACAAATTAGAACACTGTCAGTACTACACAACCATATTAGTTCCTAATAGTTATCGATGGAGGAAATCATCATCTTTACATTCTTTTGACTGTAAATGAAGAAAACAACAGAGACACCCAGCGCAGATAATGGCTGCCTTCAGACAACGCTGTTGACGACTGCGTCCTCCAATTAACATTCAAGATGTTACCTTCAAAGTAATTCGATATCTTCAAATTCAATTTGACGTAGTGAAATCATTTCTTTTTCCTCCCAGCTATTTCTGGTGAAACACAAACACGAGGAAATGTGCAGATGCTGGAATTTCAAGCAACACACATCAAAGTTGCTGGTGAATGCAGCAGGCCAGGCAGCATCTGTAGGAACAGGTACAGTCGACGTTTCAGGCCCAGACCCTTCGTCAGGACTAACTGAAGGAAGAGTGAGTCAGAGATTTAGTAAGTAGCTACTGAGTGTTTCTGGTGAAACACTGCTGTTTTCCTTGGCTGCACAAGTCTTGGTAAGACACACTCTGGTCCCGCTAAACCCGTGAGACTGAGATGACTCTCACACCTCAAACCCCGGTTTGTGTGGATGCTGTGTACTTTGCCACCCTGTTACAACTCACTGCCAAGAAATAACAGATGGCACACTACATACGATTAAAGGAATATTTATGAAACTTACTTAACTAAAGGGTTAGTAAAGCAAAGGGGAAAAAAAGGGTCCATTATAATTACACAGTCAGTGTGCACAAGTTGGGGCTCATCTTGAATTCCTCTGTCACTCACGCGCTGGACCTTCGATCTGCATGAAAGCACACACCAGCTTCCGACCGTCGCTCGTAACCCACCTCGAACAAACGGGTCTCCTGCTGGGTCATATCCTACCACCGGTTCTCCCCAGCGTCTTCTCTCTTCATCTCCCATCGAACAAAAGCTCCAAGACCAACCTCAGTGTCCCTTGCCAGAAAAACCTCCCCACCCCCCAAGTTCCACCACCCTAATTGGATGGCACACATTGCTCATCATCCCTCATCTTCAACAATAACCCAACAAACAGACTGCTCTTACAGTACTGCTGAATGAAACACCTACAGCATAACAGTAAAGATGTAAACCAGGGCATTACACTGGCATTTCCAAGCCAGAATACTTGAGTAAAACAATTTGGAATTCTTACTGCTTATTTCTTTGCCAACCATCACAGCCAAAAGTGGCTGCTTTCGAACACACACGCAACTGATGCTATTGAAAAAAATGTCCACTCATAACGGCCACACAAATGTGCAAACAGATGCTAGTTAAAAACTCAAACAACAGGAATTCTGCAGATGCTGGAAATTCAAGCAACACACATCAAAGTTGCTGGTGAACGCAGCAGGCCAGGCAGCATCAGGAAGGGTCTCGGCCTGAAACATCGACTGTACCTCTTCCCAGAGATGCTGCCTGGCCTGCTGCGTTCACCAGCAACTTTGATGTGTGTTGCTAGTTACAAAATGTTCAGCAACCGTCTCCAGCCCCAATTAAGTGGCAGAGTGGCCCAAATATACAAAGGCAATCGCAGCTATTTTCTTGATTAGATTTTGTTCTTGAAGAGTTGTCTCAAATAAGTGGATGCCTGATTAACTGTTGGTCCAATTAACTGGAATCCACTGTATTCAGTTTCTAATTATCTAAGTCTATTGAACGATCCCCGAGTATGATAAGATATACTCTTCTAGCAATCTATCTCATTATGACTTTGCACCCCTTTGTCAATCTACACTGCACGTACTCTCTAACTATTATTCAGCCCTGTTAGTTTTACCTTGTTCTAGCTCAATGCAGTGTGTAATGATTTGATGTGTATGGACAGCATCCAAGACAAGATTTTCACTGCATCTCAGTACATGAGACAATAATAAGCTTATTTACGAATGTTAAAACACAATACTGAACACTCTCAGCAGGACAGGTACCACTGACAAAGAAAAAAGAACCATCAATCTGAAACATGAATGGTTCTTCCTCTCTTCAACCACAGCCAAAATTTCCTGTTTTCATTACAGATTTCTAGTACTTTAAATACTTTGTATTTGGAAAATGAATTTCAGTTATGAGGAAAATTGGTGTCGCATCTCTCCAGGAGTTCCCAGTCTGGAGTCAACAGACTCCTTGCTCAATGGTACTCAACCACGGAATAGAAACAGATTGGGAACCCCGGTCAAGACTCGCCAACAATGTACCTGTAAAAAATACAAGTTAACACCAATGATATTTTTAATTTAAAATGTCCACATGCTTACGCCTCAATACACAAGCCGGAGCAAACATCCGTGGTCACCTGCATTGCCAATATCAGAAGATGCAACAGATGAAGAGCAGAGTAACGAGAAAGAGAAGAGTGCAGAATTCAGGGGAGAGGCAGCAGGAAAGGGGGCCGACTACAGCCTCACACTTGTAGATAGTATAGAAGAGGCACATTGAAAGAGGAGAACCAAAAAAAACAAGCCAACACACTGACTGCTCACACGGTGAGATGACCGTGATTACGGTGAGTGAGATCGCTCACACGACGGCAGGGCCGTGATTACGGTGAGTGAGACCGCTCACATGGTGAGATGACTGTGATTACGGTGAGCAAGATCGCTCACACAACGGCAGGGCCGTGATTACGGTGTGCGAGATGTAAAGCAAATATATGCTATATTAGACCATAAGATAGGAGCATAATTAGGCAGTTTGTCTACTGAATCTGCTCTGCCAACATTATATAATCGTAAGTAAGTATATTATATAAACTACCTTCAGGTTGGCCCTCAATAGGCAGGGATGTCGTGATCAGCTACCACACTTTATCATGGTTTGTACAGAAAATGAGTTACTGTCAAGTCACGAGCAGCACACAATGTGCTGCAGGCACTTGCCAAGCCCAGCAGCCCTCCATAAAATGTGACTGTTCAGGTAAAATGTTTTCTAATTTAATGTTCTATTCAGATTTTGCAACCAAGAGAAGCTTCAGACATCTACTTCTCCTCACCCACCGATGCTTCAACAGTTAAGAGGTTTTGCCCGAAGCAGTGCCCTGAAAATTGTCTTCTGGTTATCCCCCATGAACTAAACATTTTCCCACGTCATTGTAACTCAAATCAAAACACCATGCTCTGAATTTGGGTACAGGTAGGGTAAATGCAAGCAGGCTTTTTCCACTGAGGTTGAATGAGACTAGAACTAGAGGTCATGGGTTAAGATTGAAAGGTAAATGTTTAAGGGGATCTCCTTCACAGGGTGGTGAGAGATTGGAACGAGCTGCCAGTGGAAATGGTGGATGCGGGTTTGATCGCAACATTTAAGCAAAATTTGGTAGGTGCATGGGTGGGAGGTGTACGGCCAGTGGGACGAGGCATAATAACAGTTCAGCATGGAATAGATAGGCAAAAGGGCCCGTTTCTATGCTGTAGCATTCTGTAAGTTTGCAAAGCTCCAGGTCGGGTGGCCCAGTAGTGTAGTGATTAGCACGTTCTACAGTACGGGTGCCCCGGATTCAATTCCCAGTGTTGCCTGAAAGGAGGTTGTACGTTCTGCCCATGATGGTGTGGGATTCCTCAGGTGCTCCGATGTCTTTGCGTAGCCCAAAGAGGTACCGGATGGTGAAGTGTAATTCATTCCGTGATTAGGCCAGAATTAAATCAGGGGTTGCTGAATGGTGTGGCTCAAAGGGCCAGAAGGGCCCATTCTGTACAAAATCTCAACTAATCAATAAACAAACACAAATCTACAACCCAAGAATCAGTGGAACAATGCTTGTTCTTACAATGATTTACAAATTAGGAAGAAATTAAATGTAAAGCAGAGCAGCAAATTGTTGCAGCTGAGAACATGAACCACAAACTTACCTTCGCAGTGTTACCAAACCACCCCGAGAGCATCTGCAGAGATTTGACTGTTCTATCCCTCCTGTTGTTGGACTCCTGCAACATCCTGTCTCTCCGCTCAATAAACTGATCGAACATCGTGTCCGAGCTGTGCACGCTCTCATACGGGCCGTAGACAGAGCTCAAAGTGCAAGTTAAACACTAGTGACAGATACACAGGAGTTATTACACTACAGTCATCAATTTCACACCTCTGTTTTTACTCAAAAGAACAACAGACTACTTTGGAAAATATATGACCTCAACTATTAAAAAGCAAGCATGTAACCTTCAATTTATCCCCTTATCTAAGAGATGTGCTGACATTGGAGAGGGTTCAGAGGAGGTTTACAAGAATGATCAGGAATGAAAGGGTTAACATGAGGAGCTTTTGATGGCTTCAGGCCCGTACATGCTGGAGTTTAGAAGAATGGGGGGGGGGGGGGGGGAGAAATCTCACTGAAAACAAGCAAATATTGAAAGGCTAGATAGATTGGACATGGAGAGGATATTTGCTATGGTGGGCAAGTCTAGGACCAGAGGACACAGCCTCAGAATCGAGGGACATGGAGCAGAGATGAGGAGGAATTTCCTTAGCCAGAGGATGGTGAATCTGTGGAATTCATTGCCATAGACGGCTATAGAGGTCAACTCATTAAATATATTTAAAGCAGAGGTTGATAGGTTCTTGATTAGCAGGGTGTCAAAGGTTATGGGGAGAAGGCTAGAGAATGGGGTTGAGGGGGATAATAAGTCAACCCTGATGGAAAGGCAAAGCAGATTCGATGGGCTGAATGGCCCGATTCTGCTCCTACATTGTGTGGTCTAAATAGACAACATTTTGGGCAGAGAACCTTCAACAGATCTCATGAGAATGGCAGTGCCTCACCAATTCAGTGGTTCAGCCCGCTACAACAGTACGTTTTATCACTCAAAGTTACACACACACAAAATGATGGAGAATTAAAATCTTTGGCCATCAGGAAATCTCACTTGCGGCAGATGGTGCAGAGATGCTCAATGAAGCAGCCCTCCAACTTATTCGGACGTCACTAATACAGAGAAGCCCACAGCGGGAGCACTGCACCTACAGACCACCCCAGCAGATTTACAGGTGAAGTGTCGCCTCACCTGGAAAGACCATTTGGGGTCCTGAATGGAGGTGAGGGAGGTGAGGGAGGTGGTGCATGGGCAGGTGCAGCACTATTATCACTTGCTTGTTGAGGTTTATGTAAGTACACGTAAACAATTGGCGAAGTTTCTGGTTTGCATACATTTTCCATTAACTGTCATAGTTGAGAGGTTAGAATCGCAGGCATTGTTGGTGACAGCACTGTGGTCCACAGGGAACCACCGGACAGGAAGGCGGGTCAGATTTTGTTTAATACTGAATTCTCAAACATTTAGTGCTAATACACTCAAACACCAAACTAATCTCAGATGGTGATGAGGCAGCGTACCGGAGTCAGATAGATCAGCTGGTTGGGTGGTGTTGAAACAACCTTGTACTCAACATCATTAAGCCCAAGGAATTGATTGTGAACCTCAGGAAGGGGAAGCTGTGAGAACACACACCAGTTGTCATTGTGAGGTTGGAGAGGGGTCAGCTGCAAGTTTATGGGTGTCAACATCTCTGAGGATCTACCCTGGGCCCAACATATTGACGCAATTACGAAGCTGGCACGACAGCAGCTATATTTCATTGGGAATTTGAGGAAATTTGGTAAGTTACCAAAGTCTCTCACAAACTTCTACAGATGTACCGTGGAGAGCATTCTAACTGGTTGTACCATCACCTGGTATAGAGCTGCCCGTGCACAGGACTGGAAAAAGCTACAGATGGCTGTAAACTCATGGACACTAGCTTCCCCAGCATTGAGGGCATCTTCAAAAGGCCATGCCTCAAAAATGGCATTCTTCACTGAAGACCCACACCACCCAGGACATGTCCTCTTCTCATTGCCACCATCAAGGAGGTACAGAAACCTGAAAACACACACTCAATGTTTCAGGAACAGCTTCTTCCCCTCTGCCATCAGATTTCTGAACGGACAATCAACTCATGAAGACTACCTCAGTGTTTGCTCTCTTTTTGCACTACTTCTTTAGTATGTCTTATTGCATCTTGTGCTGTAGATTTCTATCTTCTATCCACCTTACAGTAATTTTTTATGTATTACACCATACCGTCGCTACAAAGCAACAAATTTCATGACACGTCTGATAATAAACCTGATTCTGATCAAAGTTCCTTTTACATCTGCTCACGTCCCAAAGGGACCCAGTCCATCAACCTCAAGAAATACGTCACTTTATCACAGTGAACCGGAACTGGAGAATTCAGTAGGAATTGGAGCTTGTCCCACTTTCACTTAGAGAAGTCATCGCATTCCCACTGAAAGACACGATCAGCTCCTCACAGGAGACTCTGAGAAGGCTATTCTCATTAGCAGCTGGAAGGACACGAATGGCTTGTCACTGTGACAATCTAACCCAGTGTAGCTTTAGGTGCTGGGATTACCTCATTTCACTTCTGCAGGTCAAACCGTGTGGGGAAAATAAGAAAACAAGGAAATAAATTATCTCATCTTGCACTGTGCAATCCCTGAAACTGGTCTACTGTATTACATAAAACAGATATGTAATGCTGTCTTTCTCATTTACATGTTCACAGAACAAGACCAATGAAACTGATTGCAGTAACAATGACCATTTCCAATAACTGTTAAATTTGACTTTTACCTCACACAGAACTGAAAACTTAGCACTAAAATAATGTGATGGTTGAAAATATCTGAAACTCTGACCTTCAGAACGTTGACACGATCTCTGACGGGCACCACGTCAACTTCTGAGGTGAAATCCTGAGCTGCGGCATGAAGCTTGTTACGTATCTTATTACGCTTGTCGATGAGGTCATGTACTTCATCCTAATGATTGTAATTAAATTTCCACAAATTACTGCATGATACTCAATTACAGCAAACACTCACCACTGAACACAGGCTCAGTGATCAGCAAAACGTGGTTTTGTTAAGATACGAGACAGAAGATTCGGATATATTTGTCACCAGTACATCAAAACATAGTGAAATGTGTCATCTGCCACATTCTGGGGTCAATATAACCTGCCCACAATGCTCAGAACACAGAACACAACAAGCAACGGTGAAACAACCCCATTCCTCCCAGACAACAGGAATTCTGCAGATGCTGGGAATTCAAGCAACACACATAAAAGTTGCTGGTGAACGCAGCAGGCCAGGCAGCATCTGTAGGAAGAGGTGCGGTCGACGTTTCAGGCCGAGACCCTTCGTCAGGACTAACTGAAGGAAGAGTGAGTAAGGGATTTGAAAGTTGGAGGGGGAGGGGGAGATCCTGGATTTTGGATCTCCCCCTCCCCCTTTCAAATCCCTTACTCACTCTTCCTTCAGTTAGTCCTGACGAAGGGTCTCGGCCTGAAACGTCGACCGCACCTCTTCCTACAGATGCTGCCTGGCCTGCTGCATTCACCAGCAAGTTTGATGTGTGTTGCTCCCATTCCTCCCAGACTCTCTGATGACGTGATCCAATCACGTCCACATCGCTGGCCTTCAAATGCAGAGCAGAGACTTAAAATACAGCCTGTCCTCCAATTCCCTCACATCCCTGTCCTGAAACACGAAACTGACCCCTAACTTCCCCGTCTCCAAACTGTTCTCACAAATGTAAAAATGCCTCAGAAATAAAGTCCAAGCCGCCTGGCTTGCAGTTCAGAGATGCTCTGTTTCGCACTTCAGAGAAATTACGTGATTGTGCTGAATACTTCTTGCTTGCTGAGCTCCTGGTGTGAGGCTGCAGATCCAAGTTCATCATCTTTGCTAAAATCTGAATTTAATTGTTTACAAGTAGATTAAGCCAGGGATTTGGGACTCTCAGCTCCTTGGTGCGGTGACATCACGAGTGCTGGAACTGGAACTGCTGTCAGAATTCTGTGCAAACTGGAAGGTTGTGCGGAGGAGGCTGGAGATACTTGGGGACTGATGCGGCCATTGTGGCAGACGTGCCACGGAACAGACATACCATTGGCTGGCACTTTGTACATACAGGCCCTGGGCCTGACTCCTCCAACACAATTCCTGGGTGCGTCTTGTCTCACCAGATGTACAGAGCCACCAGAGATGCTAGCACACTGACATAAAGGTGAGTGGAAGTAACCGTTTGAACATCAACTCCAGTCTCACCAAGACTCATGGCAGTAGGTTACGCACGGGCAAGGAATGGTCGTCCTGTTTAGCATGACTGTGGTGCTAAATGACAGATCTAGAACAGATCTGTCACTTGAAAACTGAGTCATATGCGGCGCTGAGGCAGAGACCGCATCGTATCTCACACCCTACCATTACAGTCGCCAAGAAACCAATCCTGAACAAGTGAGGGCCGAAGGGTGCAGGCCTGGGACGGCATCACCACTAGTAGTAGTCAGCAGCCATCGATCCCAGGGGATCATGGGTTTGCGCCTCTGGTGGACTGTGTCCTCTCCAGGGTACAAACCTGGGAGGGAAGATTTGAAGAACCAGCTGTTGCCCCATACAGTGGGTTCCCCTCTCCAAGTCCCTGATGTAGTCTAATGGAAGGGCAAATGCCAATATAATTTAGCATCAGTGTCGTCACAGAGGTTGCCAGAGTGAAGTTGTAAACAACATCGAACTACCTTAGGGATCCCGGCTCCAGATTTCTTCCTCGGGGTTTACTCCCGAAGCCTTCCCCGTGGGTGGGTCTGGCCGCAAGGCAGCGAAGGTCTAAAAATCAGTTTTCCTTCCCCTGGGTGACCTGCCACCCAAGGCTGACGAGCCCCACAGCACAACTAAAGCGTTTCAAAACCAGCATTCAGTTTGGAAAAGCAAGCTTGGGCCCTGAAAGGGATAGATGAGCACAAGTTGCTATGAGCTGTAACACAAGCGACACAGAATAGAATCTGTTTGACAATTTTGGCGGGCAAGTGCTGATCCATTCCAGCAGATAAAATCATTAGACAAATCTTCATGCATCCGAAAGAACTGAACTGAAGGTGACCATAGACGGAAAGGATTAAATTGAAAGAACTAATTACTCTCCTTTTCATTTCTAAACAAAACCTCTTCATGGGGAATATCCAGAGAGTGGTGCTGGCAGACAAAAACATTCTGATTCAAATTCCAGAGGGGAAAAAATGTGTCATGTTCCAAGATGGAAATGTGAGGGGAAATTATCTTTTTTCCGTAGCTGCAATAAAGGAGATCTCTTCTCAGATGTGTCAAAATCTGGAGACAATTGTCAATGACAGATTCTTACACTAATTACCCTTCCAGTACAACACCATCCTGCATGGGCAAGCCCCTCCGCTTGTCCATCAACAACCACTCAGGGACCTTCTCATCAATGGACTGCACCAATTTTAAATTTTGTGGTGTTCGAAGATTCAATGCTTCAAAGTACAAAGTATGCATACAACCCTGAGATTCGACTTCCACAGGCAGTAACAAAACAAAGAAACACCATGGAACCCACTCAAAGAAAACATCAAACACTCAATGCACGAAAAAGCAAATCACGCAAACAGCAAAAAGCAAGTGAACAACACAGAGAATATCAAGTATCTAAATATTAAATGGGCCAGGAGTGTTCAGTTTAGTTCAGTTGAGACCCTAAGACTTAGGAGCAGAATTAAGCTCATCGAGTCTGCTCCATCATTTCATCATGCGCAATCCATTTTCCTTTTCAACCCCAATCTCCCGCCTTCTTCCCATAACCTTTCATGCCCTGACTAATCAAGAACCTATCAACTCCCACCTTAAATATACATAAAGACTTGGCCTTCACAGCTGCCTGTGACAATGAATTCCACAGATTCACCACTCCCCGGCTAAAGAAGTTCCTCCACATCTCTGTTCTAAACTGATGTTCCTCTATTCTGAGGCTGTATCTCTGGTCAGCCTCTCCCAGCAAAGGAACATTCTCTTCTCATCTACTCTCTCGAAGCCATTCAACATTTGATAGGTTTCAGTGAGGCCACCCCTCATTCTTTGGAATTCCAGTGAGAAGAGGCCCAGAGCTGTCAATCGCATCTCATACAATAAGCCTTTCATTGCCAGAATCATTCCTGAGAACCTCCTCTCAATCTTCTCCAATTTCAGCCCATCTTTTCTTAAGGGGCTCAAAACTGCACAGGTGACGCCTCATCAGTGTTTTACAAAGTCTCAGCATTATATCCTTGCTTTTATATTCTAGTCTTCTCCAAATGAATGCTAACATTGCATTTACCTTCCTTACCACCAATCAACCTGAAAATTAACCTTTAGGGAACTCTGCACAAGGACTCCTAAGTCACTTTGCACCTTGGATTTTTGAATTTTTTCTCCACTTAGAAAATAGTCTACACCTTTATTCCTTCTAACAACGTGCATGACCATATACTTTACCACTCTGCATTCCATTTGCAGCTTCTTTGCCCTTTCTCCTAATCTGTCCAAGGACTTCTACCATCTCCCAGCTTCAACATTACCCTTACGCCTCCACCTATTTCTGTATCATCTGCAAGCGTGGCCACAAAGCCACCAATATCACCCAATCATTAACATACAATGTAAAAGTAAGTGGTCCTAACACTGATCCCTGCAACACATCACTAGTCACCAGAAGCCAATCAGAAAAGGCTCATTTCTTCCCTCTCTCTGCCTCCTGCCAATCAGCCACTGCTTTATCCATGCTCGAATCTTTCCTGTAATACCATGGGCTCGTAGCTTGTTAAGCAGCCTCATGTGTGGCACCTTGTCAAAGGCCTTCTGAAAATCCAAGTACACAACATCAACCAATTCTCCTTTCTCTATCCTACTTATTACTTCCTCAAAGAATTCCAACAGATCTGTCAGGCAAGATTTTCCATTGAGATTTTCCCTGTGCTGACTAGGGCCAATTTTACTGTGTGCTCCGAGTACCCCAAAACACCACCTTAACAATAGACTCCAATATCTTCCCAGCCACTGAGGTCAGGCTAACTGGCCTATAATTTCCTTTCTTCAGTCTCCCTACCTTCTTGAAGACTGGAGTGACATTTGCAATTTTCCATTCCACCGGAACCATTCCAGAATCTAGTGATTGTTGAAAGCTCATTACTAATGGCTCCACAATCTTGGCAGTCACATCTTTTAGAACCCTGGGGTATAGTCCAACTGGTCCAGTGACTTATCAGCTTCCCAAGCACCTTCTTCCTAGTAATGGCAACTTCACATTCTTCTGCCCCCAACACACATTCACATACTGCTAATGTCTCCCATGAACAGTGAAGAATGGTGCAAAATACTTAAATTCATTCCATCTACCTGGTCCTTGTCTCCCATTACTACCTCTCCAGCATTGTTTTTCAGCAGTCCAATACCTACTCTTGTCTTTTTTACTCCTTATATGTCTTTAAAAAAACATCTGGGATCCTCTTTGATATGGTGGGTGAGCTTACATAGAACTGTACAGCACAACACAGGTCATTTGGCCCATAATGTTGTGCCGAACCAGCTAAAAAGCAAATCAAAAACACCCAAACACTAATCCCTCCTACCTACACCATGTCCATATCCCTCCACCTTCCTTACAATCACGTGCCTATCTACACATCTCTTAAAATCCTTCAATGTATTTGTCTCTACCACCATACCAGGCAGCATATTCCAGGCATCCACAATTCGGAATGAAAGCTTAGCACTCACTTCCCCTTTGAACCTATCTCCCCTCCTCTCACCTCCAATGCATGCCTTCTGGTATTAGACATTCCAACCCTGGGAAAACGATCCTCCCTGTCTACTCTATCTATCCCTTCATAATCTTATAATGATTAGCTCTCCCCTCAGCCTCCGGCTCTCCAGAAAAGAAAAAACAAGTTTATCTAGCATCGCTTGATAGCACACGCCCTTTAAACCAGGCACCATCCTGGTAAACTTCTTCTGCACCCTCTCCAAAGCTTCAACACCTTTCAATATGGAGACCAGAACTGTATATAATTCTCCAGATGTGCCTTAAAGTTGCAACATAACGTCATGATCTTTGAACTCAATGCCTCAACTAATTCCAACCCCCATTACCCTCGCCCCAACAGTATCCAAAGTGATAAAACTGTTGTTGAGGGGGTAGCCACTGTACTGACTCCCTTTCCCCCTCCTGTCACCCAGTTTCCTGTGTCCTGCACCTTGGGTGTAACTACCTCTCTATACGTCCAATCTATCACCCCTTCAGCCTCCCACATGATCCGGAGCTCATCCAGTTCCAGTTCCAACTCAACACGGATTATTGTTAGAAGCTGCCGCTGGATACACTTCTTGCAGTTGCAGTGGTGAGGGATACTGGAGGTCTCCCTGCCTTCCCGCATCCCGCAAGAGGATCATTTCTCTATCCTGCCTGTCATCACTATTGTCCTAGCTGAGCAAAGGAAAAAAACTTGAGCTTTTCTTTCCTTTGCCTTCTCTGAGTGAAGCCTCAGAGCTAAAGCCACTCTGACCATGTCCACTCAGAAGACAGCCATTGGAAGAGGACTCTGGTTTGGTGTTTAGTGTCCCCAGCTTTGGACCTGTGTTGGAGGACTCTGTGGTGTGACCTTTATTGTCTGGGGCTTTGGACTCATTTCAGACCATAAGGTATAGGAGCAGGGCGTAGTAGAACATTGACCAGCCACCAAAACAGACATGGAAAGATTGAGAGGAGGGGATTTCAATCAGGCCCACTGCCCGAGTTTAAAAAAGGCAGCAGCAAGCTGGTCACAGCAGCGTAATAGAGCTTTAACTAGTGACCAATAGGCATTTGCGATTGATGATCAGGAGCAGATTAAAGTGACCAAAAAGCATTTGAGATTGATGATCAGGAGAAGATTAAAGGAAGCAGCCAGCGTTGCAGTGGCTGTTGTCTGAGTGACTGTGCCAGTGGTGATCTCCAGGCTTTAGCTGTCTGAGGAGTAGGAGTGGAACTGGATGAACTCCGAATCATTTAGGAGGATGAGGGGGTGATAGACAGGACATATAGAGAGGGAGCTGCACTCAAGAAAACAAGAAACTAGGTGACAGACTGGAATGGGATAAGGGTTAAGGAGACATCTCAGAGCACTTCTGTGGCCAACTGCCTTAACAACAGGTATACCACTGGATACTGTCGAGGGGTGAGGGGGGAAAGAGATGAATGAACAGAAGAAAGTCACAGTGGTCAATTCTCCGGCACTGAATCTGCCTCTGTGACTCAGAAGGGAAGGGGTAAGAAGAAGTACACTGTGGTGAAAGAGGATGTATTAGTTAGGGAAATGGACAGGAGGTTATGTGGAAGGGAATGAAATTCCCAGATGGCAAGCTGCCTCCCAGGTGCCAGAGTCCAGGCTATCTTGGATCCAGTCCTCGTGATTCTTAAGTGAGAGGGTGAATAGCCAGAGGTCATGGTCCATGTAGGTACCAATAACACGAGTAGGATGAGTGACAAGGTTCTGCATGGGGAGTTCAGGGAATTAGGTGCTAAGTTAAGACAGGACCTCCAGGTTGTGATCTCAGGATTGTTACCCATGCCACGTCCTACCGAGGCCAGAACTAGGAAGATGATACAGTTTAATACATGGCTAAGGAGTTGGTGTAGGAGGGACAGTGTAAGATTTTTGGGTCATTGGGCTCTCTTCCAGAGAAGATGGGACCTGTACAGAAGGGACGATTTGCACCTGAACTGGACAGGACTAATACCCCAGCTGGAAGGTTTGTTAATGCTGCATGGTGGGGTTTAAACTAGAGTTGCAGGGGGAACCACAGTACCAGAACAGTTAATGGAGAGGCTGTGGAGACCTCAAAGTTTAGAATCAAAAGGTTGAGCATGGTGCGACTAGTGTCCTGGGCTGTGTATATTTCAATGCAAGAAGGATTGTAGGAGAGGTGGATGATGGTGTTGAAGATGAGGTAGATGGTTTACAAACAGAGATAATGTGTAGTGACGAAGGGCTGTTGATAGGGAAAAATTGCAGTCAACAGGATGAGTTGCAATGTAAAAAGCGGGCAGAATTGAAAAGGCTGGATTCAGGACTGAATGTCTTGCGCATGTACGTGCGCAGTACAATACACGGAATAAGGTCGATGAACTTGCAGCACAGTTGCAGATTGGCAGGGACGATGTTGTTGGCATCACTGAATCGTGGCTGAAAGATTATAGCTGGGAGCTTAATGTCCAATGATACAGATTATGTCGAAAAGGATAGGCAGGAAAGCCGGCGGGGGGGGCACGATGTGTCTCTGTTGGTAAGAAATGAAATCAAATCATTAGAAAGAGGTGATATAGGTGTTGAGTCATTGTGGATAGAACTAAGGAACTGCAAGGGTAAAAAGACCCTGATGGGAGTTATTTACAGATCCCCAAACAGGATGTGGCCTACAAATTACAATGGGAGATAGAAAATGCATGCCAAAATGGATCTCATGAGAGTAAGTTTGTTGCATGCCTAAGAAATGGCTTTTTAGAGCAGTTTGTCGTTGAGCCTAATATAGGATCAGCTATACTGGATTGGGTGTTATGTAATGAACCGGAGGCGATTAGGGAGCTTAAGGTAAGAGAACCCTTAGGAATCAGTGATCACAATATGATTGTATTCAACTTGAAATTCGATAGGGAGAAAGTAAAATCTGACATAGCAATATTTCAGTGGAGTAAGGGAAATTACAGTCGTATGAGAGAGGAGTTGGCCAAAGTAGCTACTTTGGAAGGAGCTGCTGGCAGGGATGTCAGCAGAGCAGCAACGGTGTGAGTTTCTGGGAAAAATGAGGAAGGTGCAGGACATGTGTATTCCAAAAATGAAGAAATACTCAAATGGTAAAAAAGTACAACCGTGGCTGACAAGGGACAAGAGAAGTCAAAGCTATTGTAAAAGCAAAAGATAGGGCATACAACAAAGCAAAAATTAGTGGGAAATAAGAGGATTGGGAAGTTTTTAAAAACCTACAGAGAGCAACTAGAAATCATTAGAAGGGAAAAGATGAAATATGAAAGCAAGCTAGCAAATAATATCAATATGGATAGTAAATTTTTTTCAAGCATGTTAAAAATAAAAGAGAAACTAGAGTGGATATAGGATCGCCAGAAAATGAGGCAGGAGAAATAATAACAGCTGATGAACTGAATTGAGTATTTTGCATCAGTCTTCACTGTGGAAGACACTAGCAGTATGCCCGATATTGTAGTGTGTGAAGGAAGAGAAGTGGGTGCAGTTACTGTTACAAGAGAGAAGGTGCTCAAAAAGCTGAAAAACCTAAAGCTACATAAGTCACCTGGACCAGAGGAACTGCACCCTAGGGTTCTGAATGAGGTAGCGTTAGAGATTGTGGTAGCAATAGAAATGATCTTTCAAAAATCATTGGACTCTGGCATAGTACCAGAGGACTGGAAAATTACAAATGTCACTCCACTCTTTAAGAAAGGTGGAAGGCAGCAGAAAGGAACTTATAGACCAGTTAGCCTGACCTCAGTGGCTGGGAAGATGTTGGAGTCAATTAGTAAGGATGAGGTGATGGAGTACTTGGTGACACAGCACAAGATAGTACAAAGACAGCATGGTTTCCTTCAGGGAAAATCCTGCCCGACAAACCTGCTGGAATTCTCTGAGGAGTTTACAAGTAGGATAGATAAAGGGGATGTAGTGGATGTTGTTATTTTGGACTTTTCAGAAGGCTTTTGACAAGGTGCCACACATGAGGCTGCTTATCAAGTTGAGAGCCCATGGTATTACAAGAGAGTTATTAACATGGTTGAGCATTGGGTGATTGGTAGGAGGCAGCCAGTGGGAATAAAAGGATGCTTTTCTGGTTGGCTGCCAGTGACTAGTGGTGGTGTTCCGCAGGGGTCAGTGTTGGGACCACTTCTTTTTATGCTGTATATAAATGATTCAGATGATGCAATAGGTAGCTTTGTTGCCAAGTTTTCAGTTGATATGAAGATTGGTGGAGGGGCAGGTAGTGTTGAGGAAACAGGTAGGATGCAGAAAGACTTAAGACAGATTGTAAGAATGCTAAGAAAGTGACAAATGAAATACAATGTTGGAAAATGCATGGTCTTGCACTTTGGAAGTGGAAATAAATGTGCAGACTATTTTCTAAATGGGGAGAAAATCCAGAAGTCTGAAATGCAGAGGGACTTGGGAGTCCTTGTGCAGAACACCCCGAAGGTTAACTTGCAGGTTGAGTCGGTGGTGAGGAAGGCAAATGCCATGTTAGCATTCATTTCAAGAGGTCTAGAATACAAGAAGAGGAATGTGATGCTGAGGCTTTATAAGGCACTGGTGAGGCCTCACCTTGAGTATTGTGAACAGTTTTGGGCCCCTCATTTTAGAAGACATGTGCTGGCATTGGAGAGGGTCCAGAGGAGGTTCACAAGGATGATTCCAGGAATGAAAGGGTTATCATACGAGGAACGTTTGATGGCTCTGGGTCTGTACTCGCTGGAATTCAGAAGGATGGGGGGGGGGGGGGATCTCATTGAAACCTTTTGAATGTTGAAAGGCCTAGACAGAGTAGATGTGGAAAGGATGGGGGGAGAGTCTAGGACAAGAGGGCACAGCCTCAGGATAGAGGGGAGCCCTTTCAAAACAGAGATGTGGAGCAACTTCTTTTGCCAAAGGGTGGTGAATTTGTGGAATTTGTTGCCACAGGCAGCTGTGGAGGTCAGGTCACTGGGTGTATTTAAGGCAGAGGTTGATAGGTTCTTGATTGGACATGACAACAAAGGCTACAGGGAGAAGGCTGGGAACTGGGGTTGGGAAGGAAATAGGGGGAAAAAAAGGATCTGTCAAGATTGAATGGCAGAGCAGACTCGATGGGCCAGATGGTCTAATTCTGCTCCTATGTCATAGTCTTACAGTCTAAAATGGCAACGTTACAATGGTCATGCAGGAATTCAATATGCAGGTAGATTGGGAAAATCAGGTTGGCGCTGGTTTACAGCAGAGCGAATTTCTAGAGTGCCTATGAGATGGATTTTTAGAGCAGCTCGTGGTTGAGCCCACTGGAGGACAGGCTATTCTGGATCGGGTGCCGTGCAATGAACTAGAATTGATGAGCCAGCTTAAGGTGAAAGAACCTGCAAGGCCCTCTTAGTGGACACTCCGGAAGACCATGAGAAGTCGGGATTACCTGCTGGGGTACTGGTGAGGCCCGAATTGCAGAAGGCCTCGGTTGTACTGGTGAGCAGGATGGCAGTGATTGTCAGGAACACTATGAAAAGGGAGGTCACCTTCAAGCGGGGGATGCCCCGGTACATCTTTTCCCAGTGACGGTAACGTCTAGCATCCTGATGAGACAAGCCGGGGAGAAACCCTCTGCAAAGAGGGGAAAGTTGACTGCCGAGTCATTCTACTTTGGAGACTCCCCGGTTCCTGCAGGTTGGAAGAGAAGGCTGGTAGAGGATGTTGAAGCTGGAAGGTGTCTTTTCCACTGATGAGTTTGATGTGGGTTGTTCCAAGAGCACTCGCCATACTATCCAGGTGACCGAGGACACCGCATTTAGAGAGAGGTTACGGTGACTGGCCCCTGCAGAGATGGAAGACGTTAGGTAGCATTTGCGTAAGTTGAAGGAAGCTGGAATCATCACTGAGTCCAGAAGCCCCTATGCGTCCCCAATAGTAGTGGCCAGAAAGAACGGGAAGGTACGGATGTGTGTGAACAGGCGTACTGCCCCCGACCAGTATATGGTCCCAAGGATCGAACAGGCACTGGCCTGTCTGGGTGATGTGACGTGGTTCAGTGTGCTGGACTTGGTGGAGTGGATATTACCAGATCCCCATGAGCTGACAAAGAGAAGACAGCATTTATATGCCCACTGGGACTCTTCCAGTTCGAAAGGCTGCCAGTGGCGTCTTGGGAGCCCCTGCAACCTCCCAGCATGTCATGGAGAAAACGGTGGAGGACATGAACTTGCTTGAGGTATTGGTGCACCTGGATGACCTCAGTGTTTGGGTCCACCTTGGACGAACATGACTCAAGGCTACTGAAGGTTCTAGGTTGCCTGAAAGCTCAAAGGTTAAAACTTTCCTTGGACAAGTGCCAGTTCTGCAAAATGTCTGTCAGCTACGTTGGGCACATAGTCTCACAGAATGGAGGAGCTACAGATCAGTCTAAGATAGAGGCATTGACTACATGACCAAGGCCCCAGACTGTGAGCACTTTGCACTGATTCCTTGGGTTCTGTGGTTACTATCAGAGGTTCGTGAAGAGCTACGTGAAAGTGAGTCACCCTTTGAATCAGCTTCTGGTGTGGTTACTCTCCCTTGGGGAAGAAAGGGAGGAAGACAGCAGGAGAGATTAAACTGACCTCCAGCCCCCGAGTGGGATACTGAATCAAAGGATGAGGAAATGGGGTGTGGAATAGTCTGCCTTTTGCTAACTCTCCACTGATTGAGGAAGAGATTCCCAACCCTTCTCATGCTGAGTCAGGTGAAATCGGGGGGGGGGGGGGGCGGGGTGCTATCTGTGGACAGCCTGGGTTTCAGTGGGATCCTGCAAGGGATGAAGTGGGGCTCAGCCAAGGGACAGGGGGTCTGAGTTACAGGAGGGCACGAGTGATAGAGTGGGGGGAGGCCTCGCCAGGTAGACCAGAAATATCCCCAGTAGTGTTGAAACATGAAGTAGATGAGGGGGTACGGAGGTCTCAAAGAATCAGGAGACCACCAGATAGGCTGGCCTACGTAGCACCGTGGGAACAAGGGTGTGGCCACTATCACTTTGGGGAGCTATGTCGCTGCCTTTTACACCTAGGTTGGACTTTGTGTTTTGCAGGAAGTGTTGGCAAATTATCTCAACGTCATGAGGACATGCCTAAATTTGATGGGGGGGAAGAGTGTAACGCACTGTAAGGTTTCACTCCTAATGTAATGGTTTCTCTGTAAGGTTTCATTGCTAATGTAATGGTTTTTCTGTAGCAGCAGTGTTTGGGTTATGGCTAGAGATAATGGGGCTTTGGAATGAGTGCTGTCCAGTGAAGGGAGTGTTTTTTCTTGTTGTGTGGGCATGTGGCCAAGTGGTTAAGGCATTCGACTAGCGACCTGAAGGTCGTGAGTTCGAGCCCCAGCCGAGGGAACGTGTTGTGTCCTTGAGCAAGGCACTTAATCATACGTTGCTCTGCGACGACACTGGTGCCAAGCTGTATGGGTCCTAATGCCCTTCCCTTGGACAATATTGGTGTCGTGGAGAGGGGAGACTTGCAGCATGGGCAACTGCCGGTCTTCCATACAACCTTGCCCAGGCCTATGCCCTGGAGAGTGAAGACTTTCCAGACACAGATCCATGGTCTCACAAGACTAACGGATGCCTTTAATTAAAAGTGCCTGAGAACGAGGTGATCTAGGTCTTTTGTTGGTGAGAGATGAAGAGAGAAAACGCCAGAAAGAAGTCATAGACAGCAGAACAGAGTGGGGCTGGGAGTCGATGAAGCCCGGGGAAATCGATGGAGGACCAACGGAAAGGAAGCCATGAGCTCTGACTTGTGCACATTAGACTGTTCATTAAAATGAGCCCTTTGCTTTTTGTTTTTCTTTACTAACCCTTTAGTCAAATTAAGAATTAAAGAGCTAAATTGTTTAATTGCGTATGGTGTACTGTCAGCTATTTCGGGGTACTGATCTGTAACAGGGGAACAGATCACACAGCACCCACACAAACATGGAGTTTTGCACCTCAGATTTCAGACGTTTGGCGGGGCCAGAGACTGGCTTCCCTAGACTAACACCGCTTACCGAACCGGAGGGTTACAGACCCTTAGGGGAAAATGGCCATAATATGATCAAATTCATGCTGAAATTTGAGAATGTCAGATGTATCAGTATTACAGTGGAGTAAAGGGAATTACAGAGCCATGAGAGAGGAATTGGCCAGAACTGATTGAAAAAGAATAATGGCAGGGATGATGGCAGAGCAGCAATGAATGGAATTTCTGGAAGCAATTTGGAAGACACAAGATGTATACATCCCAAAGAGGAAGAAGTATTCCAAAGGAAAGTTGACAAATTCATGGCTAACAAGAGAAGTCATAGCTAACATAAAAGCCAAAAATAAGGCATATAATAGAGCAAAGATTAGTGGGAAGTTAGAGGATTTGGAAGCTTTGAAAACCAACAGAAGGCAACTAAAAAGTCATTAAGGTAAAGATGGAATATGAAAATAAGCTAGCCAATAACATTAAAGAGAATACCAAAAGTTTCTTCAGTGGCATAGCGTGTAAAAAAGAGGTGAGAGTAGATATCGGACCACTGAAAAACGATTACAGGTGGTAATGGGGGACAACAAAATGGTAGATAAACTGATTAAGTATTTTGTACCAGTCTTCACTGTGGAAAAGACTAGCAGTATAGTGGAAGCTCCAGGCGTCAGGGATCATGAAGTGTGTGTGAAGTTACCAAAACTGGAGAGAAGGTTCTTGGGAAACTGGAAGGTCTGAAGGTAGATGAGCCTCCTGGATCAGATGGTGTACACCCCAGGGTTCTGCAAGAGGTGGCTGAAGAGATGCTGGAGGCATTAATGATCTTTCAAGAATCACTAGTTTCTGGAATGGTTCCAGAGCACTGTAAAATTGCAAATATCACTCCACTCTTCAAGAAGGGAGAGAGGCAGGAGAAAGGAAACTTAGGCCAGTTAGTCTGACTTCAGTGGTTGGGAAGATATTGGAGTGATTATCAAGGATGAGGTTTCAGGATACTTGGAGGCACATGGTAAAATAGGCTGTAGTCAGCATGGTTTCCTCAAGGGAAAATCTTGCCTGACAAATCAGTTGGAATTCTTTGAAGTAGTAGCGAGCAGAGTAGACAAAAGGAGAATTGGTCAATGTTGTGTACTTAGATTTTCAGAAGGCCTTTGACAAGGTGCAACACATGGGGCTGCTTAACAAGCCACAAGCCCATGGTCAACAGGAAAGATTCTAGCATGGATAAAGCAGAGGATGACTGGCAGGAGGCAAAGAGTGGGAATAAAGGGAGCTTCTTCTGGCTGGCTGCCGGTGACGAGTGGTGTTGCATAGGGATCTGTGTTGGAACCGATTCTTTTTACATTATATGTCACTGATTTGAATGATGAAATTGATGGCTTTGTTGCAGAGTTTGCAGATGATATGAAGATAGCTGGAGGGGGAGGCAGTTTTGGGGAAGTAGAGAGGCTAGAGTATTTAGACAAATTAGGAGAATGGCAGATGGAATAATGTTGGGAAGTGTATGACTATGCACTTCTGTATATGAAATGAAAGGGTGAATGAAAGGATGAAGAAAACAGAGTAGCTTTGGGCCTGTTATCTCAGAAAGGATATAATGACATTGGAAAGGGTTCAAAGGAGGTTCACAAAAATGATTCCAGGACCAAATGGCTTGTCATATGAAGAGCATTTGATGACTCTGGGCCTGTATTCACTAGAATTCAGAAGAATGAGGGGTGTCCTTATTGAAATCTATCAAGTGGTGAAAGGGCTAGATAGAGTGGATGTGGGGAGGATGTTTCCTATGGTGAGAGAGTCTAAGACCAGAGGACACAGCCTCAGAATAGAGGGGTGTCCTTTTAGAATGGAGATGAGGAGGAATTTCTTTAGCCAGAGAGTGGTGAATCTGTGGGATTCTTTGCCACAGACAGCTGTGGAGGCCAAGTCTTTATGTATATCTAAGGCAGAGGATGATCAATTCTCGACGGGTCAAAGCATCAGGGGCTACGGGGAGAATGCAGGAGATTGGAGCCAAGAGGAAAATTGGATCAGCCTTGATGAAATGGCAGAGCAGACTCGATGGGCCAAATGCTGCTCCTATATCTTATGGTCACAAGACCAAAACCACAGACACTAAACATGAAACTGCAGAGTCCTCCAAAAAAAGTTCACACCCACAAGCCACACCGATCAATTCTTGCAGCAGAGACCCCAGCACTTCCTCTGGCAGCCGCGAGTGGAGAAAGGAAAGGATTATAGGCCAGTTAGCCCAACTTCAGAGTCGAGAACATGTTGGAGTCTGTTATTAAGGATGAGGTTTTGGGCTACTTGGAGACCAATGATAAAATAAGTCAAACTCAGCATGGTTTCTGTCAAGGAAAATCTGCCTGACAAATCTGTTAGTTCTCTGAGGAAGTAACAAGCAGGGTGGACAAAGGAGAGCCAGTGGATGTCATTTACTTAGATTTTCAGAAAGTGTTTGATAAGATGCCACACACAAGACTGCTTAACAAGATAAAATCCTATGGTGAAGTCCTGTCGAAGGGGTTCCACCTGAAACATCGACTGTACCTTTGTCCATAGATGCTGCCTAGCCTGCTGAGTTCCTCCAGCATTTTGTGTGTTGCTCAGATTTCCAGCATCTGCAGATCTTCTCTTGTCTATGGTGTTACAGGTAATGTTCTGGCATGGATAGAGGAATGGCTGACAGGCAGGAAGCAGCAAGTGGGAATAAAAGGGCCTTTTCTGGTTGGCTGCCGGTGACTAGTGGTGTTCCTCAGGGGTCAGTATTGGGACCACTACTTTTCACATTGTTTGTCAATGTTTGGATAATGGAATTGATGGCTTTGTGGTAAAGCTTGCAGATGATATGAAGATAGGTGGAGGAGTAGGTAGTGCTGAGGAAGCAAGGCAATTGCAGCAGAACTTAAACAAATTGGAAGAATGGGCAAAAAAATAGCAGATGGAATACAGTGTTGGGAAATGTGTGATAATGCATTTTAGTAAAAGGAACAATAGTGCAGACTATTATCTAAATGGCAAGGAAGTTCAAACATCAGTGGTGCCGAGGGACTTAAGAGTCCTTGTGCAAGACCCCCAGAAGGTCAATTTACAGGTACTACTACTACGTCAACTCAGGCCTAGGGGGCCAGTGTCGGGCACGATGATGGACTCTTCACTTCTCCCTCTCCCTCATCAGTGTGTTCAGTTCATCTACATTAGCCGCGCCGCTGTCTTCTAGGAGCGTGTTGACCATAGTCTTGGGAGGGCGCCCAGGGTTCATCCTCCCGTGCTTGGGCTCCCATGTGATGACTAGGCTGGCAGGTAGCTCGGGGTGGTGTAGACAGTGCCCCGCTAGTTGCAGTCTTCTCGCCTCGATTTTAGTGGTGAGCATCGGTAGGTTGTTATAGAGCTCGACGTTCGTCATGTGCTGTTGCCAACCCACGTCAAGAGCCATCCGGAGCATTCGTGTACAGCAACCATCTAGACACTTCCGCATCATCTTGGTGAGTGTCCACATCTTGCAGCCATACGTGAGAATGGACTCTATGACTGCTATGAATATCCTCTTTTTAAGCCCTCTGGTCAGGTTCGACTTCCAGATTTCCTTCATGTCGTTCATAGCCCTCCACGCCAGCGCCTCCTGTATCTTTATGTCCTTCTCCGAACTCATCATTCTTGACCCGAGGTACTTGTAGTCAAAGACTTTCTTAATGGTATCATTCTCTATGGTCTTGAGAGTACCTTCATTGCAGTTAAACACCATGTACTCTGTCTTTTTAGCGTTTAGATGAAGCCCAACTTCATTGCACTCAGTTTCCACTTTTGTCAGTAGCTGCTGTGCTTCCTCCATCTGGTCAGAGAGCAGGACTATGTCATCTGCAAAATCGAGATCTGTGAGCATAACTCGTCTGACCCTTTCGGTTCGCCCTGGTTTTATGGTAAAACCAAGCTTGTCATGATCTTTGGTAGCTTGACGCAGAGTGTAATCAAGGACGATTATAAAGATTTACAGGTAGACTCTGTGGTAAAAAAGGCAATTGCAATGTTGGCGTTTATTTGAAGGGGAATAGAATATAAAACCGAAGAGATAGTGCTGAACAACAGAAAATCTGCAGATACTGGCAATGCAAGCAATACACACAAAATGCTCAAGGAACTCAGCAGGTCAGGCAGCATCTATGGAAAAAAAGTACAGATAACATTTCAGGCTGAAACAATTCAGCAGGACTAGAGGGGAAAAACAAGGAGTAGATTTGAAAGGTGGGGGAGTGGACAGAGAAACGCAAAGTGATAGGTGAAACCGGGAGGGGGAGGGATGAAGGAAAGAACTGGGAAGTTGATTGGTGAAAAATACAGGGCTGAAGAAGGGGGAGTTCGAAAGGAGAGACCACAAGGCTGTGGAAGGCAGAAAGGGTGGGGAGCAGCACCAGAGGGAGGCGATGGACAGGCAAGGAGATATGGTGAGAGAGGGTAAAGGGGATGGGGAATGGTGAAGGGGATGGGGCGGGGGGAATTACCAGAAGTTTGAGAAATTGATGCTCATGCCATCAGATTGGAGGCTACCCGGACGGAACTCAAGCTGTTATTCTTCCAACCTGAGTGTGGGCTCATCGCGACAGTAGAGGCGGCCATGGATTGACATATCGGAATGGGAACGGGAAGTGGATTTTAAAATGGGCAGCCACTGGGAGATCCTGCTTCCAGTGCCACTCGAAATGGTCACCCAGTCTACATCGGGTCTCACCGATACACAGGATCCTACACTGGGAGCACCAGACACAGTATACAACCCCAACAGACTCACAGGTGAAGTGTTGCCTCACCTGGAAGGACGGTTTTGGTAGTGAGGGAGGAGGTGTACAGGCAGGTGTAGCACTTGTTCCATTTTCAAGGATAAGTGCTAAGAGGGAGATCAGTGGGGAGGGACAAATGGACAAGGGTGTCGCGTAGGGAGCAGAAAGGGGTGGGGGGCAGATGTGCCTGGTGGTGGGATCCTGTTGGAGGTGGCGGAAGTTTCAGAGAATTATGTGCTGGACGCCGGGGTTGGTGGGGTGTTGGGTGAGGACAAGAGGAACCCTATCCCTGGGTAGGGTGGCAGAGGATGGGGTAAGAGCAGACAAACGTGAGATGGAAGAGATGCGGTTGGAGGGCAATGTTGATGGTGGAGGAAGGGAAGCCCCTTTCTTTGAAAAAGGAGGACATCTCCTTCATTCTAGAATGAAAAACTTCATCCTGAGAGCAGATGCTATGGAGACAGAGGAATTGAGAGAAGGGGATGGTCTTTTTATAAGTAACAGGGTGGGAAGAGGTATAGTTCAGGTAGCTGTGAGAGTCCATGGGTTTATAATAGAAATCAGTAGATTGTCTCTCTCGCTCTGGAGATAGCCTATGAGATCAAACAAAGGGACAGAAGTGTCAGATATGGACTGAGTAAATTTGAGGGCAGGGTGGAAGCTGGAAGCAAAGTTGATGAAGTCGACGAGCTGGGCATGGGTGCAGGAAGCATCACCAATGGAGTCACCACAGCATAATGCAGGATGTAGCACAATGTTGAGGCTTCATAAGACAGTAGTCAGGCCGCACTTGGGAGTATCGCCAACAGCTTTAGGTCCCATATCTCAGAAAGGATGTATTGTCATTGGAGGGAGTCCAGAGGAGGTTCATGAGGATGATTCCAGGAATAAAAGGGATTAACATACGTTTAGCAGCTTTGGGTCTGTACTCACTGGAATTTAGAAGAATGCAACGGCAGGGGGTGGGATCCCATTGAAACCTACCGAACGTTAAAAGGACTAGATAGGGTGGATGTGGAGAGAATGCTTCCTAAGGTAATGCTATGCAGAACTAGAGGGCACAGCCTCAAAATTAAGCGCGACCCTTTGGAACAGAGGTAAGGAGGAATTTTTTTTTAGGCCAGAGAGTGGTGAACCTGTGGAATACTCTGCCACACACTGAGATGGAGGCCAAGTCCATGCATATATTTAAGGCGGAAGCTAATCGTTTCCTGATCAGTCAGGGCATCAAAGGATATGGTGAGAATGCAGGTGTGTTGACTGGGATCCGGGATCAGCCATAATGGAACGGCGGAGCAGAATCAATGGGCCGGCGGAGCAGAATCAATGGGCTGAGTGGCCACCTGCTTGCCTTCCAATCTCAACCCGATCGATTTCAATTTTGCTCGACGCTTTAACAAGCAATGAGTAAGGAGCAGGTGATGAGTGTGTGCTCCACCACTGGCCCGCACATTCTGCTGTCAACCTCGCCGAACTTGCCCGGAGAAAGCATAAGTGCCAGATCGCCAGTCAGCCCAGACACAGCACCAAAATGTAACTGCACACAGTTCAGTGAACTGTCCTGCAGAACGTCACTGCTGGTCACAGGCACCATCGTGAGATGCAACAGACCGAAAACTTAAGTTGTTCTGTCCTCAGAACATATATTTATTGTGATACAGTGCAGAACAAGCCCAGCAATCACGAGTGAACCCTAGCCTAACACAGAACAACTTACAATGACCAATTAACCCATCAACTGCTACGTCTTTGGACTGGGAGCAAACTGGAGTACCTAGAGGAAACCCACGCAATCATGGGGAGAACGTACAAACTCCTTACAGACAGCGGTAGGAAGTTCTCCCCAAGGAGCGAATTACAGGACCATTGTTTTGACATTTCCTTGAGGTGGTCTGCAGTTCAAAGCAGAGACAGGGTAGATGTGCTAGGAGATCATCTGTAGCCACATCTCCCATTGCTACCCTCTATCACTGCTCATTGTATAAACAGGAGTAATTTGCAGAGTGCAGGGACAAGAGACTTCAAGTCAAGTCACTTTTTATTGTCATTTCAACCATAACTGCTGGCACAGAACACAGTAAAAATGAGAAAACGTTTTCCAGGACCATGGTGCTACATGAAACAATACAAAAACTACACTGAACTACGTAAGAAAAAACACAAAAACTACACTAGACTACAGTCCTATCCAGAACTGCATAAAGTGCACAAAACAGTGCAGGCATTACAATAAATAATAAACAAGACAATAGGCACAGTACAGGGCAGTAGGTTGGTGTCAGTCCAGGCTCTGGGTATTGAGGAGTCTGATGGCTTGGGGGAAGAAACTGTTACATAGTCTGGTCGTGAGAGCCCCAATGCTTCGGTGCCTTTTGCCAGATGGCAGGAGGGGGAAGAGTTTGTATGAGGGGTGTGTGGGGTCCTTCATAATGCTGTTTGCTTTGCGGATGCAGCGTGTGGTGTAAATGTCTGTGATGGCGGGAACAGAGACCCCGATGATCTTCTCAGCTGACCTCACTATCCACTGCAGGGTCTTGCGATCCAAGATGGTGCAATTTCCGAACCAGGCAGTGATGCAGCTGCTCAGGATGCTCTCGATACAACCTCTGTAGAATGTGCTGAGGATGGGGGCGTCCTTAACACTGGTCACAAGTGTTTATAGATAAAGTGAAAGTGGAACAACAGCTGAGCTGTGAGATCTAACAAGCATCTGATTTGATTGCTTTTTAAAAGTTATTTCCCTTCTCTGTCCAAGATGATTGTAGATTGGGTGTGCAAAATAATCTGGACAGGGACCAAGTGGATCAATCATATTGCTGCCTGCACCCTAGGATTCAAAAAGAATTTTCACTGTACATACAACAGCATATCAACAAAATAATCTTTCTGAAATGGATGTTTTTGACAGTACCACTATGACAGATCAACCAAGAAATAAACGGTGGATTAATGCAGTAGGTTACAATAATTCATCACCATATTCTATCAAAGTAGTATACCATCACCTCACTAGCAAAAATAAATGTCCATCTTACCAGTGAATTGCATTTCTGAAGTGTTTCTTGAGCAAAGTTGTATTCATGCCAAATATTTTCAAGATGCTTCATTGAGTGTGGCATATGAATACGACCCTCAGTCGCGACCTTCATTGCATGGACAAGGTCATTTCCAAATCGATCTGCATTTAACTCACTCCTGCAAATCAAACAACAATGTAGTGCGATCTTCACTTAATAGCATAGGGAGCTCTCCAAGAAGTAAACATGATAAAAGTGGCCACTTTATTAGGTACACCTCAACACTATGCAAATATCTAATCAGCCAATCACGTGGCAGCACCTCAATGCATAAAAGCATGCAGACATGATCAAGAGGTTCAAACACCAGAACAGGGTTAAAATGACTTTGACAGTGGAATGATTGTTGGTGCCAGATGGGGTGGTTTGGGTATCTCAAACCGATCTCCTGGGATTTTCACATACAAGTCTCTAGAGTTTACCGAGGGAAAACATCCAGTGAGTGGCAGTTCTGTGGGCAAAAACGCCTGTTAATGAAAGAGGTCAGAGGAGAATGGCCGGACTGGTTCATCATGGCAGGAGGGTGACAGTAACTGAAATAACCAGGCATTACAACAGTGGCATGCAGGAGACCATCTCTGAACGCACAATACGTCGCACCTTGATATGGATGAGTTACAGCCACAGAGGACCACACCGGGTTCCACTCCTGTACTTAATAAAATACCACGGAGCGTACATTTCATAAACTCTTGTGTCTGATGGAAGTGCAGAGATATTAATGTTTAACTGAGTACAATAGTTATCGATACTGAAGTTGCACAACTTTTGCAATGAAAACTGATCCATATTTGCTTCATCTCTCCTACCTGTCATAAATACCATGAACCAATCAATTACCCAATTAAATTTCAGCACTGGCAACCACCAATTAAACAATTTGGCTCAATCAGAAGAAAATTCTCGATTTCACTGCTGAACAGCACTGACCTGGCACGTGGACAGTGCCTCTGATGCAGCAGAACATCCTGATGCGTTTGATAAGCCTTTCAGAGTGCCAAATTTATAAAACGCCACATTACACTGCAAACAAACATCAAGTAATAAAAGCCACAAGGGATGAAGTTCACATCAGAGTGCCTGCGCTCGGGAAGAAGAGTGAAGAACTGGTCTCGGAACTGCAGATTTTCAGAATTGTAATCAGAATCAGCTTTATTATCACTGAAGTGATAATAATACAAGCGACTGGGCTTGTATACTCTGCAATTTAGAAGGCTGAGAGGGGATCTTAATGAAACATATAAGATTATTAAGGGATTGGACACGCTGGAGGCAGGAAGCATGTTCCCGATGATGGGTGAGTCCAGAACCAGAGGCCACAGTTTAAGAATTAGGGGTAGGCCACTTAGAACAGAGTTGAGGAAAAACTTTTTCACCCAGAGAGTGGTGGATATGTGGAATGCTCTGCCCCAGAAGGCTGTGGAGGTCAAGTCTCTGGACGCTTTCAAGAAAGAGATGGATAGAGCCCTTAAAGATAGCGGAATCAAAGGTTATGGGGATAAGGCAGGAACTGGATACTGATTGTGGATGATCCATGATCACAGTGAATGGAGGTGCTGGTTCCAAGGGCCAAATGGCCTACTTCTGCACCTATTGTCTGTTGTCTACATCATTAAATTGTTTGCAGCAGCAATTATAGTGCAATACACAAAAATTATTATAAATTACAATAAAAATATAACAAGAGTGTAAAATTGTGAGGGATGGTTCATAAACTATTCAGAAATTGGATAGTAAAGGGGAAGAAGCTGTTCCTAAGATAATGAGTGTCTCTCTTCAGGCTCCTGTACCTCCTCGCTGATGGCAGTAATCATAGGGCATGTCCTGGATGCTGCAAGTCCTGTTTGATGGATTCCATCTTCTTTAGGCACTGCCTCTCGAAGACGTTCTCACTGCTGGGGTGGGCTGTGTCCATGATGGATTTGGCCAAGTCCGTAACCCTCAGCGGTTTGTTGTGATCCGACATTGGGGGCTCCATACCAGTCAGAAGGCTTGCTTGAGTAGTTGATGACATACCAAATCTCTCCAAACTCCGAATGAGGTATAGCCACTGGCATGCCTTCTTCATAATTTCACCAATATGTTGGGCCCAGGACAGAACCAGTGATGCTGACACCCAGGAACTTGAAGCTGCTCACCCTTTTCACTGCTGACTCCACCAAGACAACTGCTGTGTGTTCTCCCGATTTCCCATTCCTTTTGCAGATAGCACCAGTTAGTCATAGAGTCATAGAGCACTAAAGCACAGAAGCAAGCTTTTTGTCCCTTCTAGTCCATGCTAATCTATTATTCTGCCAACTCCCATCCAGCACAGCCCTTCATACACCTCCCTATCCATCTTCCCATGCAAACTTTTCCTAAATGTTGAAATTGAACCCACATCCAACAATTCCCCAGGCAGCTTGTGCACACTCTTGACACCTTCTGAATGAAGTAGTTATTCTGGAAATGAAAGAATTGCCAACACTTGGTTTCAAACAGTTCTTAGAAGATATCAGCTCCTTCCTTCTTTCCCGCCTCTTTCACCTCAGACAGTTGAGGAAGTCTGGTATGGGCCCCCAGATCCTAAGAACTTTCTACAGGGGCACAATTGAGAGCATCCTGACTGGCTGCATCACTGCCTGGTATGGGAACTGTATCTCCCTTACTCACAGGACTCTGCAGAGAGTGGTGCAGACAGCCCAGCGCATCTGTAGTTCTGAACTTCCCATGATTCAGGACATTTACAAAGACAGGTGTGTAAAAAGGGCCTAAAGGATCACTGGGGACCTGAGTCACCACAACCACAAACTGTTCCAGCTGCTACCATCCAGGAAATGGTACCGCAGCATAAAAGCCAGGACCAGCAGGCTCCAGGACAGCTTCTCCCACCAGGCCATCAGAATGATGAACTCACGCTGATTTGAGTGTATTTCTATGTTACATTGACTGTTCTATTTATTATAAATTACTAAGATTGCACATTTAGACTGAGACGTAACAAAGATTTCTACTCCTCATGTATGTGAAGGACATAAGAAATAAAGTTAATTCAATTGGTGCTAATTATTCCAAGACAATAAATGCCCAAGCACTGATCAGTCAGTATCAACAAGGCTGAATTCACAACTTTAATTCATTGGAATTGGAGAAGGTATGCTGCAGACAGACTAAAGAAGGCCTTACGACATAGAAGCAGAATTAGGCCTACCAAGTCTGCTCCACCATTTCCCCCCCACCCCGAATCTCCTGCCTTTGCCACACAACCTTTCACGCCCAGACTAACCACAAACCTATCAACCTCTGCTTTAAATACACCCACTGACTTAACCTCCACAGCTGCCAGCGGCAACAAATTCCAGAATCATCAGCTTCTGGCTAAAAAAATTCTTCACTTCAGCCCTAAATGGATATTCCCACTATTTTAAAGCTGGGCCCTCTGGTTCTAGACTCTTCCGCCATAGGAAACACCTCTCCACATCCACTCTATCTCAGCTTTTCAACATTTGAAAGGTTTCTGTCAGATTCACCCCACACCCCTCCACCCAATTGTTCCCAGCTCCAGTAAGTACAGGCCCAGAGCCATCAGATGCTCCTCATGCGATAAGCTTTTAACTCCAGGAATCATTCTTGTGAACCTCCTCTGGACCCTCTCCAAGGTCAGCACATCCTTTCTTAGACAAGGGGCCCAAAACTGCTCACAGTACTCCAAGTGAGGCCTCACCCGTGCTTTATAAAGCCTCCACATTACGCCTCATTTTCGTAAAACTGTATCATTAATAGCTAGGGTTGGAAAGAACATCTTTTACAATGAACACCGAATGAAAAATTTAACTTAAAATGACGAGATTAATATAATGAAAATCTGAGGATGTTAAGCAGGTTGCTGCCTAATTGAACTACTTAGACTCTGAATGAATTAGGTTTAGTACCAGAAATAACTATTTTCATTAGGTTATCTGTTAGCTGCTGGTTTAGAAAAAAAATCATAATTATAACCCAAGAATGGAAGGATTTGGTTTATTCAGACATTAAAAAAACACCCAGAAAATGGCATAAAACATCACAGCACAGTACAGGGCCTTCAGCCCACAACGCTGAGCCAATGTTTTAACCTACTCCAGCATCAATGTAACCCTTCCTTCCTGCATAGCCCTCCGTTTTTCTGTTGTTCAAGTGCCTATTTAAGTTTCTTAAAAGTCCCTAATGCATCTGCCTCTATCACCAACCACGGCAGGGCACTCCACGTACCCACTAGTAAATGTTACCTCTAACACAACTCCATACTTTCCTACAACCACTTTAAAATTATATCCCCTTATGTTAGACATTCCACCCTGGGGAAAAGTCTCTGCTGTCCACTCGATCCATGTCTCTTATCATCTTGTACACAAACCTGCTTGCAGAATGACAAGGAATTTATTGATGTATAGTCACATTTAGTGGAACATAATACTGATCAGATGTTTACGAACAGCATCAGTGACTGCATGCTAGATGCATGGAGAAGAAAGACATGACTGCACACGAGGTGTTTGGAGAACAGCGTCTGTGCAATTTGTGCATTGTCAGCACCGGTAAACAAAAATAAATGACATAACAATATTACTAAAATTGCATTTGAAACCTGCTAAGGTAACGTCTTACCTAACCTGTTTCAGTTTTTGAACTTTCTCTGCCAAACATTTGAGCTTCATTTCAATGTCATGGTTTTGTTCATCCAACAACTTCAACTCTGTCCCTTGATGCCATTTTAATTCTTCTTCCATTTTCTGAATGAGTTTAAAAAAAGATAGAGTACTTTAAATCTCTACTATTGTTGCAAAAACATAATATTTAGCATTAAATTGAAAAAGGAAATTTTAAGTAAGCTCCTTCTATCTCACAAACAGTCTACCATCGGAATGAAACTTGTCACGGGAGGCCTCAATCGTTCTGCGTGATCTCTACATCACCCTCCATTCTCTGACTTCACCCTCCATCCTTCTCCGGGACCTCTGGACCACTCTTCCACTCTGAGTTCGCCTGTTTCATAAACACAGGAGATTCTGCAGACGGCGGGAATCCGGCGGAACAGACACACACAAATGCTGGAGGAACTCAGGTGAGCCAGCATGCATGGAGGAGGATGAACAGTCTATGTTTCAGGCCAAGACCCTTTTGCAGGACTGGAAAGGGGGGAGGAGCCCGAATAAGATGGTGGGGTAGGTGAGACTAAGAGAGAAGGAAGGTGGGTGTGGGAGGGGATGAACTGAGAAGCTGGGAAGTAGTTTCCCTGTAGTTGCAGTAGCTCTGAATCTCCTCTCCAAATACATTCAATGACTCTGTGTTACAGGTTTCTGGTGCAGACAATTCCAAAGATCAGCACCTTCTGAACGATGACATGCCACTGCGTTAGCCGGATGGTGTATCTGTGGAACTCATTGCACAGAGAGCTCTGCAGGACAAGTCTTTGGGTATACTTAGAGCAGAATTTGATAGGATCTTGATTAGTAAGGGCGGCAAAGGCAGAAGAGTGGGATTCAGAGGGGTGATAAATCAACCATGATGGAATGGTGCAGCAGGCTCGATGGGCCAAATTGCCTAATTCTGCTCCTATGTCTTATGGTCTTACTGACATTCCTCACCTCAACCTGAAATCTGTGATCCCTTAATCTAAACGATACGCCGTCTGACTTTTGTTGCCCTCACTGAGGGAAACGTCCCCTTGGTATCCATTCTGTCAATTGTAATTAACAAAGTAAATACTTCAGAAGGATTCTGTGCTTTAGTGAGCCTGGGCTCATCCAGCTCAACTTCACTACAAAGTTAAACCTTTTCTTGCCAGGATCATCCGGGGGGATCTTTTCACACTGCTTTCAATGCAAGTACATCCTCCCGTGCAAAGTCGCCGCCTCTCAGTCACAACAGATTTGTGAAAACGGTGGAGATTAGGCCTACTGGTGTCAGCAGGATCCATGTTATCATGGAGCCTCAATTAGATAGGCTGCCAATGGCCTCCAGTAGGGGCTGATGTTGAAGAGAGTCAAGATTCAAGATTCTAGGTTTAATGTTATTTCCAGTACACAGAGTACAGGAGAATGAAATAATTGTTACTCCGGATCTGATGCAGCACAAAATAAAACAAATGCACAGAATAGCTTTCAGCATATATTGATTATATATACATAAAGTGACACTAGGCACAGGAGTGTCTGTACATAAGGTCACTCTGACAGGAAATGATACAGTGAGAAGTGGTGGTGGGGTGTGGAGGGGTGGATCAGCCTCACTGCTGATAGTACATACAAAAAGACTCTTTGGCCCAACTGGCCCAAACTGACCACAGCCAGATGCCTGCATTCCTTCCACGACCCTCTAAACCCATACCCTCCATTCACCTATCCAAATGCCTCGGAGACGTTCCTTGCTATTGACCATATTCAGTAATGATCAGGAAGCTGGAGATGATGGGAATGAATTTTGGGATAATCCCAAGTGCCGGGCAGTTGCATTATGAAGGGCGTCATCAAGTTTATTGTCATTTAACTACATGCATGTACACCATTAAACGAGACAGAGTTTCCCTGGACCAGGGTTTAAATCTCAGCAGTACACTTAACACCCACAGAACACACAATAACTTCTGAAAGGGAGGATAAAATCTGCAGACGAATTACACTGAAGTAAACAAACTAAAGTGCATAAATGAAAGATTGCGAGGCACAGATTAACCAGCGACACATTGAATGCGGTGCGGAGCTTAGAAACCCAATGGCCTGAAGGAAGAAACGGTTTGCCATCCTGACCGTTCTTGTTTTTATGCATCAGAGACTTGTGCCTGATGGTAGAAAGTCAAAGAGGATGCTGGATGGGTGGGTGGATGGGATCCTCAATAATATTAAGGGCCCTGCGTATACAGCGCTCCTGATGGATAGTAGGGAGACCCCGATAACCCTCTCGGCCGTTCTCATGATCCTTTGGAGAAACTTGGGATCGGAGGTTCGTCTGCACCCCCTCCAGACAGAGATGTAACTTGTCAAGATGCTCTCAATGGTGTCCCAATAATATTCAGTTAAGAAGATGGGGGGGGGGGGGTGGGAAGAGAGGCTTGCTTGCCTCAGTCTCTTTAGGGAGTAGAGGTACTGCTGTGCCTTTTTGGTCAAGCAGCTGATCCACAAGACCGTAAGATATAGGAAGAGAATTAGGCCAGTTGGCCCACCGAGACCGCTGCACCATTTCATCATGGCTGTTCCAATATTTCTCTCAGCCCCAATCTCATGCCCCCCCCCCCCCACCTTCATGCCCTGACCAATCAAGAATCTATCAACCTCTGCCTTAAATAGGCAGACTTGGCTTCCACAGAGATTCGCCACTCTCTGGCTAAAGAAATTTCTCATTTCCATTCTAAAAGCACCACCCTCTATTCTGAGGCTGTGTCCTCTGATCTTAGACTCTCCCACCATAGGAAACAGCCCCTCCACATCCACCCGTTCAAGGCCTTTCTTCATTCGAGACGTTTCAATGAGGTCACCCCTCAAACTCTTCTGAATTCCAGTGAATACAGGCCCATAGCCATCAAAAGCTCTTCATATAACAAGACATTCAATCCTGAAATCATTTTCGTGAAACTCTTTTGAACCCTCTCCAGTTTCAGCACATCCTTTCTAAGAATAAGGGGCCTAAAACTGCTCATAATACTCCAAGTGAGGCCTCGCCAGTGCTTTATAAAATCTCAACATTACATCCTTGATTTCATATTCTAGTTCTCTTGACATGAGTGCTAAAAGCACATTTGCCTTCCTCACCAGACTCAACCTGCGAATTAACCTTTAGGGAATCCTGCAAAAGGACTCCCAACTCCCTTTGCACCCATTTTTGTATTTTCTGTCCATTTAGAAAATAATCAACCCTTTCACTTCTTCTACCAAAGTGCAGGACCATACACTTCCCAACCTGCCATTCTTTGCCCATTCTCCTCATCCAAGTCCTGCAACCTCTCTATTTCCTCAAAACTACCTGCCCCTCAACCTATCTTTATTCCCACTCCTTGCTTCCTGCCAATCAGCCACTGCTTTATCCATGCTTGGATCTTTCCTGTCATACCATGGACTTGTAGCTCGTTAAGCAACCTGATATGTGGCATCTTGTCAAAGGCCTTCTGAAAAGCTAAGTGCTTTTACTTCAAAGAATTCCAACAGATTTGTCAAGCAAGACTTTCCCTCGAGGAAACCTTACTGACTACCGCCTATTTTATCATGTACCTCCAAGTTCCCCAAAGACCTCATCCTTGATAATTGACTTCAACATCTCCCCAATCACAAACAAGAGAAAATCTGCAGGTGCTGGAAATTCAAGCAACACACACAAAATGTTGAAGGAACTCAGCAGGCCAGGCAGCATCAATGGAAAAGCGTACAGTTGACATTTCAGGCCGAGACCCTTCGGCAGGACACTCCCCAACCACTGAAGTCAGACTAACTGGCCTATAGTTTCCTTTCTTCTGCCACTCTCCCTTCTTGAAGGATGCAATTTTAGTCTTCCAGAACCATTCCAGTTTCTAGTGATTCTTGAAAGATCATTACTAATGCCGCCACAATCTCTTTAGCCACCTCTTTCAGAACCCTGGGGTGCTCACTATCTGGTCCAGGTGACTTATCTACCTCGAGACCTTTTCCCAAGTTTCCCCAAGAACCTTCTCCCTAATAATGGCACTTCGCACATTCATGACCCCTAACATCTGCACCTTCCACCATACTGCTAGAAGACTGATGTAATATACTTTTTCAGTTCATCTGCCATTTCTTTGTCTCCCTCTCCAGCATCATTTTCCAGCGGTCCTATATCCACTCTCGCCTCTCCCTTACACTTGATGCAGCTGAAGAAACATTTAGTATCCTCTTTAACATTATTGGCTAGCTTACTTTTGTAGGCCATCATTACCTTTTTAATGACTTTTTTTAGTGGCCTTCTGCTGGTATTTTCTTCCCACTAATTTTTGTTCTATTATATGGCCCCTCTTTGGCTTTTATGTTGGCTTTAACTTCTCATCAGCCTCCGTTGTGTCAGCTTGTCTTTAGGATACCTTCTCCTCTTTGGGATGAATATATCCTGTGACTTCTGAATTGCTTCCAGAAATTCCAGCCATTACAGCTCTGCCATCATCCCTGCCAGTGTTCTTTTCCAATCAATTCTGGCCAACACCTCTCTCATGCCTCTGTAATTCCCTTTACTCCACTGGAATACTGATACATCTGACGTTAACTTTTTAAATTTCAGTGTGAATTCGATATTATGATCAATTCCCCCTAGTGTTCTCTTACTTAAGCACTCCAATCAATTCTGGTTCATTGCACAACACCCAATCCGTGACTAGATAATCCCCCAGCGGGATTAACCATGAGCTGACCTAAAAAGCCATTTTGTAGGTATTCTAGAAAATGCTCCCTCTAGGAATCCACCACCAACCTGATTTTCCCAATCTACTGGCATACTGAAATCCCCCATGACTCTTATAACAACACTGCCCTTTTGGCAAGCATTTTCTATCTCCCATTTTAATTTGTAGACCATGACTTTACTGCTGTTTGGAGGGGGGGGTGAAGTCTGTATACAACTCCCATCAGGGTCTTTTTACCCTTGCAGTTCCTCATCTCTAACCACAATGATTCAACACCTCCTGATCCCATGTCACCTCTTTCTAATGATTTGATTTCATTTTTTTTTTAAACCAACACAGCCCCCTCTACCTTCCTGCCTGTCCGTTTGATACAATGTGTACCATTGGATATTGAGCTCCCAGCTATAATCCTTCAGCCATGGTTCAGTGATGCCCACATTATACATACCAACCTGTAACTGTTTATCTACTTTATTCCGTATACAGTACTGTGCACATTCATATGTAATACATTCAGTCCTTGTAATCACACTTCTCGATTTGTCCACCTTTTACGTTGCCCTGTTGACTGCAATTTTGCTCCATCAACAACCCCTACACATTGTCTCTGTTTGTAAACCAGCTACCTCATCTTCAGCACCACCATCATCCACCTCTCCTACAATAATTCTTGCATTGAAATATACACAGCTCAGGACACTAGTCGCACCAAGCTCAACCTTTTGATTCCTAATTTTGTCCGAGGTCTTAGCAACATCTGCCTCCAAAAGCTCACCACTAATTATTCTAGTATTGTGGTTCCCATCCCCCTGCAGCTCTAGTTTAAACCCCACCGTGCAGCATTAACAAACCTTCCTGCAAGAATATTAGTCCCCCTCCAGTTCAGGTGCAAACCATCCCTTCAGTACAGGTCCCACCTTCCCTAGAAGAGAGACCGAATGATCCAAAAATCTTACACCTTCCCTCCTACACCAACTTATTAGCCACGTATTAAACTGTATAATCTTCCTAGTTCTGGCCTCACTAGCCTGAGATCAGAACCTTGGGAGGTTCTGCCCTTTAACTTAGCGCCCAACTCCCTGAACTCCCTATGCAGACCCTCATCACTCATCCTACCCATGTCCTGCATGGACAATGACCTCTGGTTGTTCATCCTCCCCCTTAAGAATGCTGAGGACTCGATCAGAGATGTCCTGCGCCCGACACCCAGGAGGCAACATACCATCCAGGAATCTTGTTTACACTCACAGAACCTCTTGCAGTTTCTCTAACAAATTCCCTATCACCACAACATGCCTCTTCTCCTCCCTTCCCTTCTGTATCACAGAGGCAGACTCAGTGTCAGAGACCCAACCACTGTGACTTTCCAGTTAGGTCAACCCCCCCAACAGTATCCGGTGATAAACCTGTTGCTGAGGGGGACGGCCACTGCACTGAATCCTTAACCCTCTTCCCCTTCTTGACAGCTTCCTGTGTCCTGCATCTTGGGTGTAACTACCTCGTTATGTGTCCTATCTTTCACCCCTTCAGCCTCCAAATGATCCGGTTCATCTCCAACTCCTTAATGCGGATTGGTAGAAGCTGCAGCTGGATGCACTTCTCGCAGCGCTAGTCATCAGACACTGGAGGTCTCCTTGCCTTCCCACATCCGAGAAGAGAAGCATTCCGCTATTCTGCCTGGCATCTCTACCGTCCTAACTGAGCAGATATAAAGAGGGCGGAGCTTACGAAGATGGCAACTAACGCCGACTCCTTTGTTTGCCTCTTCCGAAACGGCTCTATTTCTATCTTTAATATCTCTCCCCCCCCCCCCCCACTGTCAACGTTATTTTGAAGACCCTGACCTGGATTTACACACTGACGTCGGTTCTTTGCGGAAATGGGCCTCACGACCGGCCGCTTTTCAATACGCCAAGGACGCAGTCTGGAAGACCAGCGCGCCTTCAGGGTGCCAGATTTTCGTGGCTCTGGAGGCCGGCAATTCAAGGTTGGTGCAATTCAAGATCGAAAGCAACGAGCTGGCTGCTGGCTGTGTGCCCAGAGACTCGAGTTCTTTGGGCACAGAGCTCAGAAAAAGCAATGCAACCTGCTTTTAGCACCATAGATTGGTACGTTGTTTTGTTACGTCTCCCCTCTCACAGTGAAATAGGGATACCTTTTTTTCCCTTATGCACGAGAGAGCCTGTGGTATGTCGAATATGGGTGAATGAGTAGTCTTTGGGGTACTGCAAGTCTGTGCCTTTACTGATGCTTTGCTGCACGCTTGAGTGCTCAGTGGGGTGCCGATGCTTTTTTTTGCTGGTGGGGGAGGGGGGGTCGTCGCTTTGCTGCTGCTTAAGTGTGGGAGGGGGAGCTGGGGGGGGGCTTTGGGATTCTAACATTCAACTGTCATTCATTCTTTGGGGCACTCCTCTGTTTCCATGGATGTTTGCAATGAAAAAAATGTCAGGATGTATATTGTAAACATTTCTCTGACATTAAGTGTACCTACTGAAAAAACTTAACTTGAGCTTTTCTTTTGCTTTCTCTGACTGAAGCGAAGAGCTAAAGCCTCAAGATCACTTCTGACTGTCCACTCAGACGACAGCTGCTGCGCTTGTCCCTGCCGTCCTTTAACTTGCCCGTTAATCTCAAATGCAGATTGGTCGCTGGTCAAAGCTCTATTATGCCACCATGACCCACTCGCTGCTGCCTGTTTCTACTTGGGCAGTGGACCCGATTGAAATCCTCTCCTCTCAATCTTCTGATGTCCGGATTAGTAGCTGGTCAGTGCTCTATTACACATCCATGTTGTGAACTCCCAGGAACTCTCCCTACAGAGCAGCCATGTGGCTCACCTGCACCTTCCTAAAGTCACAGTCATTTCCTTGGTCTTCTCCACGTTCATATTTAGGTTGTTCTTCTCACACCAGAACAACAGCCGTCCCACTTCTTCCGTCTCGTCATCGTTGTTGAAGAAGCCAACCACGTTTTGTCATCCGCCAACTTGGTGACACGGTTTCAGCAACAGTCACGCATCAGCAGTGGGCTGAGCGCATTGGGTGGGGCACCAGTGCCCGGCATAATGGGACTGGAGACTGAGTGTGGTCTTTCTGTCAAGTACAGCATCCAGCTGCACAGAGGGGCGTTGAGACCTAGTAAGGATAGTTTTCACACCTTTTTCTGGGGCATGATGGTGTGAAATGCTGAACTGAAGTCTATTAACAGCAGTCTGGTGTATGAGACCTCATTTTCTAGGTGGGGCAGGCCAGACAGCACATTTAGATGGAGACGTAACGCAAAGACTTTTACTCTTCATGTATATAAGACCATAAGACAAAGGTGCAGAAGTCGGCCATTCAGCCCATCAAGTCTGCTCCATTTTATCATGAGCTGATCCATTCTCCCATTAAGTCCCACTCCCCCACCTTCTCACCATAACCTTTGATGCCCTGGCTACTCAGATACCTATCAATCTCTGCCTTAAATACACCCAATGACTTGGCCTCCAATGCTGTCCATGGCAACAAAAGGATACAAGTAATAAAGTCAATTCAATTCAATTCAGAAACTACTGCATCATCAGTGGATTGATTCAAGCGATAAGCAAACTGGAAAGGGTCTGATGTAGCCGGGAGTAAGGACTTTAACGTGCTCCATGAATAGCCACTCAGAGCATTTCCTGTCACCCTACTTCAGAATATTGTCGTTTGAGGGCAACGAGCCCATGTTTACCAAATGGTCAACTTAAACACTTAGTATCAACTGTTTGGCACTGGAGTTGGTTTATTATTGTCACATGTACTGAGATACAGTGAAAAACTTGTCTTGCATACTGTTAATACAGTTCCTTTCATACAGGTCATACCTTGTATAGAAGAGATCCTAATGATCAAGAAATCTGAAACCCTGCCCCCTGCGCCAGTTCCTCAGCCACACATTCATCTGCCCAATCATCCTGTTCTTACCCTCACCTCACTAGCACATAGCACAGGCAGCAATCAGAGATTGTTACCCTGGAGATCTTGCTTTTCAGCTTTCTACCTAGTTCTCTAAATTCTCTCTTTAGGACCTCTTCTCTTTTTCTTCCCATGTCAATGGTACCAATAAGTACCAAAACTTCTGGCTGCTCACCCTCTCCCTTTAGAATGTCATGGACCCAATCTGAGATATCCCTGACCCTGGCACCTGGGAGGCAACATACCACTCCAGTGTTTCTATTGCATCCACAGAATCTCCTACCTACTCCTGTATGGAATTTCCTATCACCGCTGTCTGTATTCCTCCTCTGTCCCCCTTCCCTTCTAATCAACAGCAGCGGATTCAGTGCCAGAGATCCGGTCACTGCAGCTCCCCCCGTAGGCCCCCCTCCCCAAACACTGTCCTCAACAATATACTTACTATTGAAGGAAGAGCCACAGGGTTACTCTACTGGCTGCCTACTCCCTTCCTTCTTCTCAGTCACCCGTACACCTGCCCCCTGCAACCTCTATCACCTCCTCACTGTCCTGCAAGCAGCAGCTTCCAGCGGACGTGAACCTACTTTGAGTTGCCGCTGCTGCTGTGTCAGTTGTGCTTCCAGAAAATGGCATTTCTGCAGATACATGATGCTTTTCGCTCTCAACCCTTCGTTTTGATTCTCCAGCTGTTTCTGATCAGAGTGTACCCTGATCACGTCCTGCTTCTGCACGTGGCCCTGCGATTTCTTCTCCCTGAAAAGAGCAATTTGAAAGTAACCAAAATACGTTAAGATCACTATGTCACATTCAGTCACTCCTTCTGCATTAAATCCCCCAAATTCAACACCAAGCCAAGAACATCAAACACAGACCGGAACAGCACAGTAGAGGTCTTTCAGTTGATAATACTGTGCTGACATTTTAAACTACTCCAGGATCAATCTAACTATTCCCTCCCATATAGACCTCCATTTTTCTATAATCTCTGCGCCGATCCTGGAGATGTTTTAAGTGTCCCTAATGTATCTGCCTCTACCACCAGACCAGCACGGTGTTCCACACAGCCAACACTCTGTAACGACTTCACTCTGACAACCCCCCTATACTTTCCTTCAATCATCTCAAAATGATGGCCCCTCATTTTAGCCATTCCCACCCTGGGAAAAAGCCTCCGGCTGCCCACTCAGTCTATGCCCCTTAGGATCTTACACATTTCTATCACGTTGCCTCTCACCCAGTTTCTCCAAGAGTTGAGCCCTATGGAAAGACACTTTCTAACCCCATGCTGGGACTGAATTTATTTGTTTACTTAGCGGCACAACACGGTAACAGGTCTTCCATCTCAGCGAGCCCGTGCCACTCATTTACACCCAAATAACCTCCTAACCCTCGAGTCTCGGGACTGTGGGAGGAGGCCCACGCAGTCAGAGGGAGAATGGACAAACACCTTGGGAACTGAACCCCAGCTACAGCAACACTGTGTTAACCACTATGCTACCATGCTGCCCACAATTGGAAGCCACGTGTACCCTGTACAGCACTCAAGCCCACTGAGCAGATCCCTACAGCTCAAAGGCCAGTGGGCCAGGGATCTCTGAAGAAAATCTGAGCTGTTTGTGGATCGAAGGTAAGGTCCTCAACGACACTTCGTCACAGAGTAACATACATGTTACGCCACTTGCTGGAGTTTCTCTCTGAAATTCAGCCTTGCCCTGTACCGTGAAGCTCCCATTTACACCCCCCTAAATAGTCAGTTATTTAATTTCAGACAACTACTAAAAATGAACAAAATTCCTCTGAAAATGAAAACTGCCCCAAAACTAACAAGGTAGCTATTCAGAACCACAACAGTGACTAATGTCATATTGGTCCGCACATTTAAAAACTTTACCCAATGTACAAGTTGCACTTAACTGATCTAACTATCACTGAGAGTTAGTGTACTCACAGCGTGCACACAACGCCATTTTTCCCATTCACCCTTTGTTCTCTGCGCGTATATTCTCCAGAATGCATTCGATCTTTGGAATTGATTCCTAGATGAACATTTCTTGATTTCGGTATATTCTTCACTTTCAGTGAACGACTGCTGAGCACGTCTGCATTCCTGTCAGCAGCCGACAAGTTTGCATCAGTCTTCAATCGATCCAAGCTGTGATTGGAAACAACTTCACAATTTTCAGCAAACCCCTTCTGCACAACTTCCTGGCCAATGTTGAGGGAATCACTCTTAGCATCTACGAGAAAGGTTCCATCCGGAGTTCGATCTCTGTGACTGATTCGGATTATTTTGTCATTAATCAAACTAGCCAGAAACTTTCTTCCCTAAAGAAAACAAAATATTTGATCAATTACAATGAATAAGCTGCTCATTACTGCAACTACAGTATAAAACGCTTAGATTTAGATTCATTTACTTCGAGATTAGGCAATGCTTTAAAGTCCAAGCAAATCCATTACTTCAGTACATCTATGTCACCATATACAATCCTGAGATTCATTGTCTTGCAGACATGAAATACCTGCTCCTGAACCTGGTAGTTTGGGATCTAAATTCTTGTATGCCTACCTGATGGTACACTTTGCTGTTCTGAGGCTGGAAACAAAGTCTAGAGAAAAATTGTACAATTCGCTCAAAAAAAGGTGCAAATGCATCTGCTAGGCTGTGGTGAACACAGTAACATACACAAGAGATTCTGCAGATACTGGAAATCCAGAGCAACACACACAAAATGCTGGGGGGAACTCAGCAGGTCAGGCAGCATCTATGGGAGGAATAAACAGTCGATGCTTCAGGCCAAGACCCTTCATCAGGAATGTACACCGCTACAGTCTTTCACTGAGAACTGCAAGGATAAGACTCAATTGTTTCATACCAAATTCACCTCTTAATTTTTAAATATTCTCACCATATCAGTCCTGTCTTATGGCAAACAGCGACTTTAAATATTTCACCAGGTTCTCCCAGCCTGTCCCTCCATGTTAGAATCTAACTCTGTACCCCGTTTGCCCCGATAGCCTCAATAAGACCAAAGCCACAGGAGCGGAATTAGGCCATTCGGCCCATTGAGTCTGCTCTGCCATTTCATCATGGCTGATCCATTTTTCCCCTCAGCCCCAATCTCCTGCCTCCCCCCCCAATATCCATTCATGCCCTGACCAATCAATAATCAACCTCTCCCTTAAAAATACATAAAAACTTGGCCTCCACAGCTGCCTGTGGCAAAGATTTCCACAGTCACCACTCTCTGGCTAAAGAAATTCGTCCTCATCTCCATTCTAAAGGGACGCCCCTCTATTCTGAGGCTACGTCCTCTGGTCCTGGACTCTCCCTACCATAGGAAACATCCTCTCTATCAAGCTCTTTTACCATTCAATAGCTTTCAATGAGGTCACCCCTCATTCTTCTGAATTCTAGTGAGTACAGGTCCAGCGCCACCAAACACTCTTCATATAACAAGCCATTCGATCCTGGAATCATTTTGTGAACCTCTCCAGTTTCAGCACATCCTTTCTGAGATAGGGGGCTGAAACTCCTCACAATACTCCAAGTGAGACCTCACCAGTGCTTTATAAAGTTTTAACATTACACCCTTATTTTTATATTCTAATCCTCCTAAAATTAACGCTAACATTGGGGTACTTGGAGACGAATGATAAAATAAAACAAGTCAGCATAGTTTCGGTAAAGGGAAATCTTGCCTGACAAATCTGTTGGAATTGTTCGAAGAAGTAACAAGCAGAGTGGATAAAGGAGAGGCAGTGGATGTTATTTACTTAGATTTTCAAAAGGCATTTGATAAGGTGCCTCACCTGACACTGCTTAACAAGATAAAATCGTATGGTGTTACAGGAGAGATACTGGCATGGATAGAGGAATGGCTGACAGGTAGGAGGCAGTGAGTGGGAATAAAGGGGGCCTTTTCTGGTTGGCTGCCAGTGACTAGTGGTGTTCCTCAGGGGTCAGTAATGAGACCGTTACTTTGCACATTGTTTGTCACTGATTTAGATAATGGAATTGATGTCTTTGTGGTAAAGTCTGTGGATGATACGGAGATAGGTGGAAGGGTAGGTAGTGCGGAGGAAGAAAAGTGATTGCAGCAAGACTTAAGACAAATTACAAATTACTTAACAAATGGGCAAAAAAGTGGAAGATGGAATACAGTGTTAGGAAATGTATGATAACACATTTTAGTAAAAGGAACAATAGTGCGGACTATTATCCAAACGGCGAGAAAATTCAAACAGAGGTTCAAAGGGACTTAGGAGTCCTTGTGCAAGGTTGAGTCTGTGGTAAAGAAGGCAAATGCAAGGTTGGCATTTATTTCAAGGGGAATAAAATATAAAAACAATGAGATAATGCTGAGCCTTTTTTAAGATACTAGTCAGGCCGCACTTGGGAGTATTGTCAACAGTTTTGGGCCCCTTATCTCAGAAAGGATGTGTTGTCATTGGATAGAGTCCAGAAGAGGTTCACAAGGATAATTCTGGGAATAAAGGGCTTAATATATGAGGAGTGTTTGGCAGCTTTGGGCCTGTACACACTGGAATTTAGAAGAATGCCGGGGGATCATTATACTAACTCCCAAGAAATGAACAACAACATTGAGTCACTGAGCACTGAGCACAGGAACAGGCTCTCCAGCCCATATCGTGCACACTGAACTGCTCTTCTGTTGAGAGTGAGGTGTGGGGGCACTTAGCCATGGACGGGCATGGCTCTATTCTGTCCAACTGGTTTGTCCACCTGTTCAGTGTAAAGATAAACATTAACTCTACTTGTCACATGTACATTGTAACATTAAAATGTACAGTGGAATTTATCACTTGTGTCAACGACCAATACAGTCCACAGATGTGCTGGGTCACCACACTTCCACACCAACACCGAAGGCAGAAAATTCACTAACCCTAACCTTTGAAACGTGGTGAAAGCCAGGGCAGCCTCTCCACCTTCAGCCCTGCTAATTCCACACACATATATAGAGGGACATTACCCATGGAAACAGAGACACAATCAGCCAAGGAAGGAGCCTTGGAAATCTGAAAGTTTACAATGTGGAAAGGGGATCAGCCAGCTAATTGCCACTAACAGCGAGAATGAATGAAGATGCAAATTGGTCAGTAAATTTCTAAAATGTTAGTCAAGTAAAATAATGACAAAAAAAGACGGCACGGTACTGTAGTAGTTGGCATAATGCTTTCCAGTGCCACCAATCAGGATTCTGTCTGTAAGGAGTTTGTACGTTCTTCTCATGACCATGTGGGTTTCCTCCTGGTACTCTGGTTTCCTCCCACATTCAAGGATGCAGGTTAGGGTTAGTGACGGTTGTGCAATGCTATGCTGGCATCACAAGCATGAAGACACTTGTGGGCCACCCAGCACAATCCTCACTGATTTAATTTAACTCAAAATTACGTATTTCACAGTATGTGTCAATGCCTTGATGTCCATGTGATAAATAAAGCAAAACTTTAACTAATTTCTTTCAAAATGCAGAAAATCAAACACCAAAATTTAAAGTGAATTTTTTCATGCTAACATGCTAAATGAAACCCTACCAAACCTTAGCAAAAAATTAGCACGTGACAAGCAAACACTTGTGGCACTGGTCTGACACCTAGTGGTTGAGTAAGAGTATTGCTATCCTATTTTCAGAGTACCAAAGCATTTCTGTTCATAGAACATAGAATAGTACAGCACAGTACAGGCCCTTCGGTCCACAATGTTGTGCCGACCCTCAAACCCTGCCTCCCATATAACCCCCCACCTTAAATTCCTCCATATACCTGTCTAGTAGTCTCTTAAACTTCACTAGTGTATCTGCCTCCACCACTGACTCAGGCAGTGCATTCCACGCACTAACCACTCTCTGAGTAAAAAACCGTCCTCTAATATCCCCCTTGAACTTCCCACCCCTTACCTTCAAGCCATGTCCTCTTGTATTGAGCAGTGGTGCCCTGGGGAAGAGGCGCTGGCTATCCGCTCTATCTATTCCTCTTATTACCTTGTACACCTCTATCATGTCTCCTCTCATCCTCCTTCTCTCCAAAGAGTAAAGCCCTAGCTCCCTTAATCTCTGATCATAATGCTACTCTCTAAACCAGGCAGCATCCTGGTAAATCTCCTCTGTACCCTTTCCAATGCTTCCACATCCTTCCTATAGTGAGGCGACCAGAACTGGACACAGTACTCCAAGTGTGGCCTAACTAGAGTTTTATAGAGCTGCATCATTACATCGCGACTCTTAAACTCTATCCCTCGACTTATGAAAGTTAACACCCCATAAGCCTTCTTAACTACCCTATCCACCTGTGAGGCAACTTTCAGGGATCTGTGGACATGTACCCCCAGATCCCTCTGCTCCTCCACACTACCAAGTATCCTGCCATTTACTTTGTACTCTGCCTTGGAGTTTGTCCTTCCAAAGTGTACCACCTCACACTTCTCCGGGTTGAACTCCATCTGCCACTTCTCAGCCCACTTCTGCATCCTATCAATGTCTCTCTGCAATCTTTGACAATCCTCTACACTATCTACAACACCACCAATCTTTGTGTCGTCTGCAAACTTGCCAACCCACCCTTCTACCCGCACATCCAGGTCGTTAATAAAAATCACGAAAAGTAGAGGTCCCAGAACCGATCCTTATGGGACACCACTAGTCACAACCCTCCAATCCGAAAGTACTCCCTCCACCACCACCCTCTGCCTTCTGCAGGCAAGCCAATTCTGAATCCACCTGGCCAAACTTCCCTGGATCCCATGCCTTCTGACTTTCTGAATAAGCTTTCTAAATAAGTTCAGAAATAAGCTGTGCAATTGACAATAAAATGCAAGTTAAAGTCAGAGCAGAGTCGACAATTTCCAGCGATTATGGAAATGCGTAACGTTCATTACGAGTCCTGTGTATCAGGCAGACGATTATACCCGAGACCAGGGAAGCAGGTCCACAGGTGTGCAACGCAACTCTGAACATCACCGGGGGGGGGGGGGGGGGGGGAGTACACAGCCAGCATTATCCAGAAAGTAACCTGCACAACATCATTTTAGCAACACTCAGGTGGTGCCAAGACAAGTCATCTTCAAGTAAATGACTTCCCCTACCTCCAGATGTGCTGAAAGATCTCAACTGGGAGGGATTTGACTGAAGGTCTGCAAGTTCTTGGTTCAATCTCAGGCCTTGGCAGCTTTTGGGGTTGCACGGTAGATGCGGTCAGTGTGACAGGGTTACAGCTCCAACGAGCTGGGCTCAATTTCCTCCACTGCCTGAGCAGTTTCTAAGTTCTCTCTGTGACAATGTGGCTTTCGCCCCACATTCCAAAACATGTGCAGGGTTGTAGGTTAATTAGTCACAAGGGTGTAATTGGACAGCGCAGACTCGTTAAGCCAGAAGTTCTGCAAGTCTAAACAAAACACAGTTGCAGTGCTGGGGGGAAAACAACACACTCAGCAGTAGCTCTCCAGATTCCCTGTCAGATGTGCCAGGGTTCTTCAATCGGACTTTTCAGTGTAATTCTGAGCAATCAGCAGCTCTCCATCAGCATCCCACTTCACAGTAATACATGGCTCTCTGCCAGTATTCAATTCATTAAGGCTCTGACTGCAACCATCCCTATAAATGATGCATGCCTATCACTTGCTGATCTACAACAACTAATGTTATTTTCTAGTTCAATGCCATCTGACTGTACATGTGTACAATGAAGTGAAGCAACATTCTTCAGGACCACGGTGCACCCACACATCACACAAAACAAAATATTACCATAAATAATTCAAAATGCATGCAGTGAACAGCACAGGTAAACAGTAAACAGTGAACAACTCGCTGTCCTAGTGAGGAGACCTCACTGGTGGCAGGGTAGTTATTAGTCTCACAGCCTGGGGGAAGCAGCTGTTACCCAGTCTGACAGTCCTAGTCCTGACGTTCCTGTATCTCCTTCCTGATGGTAGCAGGTCAAAGAGATTGTGGGATGAGCGAGAGGGATCCTCAACAATCCTCTGTCTGCGTCGCTCCTGGTAGCTGTCTCAAATAGGGGGCCGGGAGGGGGAGGAGACCCCAATGATCCTCTCAGTGGTTTTCAAACTCAGACATGCATGTCAAATTAAACTTTAACTGCAAAGGAAGCTCGTGGTTCCCCTGCACAATGGGACAGATATCCAGAGATTCAAAGGATGATAATCTGGAGCAAATCAAACTGTTGGAGGACGTCGATGGGTCAAGCAGCAAACAAGGCGAAAGGGATGGTGGAATTTTCAATCAAGATCTGGTATGTGTTGAGTCGGGGAAAGGGATGGCCGATCTTTCTATTGAGATCAATATTCAGCACCAGGACAATCAGCTTGTTAAGAGGTTTTATATGATGCAGTCAGTTTGTTAAGTACCATTCCTTCACCAATATTCACTACAAAATGTCAAAGCAAATATAATAAATGGACACGTGATAGTGGGTTGTGCTTCGTCACTTGCAGAACGACTTTCTCCTCATAGTCATAGTCCTGTGGTAGCAGAGTCCAAGACCAGAGGACACAGCCTCAGAACAGAGGGGCATCCTTTTAGAACAGAGATAAGGAGGAATTTATTTAGACAGAGTGATGAATCTGTGGAATTCTTTGCCACAGGCAGCTGTGGAGGACAGATCTTTATGAATATTTAAGGCAGAGGTCAATAGATTCTTGATTGGCCAAGGCAAGAAGGTATACAAGAAGGCAGGAGATTGGGACTGAGGGGAAAATTGGATCAGCCATGATGACATGGTGGAGTAGCCTCGATGGGCCAAATGGCCTACTTCTGCTCCTGTATCTTATGGGCTTATTGATACAGGCCCTTCACCCCAACCAGTCCATGCTGACCACAGCACCCATAACAGCTAGTCCCAATTTCCTGCATTTGGCCCATATCCCTTTACACCTCACTCCTCCAAGTACCTACCTGAGAGCTTCTTGAATGATATTATTGTATCTGCCTCAACCACACGCTCTGGCAGCTCCTTCCATATATTCACCACCCTCTGTGTGAAACATATGTCTTCTCTCACCCTGAATCTATGACCTCTGATTTAGGACTCCCCCACCCTGGGGAAAATAACATTCCATTCACCTTTTCTATGACCCACATAATATTTAAACATTTCTACAAGGTCACTCCTTATTTTCCTACACTCCAAGGAATAAAGAACTCAGGCCCTCGAGTCCAGGCAACATCCTCGTAAATCTTTTCTGTACTCTTTAACATCTTTCCCAAAACAGGATAGCCAAAACTGTATATATTACTCCAAACGTGGTCTCACCAACAACTTGATCAACTATAACAAGTTCTCATCTCTATACTCATTGCCCTGACTAAACACTGTCTACCTACGTTGCCACTTTCAGTGAACTTGTTGCCCTTCGTCCGTCTGTTCCGTTGCGCTTCCTGGTAACTGACCATTCATGATACTCCCTGCGCTGGTTTGACTTTCCAAAATGTATCACCTCACACGTATCTGGATTTGCCACTCCTCAGCCCAATTCCCTAACTCACCAAGATCCCTCACTGAATCAATGATAACCATCCTCATTATCAACAACACCTTGTAACACTGTGTCATCTGCAAATTTACTGAGCATAAAGTGGTTGAGTGTTGTCCTTTGAAATATCAGATAAAGGCTAGTTTATTCAATTTTAAAAAGAGCAGGGCTACATCTACGCCTTTACATTTGTATTTGTAACCAGAGACACAAGAGACAGCAGATGCTGGAAATCTGGACTTTAAACACTGACTGTTTATTCTCTTCCACAGATGCTGCTCGACTTGCCCAGTTCCTCCACTACTTTGTGTACGGTATTGTAACTGACTTGCAAAACTCCAGCTTATTCCAAACTCTGCCCTCAGTAGGAAAGATCTCTCCCTACCTACCTTACCAATTCTTTTCAAAATCTCACCTCAATCTTCTATATTCCAGAGAACACTAAATTCTTCCTGGCAACCTAATACCCAGAACCCACATAAAGTAACAATTATTTCTAAAGTGGAGCCCAGGGCTGTAACCACAACTCCAGGTATGCTCTATACAGACACTGTATGGCTGACAGGTTCAATATCTCCTTACAACTTCAGTCATGAGTTCATAAAAACATCAGACATAAAATCACTCAGTCGATAGGGTCTGCTCTGCCACTCCATGGCTGATCTATTATCCCTCACACCCTTATACTCCTGCCTTCTCCCTGTAACCTTTGACATTTTACTAATCAAGAACCCATCAACCTCTGCTTTAAATTTACCCAATGAGTTGGCCTCCACAGCCGTCTGCAGCAATGAACTCCACAGATTCACCCCCCTCTAGCGAAAGAAATAACTCATCTCTGTTCTAAATGGATATCACTCTATTTTGAGGCTGTGCCCTCTGGTCCTAGACTCTCCCACTATAGGAAACATCCTCGCCACTTCCACTCTATCTAGGCCTTTCAAAGCTCACAATCTCCCCTCATCGTTCTAAACTTTCTGAAGATACGGTGGAGTCCCAGCCATGGCCATGCTGCTCCACCTTCATCATCTACGCAACAATCCATGGCAACCTCTTGCTCCATCCCCCCCCCATCTGCTTGACATCACCCCTTCTTAACCAACCCGCTGCAGAATCCTCTCCTACCCATGTGTCACTAAATCTGCCGACCCCCCCACAGACGTCACCCCTCGAGGATCAATTTCACTCACCAGTTACACTCACACGCATTAGGAATTTGCTGCGGTGAGTTGGTCAAGGTGCATCATGCAACAGAAACATTCAACAATTATAAACAAAGAATGATTGAAAATAAGTTGAAGTACAGAAATGGAATAAAATATGCATAAATACCAACTATGAAAGTAGCATTATAAAAATTGGTTTTAAGTGTTTACAGTGCAGCGACTGGGGTAATAGATAGAGGGGGTGGGGTGGTTACCTAGAATGGTTGATCAGATTAACTTGCTGGAGGAAGAAACTTTTAAAATAATGTGAAGTTTTTGTTTTAGCCCAATAATGCTTTATAGAAGGGAGCTTTAAGAAACGACAGTTTGAAGGGTGGGTCATGTCCACATTGAGTTTACCTGCCCGTTTCTTTGTCCTGGACACATGCAGTGATGGTAGACTGCAGGCACTGACCTGCAGTTGTATATTCTGACAGGATGCTACACCAACCAGACAGTAATGGCTGATGTGAGGATGCTTTCTATAATGGCAATGTGGAGATGAACCAGAATACAGTGACGAATTGCACAGCAATCTCACCGGGTCACCCTGCACATCCCCAGAGGTTATTACACAACTGCAGCAAAAGTTTTCAACTTGCACCTCTGAACATCTTAATCAAGGTGTCAGTAATATTCAGCTTTATATTTCACTGCACTGTGCACATGGACAACAAAAATTCTTTTTGGATCTCCAGTGGTGTGACACAGTAATGTAATGGTTAGCACAACACTTGACAGTCCCAGCAACCCAGGTTCAATTGCCGGCACTGTCCGTAAGGGGTTTGTACATTCTCCCCGTGTTTGTGTGTGTTTCCTCCCAGTGCTCTGGTTTCCTCCCACAGTCCAAAGACATGCTGGTTGGTAGGTTAATTGGTCATTGTAAATTGTCCAGTGATTAGGCCGGGGGATTGCATGGTGACGTGGCCCAAAGGGCCTACTTCACACTATCTCAATAAGCAAAAATAAATCCCAATATTCACCAGTTTAAAACGTTCTGGTCTTGGCTGGATGACATACTTTCTTGTCACAATTTTGCAAACTCATTTCACATACTGGAACTTCATCCTCCTGTCTACATTTCCAAACTAAGCACTCGTCTCAAGTGATTAGGTGCACAAGTAGGTTAATTAACATATGTGTACTGGGCACTTTATTTTGTTTGTTACAGTTTTAAATATTTTGTCGATACTACTTTAAGCTTTTATTGGTGTGAGTTAAATTATTGTTTTCTGGCTAACAATAAATTTGTATGTGTGTTCATACAAGTAACAACCCTACTTTCCCTTAAAGGAACATTCAAACTGTTGTTTTGTATTTACCCGAATCGTGTTTATTTCTTGGAAATGGCCTTCCCATCATTATTCCATGCATTGTAGAGCTATGTTTCTGTTTGCTTGCTAATACAGTACTAGCTAATTCATCACCAGCCTATGGTGAGAGGATTACACTACGTTATCTGCAACAGTGTTGTCTAAACGGAGTTAACTGCCCCGATCAACATCAAGCAGCTGTAGTGAGATTCAGAAACATGTAAGGCCCCCGGCTTCCTGTTTTGACACTTGCAATCAGAGGCTGGACATACAGTACACAAGATGAACACCACAGCCTACGGGCAAAACCACTGAACAACATACAGTCACAGCCCTATGAGGCCACAGAATAGGTCAAAATAGGACAGTTCATGTCATAGAACGTCCACGAATAATTCTTGTAAGAAGCTCTGAGGAAATGGGTGCTGGAATTAACAGGTGAGCATCATGCTTACCACCATTTTAGAAAGCTGAGCCTTCAGACAAAGTCACAACAGCTCTACATGATGTTGTTCCACGATTATATACAAGCATTTGATTCGTTTATCACACACACTTCAGTGAAATGTGTCACTTACATTAACAACCAACACACCCGAAGATGTGCTGGTGGCAGCCAAGTGTTGTCACACATTCCAGCACCAACACAGCATGCCCACAACATTCAACAAAACAACAGAGCACAACAAAATAACTACAAAAAACATAGAAAACCTGCAGCACAATACAGGCCCTTTGGCCCACAAAGCTGTGCCGAACATGTCCCTACCTTAGAAATTACTAGGGTTACCCATAGCCCTCTATTTTTCTAAGCTCCATGTACTGATCCAAAAGTCCCTTAAAAGACCCTATTGTATCCGCCTCCACCACCATTGCCGGCAGCTCATTCCACACACTCACCACTGTCTGAGTAAAAATCTTACCCCTGACATCTCCTCTGTACCTACCCCCCAGCACCTTAAACCTATGCCCTCTTGTGGCAACCATTTCAGCCCTGGGAAAAAGTCTCTGACTATCCACACGATCAATGCCTCTCATCATCTTACGCACCTCTATCAGGTCACCTCTCATCCTCCGTCGCTCCAAGGAGAAAAGGCCGAGTTCACTCAACCTATTCTCATAAGGCATGCTCCCCAATCCAGGCAACATCCCTGTAAATCGCCTCTGCACCCTTTCTATGGTTTCCACATCCTTCCTGTAGTGAGGCGACCAGAACTGAGCACAGTACTCCAAGTGGGGTCTGACCAGGGTCCTATATAGCTGTAACATTACCTCTCAGCTCCTAAATTCAATTTCACGATTGATGAAGGCCAATACACCGTATGCCTTCTTAACCACAGAGTCAACCTGCACAGCTGCTTTGAGCATCCTATGGACTTGGACCCCAAGATTCTTCTGATCCTCCACATTGCCAAGAGTCTTACCATTAATCCTATATTCTGCCATCTGCAATATTGACCTACCAAAATGAACCACTTCACACTTATCTGGGTTGAACTCCATCTGCCACTTCTTAGCCCAGTTTTGTATCCTATCAATATCCCGCTGTAACCTCTGACAGCCCTCCACACTATCCATAATACCCCCAACCTTTGTGTCATCAGCAAATTTACTAACCCATCCCTCCACTTCCTTATCCAGGTCATTTATAAAAATCACGAAGAGTAAGGGTCCCAGAACGGATCCCTGAAGCACACCACTAGTCACCAACCTCCATGCAGAATATGACCCGTCTACAACCACTCTTTGCCTTCTGTGGGCAAGCCAGTTCTGGATCCACAAAGCAATGTCTTCTTGGATCCCATGCCTCCTTACTTTCTCAATAAGCCTTGCATGGGGTACCTTAACAAATGCCTTGCTGAAATCCATATACACTACATCTACTGCTCTACCTTCAACATGTTTAGTCACATCCTCAAAAAAATTCAATTAGGCTCGTAAGGCATGACCTGCCTTTGACAAAGCCATGCTGACTATTCCTAATCATGTTATACCTCTCCAAATGTTCATAAATCCTGCCTCTCAGGACCTTCTCCATCAACTTAACAACCACTGAAGTAAGACTCACTGGTCTATAATTTCCTGGGCTATCTCTACTCCCTTTCTTGAATAAGGGAACAACATCCACAACCCTCCAATCTTCCGGGACCTCTCCCGTCCCCACTGATGATGCAAAGATCATCACCAGAGGCTCAGCAATCTCCTCTCTCGCCTCCCACACTAGCCTGGGGTACATCTCATCCAGTCCCAGCGACTTATCCAACTTGATGCTTTCCAAAAGCTCCAGCACATCCTCTTTCTTAATATCTACATGCTCAAGCTTTTCAGTCTGCTGCAAGTCATCACTACAATCACCAAGATCCTTTTCCATAGCGAATACTGAAATAAAGTATTCATTAAGTACCCCGGTTATTTCCTCCAGTTCCATCAACACACATCAAAGTTGCTGGTGAACGCAGCAGGCCAGGCAGCATCTGTATGAAGAGGTGCAGTCGACGTTTCAGGCCGAGATCTTTCATCAGGACTAACTGAAGGAAGAGTGAGTAAGGGATTTGAAAGTTGGAAGGGGAGGGGGAGATCCAAAATGATAGGAGAAGACAGGAGGGGGAGGGATAGAGCCAAGAGCTGGACAGGTGATAGGCAAAAGGGGATACGAGAGGATCATGGGACAGGAGATCCGGGAAGAAAGACAAGGATGGGCGGGGGGACCCAGAGGATGGGCAAGAGGTATATTCAGAGGGACAGAGGGAAAAAAAGGAGAGTGAGAGAAAGAATGTGTGCATAAAAATAAGTAACAGATGGGGTACGAGGGGGAGGTGGGGCCTTAGCAGAAGTTAGAGAAGTCGATGTTCATGCCATCAGGTTGGAGGCTACCCAGACAGAATATAAGGTGTTGTTCCTCCAACCTGAGTGTGGCTTCACCTTTACAGTAGAGGAGGCCGTGGATAGACATGTCAGAATGGGAATGGGATGTGGAATTAAAATGTGTGGCCACTGGGAGATCCTGCCTTCTCTGGCGGACAGAGCGTAGGTGTTCAGCAAAGCGGTCTCCCAGTCTGCGTCGGGTCTCGCCAATATATAAAAGGCCACATCGGGAGCACCGGACGCAGTATATCACCCCAGTCGACTCACAGGTGAAGTGTTGCCTCACCTGGAAGGACTGTTTGGGGCCCTGAATGGTGGTAAGGGAGGAAGTGTAAGGGCATGTGTAGCACTTGTTCCGCTTACACGGATAAGTGCCAGGAGGGAGATCAATGGGGAGGGATGGGGGGGACGAATGGACAAGGGAGTTGCGTAGGGAGTGATCCCTGCGGAATGCAGAGGGGGGGGGGAGGGAAAGATGTGCTTAGTGGTGGGATCCCGTTGGAGGTGGCGGAAGTTACAGAGAATAATATGTTGGACCCGGAGGCTGGTGGGGTGGTAGGTGAGGACCAGGGAAACCCTATTCCTAGTGGGGTGGCGGGAGGATGGAGTGAGAGCAGATGTACGTGAAATGGGGGAGATGTGTTTAAGAGCAGAGTTGATAGTGGAGGAAGGGACCCCCTTCCTTTAAAAAAGGAGGACATCTCCCTCGTCCTAGAATGAAAAGCCTCATCCTGAGAGCAGATGCGGCGGAGACGGAGGAATTGCGAGAAGGGGATGGCGTTTTTGCAAGAGACAGGGTGAGAAGAGGAATAGTCCAGATAGCTGTGAGAGTCAGTAGGCTTATAGTAGACATCAGTGGATAAGCTGTCTCCAGAGACAGAGACAGAAAGAATTAGAAAGGGGAGGGAGGTGTCGGAAATGGACCAGGTAAACTTGAGGGCAGGGTGAAAGTTGGAGGCAAAGTTAATAAAGTCAACGAGTTCTGCATGCGTGCAGGAAGCAGCGCCAATGCAGTCATCGATGTAGCGATGTAACGAGGGAGATGTCTTCCTTTTTTAAAGAAAGGGGCTTCCCTTCCTCCACTATCAACTCTGCTCTTAAACGCATCTCCCCCATTTCACGCACATCTGTTCTCACTCCATCCTCCCGCCACCCCACTAGGAATAGTGTCCCCCTGGTCCTCACCTACCACCCCACCAGCCTCCGAGTCCAACATATTATTCTCCGTAACTTCCGCCACCTCCAACGGGATCCCACCACTAAGCACATCTTTCCCTCCCCCTCCCCTGCATTCCGCAGGGATTGCTCCCTACTCAACTCCCTTGACCATTCGTCCCCCCCATCCCTCCCCACTGATCTCCCTCCTGGCACTTATCCGTGTAAGTGGAACAAGTGCTACACATGCCCCTACACTTCCTCCCTTACCACCATTCAGGGCCCCAAACAGTCCTTCCAGGTGAGGCAACACTTCACCTGTGAGTCGACTGGGGTGATATACTGCGTCCGGTGCTCCCGATGTGGCCTTTTATATATTGGCGAGACCCGACGCAGACTGGGAGACCGCTTTGCTGAACACCTACGCTCTGTCGCCAGAGAAAGCAGGATCTCCCAGTGGCCACACATTTTAATTCCACATCCCATTCTGACATGTCTATCCACGGCCTCCTCTACTGTAAAGATGAAGCCACACTCAGGTTGGAGGAACAACACCTTATATTCCGTCTGGTAGCCTCCAACCTGATGGCGTGAACATCGACTTCTCTAACTTCCGCTAAGGCCCCACCTCCCCCTTGTACCCCATCTGTTACTTATTTTTATGCACACATTCTTTCCCTCACTCTCCTTTTTCTCCCTCTGTCCCTCTGAATATACCTCTTGCCCATCCTCTGGGTCCCCCCGCCCATCCTTGTCTTTCTTCCCGGATCTCCTGTCCCATGATCCTCTCGTATCCCCTTTTGCTCTTGGCTCTATCCCTCCCCCTCCTGTCTTCTCCTATCATTTTGGATCTCCCCCTCCCCCTCCAACTTTCAAATCCCTTACTCACTCTTCCTTCAGTTAGTCCTGACAAAGGGTCTCGGCCTGAAATGTCGACCGCACCTCTTCCTACAGATGCTGCCTGGCCTGCTGCGTTCACCAGCATCTTTGATGTGTGTTGCTTGAATTTCCAGCATCTGCAGAATTCCTGTTGTCCTCCAGTTCCATACACATTTTCCCACTGTCACACTTGATAGGTCCTATTCTTTCACGTCTTATCTTCTTGCTCTTCGCATACTTGTAGAATGCCTTGGGGTTTTCCTTAATCCTGCCTGCCAAGGCCTTCTAATGGCCCCTTCTGGCTCTCCTAATTTCATTCTTAAACTCCTTCCTGTTAGCCTTATAATCTTCTAGATCTCTAACGTTACCTAGCTCTCTGAACCTTCTGTAAGCTTTTCTTTTCTTCCTGACTAGATTTACTACGGCCTTTGTACACCACGGTTTTGTAACCTACCATAATTTCCCTGTCTCATTGGAACGTACCTATGCAGAACTCCACACAAATATCCCTTCAACATTTCTTCTGTACCTTTCCCTGAGAACATCTGTTCCCAATTTATGCTTCCAAGTTCCTGCCTGACAGCCTCATAATTCCCCTTACTCCAATTAAATGCTTTTCTAACTTGTCTGTTCCTATTTCTCTCCAATGTTATTGTAAAGGAGATAGAATTATGATCACCATCTCCAAAATGCTCTCCCACTGAGAGATCTGACACCTGACCAGTTTCATTTCCCAATACCAAATCAAAATCTCCTCTTGTAGGCTTATCTACATATTGTGTCAAGAAACCTTCCTGAACACACCTAACAAACTCCATCCCATCTAAACACCTCAATCTAGGGAGATGCCAATCGATATTTGGGAAATTAAAATCTCCCACCATGACAACTCTGTTATTATTACACCTTTCCAGGATCTGTTTCCCTATCTGCTCCTCGATATCCCTGTTACTATTGGGCGGCCTATAAAAAACACCCAGTAATGTTATTGATCCCTTCTTGTTCCTAACCTCCACCCACAGAGACTCTGTAGACAACCCCTCCATGACGTCCACCTTTTCTGCAGCCTTGACACTATCTCTGATCAACAGTGCCACGCCCCCACCTCTTTTGCTTCCCTGCCTGTCCTTTCTGAAACATTTAAAACCCGGCACTTGAAGTAATCATTCCTGTCCCTGAGCCATCCAAGTCTCTGTAATGGCCACCACATCATATCTCCAAGTACTGATCCACGCTCTAAGCTCATCCGCTTTGTTCACAATATAGACACATCTCAAACTGTCTGTCTGAACGCGTCCCTTCTCTATTACCTGCCTATCCTCCCTCACACACTGTCTACAAGCTTTCTCTATTTGTGGCCAACCGCCTCTTCCGCAGTCTCTTCAGTTCGGTTCCCACCCCCCAACAATTTGAGTTTAAACTCTCCCCAGCAGTCAGATTGGAAAAGCTTTTACCTGGCCTAATCCACTTAGACCAGACTGGATTTGTTCAACAAAGACAAATACAGGACAACATAAGGAGAACTCTACACATACTAGAACAGGTTACTAAGAACGGGACAGAGACAATGGTAGTGGGATTAGACACTGAGAAAGCTTATGATTCAGTTAGTTGGGCATTCCTATACAGGGTGTTAGGAAGATACAGCTTTCAAGAAAAGTTTATTAAAGTAATCCAGACTTTATATGATAGCCCTACAGCTCAAATTAAGATAAATAGGGACCTCTCTGACTCCTTTATTTTAGAGAGAGGCAGGAGACAGGGATGCCCAATTTCTCCTCTCCTTTTTGCACTATACATTCAACCGCTTACCCAACTAATAAGACACAGCGAAATTGTAAAAAGTATCAAGGTGGCAGGGATTGAACAGAAAGTGGCGTTATTCACAGATGATGTTTTAGTCTATCTGAGTGAACCAGAAAAATCATTTATAGGATTGTTTACACTGTTGGATGACTTTGGGAAAATATCAGGTTATAAAATAAATGTAAAGAAAACGCAGGTCATGTCCCTAAATTATACACCATCCAAAAAATTTCAGGATACATATGATCTTAAGTGGGAAGCTAAATCATTAAAATATTTAGGAATAACCCTGCCGAAGGATCTTTCAACGCTGTCACAGGTAAATTATGGGCCATTAATTTCAGAGATAAAAGCAGATGTGCACAGATGGAATCTTATCCCCTTTTTAAGTTTAAATTCAAGGATAAATACCATAAAAATGAATATTCTCCCTTGGTTACTCTATCTTTTCCGGACTTTACCTGTGGAGGTGGATGATAATCAATTCAGGGAATGGGACAAATGGATTTCCCGCTTTATCTGGCAAGGAAAGAAACCTAGAATTCAATACGACACCTTCCAGTTAGGGAAGGAAGGAGGAGGTATGGTACTTCCTAGCTTGAGAAATTATTTTCATGCTTCACAATAACCTCTCTGTTATATTGGTGTAATAGGGAATATAAGGCTAGATGGAAGGAAACAGAATTTGGATTGATTGACAGTTTTCCTCTACAGGCCTCAATAGCTGACAAAGGATTGATGGCCCAATTGGAAAAGTTTAAAAACAGCTGGATAAGTCTTATATTAAAAGTATGGCAGAAGGTGGTTAATTCATGTGGAATCAATAACATGTTAAAACTTTTCAGATGGTGTGCATATGATACCGAATTCCTTACCAACAGAGGAGATAAAAGATTTGAACTATGGATAAAGAAAGGTCTTACAACCTACCTCTCATTTATAGATAAAAGAGTATTACAAAGTTTCCAATTCCTGCAGATCAAACATGGCCCAGAACACAATGACTTTTTTTTTAGGTACCTTCAAGTACGAAACTATGTTAACCAGAGTTGTAGATATACAGACTTATCAACAGTAGAATTAGAATTTTTCAAGATTCTGAATTCAGCTACAGTTCAATACCAAGTAAATCAGTTTCTTGATTATACAATGCACACTCCCATACTAAAAATGTAAACACACTGTATATTAAACAGAAGTGGGAGAAAGAAGCGGGGTTGGTACTTTCAGAGGAGGCTTGGGGGAAAATCTGCAGCTTTCAGTGGTCTTCGACTAATTCTTTGACTTGGAGAGAACACTGTTGGAAAAATATTGTAAGATACTTCAAGACCCCATATCAGGAAAAATATAAAGACACAAACGTGAGGGGTTGGAGAAGGTGCGGCTCCAAGGAGGCAAATCATTTCCATATTTTCTGGGATTGCCCTAAATTAAGTTTATATTGGAAAGGTATTCATAGAACATTAGTTAAGGTACTTAAGACCCAGATACCTCTGAACTTTGAGACGCTCTATTTGGGGCATGTTTTGTTTCTTGAACAGAAGGAAGATATAAAGTTGCTGCAGGCCCTTTTAGCGGCAAGTAAGAAATCAATCACTAGAAAGTGGCTAAATCCAATACCACTAGAAGATTGGCACGAAATTATCTTGGCAATATTTAAAATGGAAAAGATGACTTACTCTCTGAAAATTCAACAAGAAAAATGTTATCAAATTTGGAATAAATGGATTGAATACATAACCCCAAAGTGAGCAGACTTTAGATGACTTTCCTAATGATTTATACTGCTCTTCTCATCAACACAGTAATATTGCTACTGTAAGCACCCCTGGACTAAATGTTTACTGTTTTTGTTTTTTTTTGGAAAATGGAGAATTAACAGAAGTAAAGGAAAAGATTTGGGAAAGGGATAAAAAATGATGAAATTAAGTAAATAAGTACATAGGGATTGGATAATTATGTTTGGGGGTAGGAACAAACATGAACAAATTAGGATATAAACACCTACAATGGTAGTTTACATAGGCTTACATACAACATTTTAGACCAGAAAGAAATGGTCCAGAAGAGATATATAGAAATTATTATTAATCCACTATTATTACTATTTTTCTTAACAACTAATATCATTACTTAGCCTAATAGAGTAGAATTTCAACTGCACATAATTATCTATTTAAGTGTCTAGTTTCTTTTTATATCATCTTAATGTGTACTTAGGATTGTATAAATAATTATACTTTTATATATATATATATATATATATATATATATATAAAAAAAATGGAAAAGGTTATACATGTGACAAAAGTTCATGATACTTCTGAATTCCTTATCCAAATAAAAATAATAAATTTTAAAACAACTCTCCCCAGTAGCCTTAGCAAACCTCCCCGCCAGGATATTGGTCCCCCTGGGATTCAAGTGCAACCTGTCCTTTTTGTACAGGTCACATCTGCCGCAAAAGAGGTCCCAATGATCCAGAAATCTGAATCCCTGCCCCCTGCTCCAATCCCTCAGCCACGCATTTACCCTCCACCTCACTCTATTCCTATACTCACTGTCTCATGGCACAGGCAGTAATCCCGAGATTACTACCCTTGCGGTCCTGCTTCTCAACTTCCTGTAGTCTGTTTTCCGGACCTCTTCCCTTTTCCTACCCATGTCATTGGTACCAATATGTACCATGACCTCTGGCTGTTCTCCCTCCCACTGCAGGATATCTTGGACGCGATCTGAAACATCCTGGACCCAGGCAAGCTACCATCCGCGTTTCTTTCCTGTGTCCACCGAATCGCCTGTCTGACCCCCTAACGATAGAGTCCCCTATCACTACTGCCTTTCTCTTCCTTTCCCTACCCTTCTGAGCCACAGGGCCAGACTCTATAAAACAAGTTCCTTTCCTCCTCCCCCCAACCCCTCTTTCCTAACATAGTTCACAAGTTGCATTCCACCAAAGAAAAGCAGAAAGATTATGGATCAGATTGTACAGGACAAAGTCAGCAATTTCAATGAAACGGAACGCAGAACAGTACAGCACAATGCAAGCCCTTCAGCCCACAGTGTTATGCCAACCTTTTAATCTATTCCAAGGTCAATCTAACCCTTCCCTCCCACATAGCTCTCCGTTTTTATTTCATCCATGTGCCTAACTAACTCCGCCATGGACAGTCCCCAGCCCGGATGCAAGAGGAGGAGGTTGGGCACGGGACTAGCAACCCCATCCCGTAAAAATCCAGAGCTCCAGGAACAGCAACTGAAGCTCCGAAGACCTCATCCCGTGGAGAGGAAGGATCTTTGCCTAGAAGACCTATGAAGTCACGAAGGCAAAAGCCACAGGGCTGATCACCTTACGGCCCGGGACAAAGGACAGTGGAGAGCTGCTGTCAGCAGCCTGTGTCTCAGAACCGGGCATGGGTTTAAGATGAAGAAGCTGGGGCTAGTTCGGGGTGAGGGAATCGTGCCACAATGATGAGGCTCTCTTCCTCTGTACTAAATCAAAGCAATAGAACAGCAGTCAGACAGAATGGAAGTCCTTTTGCCTAGTCCCTTCAGCTGAAATAACTCAAGTCCTGCAGATCAAACCTTCTTTACTAGAATTTTTCCCAGGTGTCAAGATGAATCCTATTTAAAAAAATCTGCCTGCAAGCATGTCGTTTCACGAATCCCAAAACTACTTCACATTACCTGGTCAAATTCAGCAACCTCTTGCTTGGGTGGAACCCGAAGGCCCCAAAGCCTGTACTTGCTGGCCAAACCTGGGCGCTGCAAATCTTCTGGCAGTTCAACGACAGACGACTTGTTTAGAGTTTCAGAATTTCCATAATCAACATACGTCATCAGGCACTGAAAAGAAGATCAAATTTTGTGTTTATTTTTGTGAAATGATGCACAAATAATTACATCAGTTGTACAGAAGATGGGACTGCTGAATGAAATTTCCAAACTCATCTGTACTCAACACTGGGCACAATTATCAAAGATGCCCAAGATTAGAGATATCAAGGATATATCAATGTTTCTAAGTGCATTTATTATCAAAGAATGTATAAACTATACAACCTTGAGATTTGTCTGCTTACAGGCAGCCACTAAGCCAGAAACCCAAAAGAACCCAATTAAAAAATAATAAATAAAAGACCAATCCCCGATGAGCAAGAGAAAGGGGGAAAACCAACAAATCCTGCAAACAACAGAAGAAAGCAACAACATTTTAAACCAAAATGAGTCCTGAGATCCAAACCCCAGAGCAGCCCAGAGCCTCGTTATTAGTTCATCATATTAGTGAGCATGAAGCACAGCAGCCGGGACACTCTTCATCGCCTCAACTTCACGGAGAGAGGAGTGATCATTGTTGAGAGCGAGCAAAACTGGCTCTCACGTCCGATCCTGACACCCTGTCTTTCCAATCTATCTGGGCCAGTGTTTAAGTTGTCCAACCAATGTATCATATCTTACATTAGTACCCAGGCACCGCTGGAGCAAAATGCTCCAGGCCTAGACCATGCGCCCAGTGACACACTCCGGGCCCAGATTTTGCCGCCTAGCCCGAAGCTGCTTTAAAACTCTTCAAATTGGCTCGGTGCTCAGATCGATCCAGTCTCGAGCCCAGGTATCGGGTATCAGAACTCCTTAGTCTCTGCTTCTCTCCAAATGGCTCACTCCACGAGTCAAGTCTGCAACACACGAGCAAGGCTCGTTCCCCCAAACACGGCTCACCTTCACTTGCCCCTTCATTGTTTGCAGTGATAATTTACCACAATTTACTTCAGAAAGGATGTTATTAGTAATGTTTTTAGTTGAATTTCTCATTTTTTAACCAGTGAGCTGTTGCACGCATTCAGTAGCGCCATCTTAATCCGGAAGCTTTCCAGTTTATATGTGGTGCTGAGGTGGAAAAGGTTGACAGCTTCCAGTTCCCTGGTGTGAACATCACCAATCGCAAGTTGTAATCTAACCACATAGATGCTATAGCCACTTCTATTTCCTCAAAGTTCAATGGAAATTTATTATCAAACTACATATATGTCACCATAAAACAGGGGTCCCCAACCTTTTTTGCACCACGGACTGGTTTAATATTGACAATATTCTTGCGGACCGGCCGACTGGGGGGGTGGGGATGGTGTTCAAGTAGGGTTAAACTCACCTCAACATGTCTTTTACAGTTAGGGTTGCCAACTTTCTCACTCCCAAATAAGGGACAACGGTAGCAGCCAAATCCCGGGACACTTTACCCCAGGAAAGACTACCATGACCATGAAGCCTTGCACGGGCACCTGTGTGCGCATGTGATGTGAACATGAGCATACGTGCCGATTTTTCTCCCGACAAATCGGTTTTGCCTTCATCTTCCTGACTATACTGTACCTACATTATTTCTACTTTATATAGGCTGCGTATTTATCATATCATTCTTGCTTTTACTATATGTCAGTGTTGTTTATTTTTGGTTTTCTGTGTTATTTGGTATGATTTGTTGGGTTATTTTTTGGATCTGGGAACACTGAAAACTTTTTCCCGTATAAATTAGTGGTAATTGCTTAATTGCTTCTTTGCTTCATGCTATTTCGGCACGAAAGGTTTCATAGGAACGCTCTACCTTAGCGGGGGAAATACGGGACAAGGGCGGTCCCGTATGGGACAAACCAATTTAGCCCAATATACAGGATGTCCCGGCAAATAAGGGAACCCTGTGTTCAAGTTCAACAGTGCGTGACAGGGAATGAGAAAAGGTGCAGCTGACTCATATTGTTTCCTCGCGGCCCGGTAGCACATGCTTTGCGGCCCGGTACTGGTCCACAGCCCGGTGGTTGGGGACCGCTGCCATAAACAACACTCAGATTCTTTTTTTTTGGTGCACATTCACAGTTCTCAGCAGCAGGAAATCGTGTTGAGAACACCTCTCTTTGCCTTATTGCTTCGCTCCCGGTCAGGGTCATTATCGATGATGGTCCATGACTTGAGTGATCATGGTGATGGTAGAGCTGAGGAATTTTGTGGTGACATTTCTTGCTGGCGTTTCCTCTTCTCCATCCGATTCACCCAGGATATGTTGCTCTATCAATTCTCAAAGCCCATTGCTGTTAAAGCTTGTAGTAACTCTTCAACATCTCCATCATTAACATCCTCTATTCCTGCTTCATTGGTCAGTTCAACGATGTTTTCGATCACTAGTTCTGCCTGAACTCCTAGGATGTCATTGCATTCTTCTGGCCAGAGAACATCGAGCACAGAAATCTACAGCACATTACAGGCCCCGCAGCTCACGATGTCGTGCCGACCACGTAAACTACTCAAGAAACTGCTGAGAATTTCCCAACCGCACAGCCCCTATTTTTCTAAGCTACATGCATCTAAGAGTCTCTTAAAAGACCCCATTGTATCCACCTCTACCACCGTCAATAGCTAAGCATTCCACACACCCACCACAGAGAAAAACTTACCTCTGACATCCCCCCTGTACCTACTTCCAAACCACCTAAAATATGCTCCCTCACGTTGGCCATTTCAGTCCTGGGAAAAAACCTCTGACTATCCACACGATCAATGCTTCTCATCATCTTATACACCTCTACCAGGTCACCTCTCATCCTTCGTCGCTCCCAGGAGAAAAGGCCAAGTTCAGTCAACCTATTCTCACAAGGCATGCTCCCCAATCCAGGCAACATCCTTGTAAATCTCCTCTGCACACTTTCTATAGTTTCCACATCCTTCCCGTAATGAGGTGACCAAAACTGAACACATACCCCAAGTGGGGTCGAAGGTCTTGTCTAGCTGTACCATGACCTCACGGCTCTTGAACTCAATCCCACAGTTGACGAATGCCAACACACTATACGCCTTCTTAACAACACTGCCAGCCAATGCAGCAGCTTTGAGTGTCCTATCGACACGGACCCCAAGATCCCTCTGATCCTCCACACCAAGAGTCTTATCATTAATATTATATTCCATCTTCAAATTTGAACTACCAAAATGAACTACTTCACACTTATCTGGGTTGAACTCCATCTGCCACTTCTCAGCCCAGTTCTACATCCTATTGATGTCCTGTTGTAACCTCCGACAACGGGAGGTTGTCCTCCCCCCTCCAGACTATCCACAACACCCCCAACCTTTGTGTCATCAGCAAACTTACTAACCAACCCTTCTACTTCCTCATCCAGGTCACTTATATTTATTTTTTAAAAATCACAAAGAGGAGGGGTCCCAGAACAGATCCCTGTGGAACACCACTGGTCACTGACCTCCATGCAGAAAATGAACTATTACAACCACTCTTTGCCTTCTGTGGGCAAGCCAATTCTGGATCCACAAAGCAAGGTCTCCTTTGATCCCATGCCTCATTACTTTCTGAATGAGCCTTACCTGGGAAACATTATCAAATATCTTAATGAAATCCATATACTCTAAATCCACTATTCTACATTCAATGTGTTGTGTTACGTCCTCAATCAGGCTCGTTGACATGACCTGCCCTTGACAAAGCCAAGCTGAATATCCCTAATCAGTTTATGTCTCTCCAAATGTTCATAAATCCTGCCTTTCAAGATCTTATCCAAAAACTTACCCACCACTGAATTAAGACTCACTGGTCTTATAATTTCCTGGGTCATCTCTACTCCCTTTCTTGAACAAGGGAACAACATCCGCAACCCTCCAACTTTCCGGAACCTCTTCCGTTCCTATTGATGATGCAAAGATCATCGCCAGAGGCTCAGCACTCTCCTTCCTCACCTCCTACAGCAGCCTGGGATACATCTCGTCCAGTCCCAACAACTTATCTAACTTAATGCTTTTCAAAAGCTCTAGCACATCCTCTTGCTTAATGTCTATATGCTCAAGCATTTCAGTACGCTGTAAATCATCTCCACAACTGCCAAGGTCTTTTTCCCCAGTGAATACTGAAGCAAAGTATTCATTAAGTACCTCCATGACCTCCTCCCACTCCATGCACACGTTTCCACTATCGTATCTGACTGGTCCTATTCTCACACGGCTCATCCTCTTGCTCTTCACATACTTGCAGAATGCCTTGGGGTTTCCTTAATCCTGCTCACCAAGGCCTGCTCTAATTTTCTAGAGCTCTAACAGTACCTAGTTTCTTGAACCTTTCATAAGCTTTTCTTTTCTTCTCTTCTTAACTAGATTTTCTACATCCTTTGTACACCATGGTTGTTTAACCCTACCATCCTTTCCCTGCCTCAATGGAAGACAGCTACAGGTTCTTCCACACTCTGTGCATGCTATGGAGGTCACTGCACAGTATAAATCTATCAAACAAACCTCTGCTACCTGTGCATGTTACCAACATATCATTATCAGCTTTCTTCTGCCTCCCTACTTTCTTAGAGTGGAGTGATACTTGCAATTTTCCACGCTACCTCCTTCAGAACCCTAGGGTGCAGTTCACCTGGTCAGGGTGACTAACATACACTTCGGTCAGTCAGCTTTTTGAGCAGCTTCTCCCTTGTAATAGTAACTTTGTTCACTTCCCTTCCCTCACTCCCTTCAACATCTGGCACACTGCCAGAGTCTTCCACAGTGAGGACGGATGCAAAATGCTCATTTAGTTCATCTGCCATCTCCTTGTCCCCCGTTATTATTTCTCCGGCCTCATTTTCTAGCGGTCCTCTATCCACTCCCATCTCTCTTTTTTTTTTATACTTAAAAGTGTTTACTATTCACTTTGATATTGTTTGTTTGCTTGCTTTCCCATTTCATCTTTTCCTTTCCAATGATTCTTTTAGTTGCTCTCTGTAGGGTTTTAAAAACTTCCCAATCCTCTGTCTTCCCACTAATTTTTGCTTTGTTGAATGCCCTTTCTTTTGCTTTTACAATAGCTTTGACTTCCCTTGTCAGCCATGGTTGTACTATTTTGCTTTTTTAAGTATTTCTTTGTTTTTGGAATATGTCTAATCTGCACCCTCCTCATTTTTCCCAGAAACTCGCGCCATTGCTGCTCTGCTGTCATCTCTCCCAGCATCTCCTTCCAATTTACTTTGGCCAACTCCTCTCTCATACCACTGTAATTTCCTTTACTCCACTGAAGTACTACTACGTCAGACTTTACTTTCTCCCTATCAGACTTCAAGTTGAACTCAATCATATTGTGGCCACTGACACCTAAGGGTTCTTTTACCTTAAGCTCCCTAATCGTCTCTGGTTCATTACATAACACCCAATCCAGTAGAACTGATCCCCTCGTAGGCTTAATAACAAACTGCTCTAAAAAGCCATATCTTAGGCATTCAAACATACTCTTGAGATCCATTACCAACCCGATTTTCCCCAATCAACCTGCACGTTAAAATCTCCCATGACTACCATAACATTGCCCTTTTGACTCGCCTTTTCTATTTCCTGCCGCAATCTGTGGTCCACCTCCCAGCCACTGTTGGGAGGCTTGTACATAACTGCCATCAGGGTCCTCTTACCCTTGCAGTTTCTTAACTCAGTCCACGAGGACTCAACATCGTCCGATCCTAAGTCACAGGCAGAACCACGCCACCTCCTCTGCCTACCTTCCTATCCCTCCAATATAACGTGTAACCTTGGTCATTCAGCTCCCAACTACAACCATCCTTCACCCACAATTCAGTGATGGCCACACATCATACCTGAAATAATGCAACAAGATCATCCACCTTATTTCTTAAACTCTGTGCACTTTGAATACTGCATTTCCTACCCTTTTTGATTCTGCATCCCTAATGCACCGCTGGCTGCAACTGTGTCCTATCATCTGCCTGCCCTTCCTGACAGCCCGACTGGATGTTATCTTTGCTTTTTTACCATCCACCCTATCCTGAGTCCCTTCATTCCTAGTCCCATCCCCCTGCCAAATTAGTTTAAACCCTCCTCAACAGCTCTAACAAACCTGCCCTCGAGAATATTTGTCCCCCTCGGGTTCTGGTGCAACCCATCACTTTTGAACAGGTCTTACCTCCCCCAGAAGAGATCCTAATGATCCAAGAACCTAAAGCTCTGACCCCTGAACCAGCTTCTCGGCCACGCATTAACTTACCAAATCACCCTGTTTCTACCCTCACCAGCATCTGGCACAGGCAGCAATCCAGAGATTACTATCCAGGAGGTCCTGCTTCTCAGCTTTCTATCTAGCTCTCTAAATTCTCTTTTCAGGACCTCATTGCTTTTCCTACCCATGTCACTGGTACCAATATGTACCAAGACATCTGGCTGCTCTCCTTCCCTCTCCAAAATGCTGTGGACGTGACCTGAGATATTCCTGACCCTGGCACCTGGGAGGCAACATACCGTCCGGGTGCTCCATTCATGTCCACAGAATCTCCTGTCAGTTCCTCTGATGCTGAGTCCCTTATCACTACTGCTCCCTTCTTCTCTCTCTTTCCCTTCTACACCACAGGTGGATACTCAGTGCCCGTAACCTTGTCTCTGTGGCATTCCTCTGGGAGGTCATCCCCCACAACAGTATCCGAAACAGCATACTTATTATTGAGGGGAATGGCCACAGGGGTACTCTGCGCTAACTGCCTGTTCACATTTCCATTTCTCCTGACAGTCACCCAGCTACTCACCTTCCACAACGGGATGCACTTCATGCAGATGGAGTTCCCTGAGAGACTCTGGGTCATCGAGGACTCCAGTATCTGGCATGAAGGACACACATGGCCATTTACTATACTAAGTACAGAAAGACAGCAAGAAGAAGGAACTTACCCAGAAGCAACGCCTCTTTCGAGGCCAAGCCTCCTTTCAGCCAAAGCCTGACTTTCCTACTCTCACCACTAACCTACTCCCAACAATGGCCACCGCGCTTGTCCCTTCTGTACTTTTATTCAATTCACCGTGCTCTGCTCACGTCACTGACTGGGCCCCCGGAATGTCTGAACGCCTGGAAAGCTCTCCTTTTAAGCAAGCAACGCCGACCTGCCAGAAACCTCATCGTTGCGTTCTGCTCCCGCCGCTGACTGCAACTTCAGAATCATTCAAGCAAAAGGCTCCTTGAATGAGTCCCCCTCATTGATGACAACATTGAGGTCATTGCAGAAGCATTTATCTTGTCTGGGATTTTTTTATAATTTCACATCCATACTAATGCTTTTCCTAGACATCATAGATGTACTACCCTCACTGAAAGTTTTCCAAACATCATGGGTGAAAAGAATGGAATTAATTGGCGAGGGAGCAAGCACACTTCAAGAATCACTTGATTCTATCAAGGTTATGAAGCACTGGAAGATTGAAAGTGTCAGTCCAGTCTTTAAGAAGGGAGAAAGACAAAAGAAAGGCCAGTTAGCCTACCCTCAGTGGTTGGGAAAGTGTTGGAGTCTATTATTAAAGGATGGGGTTTCAGAATACTTAGAGACAGCCTCAAACTTGAGGGGCAACCCTTTAGAACAGAGGCAAGGAGGAATTTTGTTGGCCAGAGAGTAGTAAGTCTGTGGAATGCTCTACCACAGACTGCGGTGGAGGCCAAGTCCGTGTGTATATTTAAGTCCATCTGGCCTAGGTGACTTATCCACCGCAAGTCCTTTCAGTCTGCCCAGCAGCTTGTCCTTTGTAATAGCAATGGCACTCACTCCTGCTCCCTGACACTCACAGACCTGTGGCACACTGCGTCTTCCACAGTGAAGACAGCTGCAAAGTACCCATTAAGTTCATCTGCCAGTTCTTTGTCCCCATTACTACCTCATCAGCACCGTTTTCCAGTGGTCCAATATCAACCCTCACCTTCTTTTTACTCTTTATATAACTGAAAAAGCTTTTGGCATCCTGCTTTATATTACTGGCTAGTCTGCCCTCATATTTCATTTTCTCCCTTCTTAGATTTTATTAAGTTGCCTTTTGTTGGATTTTGAAAGCTTCTTAATCATCCAACTTTCCACACACTTTTGTTACCGTATATGCCCTTCCCTTGGCTTTTATGCAGTCCTTAACTTCCTTTGTCATCGACCGTTGCCTACCCCTGCCATTTGAGAACTTCTTCCCCTGTGGAACACATCTATCCTGCGCCTTGTGAATTATTCCCAGCCATCTCTGCTCTGTCGTCATCTTCATCGGTATCCTCCCCTCTCCTGCCTCTGTAACTCCCTTCATTCTATTGCAATACTGATACATCTGCCTTCAGTTTCTCCCTCTCAAATTGCAATATGAATCCAATCATATTATGATCACTACCTCTTAAGGGTTCCTTTACATTAAGCTGACTTATAAACCCTGGTTATTACACAACACCCAATCAAAGATAGCCTTTCTCCGAGTAGGCTCGAGCACAAGCTGTTCCAAAAAGCCATCTCATAGGCATTCAACAAATACCATCTGTTGCGATCCAACACCAACCTGATTGCCCCAATCCCTTTGCATATTACAAATGTCCTTCCCCCATTACAGTTGTGTCACTACCCTTGCCTTTTCCAGCTCCCTTTGCAATCTCAACCCCACATCTTGGTTACTATTTGGAGGCCTATATATGATTCCTACAATGGTTTTTTTAACCCTTGCAATTCCTTAATTCCTCCCACAAAGATTCAACATTCTCTGACCCTATGTCACCTCTTTCTAAAGATGTAATTCCATCTCTTTATCAACACAGACACACCACCGCCTATGCCCTCCTGCCTGTCCTCTCGATTCAAAGTTTATCCTTTGATGTTAAGCTCCCCGCTATGGCCTCCTTTCAGCCACGACTCAGTGATGTTTTGAAGTTTCGATGTACATGTGACAAATAAATTTCATCAGCTAATCCCCGGAATGAAGTGGTTGAGCAAATACAATTGCAATATTTAAGAGGCATTTGGCTAGGGACATGGAGGACAAAGGCTTAGAGTAAGGCAACTGGTTCTAGCAGGTCAGCATAGATCAGTCAGGCAGAAGGGCCTGTTTCCCTGCCCTATCACTGACTTTTCCCCAGTTCTGGTTTGCAATATTACTTCCAGACATTTTGCTAGATGTAAATAATGGATGAATGCAGGCACGAGGGGGCAGTACTGCCCTGGAGTGCACTGTTATTCATTGTGTAGCCAGCAGTCACAACCACACAGCGTGTTTAACCACATATTATTGCATCCAGCAGGGAGACATTCAACGTTGTTAGACACTTCTTTCTTTTACCTGAATTACCCCATTACATCTGAGAGATCAGATTTTGTTACCTCTCAAGTAAATTCAACTATATTATATATTCGCACACATTACCCCGGAACATTGGAAAGTGAAGGTGTTGTTACCATCCAAACAAATTCAAACATATTACATGATTGCACTAAAACTGACTTGGAAAAAAAACAATAAATATTTTAAATATGCACTACCTTTTCATTTGCCATGACTTTCTTCAGTTTACATCGATACCAACACTGGTCTTCAGTGTATAACCCACCGTAGACCTGTCGGAATAACAACATTTACATTTTCAACCTGTATGACAGAAACATTTAATTCTACATAACACAAAAGCTGCAGACTTCACCCCGTTACCAGCGCAGAACTCCCCCCCACCAATCAGCCAGTCCCCTAATCCGTCCCGCTGCACGCGCACACACCCAATCCGCCAGTCCCCTAATCCGTTCCGCTGTGCGCGCGCACACACCCCCCAATCTGCCAGTCCCCTAATCCGTCCCTCTGCGCGCGCGCACACACCCCCCGAATCTCCTAGTCCCCCCAAACTGCCCCTTCCTGTGCACACAGTCCTCCAATGCAAACATCACCTATCGCCAGCATCCAATCCCCAACGCAGACACCTACCGGTCTCCACCGTCCACACCCCAACGTTGACACCGCCCCGTCTTCGACACCCACTCCCCAACGGATGTCAGTGCGGCTCAGGTGTGTGGAACGACTCGGGCTGAGCTGCTCGTCGGGCCCAGGCCCCGCAGCCTTACCCGAGAGACGAATCCACACAACTTGAGCCGTCTTTCATCAACACCCACAATCCCATTCAGGGATGCAGGCAGGAGGTACCTTTATGGGCTGCTGCTCCACACCCTCCACTTCCTAGCATTTGTCCACCGTCCCGACACGCCATGGCAGTCGGTCTTTCCACCTGGAGGTGAGGGGGGTCCCCAATGGAAGTCCCTCTACAAGGGAGTCCTTCCCATGCACCTTGGGGATCTCGGCTGGAGGGTGCTGCATAAAGCGGTGCCCTGCAATAAGTTCTTTAGTTTGTACACGGATCTCCCAGCCGCGTGTCACTTCTGCGGGCTGGAGGAGACCGTGTACCATATATACGTGGAGTGTGTGAGGTTGCAGCCCCTTTTCGCGTATTTGCGTGGGCTGCTTCTCGCCTTCTGGTTGCATTTCAGTCCCACCCTATTCATATATGGTCATCCAGTAAGGAGGGGGGCACAGAGGGATGAGGATGTCCTTGTCAACTTGCTCCTGGGGCTGGCGAAAATTGCCAGCCGTGGCTCCTGGAAAAGGGTGGCAGGAGGTTCTCCCCGGGCGGACTGCCTGGCTATGTTTAGGGGGTATGTTCGAGCCCGGGTGAACATTGAAAAGGAATACGCACAGTCCACGGCGACCATCGAGATGTTCCGGGACCGTTGGGCTCCGCGGGGTGTAAATGCCATCATTGATGAGGATGGCAATATATTGGTTTAAAATGTGTTGTCTGTTTGTAGTGCAGTAAATGTGTTAGTCACTGGGTTTGTAAATATTGTATAGCACCGACATTTGTAATAAAGAATTTTGTAGGAAAAAAATTAATAAAAAAAGAAAAAAAGAAAAAAAAACTCCCCAACGCAGACACCTACCGGTCTCTGCCGTCCACTCCCCAACGCAGACGCCGTCCCGTCTCCATCCACTACCCAACGCAGACGCCACCCTGTCTCCACCACCCACTCCCCAATGCAGACACTGTCCCGTCTCCTCCATCCACTCCCCAACGCAGACGCCACCGTCTCCACCACCCACTCCCCAATGCAGACACTGTCCCGTCTCCACCATCCACTCCCCAACGCAGACGCCACCCCGTCTCCATCCACTTCCCAATGCAGTCACCATCCTGTCTCCACCATCTACTCCCCAACGCAGACGCCGTCCCATCTCCATCCACTACCCAACGCAGACACCGCCCCGTCTCCACCACCCACTCCCCAACGCAGACACCACCCCATCTCTACCCACTCCACAACGCAGACACTGCCCCGTCTCCATCCACCCCCCAACGCAGACACCGCCCCGTCTCCGCCACCCACTCTCCAATGCAGACACTGTCCCGTCTCCACCATCCACTCCCCAACGCAGACGCCACCCCGTCTCCGTCACCCACTCCCCAACGCCGACACCATCCCGTCTTCGCCGTCCATTCCCCAACACAGACACCGCCCCGTCTCCATCCACTCCCCAATGCAGTCACCATCCTGTCTCCACCATCCACTCCCCAACGCAGACGCCGTCCCGTCTCCATCCACTACCCAACGCAGACACCGCCCCATCTCCACCACCCACTCCCCAACGCAGACACCACCCCATCTCTACCCACTCCACAACGCAGACACCTACTTGTCTCCATCCACTCCCCAACGCAGACACCACCCTGTCTCTACCCACTCCACAACGCAGACACCGCCCCGTCTCCATTCACTCCCCAACGCAGACACCACCCCGTCTCTACCCACTCCACAACACAGACACCGCCCCGTCTCCATCCACTCCCCAATGCAGACACCACCCCGTCTCTGCCACCCACTCCCCAACGCAGACGCCACCCCGTCTCCGTCACCCACTCCCCAACGCCGACACCATCCCGTCTTCGCCGCCCATTCCCCAACGCAGACACCGCCCCGTCTCCATCCATTCCCCAACGCAGTCACCATCCTGTCTCCACTATCCACTACCCAACGCAGACACCGCCCCGTCTCCACCACCCACTCAACGCAGACACCACCCTATCTCTACCCACTCCACAACACAGACACCTACCTGTCTCCATCCACTCCCCAACGCAGACACCACCCCGTCTCTACCCACTCCACAACGCAGACACCGCCCCGTCTCCATCCACTCCCCAACGCAGACACCGCCCCGTCTCCACCACCCACTCCCCAACGCAGACACTGTCCCGTCTCCACCACCCACTCCCCAACGCAAACGCCGCCCCACCTCTGTCACCCACTCCCCAACGCCGACACTATCCCGTCTTCGCCGTCCATTCCCCAACACAGACACCACCCCATCTCTACCCACTCCACAATGCAGACACTACCCCGTCTCTACCCACTCCACAACACAGACACCACCCCATCTCTACCCACTCCACAACGCAGACACCACCCCGTCTCCACCACCCACTCCCCAACGCAGACACCACCCCATCTCTACCCACTCAACAACGCAGACACCGCCCCGTCTCCATCCACTACCCAACGCAGACACCACCCCGTCTCTACCACCCACTCCCCAACGCAGACACCACCCCGTCTCTACCACCCACTCCCCAACGCAGACACCACCCCGTCTCTACCCACTCCACAACGCAGACACCGCCCCGTCTCCATCCACTCCACAACGCAGAAACCGCCCCGTCTCCACCATCCACTCCCCAACGCAGACGCCGCCCCGTCTTCATCACCCACTCCCCAATGGCACAGCTGCTGAGACCCAGTGTGCTCCCGCCATGAAGCTTACCATAGCTAGTCTCAATGTAAACGGCAGCAGGGGTCCTCTTCGCAGGCATAACAATCTCTCAGCCCTCAGGGATGGGCAGTATACGGTGAGTTTCCTGCAGGAAACCCATACCATCCCTGGGGACGAATCTGCTTGGCTCCTGGAGTGGCGGGGCGGGGTCTACATGAGCCACCTCAGCTCCATTTCTAGCGGGGTGGCGATCCTGTTGGCCCCGACCTTCCAGCCAGTAATTGAAAGAGCCCAGGACGTTGTGCCCGGCCGTCTGCTCCACCTGGTTGTGCGTCTGGATGGCGTACCATTGCATTTTATCAATGTGTATGCTCCCAGGCGCGGTGTGATGCAGACGCGCCTATTCTGCCAGCTGTCCACCCTGCTGAGCTCCATCGATCCTGGGGATTGTCATCCTCGGGGGAGATTTCAATTGTACCCTCGAGGCGGAGGACCGTTCGGGCCTCCAACACGACCCAGCATCGGCAAAAAAGTTAAAGGAGCTAGTCGGCTCCTTTGACTTGGTGGACAGCTGGCGGAATCTTCACCCCAACTCTAGCGCCTTCTCGAGAAGGTCTAGAGAAGGAGGTTCCAGGATAGACCGCATTTACATCTCTCGGGCCTACGTCTCCCGCGTGTCGGCATCCTCCATGTGGCCGGTGTCGTGCTCGGATCATCACCTTGTGTGGATGGAATTTATTCCACTACACCCTCGGGTGGGATCCGGGTATTGGCATTTTACCAACCGGCTGCTGGAGGACAGCCGATTCTGGGATTCGTTCCGAGCTTTCTGGGTCTCCTGGAAGGAGAGGCGGAGAGAGTTCTGCTCCCCACGGCTATGGTGGGGTGTGGGCAAAGCCCACATCCGGTTTTTATGTCGAGAGTACACTAGGGGGTCAACAAAGAGGCGGAGATCTGAAGTTGAGCGGCTTGAGAGAGCGTTGCTTGACCTGGAGTCCCGCCTCGGTCCGACCGCTGGAGACCAGCAGCTGTGGCAGGAATACCAGGAGAAGAAGGACGCACTAAGGAACCTGCAGCTTCAGCAGTCCCGAGGTGCGTACGTGAGGTCACGGATCCAAATGCTGCAGGATTTGGACCGTGGCTCACCCTTCTTCTACTCGTTGGAAAGGTGGCGGGGAGTTCAAAAGCAGCTAGTGGAGCTGCTGGCTGCCGATGGCTCCTCCATCACGGACTCTGATGGAATTAACAACGAGGTCCGTTCATTCTATTGGTCCTTATTCTCGCCTGATCCGTCAAATGCGGAGGCGTGTAATGAGGTCTGGAAGGATTTGCCCAAGGTCAGCCCAGAGGACGCAGTGCGTCTGAATGCCCCCCTGACTCGGGAGGAGCTGTCCACTGCCCTTCGGCAACTCCGGAGGGGCAAGTCCCCTGGTTTGGATGGACTGAGTGTTGAGTTTTATCAGGCTTTTTGGGATGTCCTGGGGGATGATTACAGCCTTGTCCTAGGGGAGAGCCTAGCCACCGGAGAAATGCCCCTCTCATGGCGAAGAGCTGTTGTGGTACTACTGCCCAAGAAAGGAGACCTCCGCCTGCTAAAGAACTGGCGGCCGGTCTCCCTCTTGTGCGCGGACTACAAGATCTTCGCTCGGGCAATGGCCAACCGTCTGGGTTCGGTAATTGGACAGGTGCTCCATCCTGACCAATCTTACACAGTCCCGGGCCGCTCCATCCAGGACAATGTCCACCTAGTACGGGACCTGATCCACCTACTCCAGGAGACTGGGACCCTGGCAGCGTTTCTTTCTCTTGACCAGGAGAAGGCTTTTGACCGAGTGGACCACAGTTTCCTGGTGGGCACCCTGCAGGCTTTTGGGCTCGAACCACACTTTGTGGCCCGAGTTCGGCTCCTGTACTCTGCCGCAGAGTGCCTAGTTAAGATTAACGGATCATTGACAGGACCTATCCACTTCCGAAGAGGAGTGCGTCAAGGGTGCCCCATGTCCGGTCAACTGTATGCGATCTGTGTCGAGCCATTCCTCGGCCTTCTTCGGTGAAGGCTGACAGGTCTGGTTCTGCGCGAACCGGACATGGGGGTCGTCCTCTCGGCCTACGCCGATGACGTACTCCTCATGATGACAGACCCCTGTGACCTGCGGAGGATGCGCGAGTGCCAAGATGTTTTCTCGGCGGCATCCTCCGCCAGGATCAACTGGGCGAAATGTTCCGGACTCTTAGTAGGCCAGTGGCAGGTGGACTCCCTGCCGGAGGAGATGAGAGCTTTTGAGTGGAGCACCAGACGTCTTCTCTATCTGGGAGTCTACCTGAGTCCTTCTGGGGAGACCTGGCTGGCGAACTGGCAGGACCTGGAGACAAAGGTCATGGCCCGGCTAGGGCGCTGGTCAGGCCTTCTCAGGGTGCTTTCCTATCGAGGCAGGGTGGTGGTCATAAACCAGCTGGTGGCCTCCATGTTGTGGTACCGGATGGTCACCTTGGCCCCCCCGCCCCTTTTGTCGCAAGAATGCAGAGGAAGCTAGTGGACTTCTTCTGGGGAAACAGGAAGCACTGGGTCTCTGCAGTGGTTCTGAGTCTCCCAGAAGGAGAGGGCGGACAGTCGCTGGTGTGTGTACGCACACGACTGGCGGCTCTCTGCCTCAGGACGCTGCAGAGATTCCTGTACGCCGAGCACCCTCCCAGGTGGCACGTGTTGGCGACTTTCTTCCTCCGGAGGGGCTGCTGTCTTGCCGAAGATATGCAGCTACCACCGGCGGGCGTCAGCCGTGCTGCTTTGCAGAGGCTGCCCGGCTTCTATCAGGACCTACTGAGAGTCTGGAACATGGTTGCCTCAGGCCGGGAATCCCCTCCTCTGGCAGAGGGCAGGGTCCTGGCCGACCCTTGCCCTGTCTCAACGGATGTCAGTGCGGCTCAGGTGTGTGGAACGACTCGGGCTGAGCTGCTTGTCGGGCCCAGGCCCCGCAGCCTTACCCGAGAGACGAATCCACACAACTTGAGCCGTCTTTCATCAACACCCACAATCCCATTCAGGGATGCAGGCAGGAGGTACCTTTATGGGCTGCTGCTCCACACCCTCCACTTCCTAGCATTTGTCCACCGTCCCGACACGCCATGGCGGTCAGTCTTTCCACCTGGAGGTGAAGGGGGGTCCCCAATGGAAGTCCCTCTACAAGGGAGTCCTCCCTATGCACCTTGGGGATCTCGGCTGGAGGGTGCTGCATAAAGCGGTGCCCTGCAATAAGTTCTTTAGTTTGTACACGGATCTCCCAGCCGCGTGTCACTTCTGCGGGCTGGAGGAGACCATGTACCATATGTACGTGGAGTGTGTGAGGCTGCAGCCCCTTTTCGCGTATTTGCGTGGGCTGCTTCTCGCCTTCTGGTTGCATTTCAGTCCCACCCTATTCATATATGGTCATCCAGTAAGGAGGGGGGCACAGAGGGATGAGGATGTCCTTGTCAACTTGCTCCTGGGGCTGGCGAAAATTGCCAGCCGTGGCTCCTGGAAAAGGGTGGCAGGAGGTTCTCCCCGGGCGGACTGCCTAGCTATGTTTAGGGGGTATGTTCGTGCCCGGGTGAACATTGAAAAGGAATACGCACAGTCCACGGCGACCATCGAGATGTTCCGGGACCGTTGGGCTCCGCGGGGTGTAAATGTCATCATTGATGAGGATGGCAATATACTGGTTTAACATGTGTTGTCTGTTTGTAGTGTAGTAAATGTGTTAGTCACTGGGTTTGTAAATATTGTATAGCACCGACATTTGTAATAAAGAATTTTGTAAAAAAAAAATTTTAAAAAAAACTCCCCAACACAGACACCACCCCACGTCTACCCACTCCACAACGCAGACACCACCCCGTCTCTACCCACTCCACAACGCAGACACCGCCCCGTCTCTACCCACTCCACAACGCAGACACCGCCCCGTCTCTACCCACTCCACAACGCAGACACCGCCCCGTCTCTACCCACTCCACAACGCAGACACCGCCCCGTCTCTACCCACTCCACAACGCAGACACCACCCCGTCTCTACCCACTCCACAACACAGACACCACCCCGTCTCCACCACCCACTCCCCAACACAGACACCACCCCATCTCTACCCACTCCACAACACAGACACCACCCCATCTCTACCCACTCCACAACGCAGACACCACCCCGTCTCTACCCACTCCACAACGCAGACACCACCCCGTCTCTACCCACTCCACAACGCAGACACCACCCCGTCTCTACCCACTCCACAACGCAGACACCACCCCGTCTCTACCCACTCCACAACACAGACACCACCCCGTCTCCACCACCCACTCCCCAACACAGACACCACCCCGTCTCTACCCACTCCACAACGCAGACACCGCCCCGTCTCTACCCACTCCACAACGCAGACACCACCCCGTCTCTACCCACTCCACAACGCAGACACCGCCCCGTCTCCACCACCCACTCCCCAACGCAGACACCACCCCGTCTCTACCCACTCCACAACGCAGACACCGTCCCGTCTCCATCCACTACCCAACACAGACACCGCCCCGTCTCCACCACCCACTCCCCAACGCAGACACCACCCCGTCTCTACCCACTCCACAACGCAGACGCCTACCTGTCTCCACCCACTCCCCAACGCAGACACCACCCCGTCTCTACCCACTCCACAACGCAGACACCGCCCCGTCTCAACCCACTCCACAACGCAGACACCACCCCGTCTCTACCCACTCCACAACGCAGACACCACCCCGTCTCTACCCACTCCACAACGCAGACACCGCCCCGTCTCCACCACCCACTCCCCAACGCAGACACCACCCCGTCTCTACCCACTCCACAACGCAGACGCCTACCTGTCTCCACCCACTCCCCAACGCAGACACCACCCCGTCTCTACCCACTCCACAACGCAGACACCGCCCCGTCTCAACCCACTCCACAACGCAGACACCACCCCATCTCTACCCACTCCACAACGCAGACGCCTACCTGTCTCCACCCACTCCCCAACGCAGACACCACCCCGTCTCTACCCACTCCACAACGCAGACACCGCCCCGTCTCCATCCACTCCCCAACGCAGACACCGCCCCGTCTTCACCACCCACTCCCCAACGCAGACACCACCCCGTCTCTACCCACTCCATAACGCAGACACCACCCCGTCTCTACCCACTCCACAACACAGACACCACCCCGTCTCTACCCACTTCACAACGCAGACACCGCCCCGTCTCCATCCACTACCCAACACAGACACCGCCCCGTCTCCACCACCCACTCCCCAACGCAGACACCACCCCGTCTCTACCCACTCCACAACGCAGACGCCTACCTGTCTCCACCCACTCCCCAACGCAGACACCACCCCGTCTCTACCCACTCCACAACGCAGACGCCTACCTGTCTCCACCCACTCCCCAACGCAGGCACCACCCCGTCTCTACCCACTCCACAACGCAGACACCGCCCCGTCTCCATCCACTCCACAACGCAGACACCGCCCCGTCTTCACCACCCACTCCCCAACGCAGACACCACCCCGTCTCTACCCACTCCATAACGCAGACACCACCCCGTCTCTACCCACTCCACAACGCAGACACCACCCCGTCTCTACCCACTCCACAACGCAGACACCGCCCCGTCTCCATCCACTACCCAACACAGACACCGCCCCGTCTCCACCACCCACTCCCCAATGCAGACACCACCCCGTCTCTACCCACTCCACAACGCAGACGCCTACCTGTCTCCACCCACTCCCCAACGCAGACACCACCCCGTCTCAACCCACTCCACAACGCAGACACCACCCCGTCTCTACCCACTCCACAACGCAGACACCACTCCGTCTCTACCCACTCCCCAACGCAGACACCACCCCGTCTCTACCCACTCCACAACGCAGACGCCTACCTGTCTCCACCCACTCCCCAACGCAGACACCGCCCCGTCTCCACCATCCACTCCCCAACAGAAAGTGAGGCTCGGGATGAAATTCAACTCCATGTACATCAGGAATTTCAATCCAAGGTGCATGCTTGGTAGTCATTATCAGTAACATGGCTACAGACAGAATCGCTACCTTTAATACTCTGCATTTAACCACTGCAGGTGCACGTGAGAACTATGAGGTGGGCTCAAGGATAGTTTCTGTAAACTGGCATCAAGATCAGCACGACACTGTCGGCCAAATGGCCTGTGCAGCGCTAATCTGTTTGGTGTACTCTTCGATTTCAGCAATGCTCTCCGCTTCCTTCTTTCGCAAACTTGTCACTTATGATTAACAAACCCTTCCTTCATAGCTACTATTCACCTCAACCTTCTCCACCCTCCATGAGCACCCCCTGCCCCTCCCAATTCACCCACGAGCCCCTCCTCCCAACTCATTGCCCCCCCCACACACACTCAGGAGCCCTCACCCACCTGGTCTGTGCTGGCCTGCTCCATGAACACCACTTCACTATTTTCCTCTTTTTCCACTGTTTACTTGTAGCCTATAGCAACGTTTACGTTTCACGCTGTACAGCGTGTCCGTGGTAATAAACCTGATTTGGATCTCAATGAATTTGGTTTAAATGCGAAATACCTTTTCTGGAACCGGATCTCCAAACACTTTGGCAGCAAATGGACAAATGTCTGTCAAAGTAGAAGACATCTTCAAAAGGTCTTGAATTAAATGAATGCTCTGGAAATGAAGCAGAGACAAGAAAGAATTCAGCAAATCACCAACACGACAGATTCTGCAGGCGTTGGAAATCCAAAGCATCACACACAAAATGTTGGAGGAACTCAATCATTCTGTGTGTGCTGCAAAGCAGATAGTTTTACTAACTTTGTGTTTAAATGAGATTCAAATTTAACAACACTTAAACAATTACTCAGTGTGCTTGACCATTTTCAAGATTTAATTCCAGCCGCTGGCATATCCTTCATAACTTACCCAGCATTAAGAAAGAAAGGTTACAACTGGTGAGATACATTAGGAGTGTTGAATAAACTATGACATAAAAACAGGGAGCTGTGCAGGAGATGCTGAATTAGACTGCTTAAATGGCATTTTCTTCGCAGCTTAACAAATGACCTACTAGTACCATGAGAACTACTTCACACACCTCACGGTTCAGCATGTTTCCCAGTGGTCACAGTATGCAGCATATACGGTGTGGCCCCTGCAGGTTACACTGATATGATTCCAGAAACGTCTCTTGGTACTGCATGATTTGAATAGGGGTTATTGATTATCAGCCAGGCTGAAGGGAACATTTATCTATGGGGAACAAGGACAGCCCATCACAGAGCTCTGCCAATTTTGTGCTTCCCTCACCCTTCACTTACTACAGCTCTCCACCATCACCTTCCGTTTTCAATTTTCTTGCTGTATGGCACCTAAAAAAATGATTGAGAGGCAATAGGTTTGTGCCTGTCATGATTTCTGAAAAAACATTGGATCAAAAACATCAGCATGCAACAGAGAGAAGCTTGAGATCGATCAGTGAGTGGATTGAAAGGTCAGTAGTTAAAACATGGTGGGTCAAAGTGCCTGCACGGCTCCATGTTCGAATGACACATCACACCACAGTCCCTGTTACACTGTGCACGTTCTTCTCCCTCACACCAAACAGTCCGTTACACTGTCCACATTCTTCTCTCTCAGACCAAACAGTCCCTGTTACACTGTCCACGTTCTTCTGCCTCAGACCAAACAGTCCCTGTTACACTGTCCACGTTCTTCTGCCTCAGACCAAACAGTCCCTGTTACACTGTCCACGTTCTTCTGCCTCAGACCAAACAGTCCCTATTACACTGTCCACGTTCTTCTGCCTCAGACCAAACAGTCCGTTACACTGTCCACATTCTTCTGTCTCAGACTGAACAGTCCGTTACACTGTCCACGTTCTTCTGCCTCAGACCAAACAGTCCCTATTACACTGTCCACGTTCTTCTGCCTCAGACCAAACAGTCCGTTACACTGTCCACATTCTTCTCTCTCAGACCAAACAGTCCCTGTTACACTGTCCACATTCTTCTGCCTCAGACCAAACAGTCCGTTACACTGTCCACGTTCTTCTGCCTCAGACCAAACAGTCCCTGTTACACTGTCCACGTTCTTCTGCCTCAGACCAAACAGTCCGTTACACTGTCCACGTTCTTCTGTCTCAGACTGAACAGTCCCAGTTACACTGTCCACGTTCTTCTGCCTCAGACCAAACAGTCCCTATTACACTGTCCACGTTCTTCTGCCTCAGACCAAACAGTCCGTTACACTGTCCACATTCTTCTCTCTCAGACCAAACAGTCCCTGTTACACTGTCCACATTCTTCTGCCTCAGACCAAACAGTCCCTGTTACACTGTCCACGTTCTTCTGCCTCAGACCAAACAGTCCCTGTTACACTGTCCACGTTCTTCTCCCTCACACCAAACAGTCCGTTACACTGTCCACGTTCTTCTGTCTCAGACAGAACAGTCCCTGTTACACTGTCCACGTTCTTCTGTCTCACACCAAACAGTCCCTATTACACTGTCCACGTTCCTCTGCCTCAGACCAAAAGTAACTCATGTTGCTGTGCTCATCTCCATCCATGACTGGACCTACAGCTGAAGGTCACAGAGATGATCATCACCTCACTCAGTCCATCTTCACATTTATGGTTCCAGGATGATTGCTTCTTGCTTGGAAGAGGCAGGATACACAAACAACTCATAAAACTCATGGAAAAAGCAGTCTATATCTCTGAGGCAATCGTAGAACATTACAGCACAGAAACAGGCCTTTGACCCATCTAGTCTGTGCTGAGCTATTAATCTGACTAGTCCCACCTGAAGCACAGCCCACCATACCCTCCCATCCACGTACCTACCCAGACTACTGTTAAATGTTGAACTTGAGCCCACATCCACGGGCAGCTCACTGCACACTCTCATCATCAATGAAGAGTTCCTCCTCATGTTCCCCTTGAACATTTCACCTTTACCCATCACCTCTAGTTCTATTCTCATCCAACTTGTGTGGCTGAGTACAGCTCCAACACCATTATCAAGTTTGCTGATGACACCGTTGTTTGGCCTGTATCAAAGAGGGTGATGTCTCAGCATCCAGGAGGAAGGAGGAAAATTTGGCCGAGTGGTATCATAATGTCAGCAAGACCAAGGAGCTGATTGTAGACAGGAGAGGGAAACCAGAGGTCTATGAACATAAGACATTTACAGCACATTACAGGCCCTTCGGCCCACAGTATTGTGCTGGCCCTATCACCTACTCTAGACTGCCTAGAATTTCCCTACCACATAGCCCTCTATTTTTCTAAGCTCCACGTACCTATCTAAGAGGCTCTTCAAAGACCCCATTGTATCCACTTCCACCACCACCACCGCTAGCAGTGCATTCCACGTGCCCACCACACTCTGTGGAAAACTTACCCCTGACGCCCCCTCAGTACCTATTTCCAAGCACCTTAAAACTATGCCCCATCATGTTAGCCATTTCAGCCCTGGGAAAAAGCCTCTGGCTATCCGCACGATCAATGCCTCTCATTGTCCTATACACCTCTATCAGGTCACCTCTCATCCTCTGATGCTCCAAGGAGAAAAGGCCAAGATCACTTAGCCTATTTTCATAAG